>NC_138905.1:93523664-94123664 GCF_965231255.1 Vanellus vanellus
CAGCCGGGCTGCTGGGCTGCCGTTGGCCCGGGCGTTTGGTGGCTCCGCCCCGCTCCTTCTTGCCTATTGGTCGCCTGGGTACACCGGGACCCGCCTTGCCCCCGCCCCTCCGGGGTCATTTAAGTTTATGGATAAAATAAATAAATAAAGTGGGAAATAGAAATGCGTAGAAGGCGGGGGGGGGGGGGGGGAGGAGAGGGAGCGCAACCTAGCTTGTTGTTTGGGGGCGGAGACGCTCACGGCGGCCAATCGATACACGGCTGCTGGAGAGAGTGGCACCTCCGTAGAGCTAGTCAGAGCTCTAGGCCGGCGAAGGCGGCCGTTATCGTTCTAAACGCCGGCCAATGAGAGGCGCCATCCGTGTGACCAACGCTTGCGCTTTCCCAATAGGAGGGGCGCGTAGCGGGGCCGGGGAGCGCGGCTTCCGCCTATAGAAAATTAGCAATGAGCCGCGGGGAGTGGGGCGGGCCCTAGGCAGCGGCGGGGGAGGGCGTGGTTCGCCTGGGAGTGGCGGGGCTGTGAGCCAATGGGAGCAGGACGGCGGGGCGGGGGGGCCGGGGGGCCAATGAGGGGGCTGGCGAGGCGGCGGCGGCTGCCTGTGAAACTGCCGAGCCGCCGCGCGAAGGGAAGGGAGAAGATGAGAGAGGTACCGCGTTTCCGGGGTCAGCGGGGGGTTAGGGGCGGGGCCGCCGGGGGGCACCGCCTACCAGGGGGGTGGGACGGCCGGTCCGCACCGTGAGGCAGGCGGGCGGGGTGGGGGTTAGCACGCGAGCCGGTTTTCACCGGCGCCCGGGGTTGGACGGGCGAGCGGGCGGGTGCGCGCGCCAGGCGTTAGGTCCCAACCGCCGTCCTGAGGCGCTGGGCGCGTGCCAGGGGGCTGCCGCGCCCCCGGCTCCTCACGCGTCCCGCCGGGGCCAGGCGAGGAGGAAAGGGAGAGTCCGTACCCACCGCCTTCCCCCCCGCCCTCAACCTCCCGCGGCTTCGCGGAGCTTTTTCCCCGTCCCGAAAAAGTTTCCGAGCCGGCGGGGCCACCCCGCGTAGCCGCGGCGCCGCTGCCTTGAGGGTGCGTGCGGCCGGAGGGAGAGTTGGCACCGACATCTCCCCCCCGCTCCTCCTCCTCCATCTCCCCCCCCCGCCCCGCAGAAGGGCAGCTGGCCGGGCCGCCGGGAAAAGTTGCCAGCGCCCTTTTGTGAACGGCGCGACGACAAGGCGGGGGCCGCGTCCGCTGGGACGGGGAAGGGGGGGCGCAGCTCGGCGGTATCCCCCTGGAGAAAGGGAGGGAGGGATGGAGGTGGGGGTGCGCAAGGTGTCCGGGCTGGCTGCGGCGCCGGCTGCTGCGGGGCGCCGGGGGAGAGCCGGGCTTGGGAGGAGTTGATCGTCCTCCCGACACCGATGAGCTCAGCTGCTTATTTATGCCGTCCCTTCGGGCGCATGGAGAAAATACGCACGTTGGTGGTCGCTGAGGTTGGCAGCGCGTTTCTACCTGAGCGAGCCATCGGGATACTTTATGTCGCGGGTCCAGCAGTGGCTTTAAAAGCTGTCAGTCGCTTGTCCTTCCAGTGCCAGACATCTGTTTATGCCAAGATGGCAGGGTCTCGTAACCAGGTTTCTTTAGCCATGTCAATAGGGAGTGTTCTCACATTTATAAATCGGAGTACAGTGGTAAAATGAATTTGCTAGTCGTTGCAGCAAGAGGACTAGAAAACGGGCTGCCTTTCTGCTAGTCGTGTTATCCAGCCTTTGCTTCCTTTTCTAGCCGAGTAAGTCTTAATTTTTCAGGTTAAATGTCCTCTTTGCTGAATGGCAAACAAGAAACTAAAAAAGTAAGAGTCACGGTCTAGTAAGGTGAACTAATATAGAAAGCCTGAAGCTAGGTTCTCGGAGCAAAGTAATTATTTAGGAGGAAAAAGTACCTCTATAAAACCCGTGATTCTTTTCGACTGTGTAACAGTCCTGAAATCCAAACACCACCTTGGTTCTTTCTGAATGCTTGGGATGTACTCTCATATAGAAATTATGTCTTTGATATTATGGGGCTAATGTTGTAGAAACAGAATCATTTAGCATCTGTGAATCTTAGGGTGCTTTGCAGGGAAGAGTAACTCAAGACAAAAATAAATTATGATAGGAAAGTAGTTTCATCCTTCTCTTCCACGAAAAAAAGCTCAGAGACAAGAGTTCTTTTAGCAGCTAGGCTGTCTTCAGTATATGCTATGAGTACACAATATTAGAGCTCATTGGGAGGATCCTTCCCACCCCATTGGAAAATGTGGTATTTGTGAAGTTGCAGTTTTCTGCAGGAAAGTTCCAGTTTTACTGGAAAAAAAAAATTAGATTTTTCTGACCAGAAAATTAAAGTGATGGTTCATGGCTACCTGCCTTGAAGACTTCTGTCAATTCCGCTTTCTGCTGCTTACAGGGAAAAAGCACAGTTAGAATCTTCCCCAGAGAGACCTCCACCTCCCCCCCCCCCCCCCCCCCCCCCTAAATTGCTTGGAATTTTTATTCCACAAAAGAAGTGAGAGCTTTACTTCTTACCCTGAAACACAACTGAACATTTTTTCATAGGGTGAAAATTCCAGTATTTGGTCAGCCTGAATCAAAACTTCTGGAAACTTGGGGCCAGATCTTTGGCTTGTACAAACTGGCTAGTTCCATTGTGTTTAGTCCACAGAGGATTTGGCCCTGGTTAATTAATGGTTCACCCGAGGTCATGCAGTGAGTTGATTTTTAAAGCTGGAGACTGATCCAGAGCAGTTATTATTCAATCCTGTCATACATCTTGAAGTTTACTGCACAACATTGTGTTTTTCTTAGACAAGCTGGATTAATAAGAGCCAGAATCCATGAGGCTCTGATTGCAACTTTTCTTAAAAATCATGTTCTGAAAAAATCTATTCAATTGTGATCTTACTAGAAAAGAGAGTAAATATGTTGTAATTAGTGCATAGGTGACACTGACTACCGAGGGAGAGAGAGGCCTGAAAAACTGCTTTTGTTATTTAAACCTTTCTTTCAAAGTACAAAAGCATTTGATTGGCACTTCGCTGATTTAATAGTCCATTTGTAATGCAGGAAGAACATTACAGAAGATTTTAGCATTATTTTAAATCTCATCATTTAATCTGTAGGTGTTTTAAAAAAATCCTCATTTCTAGCAGAAGAAAACTTTCTGATAGCATGTAGAATCTGTGACTGTTTTTAAAGATATGGATGCCTTCTGTCTTCCAAAATGAAATGGTTTATAAGTCTTAAAACACAGCTGGTTTGTTGTGTTAGCACAAGAAAAAAAATACTTCTGGCCAAGGATTTCATGGTTGCTGTTACTACCTTATAATGTTAGGAATGGAATGCTAAGCCCCCTGCTTTAAAATCAGGGTCACTAGCATTCAGACTAAAGAGGAGAGCAGTTCGGATCCTGCGTGGTGGCGATGGAAGATGTACAAGATACCAGCTAGCTCATTCAACACACTGAATTTACAGAGGTTGTCTTTCACCTGTACTTGCATAGAGATGCTTTGTGAAGGTTGAATTTTTTTTCTGTTTTACACATGGGAAGATACAAAGGCAAGAAATCCAAACAGACCAGCATACACACACACATGCACACCCCCACATACCACACCCACCACCCCCCCCTCCCCGGTGTTTTTGATTTTGAGGGGAAAAGAAGATTTCATAAAGTTCATGAGGGCTTTTGTCTTTGCCTTCCAAATATTTGGGGAGTGACTTCATTGCTAAAATATTATATGCTAGAAAGACCCTGAATTAAGCAGCACTGAAATGACTTCCTAATGTCAAAGAGCAGTCAGTGACAGAGTTTGAACAGACCTTCTGCCTCCCGGGCCACAGCTGCACCTATTGGCTTCATTGTCCCATCCCTCCTACGCATATGCATGCCTGGCATTGTTTTGGAAATACAGCAGAAACTTGATAATTCAAACTGATGACTCGGAGAGCCACTTGTGGAATTAATTTATTGGGTAAATTAGTGACTAGATATGCAGGCAGATTTAAAAAAAAAGATGCTGTGTCATAATGTATGATTTGTTCTGTTACCTCAAACAGTGTGGTTTAATTGTCACTGCACTAATTGAGTATCCTGGAAAATACTTTGTTTGAAATTTTAAAAGTAAAGTCTCAAAAGATCTCAGCATGGTTCTATCCTTGTTATTTAAATCTGTGCGGGAAATTGGGTTTTCAGATCTTCAATGGGGAGTTATAATTTGGGATTAGAAATTAATCCATAGCACCTATTTTATGGCACAGGATTTATAGCATGCCTCAGAGGTTAAACCATAGCCCTAGTATACTGATCTGTGCTGTAGGCTTATTTGATTTCAGCAGGACTGCCAGCCTAAGACAAATAGGATTTGATCCTTGCTGGGTAACCTTGGTAAAATTCCAGGTGGCCCTCGAGACTTACTATTTCCATCTTGGTATGAGAAAAGAAATGTGTTCTTTTTGTTTATTTTTCACAGGGTCTCAGTATTGTTCAGTATAGTTTGTCATGTGAGGCTGTAAATCCCTTCAAGCGAGGTGGGATTTTAGATTTGCAAACTGTTCCCAAATGATCGCATGTGTATCATGAAGGAAGAGTCTGTCCTCTAGCCAAGTATGGACAGAACTTACCAAGTTTAGCTCATTAAGATTCCAGAGTGACTACAGATATTAATGTAGAAGATGCTATGGGGAAAAATAATTATTTTTAATTTGTTCAAAGTACCAAATTAATGGTAAATAAGCAGAATTCAGCTGTAATTGCATACATAGTAGCCCAAGAAATCTTACCAGACTTTAATCTTTCTGAATAGGCCAGCTAGTGCAGAAAGCATGCACAAATCATTACAGTATTGACAAACAAAACAAAAACAATACAATGTCTCAAATTGGCAGCCTTTGGTAAACTTTGTTTCCATTTCTGTAGGCATGCTGACCCTTGATCTTGGCTATCAGAGCAACTCAAACAAAACAAAATTCATTTTTTTAATTTTTGTGAGCAGTGTACACTGAGGTGAATCACTGGGCATTTCTGAAACATAAGAAAATGGTTGCCATTGACAGGTTCTTAAAACCAGAGGTGATTTTGGAAGGTCTGTATTGCTTTGTGGCCTGAGCAGGGTGAACAGAAAAGAAACAGGATTTGCAGATGCAGGTTATTTTGTGCTTACCGATATTAGTAGATCTCAGATTCTACTCTGATATTCCCGGGTATTCATGAAAGGTGGCTCAAGGAATACCAAAGTACAACACTTTGTAATCAGATCTTCTCATAATACCAGAGAAAGTTCTGAGTCTGATTCTTTTACTACTTACTCAAAGAAATAATTATTCTTTCAGCTTTCCTTATTTTTGTCATCAAATACGGGATCCAACTCAGTTATTGCTTCTTATATTTTCATGAAAGCCCGAGGACTTTTTTACTGGTTTTGGTTCCTGGCTTACGACTTGGGATTCGTGAAGCTCTCTGCTCTGCCACGAATAGCATATTTGACTTTAGGGAAAATTGTTCAGTTTTTGTTTCCTATCTGTGTAACGGGAATAATACCACGTGCTGTCATCACAAATATTTGCAAAAGTATGTACACGGAGAATTCTAAAATGCTGCTGTTATTGTTATATACAATATTTCAAGTAATAGTTTCAAATGGTGGGTGCCAATTATTCCATTGGCTTTCTGGTTTGACAGTAAATGCCAATGTCGGTAGCTTTATAAACTTTGGTGTAGTTATTCTGGGTTTGCATCAGAAAACAGAACGTGGCTTAGACATGAATTTCCTCTTTGAAATAACTGAAGTGACATCAGTGGAATTATACAGGAATGATTTTGGCATTGGTACTACTGAAAGACAGTGCTGTGTGAGTGCTTTGGCCTCATACAAAGTGAGCTGTATTAGTAGTACAGGAGTTCAAAGCTTCTTTGGAATTGTAGTATCCTCTTTACCATTTTAAGTTTTCAAGTACGTAGCTAGCAAGTAGTGTTTCTGGAGGAACTTACAGGATTCAAAAATGTGCATGTCTCACACCCAATACTAATTATACACAGAAATGACTTAATCCCCCATACAACCTTTAGCACATCCATTTGACTAAAGCTTAAGAACTTCAAACTTTAAAAGAATTTTTGTGACAAACTACGGACAGAAATCTAGGCTGCTTTTATACGTAATGCTTTCTATTTCCAGACACTGTAAATATTGGCCTTCAGAAAATCTTTGTGTGATGCTTACCCATATCACTTTATGGAAAATGAAGAAAGCAGAAAAGAACCACTGTTTCAAAATTTGGTGACAATTTTTAACTGCTTGTATTTTTGCATGTATCTTTTGAGACCCTGAAGCTTTATTTCCGCCACCAGCACTACTAGTTCTGTATATTTCCCTCTCCGATTGATGGTAGTTACAAGTTGCAGTCATTAAGCATTACTACCTCAAGTTAGATACTGAGCATCCTCAAAACTAATGCAGAAGTTACAGCTTTTAGGCATAGTGAAACAAGGGCAAAGTTCTCTGAAACACATTACAAGTTCCTGAAGTTTGGTGTTTGGGCCAGTAGAAAAGTTGTCATTCTTCAGTATTTTTAAGTGTAACAGAATGAAACTAGGGATTGAAATAGCAGGTGCTGCTATTCTTCTGTAGAAGGAGCAATATCTGTTTTGTTAAGCAATTTCCTGTTTCATAGCTGTAAATACATAAAATCTTTGTGCTATTTAGTTGGAATGTAAAGGTTGGGTCCAGTTTCTCTCCAAAAACTTCGTTGGACTTCTCCCCCATAGTAGTGTATGAATAACACCCACTGAACTCAATGTGAGTTTTTTTTATGGTGTGGCTGAAAAGAAGAGTTCCTATTTATAGCTTTCAAACATTGGCAGGTGCAAGACTGGTGAGAAACTTTAGTCTCACACATACAAACTAGTTGTTTAGGGGAGTCTTCTACGAGGTGGTAGCTGCTCTTAGCTGGGCTGCTAGAATCAACAGCGTTGCTCAGTGGTTGTCTTCTTGTTGAGATCAATCAGCTTGTATTTCCAGGAGGGTGTGTAACGAAGAAGGGCCTGATGGTGCTGATTGCAGTAATATACTTAGCTATGGCAGCTTTAGCTATTATTTATAGAAGTGCTAATTATATCAATAGAAATAGCAATATTAATACTGTTAAGTGTCAGAATCCACGCTTGACAGCATGAACTAAACGCAGCTACTGTGAAACAAAGCAGCCAGCTTGTCTCCCTTGTCAAACCACCAATATGCATTTCAGGAAGAGTACACACCCACCTTAATTGCTTGGGGTCTCACCATTTTTGCTCATCTTGTTATATCACTATCATTTCAAGCTGAAAACTCACAAAACCGGCTGTTCCCATGAAATGTAGACTATATCCAAAGTCAGTCTGGAAAATTGAAACTGTGACTAAAAGTGTAACAGTGGATCCAGTTTAAAGCTGTCATCCTACAATGCTGGAAACTGGAAAGTGTCTCAAAGTTCAGTATGTGACCCAAACTTTTTTTTTTTTGAGTCTGTATTCTACCACTTCTTGTTTACAAAATAGTTGGTGAAAACTCACATAGATTTCAATACCCACAGTTACGTGCAGACTACATTATAACCAGCCTTAATTGGCATGTTTTAAAGGGCAGAAATCATATTACCAAAAAATAAACAAAACTAAAAGAAAACAAGAGCATATTGAGACTCATTTTCTGGCTGCTTTTTTAACATTTAAAATGTGCTTGATTTCCTGTCACAGCTCTTGTTACTTCTGCCTACCTCTTGTGACAGTGTTTTAGACTGACTTCCCACAGGAGCTTACAAATCAAGCAGGTTAATGTCTTCATTAAAACTGAATAACAGTTTACTTTGGGAAAAAACATATTAAATATTTCAGGATATTGAACACCAAACTACTATTAAGCTTTAACTAATGCATTTTCTTTGCTGACACTTGCTCTCCGATGGGACATGTAGCTCAAGTTAATGTCACTGGAAGTGATGTTTAAGACTTCATGAGAAAGTGTTTCCAACCCCTTCTAGATGATTTTACTCTAATTCTATCACTCTGTACTTGAGAAAAAGTTTTAAATAAGTTATTTCAGCAACTTGCCATCCTTATTTTGGAAATGTACTGGGTATAAATGTCTCTTTTAGAGTTTTAAATAATCCTTTCTGTGTCCTAGATATATGTGGTACACTGTGTAAAGAAAGTGACAGTCTGTTGGCCTCCGGACATGTGAAGAATGTCCTTAGCATACTTTCCCTTTGGGAGAAAAATACAAGGATTGTCACAAAGGCTGGGGTTTTGTCACCCATGATTGTGAACCTACCTTAAGGTGTGACTGATTCAGTGGATTGGTAGAATAGAAATGGAGGCACATGGCCAGTAGGTCAAGGTTTCCCAGCTGGCAAATGGTGGTATTCTGTGTGGGCTGCTGTTACTGCAGAACTGTGTGCTTGTGTCTTTCTCACTCTCTGCAGAATCCATTTGCAGTGATGCCATGTGGGACAGGGGCATCCCATCAGTAATAGAAATGGGGTTTGTTTGGGTTTCTTTTGTTCATGTTGCACTGCAAATTCTGTTGGCGTAATTTGCTTTATCAGCTCTTTTGTTTTTGTTGGGGTTTTTTTTTTTTGACCTCTTCATTTGGCAGTCCTTCGGTTTACTTATCTATTATCAGAGCCATGTCAGACTGTGATGCGTCATTCTTTCTGGATCCGACTGCAGCAGCAGCCCAATACATGATGCAATCAAACAACATTCCTCCACTGGCAGATTTAGACCAATCCCTTTGAAGTTTGTTAATTTATCCAAAAGCAAAGCCAGTTTCAGTTTTATGCTATACTAATACTGGTATTTTGTTATAACCTTTCCCGTTTTTGGTCTGTAATAATCCTGGAACTCTTCTGACATCTCTAAACTCTGTGAACAAGTGATCTGTGAGTAAATCTCTCTGAGGAGTTACAAACTTTCTTGAATTATTTACATCTACTGTAGGATAGTAGGATACTGTTTTGTATTGCGTACTAGGCTGATTGCATAGATGACACAAATTGGATGATGCAGAAAGAAACAGAGGATGTGCATAGCACGTAAAGAGATGTAATAGTCTTATGAATATATTATATAAAAGATAATTCCTACTGTAATGCTGCTGGCTTTAGCTGAGTTAACTGGAGGAAAAAAATTCACCCACAAAACTGAGGATCTTGGTTATAGCCATAAAGAGATCGCCGAGAAAGATGAATGGCTTGGAGAATTATTTATGCAATAGGACAAAAGTAAAAAGCCTAGTTTAACTACTGCTGAGTATCTGAAAGACGTCATTGCTCTGTGGTGGTGTTCTGGAATGTAATGAGCCCTATCCTCATCTCAATTGGCAAATTTGGTAATTCCTGGTAGGGTAGTAGGTAATTAATGATTGCAGGTGGAATATGAATTGTTTTTTATCTTTACTTGTGGTCACACCACATCTAAGTTCAGTAGAGTAGAAAAAATAATTATCAGTTTTATTTGAGTAATTCTATGGGGCACTCCAATTTTTGCATAAACAGATACAGATCAGTATTTCCTTGACTTTACTTGTCATGCACATTTATTCACTATATTGTAATTCTTACCCTTTTAGTTGTTCCACATGTCACATTTTTGAGAATTTTACATTTGCAGCTTGAAATAAAACTTGTCTTGCCTAGTCCTGACTTGCAAGATAAATAAGACGGAACTGGTTTTGTTAGGACAGTGGCTGAGTACTTGTACTCTTGTGGTGCAAATGCATACTCAGGTTCATGAATTGTTTTCTGAAAGGCCTCATGGACATTTGTTTAGGCTTTGCTTTTTGTTCCTGCAAAATGTAACATTTCAAAGAATATAGGCTTAAGTGGTACAGGATGGCCTAAGATGAAGTTAGCAGAAATCAGAGGTTGAGATGAAGAGGGTTAGTAATCCCCCTTTTCAATGAATGTGTCATCTTGGTGCCACACAGGAGACATTTACCATTTACCCAGTTTTGCTGTCCTGCACCTGTTCTGTGCATGCCATTCTCTTGGGCTGGTAATCTGGCACTTTTTACCAACGCAGTACTACTCCTGAAAAGTACGATAAACCAGATATTGGGAAAACAGTTTAAATGAATACTCTCCAGATTCCCAATTAGTATTAATGTTATTTGCATGTACGTATTCTAGCAGAAACTAGGAGTCCCAGATGAGATCAGTGCCTCTTCCACTGGTGCAGGGTATTTTACATACTGTAACACAGAGGCGCTCTCTCAGGAAGCTTATAGTTAAATAGGCAAGTCAGGCAAAAGGTGAGGGAAACAAAATACTAGAATTCCCACTATAGTGGTTGCAGACCAAGATGCAGAAAGATTTAGTGACTCGATCGGGATAATCCAGGGAAAAGAAAGAGAGGTTTTCAGAGGCAACTAACTCCCACTAAAGCAAGCATGGGAGCGATGTGCCAACCTGCCATTTGTGCCTTTGAAAATTTCCCCAGGGAGTCTATTGTAGAGCCAAGCATTGAACTCTGATCTTCAGTCCCCCACCAGACAACCGTTCCTTTCTGCTTTAAGTGTTTTTAATTGAAAAATACCATTTGAACAGTGTCTGTAAGGAATTACTTTTCCTCAGAACCTCCAAAAGAAAAGCAAAATGATGTGCTGCAGCAATAAATTAACAGTGATCAAAATAAAAACCACAGTCTTGTTATGAAAACCAGAACTGGTGGGTAAATGCTGTGAATTTATGACACCACGGAAAAAAATCTAATCTGGTAACTGTTAATACTTTTAGAACTAAAGATTTTTGGTTTAATTATTAAACTATTCAAATCTCTTCTAAACAGCCTTTACATGCAAAAGCTACACTTTTTTTAAAAAAACAAGCAGAAGTTCACCCCTTGCTTTTCTGCAGCCACTATTTATATCTGTGTCGGTGTTTGTTTCAGAGAAGAGAATAAAACTGAAGCTCGCATGACCCTGTCTTATTCTTCCCAAATAGCAGTACACTTTTTTCTTTTTTATAGAGTTGTATGTATATTAACTCACACATTCTCATTGCTTCATGAGGAGGTAGACTCTCTTCCCATTTTGTAGTTTGGGAAACAATGACAAAACTCAAGGTTGTACAAGTCCAGAGAAATTGCTAGAGTCAGATTATGCTGCTGGAGTGACCCATGTTCAGGCCACTCCAACACGTCCCCTAATAATATTTTACAAGCCTGAGCCATCTGTGTGTGATGAGATCAGAAGTAAGGAAGTCTGTAGTTGCCAAGAGAATTTTAGCTTGCAGAATTGTACAACTACAAAGAAATCCTACGGCATCAACAAAGGAAGCTCAGAGAAATATTCACACTGAGCTCTTTTAGACTATTTTAATTGGAGACTGTTCTTGTACAATTTTAAGGGTTCATTCTTTCTTTTGCTCACCTAGTTGTTACTGACAGTATTGTAAACTTCGCATACATTATTAGTTATCTTCAAAATGGCTGATCCCATATTTTGCAAAAGCAAGAGGATACTATTTCTGCAGCACCTCTCTGTGCACTTGTAGGGGTAGCCAACTTTTTGACTTGGCTGAATCCCAATGGCTTACCTACCTTCCCCTCATGAACATGCAAACACTCAGAAGTACACCAAACGAGCCCCTTCAAGAATTCTCTATCCACTTCTGACCAGTGGAGTTTTTGCCATGTGTGGACCTCAGAGGTATGATGGGCTCATTACTTAAGTCTTCTGCTTTTATTTGTTTTAAGAAGTACTTCACAAAAGCAAATAAATACAAAGGATAGGCGTTTCAAAAGCTCTCAGCATTAGTCTAGCTCTTCTCCCTTTGAAGACAACCCAGACTTGACTTGACTAGAGATGGAATTAAGCCAACATTGAGCATTCTCAACACTTCCAGTCATAGCCTCTCCCCCGAGAATTTATAATCTTACAAAAAGGATTAATTTTTTTAATACTGAAGTTGACCAATAGATAGGAATCTTTAGCTCTCAAGAACAGCTCTACTGTTGGAACAGAAAGTCTTGAGTTTTTGTTTTGGTTACTATGGGTTAAGTGCTATTAGGTTTTCTCCCAGTTTGTTTTATTAGAAAATGGTATTTATTTGACTGTGGTATGCTACCTAAAATTGTTATAATTTGTTTCTTTATTTCCATAAACATTGCTGTGTTTTTTTTGGAAGGGTCATTACTTAACAAAAAAACCCCAACAAAGTAAGCTTAAAAATATATTGGTTGTCTCCCATACCTAATTTTCTCTTGTAATCCGTGTATATAACTTTCCTATAGCACCAATTAAAAAAAAAAAAGAGAGAAGGATGACAGACATTAGCATCTATTTTCAGGATGGCATATCAGACCACACGCACTTATGGGGTAGAGTAGAATTGTTATTTTGGGCAGTACTGTGGAACTTATGAGAAGCTTTCTTTTTTTATACAAAGTTAGTTCAGAGTAGATTAAAGTTTATTTCAAACTCAGCATATTTGACCTCAAGCATCATAAGAGTCATGTAGAATTGGCTCATGCTATTAAATTCCTACAGCGAACTCCATAATAATGATTAATTTCTTTCATAAACTCTCTTCATAATTAATACAGGTTTCATTGTGGGCACTGCTATTCTCATATTGATTATCTCTACAATTTAGATTGGACTTGTAAAATGATGTCTTTGTTTACTCTGATGACCAGACATTTATTTTATTTGGATAACTCTCATCATTTGCAAACTGAACTGGGGATATTGCTACCATAGAAATTACAAATATTTCAGAGCTGTTTCATGCAAGAGCAGGGATAATTTTTTGGCACCTGAGATTAATAATACTTTGGTGTTCTCTGATGCCTCTCATCTGAGAATCTGAGTTCTTTATGAACATCAATTAATTAAGCTTTAAGACACCCTCCTGAAATAAGAAAGCATTAGTAGCCTCTTGCACTGATGGATAAACTCAGATTTAGAGATGTTGACTGACTTAGTCAAAGTCACCTGCCAAGTTATCATGAATATAACCCAGATTTGTTGACTACCAATGTTGTCCTTCAGTTGTAAGAAGTTTCTTTCTCCAGGCATGATAATTTTTGATGTGGCATAGTTCCTCTTGGCAAAATACGCTTTTTAAAAAGTTATAATGGCTGGGGATGCTTTAGCTGCTTGAACAAGTGTGAACCTTTCTTGTCGCTTGTTTCTTCTCAAAAATAATTTTATTTCCAGGATTCTCTCATAAGCTGCAGTTAAATCAGTAAACTTTGAAGACTCTAATAATCTCTTTTGGGAAAAAGGGGGATTTTCACATTTCTGACAGACTTCAGGAGAAGCAGATTTAGTGAGAAAAGCAGAAAATAATGAATGATGAGACTGAGATTTGAGCGTATTGAAGGAAAAGAGCCACAAACCAGATTTTGTAACATTACTCTGTACACTTTATACAATGTTATGCAACAGGTGAACCTTCCTCTTGGTCAGTCCTGTGTATTAATAATATAAATCCACCTTATTACAATATTTTAAAAAATCCTTTTTATACAACTCCAATCCTGTGAGATCTCAAGGATGAGGCCAGTATATTTTCTTTAGTGCTGTTGCCTGGACGCTGAAGGGTCCCGAGTCCCATGGGAGCTGCTGAGCTCTTCTTGTTTTGTTAACTTCAGAGGGTGCCAGGGAAAGTTGCAGTGACTGGCAGAAGGCAGTCTTTAGAAAGCCTTGGAGACAAACAGGAATTCCAGTTTCTGAGCTGAATTCAGCCATCCTGCTGTTGCCAAACCTACAAGCAGGGAGGGGGAGATGTGGATGTAAGAGGCGGCACGTATATCCGTATTAATACTTGCAGTACAACATCCCCCATGCCTGAGGACAGTAAGTGCAACTGAGGACATAGTAGAGTTTACAAGAGTACCTCACATGTTGAGATGCTTTATAGTCCCCCCTGTGAATAGCCTAGCGAAAACCATATGTGAAATATAAATACACTGGGACTTAAAAATGGAGCTGTATTCCAGCCTTTTAAGTTAATTTTGTAACATGCTGCATCTGAGGGCTTAATGTGTGTTGTATCCAGTGCTAGCTGAATAGTGCAGAGCTTAATAAATGCAGTATGTACTGGAGACACTAGAGGGTCTGATGGAAGATGTGAAAGAGAACAAGAAGGTGGTGGAAATATCACATTTTAGTGAAAGAACAAATCCAGTTTGAACCAACTGGCTGCTTGCTTCCTTCGGTCTGAAGGCAACAATGAACTCCTGTTGTCATGCTGAGTCAGTTGGCAGTGACTCACTTTATCAGTCTCAAAATTGTCCGGCATTTCATCAGAACAGGATTACACAATGGGTTTTTCCTTTTCCCCCTTTTTTTTTTTTTTTCCCAATACACTTGTAATATTAATAGGCACATAAATCATCTAACGTTAACATGTTTCCTCATTAACTTTTACTTTTTTAATTATAAGATTAGTAATCATACAACTTCCCAAAGAGGGAAATACAGTAATCCCAAATCTGACTTGAAATTCTAAAGCACAAACTTTCTTAGGTATGCACTTCTCTCAGTTAAAAATAAGTTAAAGCCTTTTGTTACTTTCCACAGGATATTGGCATAACTAACATATGCTCACAATTGTTCAGCTGAGGTATGCGTTCTCTATTGGGTGTGGAGAGAAAATTTGTATGTGGAAACAGCAGCCAACATATCAGGGTTGAATATTTCTCCCCAGCATGACTTTTTAAGTTATTTCTGCAAAAGCCTCTTGGAGAAAACACTCAAATGTAGTATTTTATCCACTGAAACAGTGCATGCATGTGATGTGATTTATTTTATGGGCATATTTATTCCTTAAACACAAAAGGACCCATTATCTAAAATGTAAAGCGTGTGTTTATGTATTGAAAACATAAGAACATCCTCATGGTCTCCATAGTCTGTGAAAAAAGTTAGGTCTATGAGGATTTATATCTAACTCTGCATATTGGTGCACTTCACTGGATTCTTTGATTTTAGCACCTACACTGTTACACAGTTTCAATCAAAGCAATATGAATAAACTAAAAATGTGTAAAAAGTGATGCTGAGTTGGCTGGACAGCAATGCATCTGTTCTAAAATGCAGCATTTCTAAGTTCAGCCATCTTGTCTGCCCTAATTTAACATCTGTATTTTCCACCTGCATGATTAAATTAATTGTGTTCAATCAAATCCATTTTATAATTACAGATGTAGGGCAAAAGTATGGATCTTCAGTTTTTAATCTTAGAAGATTTGAGATGTCTGGAATATGTTCTGTGCCTGTCCCAACCTCGACATCCTATCCTGGGTTTTTAATCCCATCCGTCTGTGTTTGGAATCAGTCCTGGTGGCTATGAAATGGAAAGCTTCCAAGCGTCTTTGAATAATTTTTTAATTTTGTTCTTCAGTGGTTCTAGTTCTTTGTTGTTAATTAGATCAAACCACATTTCCACTGAGGCTGTAACGGTAGTGTCATCAGCCTGTAATCTGTCAAGTCCCTCTGAAACCTCCTTCAACTGCTTTTGTAAATTTAGTACCTCTCTGTAAAGTTCCTTGCAGAGTAAAACGTGTGCTATTTTTTGATCAAAGTTCTTGTTCTCAGTGCAAATTTCAAGACACTTGTTGATGCAAACGTAGAGACGTGTTCCTGAGAGCAACGCTGAGTGGGAACCAGGGAAATCAGTCTGCCTTTTTCACTTGAGTTAGCCAGACTACTGGTGATAGTGGAGTGATTTTTGTCTTTAGGTACTACAGTACAGTTTTGGAAAAGTTTGGTTGTTACTTTTTCACTCAGTGTGGTTGAAGCAGCCATATAGCAGAAGCAGAAGAAATAGTTTCACACATTCTTGTTTCAATTTTTTTTGTTGTCTAACCAAATAGTAAAGACATCTTTCTCATGTTTTCTCTTTGTTCTTGGATGGTATCTTTGGTAACACTGCACCAATATTTGTGGTTTTCATTTTGGTACAGAATTAATAGCAGCATAAAAGGACATACATTTCACTGTCTGTATGCTTGTGGCCATTAGGAGGTCATTTGTCATGTTCAGCTAGCCAACCTGTCCTAATGTCACTGTTCAATGCTGTTACTTTTTTTCTTACTTTTCCTTCCTCCTCTTTCTTCACTTGGAGATTCTTGTAGTGGACAGCTAAATTTACAAGTCTCTAAAAGAAATGTTTCAATCATTGCTATCAATTGCTCCTTTTGTGTTCCCTTGAAGGCAATATCATTAAGATAAAATAAGGTTGCCTCTATCTTGTTAAGCAGAGCTTTTCTTTATAGCATAATCAACTAGTAAGCTTATTTCTGGGTCTTTGAGACACAAAGGTGCCTAATGTTGAAGAGCATCTAGGAGGTTTGGAACACAGATTTAAATTGTCATTGCAGCTACGTTTAATAATGATAATGATAGCACTAAAAACATCTCACTTTCAGGATCATCAAACTCATCAGAGTTCTGCTTCAGTAGTTTCACTTAAAAGAACATCTCATCTTGAAGGGTCTGCAGAAATGAATTGTCTGCACTTTTTGAGATGGAAGTGAATTCATCCTAACTTCTTGAACAATTTTTGACAATGCCTACACTATACTGTTAAAGAATTATCTTGGGTTTTGTATTACTTTGGTACATGCATACACTTGTTTCCTGTTGCTTGCTTCAACTTCTTTTGAAGTCAAATAAATGAATATTCTGATGTGTGTTAACCATTAAGCTCCAGTTTTTAACACTGGTGTCTTCAATATTAACAGTAAAGCAAGAAACTTGCTGTCTGGATTTGATACTTAGGATTGAAAACCTGAGTGAGATAGCTAGCTTTTGTTAGACCCTTGCTACGACTACTTAATAGCAGTTTTTAGATCCTAAAAATATTGTAAGCTCATGTTCAAAATTCATTTCATTTATTACTTTCTTTTTAGCATCTGATGACAAATGATTCCATCAACTATCAACATCTCTTTCATGAGGTCCTGAAAGCATTGCTTATTCCCCATGTAAGTAGGTAGGCAAAAGTGTACATTTTTTGCTGTTTTTTATGAGGGACAGAAATAATTGTACTTGTGTCACTTCCCTATTAAATTTGAGAATGTTTATATTTTTCATTTGCAAAGTGAAATTAGAACCTAATTTTTCAAGCATCACATGTTCCTATTCTTTGTTATTTTCATGTAAAGGTTGCTAAGTGGCAGATCCTAATACTAAAATGCTACTGGATTGTTCCTGTATCTGGCATTGTAAATATAGGTATCATGACTCATGGACTCTTGGCCAAACTAGATACAAGCAACAGCAGCAAATTCTCCGCTGGAACTGTTATGCGGGGCTGAGGAGAGTTCTAACTACATGTGTTACAGGAGATGCAGGCTTGACATCTTGGGTCAAAGGTATTTCTGCTTTTGAAGCCACCTGTAGGTTGTCTGTCGGGGCTCTACTCATTAGTCACATCTCTCTGAGTTTTGGTTTGGTGTTTAAACACGAGGGCATGAGGACCACCTCTCTAAAAGCCAGTGTTCCTCAGATGCTTTCAGTTGCTGAAAAGAGAGAAATATGCTAATTTAACAGTACCATACAATTTGTGCTGCTTTTGTTCATATTTGTCATTGGCATATTTAGTGCTCCTCTATAGTTTATTGCTTCCCCCCCGCCTCTGCTTTTTTTTTCCCCAATCTCTGCAATGCTGCAATGGCTGCAGAGTATGTGCCAGTGTTACCCTCCCTGTGCGGTCTTAGATGTAGTTCTGTTAAGTGAAGATCTAGTTCTCAGTTTCTCAAGTAACAGTTCATTTAAATTGTTTATTGATGTTTTCTCAAAGATGGGGGTACACATACTGCTTTAAGAGTGAGAAGGATTTATTGGGTATTGTGGGAAGTCCCAAGAAGCTTTCTGTGGATTGAGAGCCTGGCCACAGCAGGAGAATGTGTGGGATGGTTTGCTCTTCATCCACTGAGTATTTCCTTGTCCCCACAGGGATGGTTTTAGGTCCAGAGCTCTGCTCAGAAATTCCCAGGGCTTGATCTAGTCTTGAGTGCATGAGACAACTGCAAGAGGACTGAAAGACTATGTTAGCAGGAGGGAGTTGGAGGAGGAAGGTTCATTAAGAGGAGTGGGGTTAAGACTGCAAAGCAACAATGTTTTTTACTGTTTGGTTTTTTTTTTTTTTTTTGTTACATTCTACAATCAACAGCTTTTCCTAGATGTATGCAGATACCTGTGATAAGCCTTAAGCCTACTGCAGCTGTAGGAAATTCTTTTTTAGCCGAAGCAGTATTGCCTAGGCTTTTCTTTTGGAGCTGAAGGGACTTCAGTTCAAACTCAAATCCATGGAGTTAGGGGTGCTTATGTCTACTCCTAAAATACTGGAGTGCTTCCTGGCCATTTAGTTGTGACAATGGAGTAATTCAAGTTACAGTGTTTTACTTCCAACTTTATTGTCTGCCTCTGCCATAATTTTCAACATGCTTCCTAGTCTTTAATCTACGCTTCTTTTAGCTGTTACAAAAAACAATTTGGAAATACCTTCTTTTACTCTTGTAGGGAGATTTTTTTATACTCCTTGAGGGGAATGAGATAACTTGATGCACTTTTTCCCTTATTTTATTCCCTGTTTTGCCTGTCTGTTCCTTGATGGCTTTCATTCTTCGGTCAATTCCATCAATTTTAATTGGAATTTTTTTTCCTCTCTTCTCTTGTGATAAAAAGATATTTTCATGTAATCTGTTTCTTTGGGCCCAATGGTAGAAGGGTTGTCTTTGGGAATTTGGACATCTATTTTCCATTAAAATGAATGGAATATAGTGTTAGTATCTTGCAGGGATTTGAACACCTTTGAGCTATTGTGAAGCAAATATTCTTGTTCCTCTGAAAGGCTGCTCTTGCTGTAGATAGGGATGGATAATCTTGAGCTTTGAGACCTGTGGATAGTGCTGAGAGCCTGTAAGTCAACTCTTTGGTTTCATTTGTCTTGCATATAACTTTTCTCAGAGGAATAGCCTGTAAAGTTATCCCAGAGAATTTCTAACATCATTAAGTACCTAACACCAAAAAAATTATAGAAATTGTTACGTTGTGGCTTCTCCAGAAAATGATGCAATTTGTGTCCTTCATATTTTGAGACAGGGGTCAGACTGAGCTGACTTTTAACAGTATGGTAAACTGGTGCTTTTTTTCCCCTGGTGGTTGTCGTCTTATGCTTCAAAATTACAGCTTTAATTTAGGAGGTAAAAAGCTTGTAGCCTGCTTAACTGTGAGGTTCTAATTAAAGATTGCACTAGATGTGAGCTGACACTTGGTTATTTGCTGTCAGCCTCCTAATACAATAAGTTGTGGATGTTTGAAGCGGCGTTGACTCTGAAGACTATTGACATTCATTTAAATGTTAAAACTACTTACTGTTTTACTGTTTTGGTTTGGGTTTGTTTTTTTTTTTTTTTTTTTTTGAGAAATAAGGAAAAGAAAAGAGATAATCATGTTGCAGAGACCTTGAGGTATCACATTTTGATACCTCAAGCCCAGAGTAGTATTTAGATTGAGACAACAGTTTGGGAGAGTAATACCCCATAAATTATCTTCATTATAACCCTGTGACTACCTTTCTCATACCTATTTTTAAACTGTGAATGATTATCAGCAATAGATGCATGCATGAGCTGGATGTGGTGCCTGAACAGCTAGTCCCAGCTCTCGTGAGTGAGAATAGATGTGTTGCACTAGGTAGCCAGTAAAAGGGCACTCCCAATTTCCCCCCGTAAGCCTGTATCTGATAACCCCCAGTGAATTTTTATGGTGTGTTACAGCTTTACTATATGAATCCCTAGGAATTCCAGATTGAAACTCAGCTGGATGAATGCATGATATATAGCTTGATATTTATGTGGGATTTCTATATCAGACATGATTTTTGTTTCATTTGGTGCCTGGCCCGCAAATGGTCTGCTAAAGCTAGTTGAGACTTTCATTTAGCTGTAGTGGTAGAACCTTTGTTTCTGAAAGAGAAAGCTTTAAGGTATACTGGCGTTTATGATTCTAACATCTGTGATGTTTTCACAGTGTGGTAAAAACAAATGTCAATTCATTCTGAGACCACAACAGAGAGTAGTTAAAGTCATATTTGTATCCTGATTCTCACTGATATTTTGTTGGCTTCAGGACAACTCAACAAATGGAACAGTAGGACAGCAAAGTACCAGTTAATAAAAAGTTATCTTTATTCCAACTTCTGTTTATTTTGTTGGGGTTTTTCTCATTGCATACTATCAAACGGTTTCACAATGTGACCTCTGATTTTGAAACAAAACAAATTAAATGTTAGTTAGTGCTGATTAGTGCAATATTAACATCGATTCTTTATTTACTCAAAAATCGGGAAATTAAAGTTCCCCTGACAAACTTAATTATGTCTAATTGCACAGATATTACAAAGGGGATCTCGCATTACACAGCAACACTAAATATTACCATCCTAGCTAATAATTGCAAAGAAAGTTATAGAAAAGGAGCCCTTTGACCATAAAATAATATCTAACTCGGTCTTGTTACAAAACTTGACTGAAGAGTAGCATTGAAGTTGGTATACTTTGTTTCCATTATATCGTTTTGAAAATATTATGTCACCTTGTTCTGTATGTTCTAGTTCTATAATGAAAGACCTTTTTGTTCAAATACGGGCAAAATAAAATAGTTGTTTGTCTGTAGGATACCCAAGCTCATTTCTGTCAGGCTTACACCACCACTAACCTCACCAGATCTTCCAATTTGTATAGGTCTGACTGAAAGAAAGGCTCTTATCTCTGTGGTTGTGTAAAATAAAACCTGAGGCTTAATTTTCAGGTAATACAACTTTTTGCTTTTAATTTATTTGGCTGTAAATAATAAACTCTTTCATATATTTCTTACAAAATGAATTTAGATTAATATTTCAGGAAAAGAAATGCACCTCTAAACTTGTCCTTTAAAACAGCTGAGCAAACTGCATTCAGATTATCCAAATATATTCTCCTTTAGGCTAAAACTAAAGGGCTAATTGGAACCAGTCTTGCCTAGTTTTTCTAAGAGAACTTACCTTATATAAAGTAAGAAAATATCGAGACCAGGACATTCCTTTTCTTTATTGCATTGAGTACATCAAGTTTTTTATTCTTCAGAAACATCTTTGACTAACAGTTTCAAAGACGATGAATCCTGCCCACTGACACGCAAAAATAATCCCCGCGAGGTGGTATACAGATAATCAAGCTTTGTGAAAGTGAAACTTTTATACTTAATTTTGGTGGTGGTAGCACAAGTAAAACTGTTGTGTCCTTACTAGTGTTCCCTGGGCATTTGATATAGAGGTCAGCAGTTAAGTTTTCTCTTGGAGTGAGCTTCTCGGAGTAGCAAGGATAAACCTTTGTTTGATGTTTTACTCATTTGCATTTCTTTACTCCATGGTCTCTGTAATACTTAGTTTGCCCCAAAACAGAATCATGTACTTTTATATACTCACAGATCAGAGACAGTTGGCCTAAACACCCCCAAGTCCCTGTGTCTGGTATGTTCTGCTAGCTGGCTGTGGGATTTTAGGGGCATATATACAGAAACACTAAGCATGGTGACTTAGCAGGAATTTGGGACATCTGAATCTGAGTCCAAGGGTGAAATTTGTGCTGAGCTGCTTCAAAGTGTAATACAAGACACATAGCTCTGAGAAAAAGTCCAGCCTTTTCAGTAACTTACAACTCCAGTCTGCCTGGTAAATGCATTGGTTTCCCCTTGCCTAGAATACATGGAGAAAAATCTTATGTAGGAACTTTCACACAGTGCCTATATTTGAGGAAAGTAATCCTACATCAGCTGAAGGGATTACATGGTGAAGTATTAGAAGAATAATGGCACTTGGTGTTGCTTTTTTCAAATATTACAGCATTATTTTACATGCTCTGTCTTTTTTTTTTTTTGGCATTGGTCATATAGCCTTAGCTTTAAGAAAATAAATAAATAATTTTCTAGTTTTTATAATTGTATAGAAAAGCTTTTTTATGCTTGGGAGCATAACAGAGATTTAAAAAAAAATAAAAATCCCTGGCTTTTAAGACAATCACATAACTTTTAGAGCCTACTCACGATTTTTTTGATGTTTGAAGTTTCAATGCAGTTTGTCTCTTTTCAGTAGAGGTGGTTTTTGTCCACTCCATGTGTAGTCAATCAAATAAGTATGAAATTTCTGGTTTTGTACATCTGATACACTTAAATTGCATTTTTGTTTTTATTTTTCCAGAAGTGGCTATTCATTTTGTGGGGCAATACTCAGATGTGATATTTTAAACTAGAAGATAATTACCTCTTGAAAGAATAGCATCTTTGAAAATGCTGACATACATGTTTTCCTGGTAGAATGGATTCATGCTAATAAGCTTATGAAAATACTCAGTTGCACCCAGAGGTTAAAATAACAGCTTCCAAAACACTGCTAGTGATGCTTCCCTCTTTTCCCACCTAGATTAGGTCTTCACTCATGATAAACCTAGTGCATCTCAACTGAGATGACAAACACTACAGTTGCAGAAGTTTGTTTTGGTTTGTTGGCTTTTTTCTTCTACGATTTAAAGAGGGCAAAAATGAAGGCCACTAGAGCTTCAGCCTTTTCACTGTGGTTCGTGTCATAACCATCTGCAATTATGATAGCAATCAAATCCTCCAGCATGCTCCCTAACTTTCTGGGACGAAAATAGAAATCTTTGATAAGCTTCCTTGTTATCTGGTAGAAGAGAGTGATGGATGTGCATCCTGGTTTGTTTGTTACCATAGCTCCTTTCAGATGGTTAAACTACTTTTTACAAGTTGTTGTTCAGTTTGGGATGGATTCAGTATGGATTTCCATAAGTAAATAATGAAATTCCTAGTCTTTAAATGTTGACTGAACTGCAACATGACTCTTTATAATCGAATTATAGGTAACCTTTGGGAACCCTATAGTTATATAATAGAGGGTGCACCATATGATGCAGTAGGCTGTGTAACAAGATCTGATTCCATTGTAATTCCACGGCTTGGATGAGGGCCTTATACGTTAGCTCAACAGCTAAATTGGTCACAAATGGCCTGTTGATGCAAATAAAGGTAATATCCCAGCACTCTGTAAGTGGAGAGGATGAACACATACACAGCCAAGGCCGCATATGTAACTGCAGGTTGTTAGGTGTTAAATAATTACAACACAGTCCACACATTTAAGACAGAAAGCTACCACATCACAGAATGGTAGGAGTTGGAAGGGACTTTCGGAGATCATCTAGTCCAACCCCCCTTCCAAAGCAGGTTCACCTAGAGGAGGTTGGACAGGAACGCATCCAGGCGAGTTTTGAATATCTCCAGAGAAGGAGACTCCACATCCTCTCCGGGCAGCCTGTTCCAGTGCTCTGGCACCCTCTAAGTAAAGAAGTTTTTCCTCATGTTCAGATGGAATTTCCTTTGTTCCAGTTTGTGCCTGTTGCCCCTTGTCCTGTTGCTGGGCACCACTGAAAAGAGTCTGGCCCTATCCTCTTGACACCCGCCCTTTAGATATTTATAAGCACTGATGAGATCCCCTCTCAGTCTTCTCTCCTCCAGGCTAAACAGACCCAGGTCTCAGCCTTTCCTCAAAAGAGAGATGCTTCATTCCTTTGATCATCTTCGTAGCCCTCCGCTGGACTCTCTCCAGTAGTTCCCTGTCTTTCTTGAACTGGGGAGCCCAGAACTGGACATAGCACTCCAGATGTGGCCTCACCAGGCCAGAGTAGAGGGGGAGGAAGACCTCCATCAACCTGCTGGCCACGCTGTTTTTAATGCACCCCAGGATACCATTGGCCTTCTTGGTCACAAGGGCACATTGCTGGCTTACAGAGCCATGAACACCCAAGTGTGTGTGCATGTGTGTAACTGGGAGATGGGCATAAAGCATGTGGGAGTCTGAGAACTTTTTGTGTGGTTTTGGTTTTTAAATTGGAAAATGGTATGTTGGTATGATACTGGCCTTCTGGAGTTTGTTTTATGAGGACTCTCAGTCCCTGTAGGTGGTGATTGATACACACCAGTGTTGATGGGTTATAGAAGCAAGGGATTGTCTTTGTCGAGACAAAATTTCTTATGTTGCCAAGATCTCATTGGCTCAATTTAATAATGTAGCAGCAATATTTACCCAACACAGTACTAGAGTAATGCAGTACTGTTGTATCTGACATGCATGGAGCATGGGGAACAAACAGGAGGAGCTAGAGATGTGTGCATGCCTCCAAGGCTATGATCTCATTGGCATCGTAGAAACTTGGTGGGACGACTCCTATGACTGGAGTGTTGACATGGAAGGCTACAGGCTCTTCGGGAGAGACAGGCAAGGGAAACGAGGAGGCGGTGTTGCCTTATATGTTGACAAGCAACTGGAATGCATGGAGCTCAGCCTAGGGATGGATAACGAGCCAACTGAGAGCCTATGGGTCAGGATTAAAGGGAAATCGGGAGCAGGGGACATTACAGTGGGGGGCTGCTACAGGCCATCTGACCAAGAAGACTGAGTGGATGAAGCCCTCTATAGACAGATAGGGGTGTCATCACGTTCACAGACCCTGGTTCTCATGGGTGACTTCAACCACCCCGACATCTGTTGGAAGGGTAACACAGCCAGGCACAGGCAATCCAGGAGGTTCTTGGATTGCATTGAGGACAACTTCCTTATCCAAGTGGTTGAGGAGCCAATGAGAAGAGGAGCTATGCTGGACCTTATTCTTACCAACAAGGAGGGGCTGGTAGACAGTGTCAAATTCAAGGGTAGCCTGGGCTGTAGTGAACATGAAATGGTTGAGTTCGAGATCCTTGAGGCAGCGAGGAAGGTGCGCAGCAGGCTGACGACCCTGGACTTTGGGAGAGCTGACTTTGGCCTCTTGAGGAATCTGCTTGGTGTGGTGCCATGGGATGAAGCGCTGGAGGGAAGAGGGGTCCAAGAAAGTTGCTTAATATTCAAGGACCACCTCCTCCAAGCTCAGGCCTACAGGAGAGCTGGGGGAGGACTTTTTATTAGGGCACGTAGTGATAGGACAAGGGGGAATGGCTTTAAACTGGAAGAAGGTAGGTTTAGATCAAACATTAGGAAGAAGTTTTTCACTTTGAGGGTGGTAAGGCACTGGAACAGGTTGCCCAGAGAGGTTGTTGAGGCCCCATCCCTGGAGGTGTTCAAGGCCAGGCTGGACATGGCCTTGGGCAACCTGGTCTAGTGGGAGGTGTCCCTGTCTATGGCAGGGGGGTTGGAACTTGATGAACTTCAAAGTCCTTTCCAATCTAAACCATTCTATGACATGGGATTATTATGCAGTGGAAACACCATTTTGCAGCCTTTGAGCAAAGTGGCCTAGAGGCTGTAAGGAAACAGTCATTGTGCAAAGTGTTCCTTTACCAAAGTGCTGGTAGTGTCATCATAAAAGAAAGTGGGCATTTATGGTACTTGGTACATATTACTTGCAGACAAATTTTCACAAATCCATTGAAACTATTGGAGAGATATCACTTTTGCATCTGATCTATTATGCTGGACATTCTGGGGTTAAAAAAAAATAACAACAAGCAAACAACATTAGAAAAAACAGTTCTGGTTCAGCAAGTGCACCCCAGTCTTGCCAATCAATTGGGCTGTCTGAGAACCTGATTCATAGGGGCAGCATAGCCTGAACTTCTGATCAGGAAAGCCTGACATCCCAGTCTCACTTCTATTCTCAACAGAGTGATTAACTCTTTCCATTTAGTTTTTGCTATCCATAAAATGGGAATGACTAGCTTTTTGCCAAAGGAAGTTGTGAGATTTGATTTGTTAATGTGTATGTGCAACTGAACCACAGAATGATGGATCGAAGTTGCTAAATAAAAGGAAAGTATTACTTATTTGGAGGTTTGGCAGTAAGTAATGACTGCTGAGATAGGAGAACAATTGAGATTCTTTGCATATTGAAAGACACCAGAAGCGTGCTGCATTTCTCTCCTCTCTTCAGCATCTTCACCAGTAAATCTGCAGGGATAAAGAACTTCTGCATGGTTCTTCTACGTTTTTGTTGACCCCTGCTGATGTAAATCAAACATACTGTCCTCCTGTTATCTTCAGGTTTAGAAAACCTATTTTTAATCACTTCATACAGGTATCTAATTTGAATCAGCCTGCCACGCTGCAGGACTCTTGTGCTTTTTTAATTGGCATCTTTCTCATTATGTTTGAACAAAGTTGCAGAGACACTGCAGGACACCAGTAGAGACATCTGAATCACCAATCCTGTTGGGCTGGTATATCACACGTGATGGTGTGATACACAGATCTCCTAGACTCCCATGGTATATGTGGTGAATGGGACTAAGTGGAAGCAATCAAGTTCAGACATGTTGCTCTGAGAGTTTCTAGGTCCTGCCTATACCATCTGAAAGAGAATTGCGACAGAAATTTGCCTGTGATTTTTACCACCACTATGGTTTTAAACCAGCCTGGTTTCTAAGAACAATTCCTGGGATTCTAGTAAAGTGGAGTTCCCTGAAGAGATTGATGGAACTGTTGTAGGGCAGGTATGTGGAATACATCAAAACCAGTGCGTTAACCCGCCACAAGGATGGGCAGGATACCAAACTAGTTCATAGGGTCAGCTCCATGTAAATTTCTTTAGAATTTCAAAATCAGCCCTTAGATAACTGTTAAGAGGCCATGGTTTTTTGTTTTGTTTTGTTTTGTTTTGTTTTGTTTTTCCAAAGGAAGTAGCTCTTGGCCTCAAACATGGTTTTATGATGCTGTGTCTCCTTTTCCAGTTGTGATTGCCAACATGATATGTCTAAACTCAGCATGTTGGTGCACCTGGCAACATAAAAAGGAGAGGAGAGACCTGAGCAGTATAGAATATGTTACCTGGCACTGAAGCACTTTCCTTCTCAGTCAGTCATCCAGAATCTTGTCATTTGCAACAAAGACATTCAGAGTTCTGGTGGACAGTTTGGTTTTTCCTGTCTCCCCCTTACTACTGAAGGTCAGGGTGTTCTTAGGGCTCTGCAACTCTCTGGGAGAACTGTAGATGGGTGCCCCTGCTGCATTAAGCACCAAAATTTTCCACCTGCCTTATGGTGCTAGTCATTTTTTCATTCTTTTTAAGGCTTTGCTGGAGGGGTTGGGGCTCCTTTGCCTCCCTAATGGCAGTTGCTAGAGATTAACTCTGAACTGAGGAGGTAAGTTTACAGAAAAAGAAAAGCAGGAGTATCATCTCCTGGGTAGACCAGCATTGACTGTTCTTGCATTCAGGACGGATAATGCAGCTTTTTACTAAGATGGCTGGGAGTCCTCTGTTCCAGCCTCTTTCTTGTGGGGTGACCCCACGTGTGGCATAACCAAAATTCAGTGTCTCTGCCATGGAAGAGCTATGCTCCCAGGCACGAGAGGAGTTTGCTTGCCTGTTCTGTTGTGTGGCCAAGAACCAGCCAGCCATATGACTGCCATGCAGGCCCTCACCATCACATGGCAGGTGTGTGTCCAGTCTTGTGACAGAGCGTGATGGTTACCAGGCTCTCAGTGAGCATTTTGAGTAAAGCAAAAAGGCAAACATTTTTATGTTGGCAAAACATTAAATCGGGATTCTCTATTCAATTGCACCGCTCAGGATTTGCTTATGATCTTTTTCTATGGTTTAGGTAGACTGAATGATTTATAAGACAACAGAGAATCAGACCATTGATGGTTTGGATCCATTTAGAAAGACTCACAGGCAAGGAACTAGTTGTGCAGATCACATCTTATGGGGTTTTTCATTCAGGTCAGACAGATATTTGGATTTTAAAAAGATTACAACTAATTGGATTAATTTCTGGTTGAGTGCGAAAACTAGCTTAAGTTGGAATCTACTTCACATTTGCTTTCAAACAATCTCAAGGTCTGAAAGTATTTGATTTTAGTTCTACAGTTCTGCATGTGCACAGAGCTCATGCAACTTTGGAAGGGGTGGCTTTGGGTTCCACTTTGTGTCTGGCTCTAAGCGTTGCCATAACTGGATGGAATTGGGCTCAGTTATAGTGTTCTTACTGAGATTGAGGCTTCCTCAAAATATGAGGATATTTGGCCTGTGATCCTGGTTCAGATACATGTATGACATTTCTAGAAAGTTATAGGAAGTAGGGATCTAGATCCCTCCCAACTTACGTTTTTTTGGATCTGAATAAATTGCGCATCTGAACAGTTTTTGTACTAAAATGTTTCTGACTTAGTACTCGGATTTCAACCTGAATGTTTGTTAAATTTGAAGGGTTCAAGTCTGTATTTTATCCAAATTTGGTACATTCTGAATCTCTCTTCAGATTTGTATGTATAAGGTAGGTAGGACTGAGGAATGAAAGTTAGTTTGGGGTCAGATGGTCCAGAGTACTAAGAACGTCTTACATCTGATATCTTCATTTTGTTGTATATGTAGTTTTTAAATTTTAAATTCAGAGACTATTCCTATTATTTGAACTGAATAGAAGTATATAAAAACTTTTCATCAGCTGGCTTTGATACACGTCCCCTTGATAAAGTATTTATATTTTTTGCCATTCTCCATCATAAAACTCTGAGAGATGCCAGGCTGAGATAGGAAGATGATATTTATGGTACCATCTGCTTGTGGACTTACATCTGAGTCCATTTTACAGATGGAAAAACTGAGGCAGTGTGTGTTCAATTGGCACATACACAGCCAGATCGAGTTACCACAGTGAGGAGCAGTCTCCAAATGCTCCTTCTGCTTTCCTGACCGTACATACCCTTCAATAAGGTGAGAAGCAAATAGGTAATAGGGCTAAATTTTTGCAATATATATTTGGAGTAACTTGTAGAGCTGCCTCACATATGCCAGGTGTGTATGTAGCTAAATATTACAGAATGAGTTGAACTAAATCACCTACTAGAGCTTTTTACTCTTTATATTTTACCCTAAGGTAAGAAAGGCTGCTTTTTGATGAAAATGCTAATGAAAATTAACCTTTTGAAAAAAGTTACTTAATCCTTCTGTATTTACTATACATCTGGATGAAAACAGAATGATTATAAGCAAAAATCCAAAAAAAAGGGTAGCAGCTACCAGTGAACACAACTAATCAAATTCACCAGTCACCAGGCTGGTTAATATTCTAAAGACTGTGTGAATCATGAATATCCAGCCAGCCTGAGGGTACAAATCCATGAATCTAGGGAGTTTACCTATCTCTTTTAGTCAGCAGGCTATCCCTTTTCGATCACTACAATTTAGGCATATATTGCCTAATAATAAATGTGATAATAAAAATGTATCTTGGGAAGCAGGATGTTGTAATAGAGATTTAGATCAAAAGTGAGATTCATTTTACTTAATTTTAGCCAACTACAAGCTAGCTGCCTAGCCTAATCTAGTTGTGTGGGCTCCCTCCCTCAGTGGGAGAGAGAGAGAGAGAGAGAGAAAGCTGGGATGAATTTGCTCTTGGGAGGTGCCTGTCTCTCCACTGACAATAGAGGGAGCCTACACAACTGGCTTAGATAGGACACTAAACTTTTAGGTGGGTACGAGTTACTCCAGGTAAATTCTGTGTTAAGTATCACGAGATTTGGGTTCTCGTCTGTTTTTCCACCAATTTACAGCATAACCTTGTAAATATCACTTAACCTTTTTTTTTTTTTTTTTGGACCCATTTTCTCCATCTAAAAAATACCATATGGATAAAGTTCTTGGAGAACCTTTGTCCAAAGATGAAATACAGGTGCAAAATCTTGTTTTCCTGCTCTTGCTACTTTCACATGCCTGGAATAGTTATTGAAATCAACAGAATTTCAGGGCTGAGTGAAAAATATTTTAGAAGCAGCATGTGTCTTCTTCAGATATTAGAGAATATTATAAAAATAAAAATCTAGTAACTAGTTACGTGTATTGATTTTTCCCATCTTTGGCTCCCCCTCATACCTGCCTTCTAGCCCTCCCTCCCCTCCTCCCCCCGCAAAAAAATGTAGGGAGTGGGGAGAACATTCTTCACATTAGACCTATATTTTAAATAACCTTGGCCTGTTTGCAACTGGGAAAATGTTTTTTTACTTGAGAGATTTATTTCTGTCCTTGTAACACCATGTACTATATGCATTGCACCTGTTCAGACATAAGCACAGCACATTATTATAGCTGTAGGGGTAGAAGCTTCCCAATACATATTTTTGAAGGGAGGGAATGCTGGGGAGAATAGCCCTCTCTTTTCAATTGTTTACCGAGCAGTCTCGTACGAAGACTTCTTCCTCATCAAGATCAATTTTCCCTGCTCCCCTATTGTCTGGGGAAACCTATCTTCAGGAGCGTCTTTCTTGAAAGATCTCATGACTTTAAAATCATCAGTGGGCTTTGTGTAGTCTGCCTGTCAAAAGAGATATGTTTACACCTTCCCTGCATGTGTTAAAGCTATAAGGTTACGGAGCAGAATGGCTGATACGTTTCGGCGCTCCATGCTAATATGCACAAAAAATGTATTTATGATAATTATATGGACTGTCTGAAACAATGCATTCCAACATCCTGTAACATAAATAAGAAAGGTGGAGCCAGCCGGCACTAAACTGTTTATTTGCCAGCAATCCTGCTCAGCCCCGTGTACCTTTTCTAGGCTGCCTCAGCCTGGCAGTATTGAACCTGTTGCTGCATTAGCCGAGTTGTATTTTGCTAGATAGGGGAAGGAGGGTTGTCTGCTGTCTGGTAGGAGGGCTTTGTCTGTGTGCGCCTTTCTCTCCCTCGCTCCCTCGCTCGCTTGCTCGCTCCCTGTCTCTCGCACTCTCGCTCGCTCTCGCTCGCTCTCTCTCGCTCGCTCTCCCTTTCCCGTCTCTGTGGTTTGTAAGGTAGGTTGCAGTGTGTGTATATACACAACATCAAGAGCAGGAAAATGGACTCATTAGGGAGGCAGGCAGTCATTACCACTCACACTGTACTTCCAGGGAGACAGCGACTATGAGGAGACAAACTGAGGACTGGGGAACAAGGTAGGCCAGTCAACTTTTATAAAAAATGAAAGAATAAAGCCTCTACTCTCCTTAAACCACCAGCACTTCTTTATTCCCCCCTCCCCCCCTCCCCCCTCCCGGATTTTTAATTTAGAGATGTAAGTTTGCCAGACCTATTTGCTAGCTTAAAATTCGGAACATCTATAGAAGGCCTTACCCTCTACAAATGTTTTCCCCCCTTCTACTTATTTAAGGGTGTGCCCCCTTATGATTCACTTTAATTACTTTTTTTTAATCACGAAGGAAACAAATACATTTGTTTTCCAACACTAGTTCCAAGTAAATCAATATCTTTCACTCTTCTAAAACAGCCCTCTCTGTATGTTTGTGGGTCTCTCTCTGCTTTTTCTCTTCTGTTTATGCAGTTCCATCTGTCCGTCCATATATCATGTTCTCCTTATTTACTGCTAAATGGGGTTTTATTAGTATTTGCCAATGACTTTTAACTGTAATGCCGGTGACCAGGGTTAACGGTGACTCTTGTTCTTTGTTTTCTCTATATATGTATACTGTAAGTTTAAAGTCCATGCTTGGCATACAGTAAATAAAAGCAAAAAAAATAAGATAAAGCAGGTTCCACTCCTCCTGACAGGATTTTTGTTTGGAGATTTTACTGTTTGTCTGTTTTGGTGTGGGGGCGGAGGGGGTTAATTTTGGTTATTGTACATTTACTTTTTCCTCCTGGATATTTTTAACGTCTATTTTTCATTATTAGTATTTTTCCAGTTTCCTTTACTAGGAAGAAAGGAGATGTATATTCCAACTTTTATGTTGCTGGTTTAATGTAACGTTATGGAGGCATCACTGGGTTAATAAGAATTCAAACTTTCTAAGAGGGAGTTTGTATCCTTGGCTGCCCCCCACCCTCCCACTTTATGCATGGTTATGCTTGTGTTTCCGTGTGTACTGCCGGGGAAGGGAGGGGGGAAGGGAATAGATATTTTTTACAGTGGTGGCAAATTATGAAATCTATCGAGCCATTTTGTCCAGAAATAGTAACTATTTATTTACCAATTTTCATTCCACAAATATGCTGCTTATTTGTAATGTTAAACATTGAAGCTTTTCTCTGAATTAATCTTTTTTTTTTTCTTTTTTTTTTCTTCTTTTTTTTCTGGGGAGGGATTTGTGATGCATTTCATAGCCCATTTAGCATTGTCGAGTTTTTGGAGCCCAGATTTATCATGGGTTCTAAAGACTGCTTAAATTGATCCATTTGAAATGGTCTTTTTTTCTGAGCTTCTGTCATTTCTGTTTGAGAGTAAAACTGCTACTCTGCTGGTAACAAAAAAAAAAAAAAAAAACCAAACAGAAAAGAGATAGTGGAAGTGAGTTACATAAAATATTCTGGAGAATCCTAAGTAATTATATAAAATGGACTCTGATCAGTGGAGATCTCTCAACAATAACAGTCACCTTTTTTAATAGAAAATTATTTATTTAATAGCAAGAGGCGGACTTCTTAAAACCATGCATTAGGCCTTCCTCTTAGCACAAAGAAGTCCATAATGCAATATTCCCAACCCACCTGGGACTGCCTAGGAGATTCTCCAAAACCTTCAAATCCTTTGAAATGTTTCTTAAAAATCCATTATTTTACAGCCAGAGAGAACTTTTGCTGCCAACAGGTTTTTTTGCTGTTGTTTGGGGCTTTTTTTAGCTGTCCTTTAACTTACGACTCCCCAGTTTCAACAGAAGTGCCTCCTCGCTGAACAAACTAATTTAATTGCAATCCAGAGCAGCAGATCTATTCACTGGCACTTCAGCTACAGAAACTACTTGCTTCTTTTTATTAGCAGTTTTATTTTCAGAACCTGAGCAAAACTTTTCAAGGTTTTATGTATCAGTGTGCCAAGAATTGGTGGCTCATCTCTTAGCTGCGGAATGATATTCACTGCTTCCTATTTTTTTTTCCTCCTTTTTATTCAAGCTTCTAAATTAATATTTTGTTGATAGGCTTTAAACGTGTTTATTGCTTCAAACGACCTGTTAACTGTAGCAAGGTGTTTCCTCCCCTCCTAGAGTTTGAATCTCAAGCTTTGAAACTCAGATTTGGGTGTAGAGGGGATGCTGAAGGTATGCCAAAAATATGGGGTCTAAAAGGTGGAGTTGCTGATGCCTTTGGATGGTGGTCAGCCTGGAGTGATGCAGCTGGAGCGTTAGCAGCCATTCCCCTCACGGGATGGGTGGGTTTTCAGGCACCTGTCATTTTTTCTGGAACCAGTGCAGGTATATGTTCCTCAGCAGTCCAGTTTTTTTGTAGGAAGGCACATGGACCTATCCTCAGGCTTCTTACGCATACATTTAGCAGAAGCCCAGCCTCATCTTAAACATTTTTGAAAAACTTTAAAAATGACTACAAGATACCTCTTGATTTTATGAAAACCCCAGGCAAGAAGAACTCGAGCAGAGAAAAAGAGTCGGAGTGGGAGAAGCATTTTTTCATTACCCAGTAAGATCTTTTTTTAATCTTAAAAACTTTTTCACTAGGAGGATTTAATTTTCTTTGAACCCTAAGTATATGCTAGCAAAAAAAAAAAAATAAATCTTAGCCCTTTCAATAGCACAAAGTCCGTTTGCAATCTGGATACAGCAGCAAAGGGTAAAGTATGCCTAAGTAAACTTAAATCCAGTGTATGATGCTGTAGCTGGAACCCTGGGAACGTCAAGCCTGTTGGCGAGGGGGTAGGACTGAGTTTGGCAGAGCGGCTTGTATGGGGCAGTGTGGGGTGCTCTGGGTTCCCATGCTGGCAGCCGGGGCAGCTGTGCGGAGCAGAGCTCACGGTGTTGATTGGATCACAGTGTGCTTTATTTTAGCGTTGGAGCAGACAGTTATCTAACACACCCACATGAGGAAGTGCTCTGGAGCAGTTATTTCATGCTTTGCCATGCCCTGTAGCTAGAGTAATTTTGGGCTGAATGGCGTGTGTATATGCCTCTTTCACTCCTGTTAGACGAAAAGCAATGCTGTTGGGCTTTTTTGTGTGTGCGTTTTGTGTTGTGGGTTTTTTTTGTTTGTTTGTTGTTTTTTTTTTTTTTTAACAGGACCAAAAATGGGATATAAGACAGGCAAATCCAAATACCAAACAAATACCAAGTCAAATCAATTTTAATAGTAGAGGATTTTGCTTTTCTCTTAAAGGAGGAAAAAATATCAATCTTGTTTATTTTGATAAAGACAGTTGTAGCAATTTCCTGAGTTGGATATATCATTATTATAAATATTACTCAGAGTTTTCCTATTTTCACATTTTTTTCATAGGCCCAGCTTATTCATAAGGGAAAACAGCTGCAGAAAATTTAAAAAAATGTAATGTTATTTATATAAAACTTTGATGTAAATAGGCAACAGTGTCCCCTGCTAGAGAATTCTGTGGGATGGCTTACAAATCCCATACAAGAGAGGTTACAGTCTTAGATAAATTATTTAAATAATTTCAAGAAAACCTGGTTCGTTTTTGCAGACCATATGAGATTTTAAGCAGAATTATTTGAATAGGAGTTCTGTTTAGAGATTGATGGCATGCTGTGGCCTTGTAGATTTCAGTTGGTTTTACTCCTATCTCTTTTTATAGGACTTTTTTGCACTGTGATCTGTATGGTGAAGAGCTTCTAGTGAAAGAGATTCATAAATGTTAATGGAAACTTAAGATATTTAGATTTAATTTTTTTAAGCAAAACTTTTAGAAATTCCAAATATTTTATAATTTTTTTTTTTTTTAATGAAACAATGCACTGGAAATAGTTGCTTTTAAAGAATAACTTGTCCCTTCTCTAGGGTCTGCAATTCAAACTGCTGCAGACAAAAAATGATGGCAAATCAAAGTGAAACGGACTTCACTGATTTTGTTAGTTTGGCCCAAGAAAATTCAGAAAATAAACTATCAACTGTGAAAAATAAATTGGATTTTTAATAATCTATCTATGTCAATAATCCATGTTTCTCTTGGTAAAGAGTAGTGTTTAACAATTCGCCAAATTTTAAGTTACATTTGTAATATCTGTACAGCTCTAACTTGAGCAGATTTTCACAGGTTTACCAAAGTTTCAGTGAGGAGCAAATAAAGGCAATGGCTTTTGTCTAGGATGGTTTTTGCTTTGACGGTGTTTCCTATATTTCTGGTTATTATTTATCTTAAAAGTTAATATTTATTTCTAACGGCACTGATCCAATTCTCCTCTAATAGGAAACTGGCATTTCAGAATGATTACTGCCTATAATTTTTGTGTTTTCATACATTTTTGTACCTAATCCTTCAGTACTGTTGTGTACTATGATGGCATTTTGACCGTCCGGTGCTGGCAGGAGCTCTGTTTGCAGATGGGTCTTGTAAAATGGTCACCGAAGGCATGGGGACACGTGCCACCTCTTTCTTCCATAGCTGCTGGGGCAGCCAGGGCTGCTGGTGCCGCTGGGCAGGTTGCTACGCATCCCAAAGGTTTGCAAGAAGAAAAAAGTTCAGCTTTTATCATGTACAGGGAAGACTGTATATCTTGAACTAGTTAAAATACAGGAGTCGGAAATCGGGCTAATGGGATAGAGCTGTCTTTAAGGAAAAAAAATACTGTTCCTCTGACAGCTGGGGTTTGGCTTTGGTGAAATGAGTGTGGAGGGTCCCAGCCTGTTTCCCATGGGGCAGATGTTCTCCTCGCGGAAAAGCGAGCCGCTGACCGAGTTGGCACTAGGTGGCACTATGGGAAGAAAGGCCATGGACTATATGAGCACAAAGGCTGAAATCCTTTCATGCCAAGAAGTGGTCTCTTCCCATCAGCGACAACCTGCCCCGCTAGCCCCGTGGAGGGCAGATTCGTAGCCTGTGCTGCACTTGTTGTTATTGGGTACTGTTCCCCAACATCTTTTAGGAAAGACAGGTATTCTAACAGAAAACAATCCTACCTAATTCAGACACTGGCAGTGTCTTTAGGACTTTATTCTTCAATGCCTCGTGTCATATGCCTTTCCTTGTGCTTTTCTGAAGTGGGTGGATGCAGACCCCTAGGTAACATTTAATGTCCAGTTTGCACAAGTGTAAATGACAGTACAAAGGGTGACCCAAAACCCATATTGTCTTCCTGAATGGTTGAGCTAGTACCAAATCGGTGGTTATACAAGTCAGTATTAAGAACAGTTGGTAACTACAGCGAAGAGGAGAGGAAACCTGAATGGGCGGTGCTTCTGACCCTCTGCAGAGCACCTATAGGAAATCCTTTACAGGGCAGAAGTGGTGCCGTTCTGTAAGTTACACCTGTAGATGGCCTCTTAATATTATGCTTCCATGGTAAACTTATCTTGGGATTGTGGTAGAGTTAAAAATTCAGGCAAGTATAGTGTGCCATTTGATTCTGAGGTAAATACAGCATGGAAATTACTCTACTGATGGTTTGGTTTTTTTTTTTTTTCCAACTAGAAGACAAGCGTTCTAATATCTTGCTTCTAAAATCGTCAATACTTGGAAGTGTGATCAGTCCCTTGAGGATATGAAACTAGGACAGGGAAAGTTGCCTTATGGACTTCAGAGTTGTCCTTTCTGCTGACTGAAAGTTAATTATTGATTTCTCTTTCCTCCCTAGAGATCCATATGCCTTTCTTTCTGGCTAGAAAGTTAGTGGTCACAGTGCAGGAATTTGAGAGCAATCGTCGTGTGGCAACACAAGATTTCATGGGCAGGATGTCAGGAATGGGTAAGATGGAAGTTGATATGGGGAGAGAGGAAAGAAAGACAACTCGGTAAAAGCTTACATCTGCTATCGTGTTATGCGGGGTGGACATGGGGCCTGTTATTCTCCATGGCTTTCGCTCCTAAACTCCTAGCAATTTGATAGCTAAGTGAGTCACAGACATTAGTGACAGAGAGGAATGCTGACAATAAAAACAAAACAACAACAAAAACCCAACCAAAAAATCTTATTGTTTAGGCACGAACACAAGAAAACCATGTTTAATTGCTAATGTGCTCCCTCTGCTGGTTCTCTAAAACTAACAAATGCTATTCCCAGGAGACCGGGCCACACCCTCTGGGACACTGCCTTACAAAAATTGTGTCTAAATGAATGGCTCTGAGCTCTCTTGCAACAAGCAGTATTAACAGGAAAAGAAGTAGTCTTCTGATGAAGTGTTTTAAAACCTTATATACCAGGAATGACTGCTGAGAAAGGTCATGAAATGTCCAATCCTGTAATTCAGCCTTTTTAGCTGTTTCCAGTCTTACTTATATTTGATAGGCATTTCTTTGTCTATAATTTCCCAAAGTTTGTGTTTTCAATTTTGTTGCTTCTAGGATTTTTCCCATCTGAAGGAGTTTTAAAAAATGTTCTCATTGGTGCTTTTTAGTGCCTGTAGTATCTGAAGAAGCCCTAGTGTAGCTTAGGCTTTGGCAGCTTCTGAATCTTTCTGTCACTGTCAGTTAAATCTGCTTGTCAGCTTTATACTGTTGTGCCCACTTCATCCTGTCCTTTGGCTTGAATACTGGCTGTTTTTTCAGGATACTCTTGAACATCCTTCCTCATTGTGATGAATTCGTGTTTCTTTTCCAAACATAGACTGAACTGTTTAATATGTTCCCCACACAGCAAATTTCCCCGGTAGATAAGTTTTTAAAATCCAGCATTTTGTACTTTCATGCTCTGAAAAATGTCCTGGATAAGACTGAGTATTGGAGAAAAAACTGAAGAAAGCTTTTTTAATTCCCGTAGAATATTTGGAATGTGTAGATCTCTGACATGGCAATTATATAATGAAAGATTGTCCTGTACTTCCTGTAGTTTCCACCTACGTGGCCTGTCATGATAAAGAGCCTTGTCTTGCAGCCATTGACACATTGGTGGAAATCAGCTGTGCAGAGCTGTTGCAGGACTGGGCTCAAGTTTTCCATGTAGAGTAGTGAAAAGTTTCCTTTCTGCAAGTCTCATGGTTCCCATCTAGGTGACTGCTTATTAAATCTTTATCCAGTATGGACAATAAACCAAACAGCCTGGTGGGTAGCAAACTGGCTGGAGTGACTCAAGCCACATATAAATCTCATTTGTACTCAGTGTATTAACTCTCTATGGCCTCATCGCTCTCTCTAGTGTTCATTCATTTTGAAATGGCTTGAATATAATGCAAAGAAAATAATCCCTGGTTCTTCTTTCTCAAAGTGTCTCGGGGGATGCTGGTAGGATGATTCTCCATTATTTCCGTTTCATAGGCCGTGCAGTTTAGGAGTCCATCCTCCTGAAATACAGCACAGGGAACTGGCCCCCATGTGGGCAGTCATAGCAGAGACATCAGAAAAGCAGTACCGCACTGAGACCACATCACCCTCCTGGCACCAGGTCCCTGGATGCGAGGAATTGTAGCAGGGGTTGGTATCTCTATGATAGCTTGCCCTCCTGCAGTACCTGCTTTGGGGATAAATAGAGAATTCAGCACCTGTGGCCACCAGTCCGTCACCTAGTGCTAAACTTATGCAAGTGGTTAGAAGCTACACAAGTTCCCGGCGAAGGCCCAGCCTGTCCTGGCTCATGGGCAGACTGTAAGAAGTCCAAGCTGTGTTTTGTAATTTCCAGCATTTCATAAAAATACTGCTTTTATTTTCCTCTCTAAGCCACGGCCAAGCTTTGAAAGCTTCAAAACTTGCTCCAATTGGATAGAAAAAGTGTGTTTTTAAGATAGTGACATTTCCTAAATGAGCTGGTCCTTCTGAGCTATACCAACTTTAAATCATTTATCCACTAAGTCAGTCAGGCTCAGCCTGAAACATTTCACTGCTGTGAAAGCAGCTCTTCCTGAATGAGGTTAAAAGCCAGTTGTGCTTTGCTGTACTTTTTGTCAGACAAGAGAAAGCTTATTATTTTTCCCCGGTGCTGGGCATTTCTGGATTCTGGAATTAACTTTCTTCTGCTAATCGCTGGGTCCCTTTTTACAGGGGACTGGATCCCATTCCAAGCCTTTCTTAATACTTTTTGAGACTTATTTATTTATTTATTTATTTATTTATTTTTAACCAGTGTACAGAGTTCTTAAGGATTTTTTGTCAGCACAAAGCTGTGGTGCAGTTTCAGAAGTTGTAATCAGATTGCAGTGCAGTCACTACCATGATGTATGCAAGTACATAGGTGTGGGCAAGGATAACCCACTGATTAGGGAAGCAGGAGTCAGTTTGTTTCTAGTTTTCTCTGTAACTTTCAACAAGTTGCTTCATTTCTCAATGTTTCAGTAACTTGTCTTCAAGACAGGGAAAATGATATTTATCAGTTTCAAGAGGACAGTTGGGAGACCATTAGTTATAGCTGTATTACCTAATTTTATTGTTGTTGTGAGACTCTTTCCCTGTCAAATTTGTGCCTTGTTATCACCCCAATGGTGCATTGCAACCTCTTTCTTTACTCTAATGGGCTTGCTTTAGCCTGTCAATGAAGTTTTTGAATACTTGTGGTCTTTCTCTGGCATGTTAGAATAGAGCTGCCACCTGAGGTCTTGGGTTTGGGTGTTGATTATTTTTTATTTTGAGGAAGTTTTCACCGCATGGAGGTTAAAAGCTAGCATTTACTTAGGTAGCTCAGATGGCAGTAACTGTTTGGCCCTGACGATGTAGGCTGTATTATGTTGGATCTCAGGTGAATTTTGCATATGTTTTGAGCCACATATTTCCACTGCATTCAGCCCTAGGCTGTCTTGACCAAACTGCTATTAATAACTGAGCTAGCTCAGTTAAAGCTGGCTCTGTGGTGGGGTGAGAGCCATCTTCTCTAGATCATGCATATCCAATCCTGTGATAATTTAATCTGATACCAAAATTAATTTAATTTTCATTCCACATCTTTTTCAGGTGAAAAAAGTGGAAAACAAAAAGGAAGTGAGCTAAAATGAACTTTTCTGGAGATTCCTGGTTAAGACTGACTGTGCAGGAACACAGTTTAGTTGACTGTAAGCTGTTTTAAAGAGTTATTAAAATCTGGTTGAGTAATGCTACTGTGGAACATTGGCTTCAATGTGGTAGAAGGACACAAATGGAGCATTTAGGAGGGAGGTTTGTGAAGAATGTGAGCAGCTAGAAGAAATAAAAGCTGAGACGCAGGCAGGGGGCAGAGCTGTTCAAAGAAAATGAGGATAAAAAGTCTGAACTTCATGCAAAAAGAGGGGCTAACTTGGTCCCACTGACAGGAGAGGGAGGAAATTTTAGCGGTGGGATTCTGTATGAGTAGGACCAGAGTGGGGTGGGATGAGGCCACAGCCCTTTCCTTTTCCCTCATAAGGAGCAAGCTGGAATATTCATCATACAATAATCATCTTCAGAGGACTGTGCTCTTGGGATAAGAAGTTCCACGTGAAATTTCTGAATGTCTGTGTCTCTGCTAAAATGTTTATGGGTCATATTTTGCCCTAAGATACGTTTGTATAAAAGTGGACCAATTCCATGAAATTTAAAAGAATCAACGCTGAACCAAGAGCTCAACTTAGCTTCGTACTTCTAGCCTACTGGCTGCAGCTGGCATACATCTGAAGCAGTACAGATGATGCATGGTGCTCCACAAGTGATTTGTGACCAGAAGACAGGTTTCTTCAGGAGAGTGCTGCTGAATTTGACCTCATTTTTGCTGTGTTAGATACTGTCTCTCTTGTGGCGGCATACATAGGTGTATTAATAAGATTCTTTCCAGATCTCTCCTTGAAATCTGAGCTTATGGAGTTGATGAAAAGGCTTGCTTTTCAGAGGTGTTGGTGATTATTCTCATAATGCCCAGGCAAAGCCTGCAAAGAATTTAACATCCAAAAAGATGCCTTTTTTGTTGTTGTTGTTGCCCACCTGCAAAGATTTAATCCTGAGACCTTGTAGGATTTTTTGTTTTGTTTTGCTTTGTTCTCATTACTGTCTAAGTCTTTCCTAGGCTTTTTCAGATAAAGGATTGTCACACGTACTTCAAAACAGACAGCAGTTATTAGCTGAGTTCAGCCAGTTAAGGGAACACTCACAAAAGTTTCCAGGACAGTTTAGCCAGCGATAGCTGCCGATATGAATAAATAGCACTTTGCATTTCTGAAGAAACTTATTCAAATATCTTATAGCGTCTAATGAAAGTAGTTAATTTCGTTTTGCATAACTCCAGTAGCTGAATCAACATTATTATTTCCATTTTTTAATCAGGAACAATCGAGGCACAGAGAGAAAGAGGAAGTGGTGCCTTTCTTTTCCTTCCTCAGTGTATTGTACATGCAGATGGGACTTGGAAAAGTAAAGACCATGTTCTACAGACAAAGGAAGCTCAGATGATTCTTGGCTGTATTAAAGACCATTAGGCTTTTTATATACCATTGTAGTATTGTAACGCCTATGCATCTTCTTTGCTATCGAAGTCTTATTTCTACTTTCTGAATGAGTTAAAAACACCCTACAGTAACTGAAAATGGAGGCCAAACTCATTTAACATACTAACATGTCAACAAAGTCTTATTTTTAATAGCAGAATTAAAAAAAAAAAGATTGTTTTTGATGTTTTGTTTATTATTTATAATGACTCTTTAACTCAGTTAATATAGCCTCAAAGACTTGTAAGCAACAATTATTTTTTTTTCCCAGTTGTCTTTCTCACAGCTGGATATGTCCCTATTAACTCCAGTGTTAGCTGTGTCCAAGAAGTAGATGTTCGAAAACTGGACCAGTCTGTCACCTCTTTTTCTACAATAATAATCAGAGGGAAAGGTTATACCTGGCTCGAATAAATAGTGGTGTTGCTTGCTCCACAAAATAGGCATCAAAGGAATACTGAAGATCCCTATCACAAGTAAAGACAAAAGTACCTTCAAATGGTTACATTGTTCTGGGCTTCTTGTATGTATAATTGCTTGTATGTGCAACTGCTCTTAACCTCTACGGGATCTGCAATATGTAAAGGAGAAAATAGCCCCTAAGGGTTCTTCAGACGCAAGTATTTAAAGAGGATTGTTACTTGTCTGTTTAAACTGTCGGTGGAGACAAAGTGCACGCAAGTAATAATGGAAGCTTGCAAGTACTGGGTTTGGGCAGAGCACAGATGTATTGCTGAGGAGGCATCTGTCAGAGAATGAACAGTAGGAGGAACCGAATTGTTTGCACATTCAACCTGAAAACAGTACAGTGAATAACCGCATATAACATTGTTACTTGAGAATGAGACTCAGATCTCAATTCTCGAAAACTTGCAAGCAAGTTTTGGGTTTACACTGCTTTATAGTATCTTTTCATTTCCCAAGAACCAGTTTTTGATGCTTGGAAGGACAGCAACAGTAAGTTGTATTAGCTAGCACAATTAATACTTTCTTCTTTGAGAGCCAAATTCATCTAGTGTAGTATGTTTACAAAAGAAAGGGCTGGAATGCACAATAAGGTTTTCCCTTTATCAGAGACATATGGACTCACCATCACTGGATATATTTGTGAGACGCTATAACAAAGAACACTCCTCAGGCATGTCTCACATTTCAAGATTGAAGGGCAAACTGGATGAATGTCCCTTCTAGGAAATGGATGAACCAGCTTTTTCATATGCAATCTCCAATTTCTGTAATCCCTGAGAAGCTTATAAAAGCCAGGACGGAGTCAGTAAAACCTTGTCTTATTAACCTCCAAAAGGACACAAAGGGGTTTGGATCGCAAGGCTGATCTGGATGCCAAGCGTACCTCTTAAGTACTCTCATACTGCCTCAGCCTCCTGCAACTTTTGGTAGACACAATACAATAAGATTCATTAAGTGGATGAATACAGTAGCTGAAGAGACCAGGTTTGCTGGGAGAATTCCCACCTGAGAAAGGCAAGTCAAACTTCTTTGTACGGGATAGCCAATAAATGTCTTTCTCTCCTCCACACCCCGTAAGGAGAGATTTTTCCCCTGTTCCCCTTTCACATATGCATAATGACCTATTCCATAGATTGAATGGTCTCTGAGATTCGTTTGTCTCTGGTGATAAGGATTGGTCCTATGAGAAGTCCTTAAGTCAGTTGTATTTGAGGCCTCTTGCTTTTTAGGACACTTGCATCCACTTTACATGCTAAACTCAGACATAGGGAAATTCTACAGAAGTTCCCTGTTACATAGTTGCTGCTACATGCTATTGTGGTAATAAAAACTGGCAACTTTTTTCTCTCATTAAGCATCGCCACTGTTACACATTTACTTAAATGAGCTTCTGTGTTTGTTTTTTAATTTACTGAGGTACAATTTCTGCTATGTATAATTAGGACGCATGGAGTCTACAGAACTCCAAAGGAGTGCTTTATATTGTTAACCATTTTATTGAACTCATGTCATTGTGGCCCTTCCTTTGGTTTTGATGGCGATCGCTGAAGTGTTTAAGGGGAAATTCTTCATGGCCCTCCGGTTTTTCTAAGTTTCAAACATGCCTAGAGATCAGTGAGATGGGAGCAAGCACAGTGGGGAGCTTGGAATCTGGAGTAATGACTGGCCCGGGATTTCTCCGAGCTTTCTGGGAAGCCTGGGTAAATGAGCTGAACTTAGGGCTGAATCACTGTTAACCAGCATTGGTGAGGCTCCTTGGCTTGTCAGAGAGAATCTTGCTTCCCCTCAGAGCACTTCTTTGGGGAAAGTCCAGGAAGGAAGTAATTCTGCCTGATTCAAGAGAGACTTTAAAAGTCTATGCTCTATTTTTTAGGAAATATGCAGGCAGGAGCCTACTGTGTCATATGCATAAAATGGTAAAGCCTCAAGTCTTTATTGCTCTTTGCTTCTTTTATAAAGCTTTTACTTTTCTATATCTTTACATTCAATGCCTGTATATTTAACCTTAACGAAAGAAGCATAGTAAACCGAGCAAATGGAGTGGTGTTCAATTTGCTTACTTCCTTTCTGCCTGAGCAGGTCATGTACCCACTCCTTGTGGCAGAAGGGGCCATATGCCACAGTTCTTGCTCTGCTGTGTGACCAGATCTGTTGTGTCTGCACAGTAAAACTGAGCTGGGCAGAATTCGGTCAAGGTGCACCAGGCTAACTGTGTGTGTGTGATACAACTGTAATAATGTCCATGCCCAGGAGCTCCAAAGCTTTCTGGAATCACTGGATTTACTGTGAATGCACCATAACTAATTTGGATGTTTGAAGTACACCCGCCATGTCCCAAAGATGCTTGACTGCATTCATGGCATTTCTCTCAGCAGCTGTGCTGGGCTTGTGTGGAAGTAGGTCCTTCTGAATGAGCATCATCAGGAGAAGGTCATGAGTGAGATAAACAAAAGTCAAGCATCCTGAGTACAGTCCTCAAACATTGATTTTTTTTTTTTTTTTTTTTTTTATTAATTCAGGTACTGTTTTAATGACATTAAATAGGGCATGTGTAAAAAGAGATGTGAGAAATGTAAATAAGAGGACTTTTGGGGTCTGCTGTAGACCTTCTTACTGATCAGGGTACTTCAACATCACCTCTCTGCTCTTCTGTTCCCTGGCAGTAAAATGGAGGGATGAGAGTAACTTTTGCATGCCTTGAAGCTTAATGAATGTTTTGTGAAATGCGCAGAAATCTTTAGGTGAAAAAAACTGGCAATTAAAACAGCGATTATTGCCACATTTACCTTGTCTTGGTCTGAGAGGAGTGAGCAGAAAATGCAAACACTTGTGTTACCGTGAGAAATGAAGATATGTTAATTTAAAAATTTTTCCTAATAAGGTTGCCTTTCATGCCATCTGGAAATTTCTCCAGAAAACTGTCTTCTGAAGCTTTAATGCTTTCCCTCCTTATAGTGTTTTGCCCAATCACGTCATCAGTAGAATAATACAGAAGCAAAACAAAGGGTTGCAGTGCTGAAAGGCAAATTTTGATGCTTCTAAACTTTGCATTGTACTGATGTCAGTGGAAGTTTTAAGTCCAGTCGAGGGTTACAGTTAGTTCTCTGAGTTGCAGAGAATGAGCAGAGTTGTGCATTTGGGCAGAGAGGAAAAAGACCAGACCAGCAAGTGTCCAGCTGGGTTCTGCAAAGGACTGAAGGACTTGCAGTTGGGAGGCTAATCCCCCGGCAACAGAGAAACACGGCTTTGGCATGATGAGGAGTGCTGATGTGTTGTTTATATCTTAACCCCTGGCAGACAGAAGTGTTCAGGAGGATGGGATTGAGAAGTAACATAAAGGTGGGGATTTAGAAGTAGCATAAAGGTGAATCTAAATTAGATGGAAACAAAGGGTGAAAAAGAAGAAAGAAGGTGCAGTTCGATAGCAATAACTATTTAGATGCCTGTGTTTGTTCTGGAGTTTGTGGTGGAGCTGAGTCTCACCAGCAGCAGTGCTGCATGTAGTGTGCTCAGTGTAAATAAAATCCATAAATAGTTTTGTAGAGAGTCAGGATTTTATTTTGCTTGTGAAGTTGGACCTATTGTGACTCTTGGCTCTGCCATTTCTTTCCTTACCTTATTGGTGGGATAAAGTTGATATTGCTTAGCCCAAATTCACATGTATGAATACGCTTTCATCTCTTTCTCTGTTGCTTTGTTTATCTGTCTCTGTCTATCTCTCTGTGCGCCTGCTGCTTGTCTGCCTGCCAGTTTTTTCTTTGTCTCTATCACTTCATCATTGAACCCATCTGTGTAGAAAATGGGATATTTGGCTGTCTTGTATTTTTTTTTATTATTTTTTTTTTATTTGTGTCATTTTGTTCCCTGAGACTTACGAGGATAAAACTCACACTCCTGGGGGTGCCAGGCATTTCAGATCTTGCATTTAGGAGGAGCCGTGATGCTTTTTGCGTCTGTTTGTCTGTCCATCTGTCTGCTGGTCTATAATAAGCTGTGCAGCGAGACAGCAGCTTACTATCTGTGTGTGTGAAATTAGCTAATTGGTGTTAGCAGCAATATTTTCACATGTTTTATAAGCAAAGTGCAGCAAGGTATATAAATGTAGATATGATCCAGAGACACACACACATACACACACACGCACGCATGCAAGCCTGTCGCTGCTCATGCATAGACGCTCAGAAGTAATTAATGTTAATAAGATTTTAATGTGCTTGTGAGATCATAATGAGGAGAAATGAATGCTCTGATTAGAAAAAGGTAACTGTGTGTGTGTTTTGGCTTAGAACAAGATTTCCCCTCTTTTTTATAAATCACAATTTCAGAACTTGTTTGTGATTGCATCAATCGGTTTTTATTTTCAAATTAGAGGTCTGTTTAGCCATTTGAATGATTAGCCAAATAAATGGGTAAAACCCTGATGATAAGGAATGGTGCAGATTTTTTTTTTCCCTCTTAGAAAGCAATGCTACTATATGACAGGGCTGGGCAGCCTCATCTTTCTAGCATTACATTTTTTTGATGCTGCTTTTAAAGCCTCATCAGAAACTGCTCTCGGAGACAGCGCTCATTTTTTACAAATAGAGATGTTTATCTATAGGTGTCTGCAATGCATAATCAACCACTGAAACTATTGTGCCAAGGCACATTCCTGTTCATCAGTAATGATGAATCCTCAGAGTCCAGATGATCACATGATACCTTGATAATATTTTGAAATAATTAATTTAAGAAAGCAGAACTGTATACATGTTTTGGTTTTTTTCTTTAAATCGGTCAGTTTCCAAATAAGAGAGATGGGAAAGTGTGTGCATGAAATATTTTATAAGCTAAGATGTTTTTTCGTCCTGCATGCTGTGTAGTCACCAGACCCCAGGCTGGCTAAAATCCAGCTGGACACTAGGGGTCCTTCTCTTCAGCAAATCAATGAAAATATTGTCCAGAGGGCTTTACTTTCATTTGCATACTTATTATTGTTATTATTTTGAGTAATAAAATATATCAAATTATTTAAAAGTTCTTGTTTGTTAGTGCTACACAAATCACTTTGGGATTGGGATTGTTTTTTTTTTTATTGACACTGAGAGGATAAATATTCTGTTTTAAAACCATCTAGAATTAAAAACGCAAGTTTAAAAAGCCCATGCTCCAGTGCATTCCATGTTGCATACTACCCACTTATTTATTTTGGTGGCGCCTGGCTTGAGCAGTGTTTTAAAGTGTTAGATCTACATTTGAATTCATGGAATATGGTTCATTTCCAGTGCTGAGATACCACAACAGTGGTTGTGATGAGAAATGGTAGAGCATGGTGACAAGATTGCAGTTTCCAAATTGTGCTGAAGAAAAACCAGTGTCAGTAGATACAGCTTTGACAAGATTTGAAGTCTCTAAAGATGATGATGTGACAGTTCATTTTATAATGAATGAGTTTATTTTGGGGAAAGAAAACACCAGGCATTATGTATATTTGTTTATTCTTCTAGACACTCCTTTCAGCCAGCTGTTATACAGTAGGGCCTCTAACTCTAGTTTGTCATTCAGATAGCTCAATCAATGAGCTTAATACAGGAACTTTAATCTTCTGAGGTACATTGGGATATCCTTTGCATGTGTGTGTGCTTAAGTGTGTCTGTGCAAGTGCATGCAAATCATCACTGAACATCTGAACATCCATGCAGTAAGGCCAAAACAAAGTAGTGCCCAACTCCTGCCAGTGTCCAGGTAAGTTATAATGACCCCAGATGGAAAAAAGATACCTTTACTTCTCTTAAGTGCTTATAGTTTGAGAAGTGCTTTAAATTTTTACTTAAAATGGTAGTCTGAGCTCTCACTGTAAGGAAGCAACTCATTTGCTTTAAAAATCATGGATCCTTTCTATAGATAATTTCATTAGCATTTCTTGAGAAATATCAATCCCAGTTTAGGATTAGTATCGAATTGAATTAGTATTGAAATCATAATTCATTTCCAGAAAGTGCTGAGGTACCACAACAGTGGTTGCAACGAGAAATGGTAGAGCATGGAAATGTGATTGCGATTTCCAAATAATGATGAGCAAACCCAGTGTCAGTAGATAGAGCTTTGATATGATGTGAAGTCTCTAAAGAAGATGATGTGACAGTTCAGATCCCACTTTGGGATTAGTATCCTGTTGCATTTATTTTCATTGCCTGTTTCTGCTTGTTCCCTGTATGTTAACATGTCAGTTCCCAAGACTGGCTTCCACAGAGTAGAAGAGTGAGAGTACGAGCAAGGTAATGGTAAACTCCAAAACCACTGAATTTTTTCACCTTGGAGCAGGAAGTAGCTAAGCAATGCGAGGACTTTTTCTTTAGTTATTCTGTGCTCTAGATGGAAAATGTGAGAGAAAACAATCAGTTTGATGTTCTCAGCATCAGAGATGAAGTAGCCAAGCTCCTTTCAGCCATAGACTGAAAACTCCTTAAGGCTTGGGGAACTCAGGAAGAGCTGAGGCAAATTGGCTAAATGCATGAAGTCAGTACGCAAAAATGAGTTGTGCTGAATCCTTGGGGGACTGCTTTAATTCAGGAGTAAATTAGTCTTAGACCAATGTAGCTTAACTGAATAAGGAGCTACAGGGAGCTTTGCTGTTGAATTAGAGCATCTACTCACAGCTTCAAGACAATTAAATGTGTGCATATTGATGTCAGACCTGTAGTTGATTTGCCTTAACTTTCTCAACATCCCCATGCAGACTTGGCTTAAGAGATAGATAAACTGTCCCAAGCAATTCATTCTGTACCAGGGATCCAGAACAAAATAAATTTCAATAGCTTCTTTGCCCTGAGGAAAATATCATAATGCCAATTATTGCACTGTTCTCGACAGAGTACTGGTTGCCCTGCCTCTCCTTGGGTGCCATTGTTTTCCTGTGAAGTTGTTGGAGGGTCCACAGGTACTGGAGATGGCTTTCTGTTAGAGTTGGTTTGTACATACATAAGTTCTAATATTTGGGAATAAAAAATACCAAAGGTAGAGATACCATGTATTTGCAGTGACTGCTACAATTATTACAAGAAAACAAGTGTGTTCTAAAGTTCTGTTTCTGCTTGGCAACTAGCTGCTTTACTTATATTTGGCTACTCTGGTGTAGGGTTAGTTAAAAGATGTGAAAGAGGGTTTTGGGGTGGGTTTCTTTTGGTTGTAATGGCAGAGTAGAATATGATGGGAACATAATAATGGCAAGCTACCTTGGGAGAAACTAATTTTGTCTTAGAAGTCTGTGCACACTGTGAAAGTAGGAGCTTGTAATTGTATGTTGAGATTGTGCCCTGAAGAATGTTTGTGTTTGCTAGCCCTTCCCATATTACACTTGTTTAATTTGACTTTATTCCTAAGTACACATATAAGGTTAAAATGCTATTAATTCATGAAGTTTATAATTGACAAACTGATTGTGAGTTAGTTGATAGAATCTCCACACTAAAAAACACTGGATTTGCACAGTGAAAACCCACTGCATAAGGATGGATTTTAAAAATACCTGTTGCTTCTAGCTGTACTAGGCCAGCAGAGAAAGTAAGGAAACAACTTGAAAACTTCATCGGAGGTGGTTCCCTGTGTACCTCAAAGAGGGTGTGTTTGTTCAAGTATGTTAACTGATCTCAGTTTTTTCATGTGGTCTGGAAACATACATCCTAAAACTCTCAAGACTTGAGCTTTAAAAGAACTGATTATCTCATCTTACTTGCCCAATTCCATATTTATGTTTCTAAATAAGTAGCTACTTTTTCCAGAGTGCTTAATTCCCAGAAGCACCTGCTGAAGCTGCTGAATGCAGAGAAATTCTAGTAGCATATGGATTTAGAAGAATAATTTTAGATACTAGTTTTGAAAATGTTGGTCAGAAGGCTCTCAGGTCTAGATGAGTTTAGGAATTCCAGATAACTGGTGTGACATTTCTGCCACTGTTGTTTTAAGAAGTTGTATAATTGCAGTGGGTGGTATTTACATGAAAGTAAAAAATATGGATATCTGTAGGATATCCTAGCCATGGAGGAATTTCCTACGTTACTCTGTCATGGAATAATTGGCCAAAACTTTGAACAGTGTAGTTGTATGTTTTCTACTGAATTGGAGTCCTGTTTGACTTAGTAATGGATATTCATATTGGCCATATAAAACGTTTTTTGGTTTGGTTGTTTGGTTGTTTTTTTTTATAAGTTCTTGAGTCTCAGTGTTACTTTGCAACAGGTCTCCTGCAATCTACAGGTTGATTCACACATGAAAGGAAATGGCTTGATTTTTCTAAAGTTTTGTGTGCGGATATTGGGACAGATGTTTGAATATTTGAGGTTTCAAGTAATGTAGAAGCAGACAGCACTGAGTAACTAGACCGAGTCAGAAGCATGAATCACTATGGCATGAATTTGCTTCCTGGTATCTCAGTTTTTTTATCTGGTGGACATGTGTGTCCTGTCATTAGCAGAATTCCAGTGGCTTCAGGGTTAGCTGCAGTCATCACAGAAGTATACAAAATCGTTTATATATGTGCTAACTCCTACACTTATGCCTATGTTTACAAGTAGTGAATTTGGAAAGAGTCTGAATGTATAAGAAGTGCTTGAATAATGAGTTTGGGTAATGGTTCAATTTCTTTAGAAAATGTTAAAACTTAATCTTGTTCTCATTCCCCAAACCATTCTGCCACTGACATTAGTAGGAGCAGGCCTTTTCACCTATGTCTGCATTAGTGATTCAAGAAAAATTGGAAACTACCCATGTTTCCTGGAGCAGGGTATTATGTATCTATTGCCTCAATTTACCTACCTTTAAGATAGGATTGGTATTTTATAACTCTCTGTCAAGCAGGTGGAATTTAGTTTATGGGAGGAGCCTTGCATTCTTTTACGTGAAGGCCTTTCAGATCTGCTAGGCGCTTTGATGTTTGAGACTCACTCATTCAGTGGATCTCTGCATTACACTTTTCAGCCGTGCTGTTTGCAATTCACGTGTTGACAAATGCAGCACAGCAGCATCTCCTCTGCTGTGGGACTCCGTATTCTAGATGCATTGGGCCACCCTGCCGGCCAGCTGTGTCTTCTGCATGTGATCCTGGGAATCAGATAGAGATCTGCAGTATCTGCAGGGCTTTATGCCTCCAAGTGATGTCCTGAGCTCAAGGAGATCGGCCAGCAGGCATTTTATCAGGAGTGACAGCCCAGGTAACGCGAAGTGCTGTGTGAAGTCTTATGCGTTGGTCCAGCTGAGGTGCCTGTGTTCTAGACAGGCAAAAAGCTATGAAATCTGACTTGAGAAGTTATTTCTCTGCAGTTTTCTTTTGTGATACTTGCTACAGACTGGAGTAATCCATTGAGGTATTCAGCCACTCAAATAGCTAGAAGCTCCCAGCCCTGCCTACGTGGAGATTCCTATCTGACCACATGATAAACATCCTTCCTCAGATAATTGTCCCAATCATCTGAACAGCACTTAAGGCAAGTCATGTGGCAGGTGGTAACTTGTTTCTGTTGGTGGTGGTAACCCAGCCTGCTCCGCTCTCAGCAGCTGCTGTCAAAACACTGACCATGTCAGGATCTGCACTTTCTCTTCAAGGTTTGGGAGGAGGCCCAAGGCAACATGGGGCAGGGATCATGGAGAAGGTGAGCAGGGACAGGGATAGAGGGGTGAGAGGATGGAGTTGGACCCTGGTTTTGTGGAGGTGAGGAAAGCAGGGAGGGAATGAAGCAGTGACTGGTGCCATGGGGTGGGCCATGACAGAAGGGTATGGGTGGTGAACTGTGTAAATAGGTGGTTTAAGTAGAATCTGCTTTAGAAGGACAGGTTTAGAAGGTCAGGGTTTGTTTTGGAGGGAAAGAAGAAACAGTACAGACATGCCCCCACCTGTGCGCGCCTGGAGTTCATCACAGAGCTGGGAGATGGTGTTGTCAATGTTTTGCTACCATAAGAAACTTCTTTGCTCTTGGAAAAGCTTGTAAACATTAAAAATAAATATAATTGAGGCCTACTCCTCATTAGATTTTCTTCTCTCTTAATATGGTAGTGCAGTCTTGATAAATGTGTTTTTAACAAAATTATGCTTAAGTACTGTGCCCTGGCTGCGATTGATTTCCAGCACTCTACCTTTGCTTCCTCTTTCAAGGTGTTTCCTACCTTTTATTCCTTTTTCTTTCCCTGATAGTGAACAGATGACAAACAATTGTTAAATTTGCTCCTGCCACTTTGCTGTGACTTGTTGCTGCTATCAGACCAGTTGAAAGGCCTAGCAGGGACTGGCTGCTATTGTAAAGACTCACTGCAGTCCCTGGACTTGATGGATTTATTTGTAAGCATCTAATGCGTACTGAAACCTAAAGGATTGACAGTCCTGGTGTAATGAGGCTATCCTGAAGGATCATAAGAGACACTCTCACATCTGGCCTAGATTACTTGTATAAACACGTATCTTGTTGAAATCCAAGCACAAAGACTGTCCCTTTCTAGGCTAAAATTTTCTCTTCCTAAGATACATGATCATTTTGCAGTGCTTCGTAACTGTCTTCTTTTCTTTTGTGGGATTTTTGTTTAATGCTTCTCAGTGATTTTAGCCATCCTAGAACCTTCAAAAAAGAAAAAGGCCTAAGGAACTCAGGTGGTCTTCTTCCCTGTCCAAGAAAGGATAGACTGTATTTTTTGTTATTCCTGACAAGTAATTCTCTGGACTGTTAAGTTCTGTTTCCCACTTCAAGTGATCCATCCTAGTACTTCATTATTTTTGCCATTAAAAAGATTTTCCTTTTGCCTAACCTGAATCTTTCTTGCTACAGTTTACTTTCATTACTTCTTTGGCAATTAATTCCATTCCCATTTGCAAGAGCCTTTTATGTACTGGAAATCTGGGTAACATCTAGTAATTTTTGGCAGTTTTTCCACACTGTTTATGGTATGTGCATTTATGATCATTCATGCTTTTTTTCTGGATATTCTTCAGCTGCCTCAAATCTTCTTGAAAAGCACTGCTCATAATTTGACAGTATATAACTTGAAACTTCCCTAAACTGAGAAGAGCTGAAAGATTACTTCTTGCGTCCTTGGGGCTGCATGTCTGTTTTTACAACCCCCAAAATGATGACTGATTCCTTGCTTCACCAAGATGTTGCTAACTTATTTCAAGCTTATAATTCACAATAACCCTAGGTCCCTTTCTGAAAAACTGCTACCTGCTCAGTTATCCCCATCTAATATTTGTGTCATTAATTATTTCTGCCCAGGTACATTACTTTACGCATATTCCTGTTGAATGTCATCCAGTGTCTCTAGACAATTTTCTTCATTTGCCAAGATAATTTTGAATTTTATTCAGTCATTCCCTGCCCTCCCAGGTTCATGTTGTCTGCAAGTTCAATAAACATATTTTCTATTCCATCATCTAGGTTATTAATGAAAAAGTCAAACAGAACAAAACTCAGGCCAGAAACCCAGTTGTAGTCTTGTATTTTGATAATTACTGCGTGGATTCCCTTATCCAAATAGTTCTGTATCTGTGTGACACCATGAATATGCTTGGTTCGTTCCTAGCTTGCTTATAAGGATGTTATATAAGATGGTCAAAGGCCAAAATAAAGTCAGGGTACATCACATTCACTTTCTACAACATTTTTATCCCATTGTAGAAGGAAATTAGGTTGTTTTGGCATGATTTGCTCTTAAACCTATGTTGATTGCTACTCATCTTCTATATTTAGGTGCTTACAAGCTAGTTTGATTCATTGTTCAAGAGTCTTTTTCTGGAAATTAAGCTTAAATTAACTGTTCTAGAATCCCCTTGTTGTTCTTTCTTTTTTTTTTCCCTCTGTGTCTTGGTTTGGGCTGGACTGGCCACTGAAACAAATGACATGGTAGGTACTGGATTTATTCTTCCAGTCTTTTCTTGTCTTCTACAAAGTCTCAAAGTTTGTTTCAGACAGTTCTTTAAGGATACTGGGATGAAATTCATACACAAATGACTTGAAAAAGATCTAATTTAGCTAAGTACTCTTTGTTTGTTCTTTCTTCTGGAGTAAGACCATACCCCTCCTTCATGAGTATTAAGTGAATTATCCATGTCTCTCCACTTGAAATTTTGAATGAAAGGTGGTACAAAAAAAGATGTTAAAGCACTTTAGCCTATTCACATCATCTGTCAGTTCATCTTGCTCTCCATTGATTAACAGGCCCACATTGTCCCTCATGTACCTAAATGTACTAATAGAATGGTTTCCTTGTTACTCTTGATGTACCTTGTTAACGTTGTGCTTTGACTGTTATGATTTTGTCCCTATGTGTTTATGCAATTTTTGTACTTATTCATATGTATTCTGATATCCTTCTGCTTTCTTCAGACTTTTTTTCCCATCTTGGTAGCAGTAAAGAGCTCATAATTTAGTGATGTTAAAAACCTACTATTCTTCTTCCCTTTGTATTGGGATTGTGCTTATAATATTAAAATTTCTTGGAAGAATCATTATGTCTCTTTAACGTCTTTTTTCCTGTAGATTCTCCCACGAATGTTTGCTTTCAAGTTCTCCAAGATCACCGAGATCTACATTTTAGAAGTTCATTCATTTTATTTTGCTTTTCTCCCTCTTTCTTTTCTGAAGAATTGTGAACGTCATGACTGTATGTCTTGCACTGTCGCCCACTCAGTCTGTTCATTCATACAGACTAGAGCACAGTCTAGAAGAAATGTCCCTTTGATCCTTACTTTCTGAATTAAAAAAAAAAAAAAAGTCTCAGGTCCATTCCATGAAGCTGCTGGAAAGCTGTGATCTGCTGTGTTGTTTTCTCCACAGAATGTGTAATTAATCCTCATCTTCACCAACTCTTTCATGCAAATGCTTTGGCTTACTTCACTAATTGTGTTTTTTTCCCCATCATGGTGGATCTGATTTCTTTTGCCTTTAGTCACTACCTGTAGTTTTTCAGTAGGTTTCATGCTTGATACATTCTGGACCTCAGAGCATGCTTGTGCAGCCTGTTTTGCAAGGCAACACTCCTTTCCTTTTTTCCTTTTTTCCTCTTCCATATCCTTCTCACAAAGGTTATATATAGCCTTTTATATTTCTATTGCAGTCATGCGAGTTAGCCCATCAGATTTCTGTTGTGCTAATTAAGTCACAATCTGATGGTGTGTTGAGATTTCTAGTTTATGTTTCTATTCACCAAACTTCTTGCTTTATTATATGGACACAGATGCTTATCTGATAGACATTCTATCCTTTTTTTCTTTTCCCCTCTAGCAACCTATTTTCTGACTTGCTCACCTCCTCTTTGGAGGTCTTGATGAAGGTACTGGTGTTTATATTTAGCCATTAGGTTTTTTTTACCTGCCCATTTTAGTCCTTGTTAAAAGACCTTTCAGTAGGTTAGCAAGTTGGTGCTTGGACATCCTTCTCCTTTTGTTGAGGTGAATGTCCTCTTGTCCTTAGTAGCATTTCCCATGGTCAAAGGAGTGAAATCTCTCCTTGGTGATGCCATCTGTATCCACGTGTCATGCAGTTATCTCTGGCATTTGTATCCTTGCCTGATCACTTCTTTGAGGAATGGGCAGAATGCCGATTCCTTCAGCATTGCTTCTGGAAAATTGTAGTCGCTTTGGAGCCTTGATATCCTTCAAGTGTTTTTGTAGATATTTTTGTATTCCTTATGCCCTCTGTGTTGTGTTGTACCTTCTTCCTGTGTGGCCTCCCTGTACTGGAATGTCCAGGAGACTATCCTGGCCTCACTTAAAAGCCACTTAATTCCATCGTAATCTGAATTTACCGACTTAAAAATTGGTTTACAGTATTAATATACTGTATTTCTTTTCCTACACTTCTGGTTTCCATTTCTTTTTTCTTTTTAATTCCCCCACCCCTTTCTTTTCTTCTTTTTAAAAATTATTTCTTCCTCTTAGCTTGCAAGTTCATTGTGGCAAGGGTTCGTGTTCTGTCACATCAGCTATGTCATAATAGACTTGCTGTTCTTCTCTCAGGTTTCCTCGTACATAATTCTCTTTTCTTGGTAGCATTTTTGGAAGTTTTGCAGATCAGTGCCTTTGCAACCATATGGTTCCCTATAATTGTCCTCTAAAATTAAACTTTTTGTCCGATTTCTGTCCCAGCTTTGTGTGAGTTCTCTCTATTGACTTTTTTCATGCTCATTTGCTGTTTCAGCCTATTGTGAACCAGATGAAGGTTGAATGCTCTTTCCCAAACCTTAGTTAGTTAGTTAATAGCCATTTCAGAGCATTTGAACCCTACATCTTAAGACAATGACAGATTTCTGTGGTACTGAACCTGTCGCATTGCCACCAGTGTTTGCAGATGTGTTTGGAAGACAATCTTCCACACAAGCAGATATTCAGTAGTCCTTGGTTTAATACTTGGAAAGATGGGTGGACTTTTGAATCTGTAAGTTTTTTCCTTTTGTTTGTTTTATTTTTGGTTTTAATACCAAATAATTGGAAAATTCTAGGGAAGATAATATTTGAAGTACCTGCACAATCTAATTGCTTACATTAATTCCTTTAGAGACCGGTATTTAAAAATTATGTTTGGATACAGGTTACTTGACTGCATTTTCTTTTAAGATGACTGAAGTTAAGACAGCTATTTAGTCTCCCTCTGTTATCAGTGGAGTGGAGGAGAAATATCTCTAGAGAGCTATTCATTCTAAATATATTACAGTTTTAGGATGGGATTAATGGCTCTCTGGAGATGATTATGGTGGCTTCAGTTAGATACCTAACTTTTAGGAAGATAATAGATTATATGCATCTTAGTCCTGTGCCTGATCAGGTTTATCTGAAGAATATATCTACTGTCCGAATATACAACACAGAAAACTACCATGCTTTGTCTTATTTTTGTAGAGATTTTGTATGTTAGAATTTTCCAGAGTTTTGAAGAGTTGTATTTATTTCAAAAGATTTCCTTTTTTAAACCTTGCTTTGTCTCGTACCTTTTTGATTGTAACTTGATCCTTAATTTGGTTTGTTGTGACACAACTATGTTGTGAAGAAACTTTGTTTTGGTGTGGCCTCTTTTTGATGGGTCATGTCTTTTGAGACTTCCCTTCAGCCATTTGCTCTCCAGCATCACAGGTAAATACTGTTCCATGTTACCTTCCTCACAAGTGACATGAAGATTAATTAAATGCAGTTTTGAGTATATTAAACTCTAAGTTATTATTTTTAGGTGAATATTTGTTCTTGTATTTCAGTGCATTTCATGATGCAGCCATTAAAAATAAGTGATCCTGGACAACAGATTAGACATATTTGTTGTTTTTTGGGGAAAAGCTAGTGTCATTTTGGCGTTGCACAAGTTTCCCTCTTTATCTCTGTACAGCCGTAAGGTGTCCATGACACTATTATTCTGGCCACTCTGTTGCCAAAAAGTTGTCAAGAAATTAGTGGAGAATTCAGAGAAGAGCAACATAAGTTAAGAGGCTGAAGAGATTGAAATATGAGCAAAGATTACGAGAATTTAATATGTACAGTTTGGACTAAATGATGACTAAGACATATGATAACAATCTACAAGTATTTGAAGGGTGTAAAATATTAAGACAAAAAAGGAATTATTTTAAGATGTTCAAAGGGGTAAAACTCAGTGAGGAAAAATTTCAGTGTGAATCGCAAAACCTTCCTGAGGATTGCATGTGCTGGAGTCATGGAGTGGATTCTGCAAGAAGGTGGTAAAAAGCCTACAGTTTCGCATAGCCAAGAGATCACACACACATGTGCACACAAAAGCACACCAGTCTTGTGCCGTGCATTTCTGAGCAGCTGCCTAGACCAAGTGATGCTTCAGCAGAGGCTGTTGGGCTCTGTACGGCCCAGCTGGACAGCCAGGTCAGGTTGGCCTGCGTCCCAAATTGGGCTTTCCTGAGGGCTCCTGCAGAATGAGCTGCAACACGAAGGGTTTGGTCTGGTGGCAGCAAACTGCCTTCAGCTGCTGTTTTTGTGGAGAAGCCCTTTTCTATCATATGGCTGTACATGCACCCATCCATTTGATAAGCGTAGGCAGAATCAAGCTGTCACCAACAGAATATAGGCAGAAGACTCAAAGAAATGTAATGAAGACTATAATTTTACAATATCCTGGCAAAGGAATGATATGACATGTTAGGTGTTTTCTTTTTCCTTTTACCTTCTTCTTTCATCTCTGTAAGTTGGTGCCATCAAGTTAAAATGTTTTTCAGTAGGCTCTTTCTGCACAACTTAAGAGTCCTCAATACCTATTTACTCATTTTGATAAAGGCTGCAGATTTACACTGGCTGTTTAGTTTAGTTAGGAGGTCCTTTATCATCCTAGGGAATTGTAGTGGACTAATTTAAGTCTAAAAATATTTAACTGTTGTGACCACTGTTTAATCAGGATGGTATTTTTACTTAATAGGGACTGTTTACAGCTGGTTTTGCACTCGTAATAGATACAGACAGAAGGAGTGAGGACTACGGTTCTTGCTCCCTCCTCTGCCCTCTGCTCTGCATTTTTATTTTCTTGTGTGCAAAACCATGATGCATGCCAGCTTGGGAAGCTGGCAAGCCTCCTGTTAAGACCAAACTTGCTCTTTGTTGCAGTACAAATAGTGTGTGCTTCCAACTTCAGAGCAGTACCCAGTGTTGCATGTGTACTATAGCTTACTGGGAAGCAATAGCTGTATTAAAGTGTTTTCCATGTATAGAAGGGGTTTGTATTTGTGGCTTTGAATTCACTGGACAACTCTTGAGTGCACATCTGGGGATAGGCCTTTAAGCTTGTGTGGTATTAGGTTACTGGAATATTTCAGTTCTGGAGTGGCTTGATTTAAGAAGGTCCTACTTCACTGGTATGTACAGGAGAAAGCAAACCAAATGCCATTCTTTGCAGTACTCCAAAGATAAACCTGGGATCCCGCCCAGCTTTGGTGATCCTGCGTTATCTGTAAACCGCTGGAAGCGGAGAGGGAAATTGCACCAGGTGAGCCAGGTATGTTTTGAAATGTCATTTAGTTTGCTTGACTGGGGCTTTTTGATTTGATAAAAGTACCTTGTTCTGCTTTGTAAAAGTACCTGTCTGGGCAAAAAAAGAGACTGTTTGATCAGACAGACACCACAGAGGAAGGCTGTTGGGGAAAGGCTGAAGAGATGGGGCATTTTTGATTACAGAAGAGATGACTTAAGCAAAACCACTACAGTCTTTGCTGACAGCACATGAAGTTTCACCATGACCTCGTTTGTTGCGGTGCTCTTGAAAAACACCCTCTGAAAGTTACACGATAGAAAGCAGTCACTGTCTTGCTTAGACTCACTAGAACAGTTGTCTTCCCAATTGAAAATGCTGGACTGTCCGCCCCAGTTGTACTCTCGGGAAGAACTTTTCCCATCCTTGCCTCTCTGGCACATGTGGCCAGCTACAAGCTGGCCCTGAACAATAAGAATTCTTTTATCCCTGTCTGTTACATTTCATTTTCCGAGTGTGGATGATCCGCTTCTGCACCATCAGCCGTTGTTTAGCTTCAGCCTGGACGCACCAGAGCAAGTGTTGCAGAGAGGGATGCTGGGTTTTAGGGTTACGCTGTGTTGCTACAGATCATGTCACCTCAGTGGGTAAACAATCCAAAAATAAAACCAGCAAATGACACAAAAAGGAATCCAGTTATATTTTTATATCTCATTAAGTTTCGCTCCTCCTTCTGGTTTTATTGGCAGAGATATCAGGGGAGTGTACGTCTCCATCTGAGAAGAGGTGAAAAGATTTGCAGTGGTTGTGTGGGTGGACACTTTTTTTTTTTGCTATGGGTATTAAGTGGGAAGGGGTTTAGGATCTCCCACAGCTGTCTTATTTGAGGAAATCCTTATTTTATCATGTATAGAAAACAGCTGCTGATTTGTTACTAGTATCCTGCCCAGGGGTTCTTTATTTAGGTACTCAGCTCAAAGAGCTGCTGTCCCAAGCTGTCATTTAACAGAGAGGATTGCTTAATATTGCTGTGAGCCAAAGGTATATAGTTGGGTGGACTCTCTTTTGAACCCTGAACTTTCCCTGCATGGTAGCGACAGACGAGTAGGGGTGGGAAAAAAGGTGAGATTCTGCCAACACAAGCTTTGGGGTCAACACCAGTCTGTCCCCAGAGCTCTGCATGACCTTGATTTATGACTGCAGAATACTGGCTGCAAGAGCCTGTTCTCTTCAGTTCCCATGGTTCAGTGTGAGATTAATAATTAATCAGTACTGTTATCTTCTGTTATTCTGGGGGGTCCTTGACTGCCTACCCCTCCTCTCCAGGGGTTAGCTAAGACGTGGCTGGATGATTGTGTTGGAACTTGACCTGCGTTCTCCATCCAAACACCTACTTGCAGCCCAAGTGGGGAGAAGCAGCGGGAAACAGTACTGCATGCCTTTGGTTTTAGTACACATAGGTCCACTGAGCAATTCCTTACCATGGGGTTTGTTTGGGTGTTTTCCTCAGTTTTGTGCTGAGGTCCTACAGCATGCTCAGCACCGATGTGGTTAATAGCTTTTCTGGAAATTGATTATGGCTGCCACGATTGCAAGGCCCTATCCCAAATATGTAAGAATCCTGTTTGTCTCATGTCCCCTACTTAGGATTTCTATGTAGTTATTTATACCATACTTACTGGATCTGGGATGCATGCAGTAAGGGGCATGACTCCCCAGTGTGGATCTGCAAACATGATGATGCATGGAAAACTTCCATTAGTATTTAATGAACTTCTTCATATATTCAATATGAGGGCATTGCTGAGAATACAAGCCTTGGCAAGTAGAAGTATCAACTTTTTTTTTTTTTAATACTTAAAGCACTGAACTTAAGCACACTTGAACTTACTAGCTAGAGCAAAACATGTGATTTCCCTAAAGTCATTTCTGTAAGCCAGTATTGTAAGATGGCCTTGCAAAGGCCAAAGAATGAGGTATTCCCAGTGAAAGAGTTAAAAAGAAACTTAATTACAGAAATCTGTTAGTTTCTACAAGTTGTGACTATTCTTTCTCTGAAGACACCAGTGTTTCTGTCACTTCACTAAAGGTCTCTTTGTACAGTAGACAAAGAGACATGAGGAAAACAAAACACATTGCATCTGAGAATTAAAAAATGAGTATTTTCTTTGTTCCAAGTAACCTATACTGTTAATTCTAAAAATGAAATAGAATATTTTTCTAAAAACTTAGTATGCAGCTCATGCATTTACGTGGAATGTCCTTAACTATTCACTGACTCACTCCCTATTCATTTATAGCTAATATATGGCACTTTTATTGTGGTTTCTAAAGTATGGAGGTTATGTGAGTCAGATGCAATTTAGAATAGAGATTAAATAATCAAAAACATACTTTGCCAAAAATACTAAAAAAGGAAAGAAAGCATTCAGTGTTCTCAAAATATGAAGTGCTTTCTAAAAAGACCTTTTTTTTTTTTTTTCAATAAATAAGAGGGAAGAAATGTTAATGTAAACCTAAGTGTTTAGCAGACATCCGTTTACTTCCTTCAAGGAGACAAGCGGTTTTAAGATTTTCAGAGCTCATGAGAAAGGCACATCCTTGAGTACTTGCACCAAGGACGTGAAGGAAGCATTTTGCCTTGAAAATTTTCAGCAAGAAGACACAAGGTTAGAGGTGGCATGAATGATAACTTTCTTGAAGATTTTAATCAAGGACACTTTGGAGAATGTGGGCGTTTGGATCTCTCCTTCAAAAGAGGGGGGGGGGGGGAAACAACAAACAACCAAATACCTCCCTGCCTAGCCTTTCTTTTCTTTCTTTCTTTTTTTTTTTTTTTTAACTTCTTCCTTTTCCTCTTTAAGCAGATTCTGGTTCTCATAAAGTTTTTTCATTAATGATACAGTGTTAGTAAGGGCAATTGTTAGTTTTTTGCTGTGACTTTGAAGTTCCTTTGTTGTGACAGCTGCTAGGCTGGCATTTCCTGGACATCAGTGGGATAGCATGATAGCTTGCCTGCTTCCCTTTTTTCTGATGGATTTTCTCAGAAAGGATAGTGAACTGGCAGACTCAAGATTCCTGTATTAAAAAAGAAGAAAGTGGATTGTATTGGCCTAGAGTTGAGAGAAACAGGGAGATCCAAAGAATTATCAGTTTTTTGTAACATAGTCAGCAACACGATCGACAGACAGAATCAAAAAGATCTCAAAGTTAGGAATATGTATTCATCCTTCTGCTCATCTTCTTTTTTCTTACTTTCTTTTTTAAGAGTTTGGTGCAGCAACAAATGATGCTGGTCTGACAACCTAATACCAGCATAAGTAGAGGCCACATTATAATAAATGCATATTTTTGCTATGAAAAGATAACATACTGTTGGTTTAAAAAAATCCCAAACAGCCTTGCACAGAAGCATTTTCAACAATATATTAAGCCTCATATTTTTCAATTACAACAGAGCTTTTCTTCCTCTGCTGATCTTTTTTTAATAACCAAAGGAACAAATATGTCTTGGTTTTGAGCTTTAATCTGGTGCTTTGTGTACTCTGACGACCTCCTAATCACACTCTCTGTGACATGTCAATCTACTGCTATGGAAAGTGGGTGATTTGGGCTGTCATGAAAGTGTTGATATGCTCATATATCCTGTGCACTTAGGACAGAGGAGTTCAGAGAAATGCATTAACCAAAGGAATGAAATGTTATGGGAACCCATAATTCTGCTACCGAGGGTCCCTTTCCCAGTTCATGAGTGGTTCTCTTTCTGTGTTGTGACTTTAAATGTGAGCACCAGGTGTGAAGATTTCTGTTTATTTTTATTTAAGCAAAAACAAACAAAAAAAAATTCAGAGCTGATGCAGGTGATGAAATGTAAAGATGTGTGATGGGTTTAGTAAATAGTCAGGGTGCATATGTCTAAACAAGGAAGGAGATTGTAGAACATGGTTTTAGTTTATAATGCTCTCCTTTCATTACTATATAACCATCTGCCTCGCTGGCATGTTCCTTAAAATCTGGTGATCTTACACTTCAGTTTCTAACCTTCAATGTTACACTGGTGTTTCCTCTGCTTAGCTAGTGGAATCATCCAGATAACAAGGTAAACGCTGTCAACAACGTCTACAGTTTTATTCTTCATAAAGACTAAGAGATAGGACTGACCTTTATTATCAAATGGAGTATACACACAAAGAATGTCTAGTATACAATTTGAGAGGTATGATGTGAATGTGAGTCTGGGGGAGAGGATCTACTCCTCTTGGCACTGATAGGACTTCCTCTGTGGTCTTAGATGTGATACCCAACTGTTCTGCCTGGAATTTCCCATCTGTAATGTGTAGATAATGATACTTGCCTCCTTGGTGAAGATTATGACGGTTCGTTAATGTTTGTAAAGTTCTGTGAAAATGTAAAGTGCTGTAAAAATAAATAAATAAAAAAAGTGTGTCACCATTAAATTGAAGACTGTCTAAGCAAGCACTTTCACCTTCATAATTGTTCAATGAGTCAGGCATAGATTTATGATATTGTGGAATTGTCCTTGTTTGAGGAAGGCATGGTCCACATCTTAAATACACATTTCCCTGAGAAACAGCATCATCATTTACTGAATCTCTCTTCTGAAAGTTTTTTTTCTAAGGTTTTTCTTCAGCTGTTCAGTTTCAGCAAATGACTAAGAGATTTAGATTTCTAGGTCTGCATCTCAATCCACCCTTGACTTGCTAGAAATTCTGGAGCAAGTTAATGTGGCTGCTGTGCACCGAATCTTGACAGATCCCCTTGGATCTGCCTAATGCTCTACTGAATACTGTGGTGAAGAAGGCTGAAAACTACTCTGTGGTTACAGACTTAAGACCTTAAAAACTCTGTTCTGCTTTTCTTATCTGTAAATTGGTTACAAGGATGAAAACAGATTCATGATCTGATATGTATTTGTGAAAGATGCAAACATACAGTGTTTTAATCATTGGCATGGCTCAGTGAATATATGATGCTGGTTTAAAGAGTGGTGAATGTTTCTTTTTGGTGCATGGTCTTGGACAAAGGGGTAAAAGATCAGGAAAGCCAAACTCAGGTTAGTGGTTCTTTTGGTTTGGTGGTTTTTTTGTTGGGTTTGTTTTTTGTTGGGTGGGGTTTTTTTGGTTTTGTTGGGTTGGTTTTTTTATTATTATTATTATAGATGCTTTTAAAAGAAAAGGAACTTGAAGCTCCTTGCCTAGACTGTTCTTGAGTTGTGGTGTAGATGCTTTGAGGGTATAAACCACAGAGGAAGTTGGGATAAAATAACTACTTAAAAAGAGATTAAGGGATTTACTTCAGTGCCTCTATGGGCTTTGATTTAAAGGGAGAAGAGCCTAATTTTTCATATTGCAGCTACTTTTATTAGCTACAGGTTTTAACTTCTTGGAAAGATTCTCACATCTTTCTATCAGCCAATTTTGGGAGTTAATCGAGACCAGTCAACAGAACTGTACATTGCACTTGATTTCTCGGTAATTTTAAGAGCTTTTCAGTGTCTAATCTTTCCAGTGTAACTCACTAGTCTTTTGCCACAGATGGTATTGATCAGCAAGAATAATAGGTAACTATTCTTAAGCTCCATTTTCCCAAGATAAAAAAATAAATACACTGAAAGTTGGGGTGTGGAAAGAAGAAGGCATTACGGAAACCAGAATTAAATACAGATTGATCACTCCAGGTCAAAAGACTCTTGAAACTTCTCCTTGTGGTTAGTTGGGTTTTTTTGTTTGTTTTTGTTTTGTTTTGTTTTCCTGTAGAGTTATATATGGGACAGGAGCTGAACTTTGTCTTCCAACTTGCTTTGCCAGCAATGATCAGTGGGGACACAGCTTTGTCAATGTTTGAGTTTGCTGGAACCCTCAGAATTTTACAAACACAGTACTCAATAGAGTATTTTTGCAGAAGTTCTTGGTGATCTTTTCTTGACTCTAGAATTGTTCTCCATTTGTACACGTTTATTTTGTCTTTTTCAAATGTCAGCTCAGTATTTCAATAATAGATTCAATCATGCCTGAAGTTCTTACAATCCATTTTCAGTAGTGGATCATCTGTTTAGGAGACAATGCCCTCTGCGATTTTGTGAAGCTTGATCAGAAATACCCAAAGTCATTTTTGAAAATGGGTTGTATCTGCCAAAGTAACCTCAGTTAAATTTTGGAAATTGTCTACTGTGGCTGATTTTTTTTCTCCTAGATGGAAGAGGGCCAGGAAGTGAGTTTGAGCACCTGACTCCTGATCATCTATGCAGTTCATGTGTTAGCTCTCCCTGTGGCTCCACTTTGTGCTTTCTCAGCTAATTCTGTTCAGGACAAGTCTGCTGTAGAGACATTTAGCTCTGAGCAGTGTGGATATGAGCTAGTCTCTGCCACATAGGCTTAGGAGGTTTAAAACTGTTTTATGTCGCTGTAGAGATGTTGGAAAAAAAACTGGAACCAGTTGCCTCATGCAGAAGAGGGAGACAGTCCCAATGTCTTCAGTAGTTTCAGTTAAGAATGGAGTAGACTGGGTTGATGACAGTAAAGATCCTGTTGAAGCGAAACAGTAATTAGTTCTTTTCTGTGCCACATGTGAATTGAGAATTGGCTCTGTCATGCACTGTTTGTAGGTGTGTTCTTTCAGCAAGAAGGCAGAACAGCAGCAGATCTCATTGACTTGAAAGATGCCTTTGACCACATTCAGTTTAGTTACCAAGGCACTCTACTACCATTTGGGGATTCTCAACTGAAGTTAAATGAAGACTTGCGGACTTCTCATTGCTATAAAGGGTATATTGTGCTAGTCAGTTTGCAGGCAAATGAAAGCTCTACTTTCCTCTGTGGACTCTCTGCTTCCAACATTAGTCAGGACAAAGTAGATGATGGCCAAATAATCAGATGTCTGCTGTCAGCCTGCCTCCATTGTCTGTGATGATTTATTCTTGCTGAGAATCTGTCTGGTAAGGCTGAATCAAAATGCAAGGTCTCTGTGCTGGCCCATACACATCACTTCTGTTTACATCCATTTTGGGCATCTCTTCGTCTTGCCTGTGAAAGGGAAAAGAGAATTGATTGATCCTGTGAGCATAGTTGCTTTCTTTCCTCCTTGACATATTTCTGTTTCTTAGACTAGGTTGCATGTTCTTTAGTGGGTTCCTGTGGAAGGCATTCGGTGGTAAAAATGTTTTCTTTCTTGGGAAATGTTTAATAAATATGAATAAAAATCCAACACAATCCAACCCCCAGTGGTTTCTCTCATGTAGCTTTTTCATATTTCTTAAATTTCATTGTAGTTGCTTTTAACCAAAACCAACCAGTTTTAAGTGTAGGCTTAAGCCCACATTAAGGTCTAAGTTTGTATTTTTGGTCTAGAGTTTGGAAATCGGAGTGTCTGATGCCCAGACAAATATATAATTTAATTTTTCTTTCTGTGTAAATTAAACCCAACTTGATGGATTAGGTGGGGTTTTTTTTAAGGTATATTATATATGGTATAGCAGTGGTGTTGAAAAACAAGTGAAAAGGACAAAAGCTTTGGATTCAGGTTAGTAGACTGTATTCCAGACATCTTAAACCTTCTGGAAGGTTTAGCTTGAATATTAGGGCTCAAAAATGCAAATAAGAAAATAAATTTAGAAATATTTCAGGTTAAATCTTTTCAATCTGTTTTTCTCAATGCAGCCTTACAGCATCCTGTTTTCTCTTTGCATTCCATTTCCCAAAAGCCTTTTCTACTTTCAAAAACTGTTTAAATGCTTATTTTATGACTAGTATAATAGTCAACATTCTCCAACTTTTGAGGCGCTGAAACTACTGGTTATGGCCTTGACTGCAGTTCCCTAAAAGTTTGGGAGAGAGGCATAGATGAGAAAAATAGCTTCTATGCACATATCCTGTAGCTTTTGTACAATATGCCATAAATTTCATCCAAAACCACCTTTGACCTTCAGTGCCAAAGGCCCTACCAGCTATGCTTAAAAATAATTATTCAGTCTTAAGTAACAGGGAGTGATATCCCTCATATTCTCATATTTACTAACAGAATTTCAACATGGTTAGCTGTGCAACACTGACAGAGAGACAGAGCTATTATTTTCATTTCTTAGTTGAGGAATTGGAGCATGGTGAGATTGCCGCTTACCAAACGTAACAGGATATGTGCAGAGCCTCTGGGTGAACCTGATGCTTCACAGCCTATGGCTGGTGCCCTGGAGTATTGATCATTCTTCTTTTATGGCAAACTATTAGTGCATTCTACATGTGCCCAGCTATTGTGGAGAGATCTATCACAGCCGCTTAGGTAATCTTTTATACTATCCTGTCACTCTTAGGAAAAAAAGAACAACATCTTAAGTCTTGTCTGCATTGAAATGAGGTTTCTGTGTTTATACATTAAAACACAACCTGGTCATACAGTGAAACTTCAGAAGAAACCTAATCTCTGCAAAGATTTGAACTTCACAGGTCTGTTCAGTACCTTTACAGAGTCCCTTTCAACCATACACCTTCTTGAGTAAAAATACTCCATGAACTTACTGGAAAAGGGAACAGACCGGGATTGGGAACAGTAATTTCCTGCCCAGATGACACCTGGAGGGCAATTTAGGGATGGGGTCAGGCACTGTTCTTGGAAGCACCTTTTGGCTGTGAAAGAAGAGAGGAAACAGGAAACTGAAACTTATCTTCTTCCTATCTTTTATGAAAAGAAAATACTGGAAATCAGAAAGATATCACCAACTGTGAGTGCAAAAGTCACAGCAGGATGCAGATTACTGGAGGCCCCTGGTCCCCTCATAGTCATATGCCCTCCAAGGTGTGAGACAAAACAGGAGTGTAAAGTGTAAGCCCTTGATTTTCTCCACCTTCACTTTGCCTCCCCAGGCTTTTTCAAGAAGCCAAAAAGGAATTGATATTTCAACTGTATTGTTTGAAGGCTAACTCAGAAGACTTGATCTGTGATTTGCTCCACTATATCCTTCTGAAATGAATGCATGTGGAAAAATTTTGATCTGGTGGAAACCCACCTGTGCGGCCATTCTAAGTCAGTGAAGGGTTTGCTGCCGAGTTTGGTACTGTGGCCTCATTCCAGCCGTCGCTGCAGAAGTGAGAACTTCTGAATTAGCTTTAATAGTACTAGTCCTAGTAATCCTAGAATATCCTCTGTAATATTTCTGTGTTGCCTAAAAGTTCTCATCATGATTTATTATGGCAGCTGGTCACCCCACCACTCATGTCATGTCCCCTCTGCTTAAATCTCCCTGTGTTTACAGAGGTGCCAGAGGAAGCTGGGCCAAGCCTGGGGGCTCCTGGGCCACCTGAAGGTCTGTTTGGACCTCTCCCTTCCCCCCTTTCCAGTTTGAAAGAAAATTATACTTCCCTTAAAATTTCCTCAACTTTCCAGTGAAGCTTGGTAGCCAGAAAAAGGACATGCAAACAAGTGTGTGCAAATACGCTTACAGAGAAAATGGTCACCTCAGAGAAACTGATATTTAATCATTATATATGGTAATATTGACATTAGTGGAGATTGCATTTGGTTTCAGTGTTTTTAAGGGGTTTTACCAGATTTTATTAATGATCTCCTGGCTTTTATAGCATTCCTCAAAAAAAAAATGCCTGGTCAAAGTAACAGAAAGTTTGAGAATCCATTAAGAATGGTCAGTTGCCTTATGGTCGAGTCGCTTTACCTGAGATAGGGAGCAACCATGTTCAAGTCCTCTTTTTGAATAAGACAGCAAGGTCTCATCCCTGAGCCTCATGCGTCTCAGATGAAGTCTGTTTTTCTTACTCTTTTCATGAAAGACCCTTACTCTTTTCTCATATGAAGTCTGTTTTATCTTTCTTACTCTTTTCATGAAAGACCCAAGAGAACGTGGTTCTCTTCTCGTCCAGAATGGAGAAAAAATGACACTGTAAAGTCTCTTGGAACAGGGGGACAATTCTGCTCTAGTCTAGAAGATGCTGAAGCAATGCTTTCAGTATTAAAGCAAAAAATGTTTCCTAAAATTATTATATTTTAAAACAAGAAAGAGAATCCCAGCTTCTACTACACTGCTCATGAGGAGCATAGTCAAAGTTCTTTAAACAGCAAAATCTTAGTAAATAAGGACTTTTGTTTCCTCCAATACTAAGTTAGAACAATTTACTAAACAAGAGAGAAAATAATTAAGCACTCAAGTTTACAAAACTTTCTCAAGGGGAATCTCTATAGAGAACTACAATGATTTGAGTGAGTTGTATGTAAGTGCAAGGTTTGAAGAGACAGACCTGCTCACAGGATTGGGACCTCCTGACTTCAGGGGCAAGCAGTGAATCTTTTTATTACACAAGCTGCAAAGAATTGTATATACATGCATATGTATGCATACGCACTGAAAATTGGATAACAGTTTCTCCCACTAATATCTTTCAATTCTGTTACTTTTAACCATATTAAGTACAAAAAAAATGCAGAAAAATGCATTTTTTTTTCAAGTGGAGGACATTTCTTTATAAGAGGTTTTCATTGATGTTAATAATCTACTTAAGTATCATTCTGCTTGTTAGCATTCCTTGGGCTGAGAAGGTGTTAGTGCAGTTCCCTGGAAGGGAATTTTACCCACATGTACGGTTTCCATAGCTTATGTCCACTGTCCTTACTTCCTGCCGTGAAGTATGTGATAGGATTGTGCTTTTTGTTGGTTTGCAGTGCTGGTGGTCTAAGAGGAAGGTCTGTCAAGTAAGATCCTGAATTAGGCGCAAAGGGAGGAAAGTATTACTGAGTAATGATGAGACATTTACATACATCAGAACAGATCTGAATATTTGTCCATTTTCTTTTCATAATGCCCACTTTGTAATGACTGCAGGCAAAGGCACAGTTATGCTTCTTCAGTGACATTAATTTGATCTTAGTTAAATAGGGATTTTCCTTGAAACCACTATCTGCACCAGAAGAACATGAATTTGGAAAGAGGAATGAAATAATACAAAAATATCCCTTGATCTTGCTAAAGGAGAATATAACCCGTTTAGGTGCTGCTTGCTGGTATTTTGCCTTGTTAAGGTGTGCTTATAATCCATTCAGAAATACAGTTAAGAAGTTATTAGAATTGCACAGAGAAGTATTGAGAATTTAGGGAGTGGAGAAGTCAAGACTGAATATTTTATTGCCAAGGGGAGACTGGCACTTTTCTCTCTTACTGTTGTTAGTTCTGTGTAGTGCTTTTATAGCTGAATGCTGAAGAAAAAAATCTGTATGTTTTGTACATTTGATAGACCTTCAGTAGAGGCAGTTTGTCTCCCTGGTATACGTATTTTACATTGTACGTTAGTGTCTCACACAGCAATAGAAAAAAGGAAAAAGCAGTGAGAAAAGTGGTAAAATATAGATTGTGAGGGGGTAAAAACGGACATGCTTGTGAAACAAAACATTCATAGAGCATCTCAGGAGAAACAGTAAAACGCAGATCTCTGCCTAGCTAATTTTATAAAAAAGGACTCGATTTCAAATGGGTGGTACATCAAGTGGCTGTATAGTATGACTTAAGTGGATGTTGAAGGGGGGATGAATGATATATTGTAATGATGCAGGAGCATATATCAGACCTTATATTTTCTGCATTTGCTAGTATTTTTTGTCATAGGTATTGAATTTATCTTGGCTGACCCATGCTTCTTTAAAGACGCTGTCTCTTTGAGTTTTCTCCCTTAAAAACAAAGGCATTTTTAATGAAGATATATTAATCTTCTACCCAGCACTTTTTAAGATTCAGAAAAAGGAAGCCTTGAATTAAATATAAAATAAGTAGAAGTAAACTTTATATGGTAAACTTTCAGAGCTGTATTTTATCCTGTAACATGATTCGGAGGCTTCTGGCAGCTTTTTGAGGAGCTGTTACTCGGTTATACCTGGTTGTTTATGTACTTTCTGCCGTGCACTGTATCTCATCAGTTCACAAGGCATCCGTAGCAGGGGCAGTACTGTAGAAAGCCTTACAACTTCCATGTGTGTAGGCATGGAGCAACTTGTGGGGAAACCAGGTCATGGGGGAGAAAGAGAAGAAAGGCCGGTGCATGTTCTGATTTTTCTTTGGTTTAGAGTTGAGCTGCTCTGCCTGTTTCCTAAGGAATCATAATGAAGACCTGGAACTGCTGCCCCTCACTCCAGCTCATGTCTCTGTGGCCTGAGTAAGCCTGGACTCCCCTTTCTGACGTCTGCTTTTGCGAATGAGCCAGTGGGAAGAAGAGCATGCAACAAAGAGCTCCTGAAGCAGCATCCAGCATCCTAGAATGACGTACTCACCATCCATGCAACACATCTTCTAGTACATCGGTTAATATAAAGAGAAGAAAGCCAGTCATCCTGTTCTCTTGAAGGCACTGACAGAATAGCTATTATCTTTTTTGTGACCCAGGGCCCAGCTCCAAGCACGGCTTCAGAGGGTCTTTCCTGGCACTCAGCTCTCTTCCTCTAAGTGCCGATGGGGGGAGATCCCATCCATACCTTGCCTCTGCAGTGCGGTCCTCCTGACAGCTTTCATCATCTATCTTCCATCTCCCTCTGCTCATCTCACCACTACCCCAAAAGTAAAAACTTAATTTTGTTGGTATTACTGAGTGGGTAGTTTTATTATTATGTAGATTCTTTTTTTCTTTTTGCCTGAAGGCCTGTTATTCATTCTGGGTGGAGGTGTTTGGCTTCAATCACATTTATCTGTCTGTGTCCACATTTCAAGGATTTCCATGGTATTGACATTTCCATTACAGGAATTTGAAGAATGTTCAATTATATACAGGCCATGAAACATATTTACTTCTTTTTTTTTTTTTTTTTCTTATGTCTGCCAACTGTTCCCTGCCAAACTTTAAACTCGGCTGCTATGACTCCAAGAGTTTTTTTTTTTTACATATCTGCTATATTGTGATATATACACATAGTGCACGTGAAAATAAAAACTCATACTGTAGCATTAGAAGACAGCACCAGATTTTATCTGGAGGATTATTGCAGGCCTGTTTCTAATTTATATAATGTTTTTGTTAATAGCAATACCTCTTTAACATGCCCAATAAAATAGTGTAGCATTAATTTAAATAGAACTTTCAGTCATTTTAGATATCCCTCCACTATAACAGGTCAGGCTTTTAACAGATGTCTCAATAACTTTGCTATTAGCAGGAATATTTCATGAATTAAAATCATGCCTCTTTGTCTCTGTCACTCATTGAAATGACCTACATATTTGGCAGATGGAGAGGACTTGTTGTGCGTTAGTACTGATGAGGTAGGGTTTTTTCAGTTGTGTATTTTTGGAGAAGAGAGAAAGTTTAACATAAGTTAACATCGTTTATTTTTTATTAATACCATACTTCAGTTGCCCTTTACAGAAAAATCGTATTAGGTACATCTTGCCTTTTAAGCATAGAAAACATCTAGGACATTCCTCCTGGGCACCAGACTTCTGTCTTAATGTAAACCTTTCAGTGAAGCAGTGGACAACATTTCAACATTTTGTAAGTGTATGGACTAATGGAGCTGGAGCAGAAGGTGCAATAACTCAGTTGCTGCAGAGGTTCTACATGAAATCTCCTCTGAGAACCTGAGCACTTCCAAACCTTTCTGGGGTGTTGATTTTTCTGCTTAAGTATTTTCATTCCTGTTCTTGGTATAGTGAGAGTTTTTCAGCATTATACTAAGGGTCTCGCTTAAAATGGATCGCTGACATGTCGTTATGCCAGCACGTGTCTCTGTATTCTTTGAAAATCAAAAAGGACCCCTTGAGTTGAAGATTTCATTGACTCTCGTGATGACAGCAGAGCCCGAATTCTGCTGTGCAGATGCAAACGATAGAGAGAGATTTAGTGTGGTCTGTTTATCTACTGTAGAATCACTCTCTGGCGTCCTGTGCACTAGTGCAGGTAGAAATGATTGCTTATTATTTTTGTTGTAAGTTTGATTGGAATGTAACTAATTACACAAGCAAGCAGAAAAGCTGCACACATAGATGTGCTGCCTGAGCAAGCAATATATCCCACAGTCGTTAATCAAGAGATAAAAAACACGGTGGGATCCAGTGAAGTTACTTAAGGGATACATTTGACCCACTATCCTTGGGTTTTCTCTGTATATACTAAAGGCCTGAGTCAAGGAGAGATACTAAGTTTCTGCAGTTTCCATTGACATCAGAGCACTGCAAGTTCTTTAGATTTTTTCAAATCAGACTGTTTGAAGTCAAATGTGTCAGTACTGTCTGATCAAATTTGATGACATTTGTCCAACAAGTTCATGAAATAGCAAAATTGGTAGCTGAAGACACCACAATGGTATGTTGTTGCTGAAGATTCTCCTTGTTTGCAAGGCAGTTAAACTTTTTCTACCCAGTGAGAACAGCGGAAGGGTCAGTCAGCAGCCAGGAGTGCTTTCCCAGTCATCTCTGAAACCATAAGGATGTTCCAGGAATTGAAGAGGCAAATCAGGAAAAGCCTTATGTTATCATAAGCTTGTCCTAAGCTTCTCCAGGATTCCCTACTGTTTCCCTGGCTTACACTCTCTAGGACTCTAGGGATATAGGTGAAGTGGTTTTGTGATGCTGACAATGATAATAATATGTATCATCATAATAATATATGTAACAAATTTTGGCTGTTAACTAGTTGCTTAGTATAATACAAATAAATGCATACAAGGGACTTGGTTTCACTTCTTGGAGTTTTAGGTCTTTTTTGTAGTTAATTCAAGTTGAATCTGAAGTCCTTCTGGAGTGATGGCCTAGTTCATTTCAACTCTTACGACTTACTGTTTTAAAGAGCTTCCAGGGATAGAGAAATCGCCATCATTCCACTTGGCCTGCTCTGTTATATGGTTTGCACCTGTGTGCTACCAGAGAAAAGTGAAAAGAAAGCATACCCCTTTGCAAAGGAAAACAACAGTTCTTGAAGTAAAAACATTAAATCATTGGGTTAATCACCATCTCGCTGGGTATCAGTGTTGTCTCTTAAATGGGAAAGGAGGTTTTTGATTTATTAGAGATTTTCCTGTTACAGGGACTGGAAACACAGTCCCATAGAATAACACTGGATGTTTATTATTTATGTGTCTAAGTTAAAAAAAAAAAAAAAAAAGTAGTGATGCCCTTTTAGCATTATCTTTTAACTCTTTTTCTTCTTGCACAAAGAATGACTGTAAGGAGTGAGAAAGACACTTAGGCAGAGACAACAGGGGAAAGGATGTGGTACATCCTGCGCCCATTAACACTGTCAATTAGCACCATTTATCTTGAAATTTGTCCAGCTTGGAACACAAAGTATGTACGTCAGGGTTTGGGCCAGACAGAAACACAGAAAATGATGGTATTTGTGTGGAGACACTAGCCAATGTGGGGGAGAGAGCAAAGGCATACAGTAATTGTAAAAAGAGCTGCATTTTTTGTGTGTGAAAATTTGATTATAAGATGATTCTTTCAACATAAACACAATTCTCTAAGGACTTATTAATGCTTCAGTAGCATAGTGGAAAGAGTCTAGTGCAGTCCGCTTTAATAGCTTTCTGGCTTGAACCCCAATACATAATGTTCTAGTAATAGTTTATGGGTGACTGCAATAAATTGGTAGCAAGTGTTTTCCATTTTTTGGCTCTTCTTATCAGATCTGCTGGTGGAACATTTTGTTCTGAGAATATTGCAAAGGCAATTGATCTGCTTTGGATGTCTGCTCAAGAATTTTCTGTCTTTTAAAATATATGTGTATATGAGCGTTTTCGCCATGTTCTGAGATGTACAGCGTAAAGCTGGGGGCCAGTAAAATGTTACGGGGGATCTGAGCAGTTGGTTAGACCCAGCAGGACTCCACCTACCCTAACTAACGTTCTGCGAGTACTGCCAAAAAGGCAGAGCTTTCCTCCCCACCGCCACTTCCCTTCCCAATACTTTCATTGTTCTACTCTTTTGATTCCGCAGTGGAAAATTTGTTCCTGTCCATGCAGGAATAAAGATCTTTCACACATAGGTTCATTTTAAACCCAAATTGCTTTTTGAAATAGAAAGGAACGTGGAATATTTTGCACTTAGTGGTGAGGGAAAGAGCCACTTTTGATTAGAGATGGGCCTGATACGGTCACCTTTGATTTCTATTGGATTTGGAGCTGAACTTAACTGTAATTACAGAGTGAGATTCCACGGCCTCTATTATGCAGGAACTGTCCCTCTTGGTCTTCAAATCAATTAATTCACAGCTCCAGATAGTCTCTATAGCCAGCCTAATTGAAACAGCCTGCTTTCATCTCCACTCCCACAACTAGAAGAAGAGTTTGGTAGCTGAACCCAGACTGGAAATGCCTAGCTGCTTTCTGTGTTTAAGAGGCCAAACAAAAACCGTCAGCCTGATTGCCTCTGGGTTTTAATCCTCTGGATATGATAAACAAAGTCAAAGGTACCAAGTATCGGCGAGTAAGCAAACATTATCCATTATCCAGTGGGTTGTGCCACTGAACATCCCGTGCTTGTTCCTGGCTCCATTTTGTTTCTTTAAACAGCTAGCATGCTGGCTTTTTGCACAATCCTCCAGCATAGCTTGTCGATTAGATTCAAAATGAAAATGGGTACATTTCTCCGAGATAACACTAAACACATGTAAAATTAAAGGACAGCTGAGTACCTCCTTCATTCCTTTAATCTTCTGCATGTACTGGAACATTTGTTTTATATAAAGGTTATATTACAAAAATACTGGACTTGGGGAAAAAATCAAATCTTAAAGAATGTAAACTAAAGTCCGGAGATCTCTAAAGCACAGAGTGAATAGATACTCAAGAAATATTTGAAGTAACAGAATGTGGACTTTGCCCAGTTAATGTTAAAAGTATCCCACACGACAGCAGGGGAGTCAGTTTGGTTGTCATACAAAGCTGCAGAGAGAGCTGGAGATGAACAGAAAGTACTGAAAATCTGGCCCTGAAAGAATAAATGGAAGTGCTAAGTGGATGAGAGTGAGAATTGACGAAGGAAGTTAGAAACAGAGAAGTGCAGATTAAGGGTTGTCATACCAGGACCACTTCTAATGGTGTTTACACTGTCAGAAGCCTAATAAATGTGGATATTTCTTCTCTGATGCATACTAACCATATCATAAAAGCGTGTTTCGGAAGAAGAGCGTCTGAATACAAGGGTATGCAAGTTGCACTCTGACCACAGAGATTCAGTGCTACTTTTAGGCAGTTCCGATCCTGTGGCTATGTTCTGCTTTCAATGCCCATTGTAAACAGGGATCGTTTTTCCTTGTTTACTTATTTAACTGAGTTATTAAGACAATACTATCAGCTACTTGGGAGCACTGCCTTAAACAGTTTGATTTTCTTGTTTTCCAAGGGGAAAAAGCCCACAACCCATGTTTAGATACAGTTCTGGGAATCTGTTGCATAGTGCATTCGTGTACGAGCTGCAGTTTTCCATCTTTCATCCTACATAACGGAGGACAGTTTTCAAGCACTGCTGTTAATGATGTACTAGGCTGGCTGTTTCCCCCCGCAAACAGAAATCTGTCCCATTTCCTGCTAAGGGTTCTGGGCAGGGTTGTCCAGTAGGTAATTTCCTGTAGTAAACATTACAATAATTAGAGTTATCGTTCCAGAGCACTGAACTTTCAGTGTCTTTTATTACTGCATCGCAGAAATCATACAAGAAACAACCACAGTCAGATGCGGCTATTGTTACTAATTTCAATGGTGCTAAAGCAAATATACAATGTGAAAAAGGCAGAAACTAGACGGTCCTGTATTCGTAACCATTTATATTACTAATATGCCCTTAAAATATGTGTGCAAGAACAAGGAGGCGACTCAAGACCAAAGAGGGTAATCCAACAAGAATAGTTAAAACATTGTTTCAAAAAAACCCCCACTGCTTTCTTGATCTTCTCTTATTTATGAAGTAGTTTATTTATTTTTATTAAGGAGCAGGTTTTATAAGTATGTTTAGAAAACTGCTTGCATTACAGACAATCATTAAGGTCTACTGTAATAGCTAATATTAAAATGAGCATAATATTTAAATTAGCAAAATTCAGAAATGTAGTGATGTTGAGAATGCACAATGAGAAGATGTGCAAAAAGACTCAGTGAGAGTTGGTTCAAATTATATGCCCTGGCTTATAGAGGGACATATTTTTTTTTTTTTTTGAGAGACAGAGTTTGAGGGAGAATGCTCTATTTAAAATGAGTGAAAGTGGGAAAAGAAATTCTTGAGGTGTGTTCCTTTTACTTTTACTGTAGTATTTCTTCCCTGTATAAAGTGGTCTACTTACAGTGCCGTGATGTGTTTGGAATAAACAGTAGAGCGCTATATTTCACTGTAAGGTCTGTCTATAGAAAATGCTGTCTCTCAGATCAGCTGTTTACATTTTTTTGAAAAAGCTCCCATCTGTTACATCAAACTTGTTAATATAGGTCTACAGGATACAATAACATTAATGCTCTAAGTATCCAAATGAAATGTCAGAGTCCAGTTGCAGATACTGAATTCAAATGTGGCGGTGTCCTGAATCCACCTCTTCTACTAACAGGCCATTTAGTAATCTGCCTAAGTATCTATAGATGTCTAAGTCTTTGAAGGTCTGTGAGGGGCCAGATGTACAAATGCAGTTATAACATCAAATCCTCACAAAAGCCTTTCCACCACACCAGCATGACCACATAAAATTTGGCCTGGTTTTTTTTTTTTGGCTCCGCAGCTGCAGCACCGTCAAGACCTATTTAGAGTGAAAATAGGCTTGGTAAGGGAAGTCTCTGAGCTTTGTGCTGCTCCCAGTGAAGTTAAAGGCAAAGTGATTGCATAAATAGAGATATTCCTTACTTCCATGTATATTTTGCCCCTCGCTTGGAAAAAAAGACCCCAGACCATATATTTTATGATTTGTTTTGTTTCTTTTTTGTTATGTTTTGCTTTGTTTCAATTTAAAACATAACTGAGTCCTTGATATTTTTATTTCTGGTGTGAGCTACTATAGTTTATTTTTATAGTGGCCATCTGACTAGAATGAAGATGTATAATCCTGTTTTGATCCTTGTAATGATGGAGGGTGAAATGTAAGTTTGTTATATTACCTTTCTTGTTTCTACTCTTTTGTATCCATGGTTTTTTAATTTACATTGCATTGTGAATGAAAACCCTTATCTTCTGTTATGTTTTTTTCCTGCCACTCAAATTTTGCATCAACACAAAAGGTTTGTTCTTCAGTTCGTGTTCAGTATTTGGTCACGTTCATTATGAGGTGTATCTAGAATACACAGATCACATATTTTACATAAAATATCATTTCTCACTGTGTTTTCCATGATATGTTATTATTAAGGGCTATTTTTTACTGGATAGAAACTCAGTCCCTGCATAAAACTACATTCAAATGAGCTTTGCACATCTAATCATATCTATTTTTATTCCCAAATGCTCGGTGATCAACAGTAATTTCAAGTACAATGGTTATAAATCATATTACTTGTAAACAGAATGAAACTGGCTAAAGAGGACCATGCAGAGGGTTAATAGTCCAATAATAATTAAAATAATCCTCTTCAATTCACTAATAATTTTGGCCACCTGCCTTCATCCAACCCCCAGCACCACCCTCGGTACTCCTTAAAAAAATATTCACATTACAGACAATCTTGGGTAACAGATTAACATAACATATCTGGAACATTACTCAGATTTTTGGGCAATGGCAATCTGAACATGTTCCTAAGTTCAGCTTTTTGCTCGACAGCATCCTGCTGTTAACTCTTGACTTCTTTTAATTGGTGGGGCTCTATGTAACTGGAAGGAGCTGCCTGTGGTACCACAGGGATGGTTATGAAAGTGTATGCATTGGAGGGACTCTGCTGAACAGAAGCACCCAACGTTTTAAGGGGCTTACACAGGTAAACTCAATATTGTAAGGACTGAAATTTTACCCTCACTTTCAGATTTGAATGGCCATGATACCTATTTGATAGATTATTTTAGTCATGATAATGGATTACACAAATATGGACGCACAGGTGGATGTGCAAGAGAGATGATAAAAATGCAGGATTTTTTTTTCTTTAAAAAAGAGAAGTAATGTCTCTGGGTCAGAAACAGTAGTGTAATCATCTACGCACAAGACTGGAAGTTAGGAAGCCTTTTATTTTCTTCTGTTCTTTATCTCACCCTGACTTGTTTTTCACATAGCTTTTTCTCACTTGTAAAGTAGGAATCATGCCAGTGAGATCTGTGCTGGAAAGTGTTCGGGGCACCAGGCATTATTGTTAAAGTATGATACAGTCTTCAATTTATTGTCGCTTCTTTTTTAGGTGACCAGACCTAGAAACAAAATAACTTTCTGCTATAAATGGGATTTAACATATAAGTCCCATTTTTTTGTAACAGATTTCATCTTGTCCGTTGGCAAAATAATTGGCTTCTGTAAAGAATCAGTAAGTAAACAGCCAAGCAATTTTTGCTAGTACATATCGTAATTCCCATTTTTAAAATTACCTAATAAGATTGCCTTTTAAATAGAGCTATTTGGGTCTATCAGGGGCATGTTGTACTAAACAAAAAGAGGGAAAAAAAATCCCTCTGTCATTTGAAAGAGACCATTTAGCCTCTGAACATATTTGCTCCACACTAAATAATAGATGTTATTCTCAGATAAATAGAACAAGGTCTATATCCTTCTATTGGAAACTGTTTTGTTTTGTCTGAATACTTCACCCACTCCATCTACCTGCCCCCAAAACAACAAACAGATTTGGCTAGTATGTGTTGTAAGTAAATTTCAGGAGTGTCATATAAATTATTAATTTAATAAAGTTAATATTTAAATAACTTTTTAATCATTAACAAAAGTGGAAAGTTCAGAGTTAAGATATTCTTTTTCCTCCCTATAAAAATAAACATTAACACATCAGTCTAATTCCTATGCATAATGTCGGTTGCTCTGGTTTGCAAAGTTAACTTAACAGTAGTAGATGGATATGAAGATATTACTTTGGCAAAGTATTAAGATTACTTTCACGCCCTCTAAAAAATTGTTCAAAAGTGTTATTGACAGGTTAGTACCTGCACTAGGAATTATTAGCTTTAGCATTATTAGCATATGGATATACTCATCACTGAGTTAACAGAGAGCTTTTCCATTTGTTTTCTCATCCTCTTACCTGGAGAAAGCGTCGCGGCCACTGGGGGTTTTTTTGGTAGGTCTTGTTTGTTGAGCATAGCTCTCTTTGGAAAGGGCAGGTCACGTAAATAAATTGGGCATGTATGGAAGAAGGAGGTAAGATCTGCAATGCAAATTTATTCCTAGGAAAGGCCATTCCACTACTTTGGCCCTGGAAGATCCTTCTGCTCTTTGATAAACAAGCCGGTCGACTGCTTGCTGCTGTGCTTCCTGGTGGCAGGATCTGTGGCCAGAGTCCTGCTCCTTAGCGTCCCTCTCCCTTCTCTCCCCTCAGCTGTGAAACAGTGAGAGCTGGTCTTTAGCTACTGCATTAATATTGATTCTTCTCTGCTGGTAACAGATAACCATTTCTAATAGTGATACAAATACTGGTTGGGGAACTGTGAGCATATTACTTTCATTTTAAACAGAGTGACTCGCTAAAACTGAGAAGCATGAGTGTGGTAGCGCTGTTTCTAGCTGTTGGCTCAGTGCTAACTGCTGGGCTTGTGATAAGCATGAACGATTCAGGCTTATTTTGCTACACAGCAGTGCTTTGCTTTAAAGCAAGACTTCAGTGGTTTTACATGTACCTAATGGGTGCTTTTTGCTAGTGACTGAAGAAAGAGGAGAAGCTTGAATTTGCAAAATTCTTGAGGTACTGTAGCTTTCTCATTCCCTTTAGGACTTGGAAAGTGATTGAGTCGAAGTGCTGGTATTTTTTCATACGACTCCATTAGTATCCTGTGATTTCTTTAGAGAACTCCTTCCCAGGTTTTATTTGGCAAAACCACTGAAATACATTGCTTAACTTTCTGTGCATAGAATGGAGGCTGTTAGTCTAAGTCGTTCTTCTGTGGGAGAGACAAGACAATGTATCTTTCATTCCTGTTCTGTTTTAATGTTGGAAGAGGCATCACTTTAATTTTGTGTTAACCAGTTTCCATTTTAGAAGAGTTATTTGAAATACCACTTCATAGTTACTTCAGAACTTCAAGATCTTATCATGTAGTATAGAGCCATTTTTTTTCTGATGTGTGCAAATCTGCATAGGAAAGTCAAGCATTTCTGGATCCCCAAATCTGATCTCTGGGTTGACAGAGAAAACAATATAAACATTTCTGATTTTAAAGTTATTTCAGCCACAGACAGATTCATTTTCACTGGGATTCAGAGGTATTTCCTTTTCTGAATACTAGGATGTGTGATCAAAGTCTGATAGCAGACTTTTATCACCATTCTTGGAAAAAATCTCATTTTGATGTGTTTTATTTATAACCATTATTTATATTGTGACAGCACCTTGAGTATTCCTGCTGGGCTTCCACTCCGGGCTAAGAGTGGCACAAATCTCAGCTAGACCTAGACACTTACAGCCATTTGTTTGGCCTGCCAGTGGCTCAGGAGATGGTGGTCAACTGACTACATGGATGCTCGGAAGCAGTGAGTTCTGTTTGTCTCATCTGCCAGTACACTAATAGGTCTGGCAGTGCGCACCTAACTTCCCACATACGTGTGCCGACCAGTCAGCACATACAGACCTTGGCCAATCACTGTTTTGCCTCTTAGGAAAGGTATCAAGGGAACACTGAAGAGGGATCTGCTTTGTGGTAGCATAGGGATGTATAGCTCTTTCATCTAAACATAAGGCATTTAGTCTAGGCATCTAGGCTAGATGGAAAGAATAGGCAGAAGAAAGGCAGAGCCTTCTCTGGTGATTGACTTAGTCATGTATCTAAGAAGAGAAGGCACCACCCTCTCAAGATGCTCAGCTTGTTCCAGTGGTGGAAGGAGCAGCCTAGGCAATAGTGTCTTTTAGACGGTCAAAGTTAGGTGAGATGACTTTACCCTTAATACCTCTATGTTTTTATTTTACTACTTGCAAAGTGAGGATAGTCCAGTTCCGTTTGGTTTTGCTTTACAGTGCTTCGAGATTCTTGATGCTAGAGTTACGCAAATGCAAAGTAGCACGATGTTTGGAATTGCTAAGTTCATGTGGCAGATGTAGTACTGGGATTTTTGGAGTGGGCTTTATATTAATTAATAGAGAAGAAGGAAGGCTTTGTTGTTAAAGCAGTGGAGTGTAACCTGAGATAAAAGTTCAGCACTGTGCTCTATCGCAGATTTCCTGAGTAACTCCAATCTGTGTGTCCCACCTCATCTGAAAAAGTAGTTCCTGCTCTTTCACCCTTTGGATGGCATGTCTGAAAAGTTTTTTCAAATGTCTCCCAGTCTGTGTCACGGCAGTGTCTAATACATCGATCTCACTGCAATCTCTAAACTCTACTGCAATATAAACAATTTATTATGTATTATATATTTCAGAAACTTTGTTCAGTCTATTTAATATAAGAGGGGAAAAACCTGGATAATCCATTGACCTGTATTAAATGGAAGAAAAGTTGAGGTAGTTTTGTGCAAGTTTGAGGAAAATATAGATAAAAGTTATATATGTAGGTCATATTAGAATAATATAAAAAGTGGATCACGTTTTTACACGTATCACCTCAAGAAACAGATTTTACTGTGTAAAGTATTTGTACCAAAGCTTTCTTAATTTAAAAACTCTACCGTGTAATGAGCACTAAGTTAAATTCATCCTTGAATCTCATTGATTTTAGTAAGATTACAGCAAATGTTAGTTTGATCCACAACTATCCCTTCACTTTTGCTGGTGAATTTTCAGCTAAAAATGTAGAGTCCCTTTTGGATTGTTTCCTTCAGATCTTAATCTGTACAAACTTCATATATGTTCTGTGAAATATGAGGTATTCTTGTAAAGGAGGTATATGTTAGTTTGCAATATAGCTCCTGACATGCTTTTAATCTAAATACTCTATATCGATGTATCTCAGCTAAGGTTTTTACTAAATCAACTGTCCTCATGTCCTTAAAGCAAGATGAATGTTAGAACTAAAAATGTCCTACTGATCTGAATATCTCAGTCTTCATATTGATTAATATAATAGTTATTTTTGTAATAATATTAATTTTTAATTAGACCCATTCTTGTTACTTGGTTTCTATGTACTGATTTTTGCATATTAATCATTATAAAAAATAAAAACTGTATCTGTAATGAATGATAGAAACGATAGGAAAAAATAAATGAAAAAGTGATGTCAGGATCAGAGATGTATTGTGGGTGTCATATGTAGTACTGTTTTCAAGAGTGTACTTTTCTTCTAGTTCCCCTTATGTTAAGACTAGAGGAACCTTTTGCAGCATGAAGGAACTGTTTTGTGTCCAGAAGTCATTGTAAAGTGGCAAATATTGAATTTTTAATGTTCCCTGCTGAACATAACTGGGGAGAGATACATTTTCTAAGAGGTTTTGTAGATTGTTTTGTTTTGTGGGTTTTTTCCTAGAGGAAATGCGAACTGAATTTCTCTATTGTGAGGCACTTTAGGGTATGCCATGCAAGTGTTGTACATGTATTGGAATAATTTTGAAAAATTCAGTAAAGTACAAGAATAAAAAGAATGTGAAAGAGGCTCAATTTTGTTTTGTTTTTGTTTTTCAAAATAAAAATGGTTTTGAATGTCAGTTGACAAACACCAACTGAAGATACTGAGAAAAGCTTTAGAAGTGATATTTTGTCAGGGATTGTAATAAACAGTAAGGGTCCTTTGTAATAATACTGAAAATACTTCACCAGCAGGAAAAATGCTTTTGCTGTGATCATATATTTTTGCAGAAAAGAAGTTTGGCATTTACTGAAGTCTTAGCATCTGTCTTAGCTACCTCATTATAAAAGGATTTATAGATATATTGACAAATTGCACAGCAGAAGAAATATAAAAAGCTAAAACATATTGATTACAAACAAGATTTCTTGCCTTCTGACGGACTTTTCCCTCTTAACTGGGGTTTCGCAAGCTTCAGAGGCAGTTGGAGACAACTTGTCCTGGAAAGTTATCATCCTTCCTTCACGCTGATATATTCACCTGTCAGATGCTCTCAGAAAAAATTATTTCTGATAAATGTGGATGATTCACTTGTTAGAGATCAAGAGCTAGCTTTAGGGTTGAGGTTTAAGCCTTTTTCACCCCCCAGAAAAGTTACCATACCTACTTGTTTCAAGGGTATGTGGTAAAAAGAGCCACCTGTATCTAAAGTGGCTGAAATAATTTGAAAGTTAAGAAGGGTCTCGCTGAAGCAAATAGGCTAAATCGCTTCTTCTGCCCTTTCCAAGGTAGTAAGAACTGCACGAGGACTGCTTACGGGTCTCTTCATGTAGGCCTAATTCAGGTGAGGCTGAAGGACTTTTCCCTTATCTGGCCCTTACAAATGCCTGCTGGTGTAGCTTTGATTCACTTTGTAAACAGGAGGAGCGTGAAAGACAGAGTACTTTTCCTCAGAACTAAGGGCTAAGGTCAAAATCTCCTTTCCAGTGGTAGTTTCTGAACATCAGTACAACCAAAATGGTTATAGCTGTAACTAGGTAAACGGATCCCTGCTCAGAGGTGCTCTCCAGCTCATCCAGGAAAACTTGGATCTGATTTGGCTGAACGATTGTCCTTTGGTACCAACTGCTGCACACATGCACTGGGCATCCTTCCCTGGGGCTTCCAGCTAGCACTGTGTAAGTACACACTGGAAAGACTGCATCAATCATGAGGACATCGCTAACTTACCTGCCATGTGAAAAATGTCCTGAAAACACTCCTGAATTAAAAAAAAAAAAATCCCACTTTGTTTTTTGCGTCTGGTAAAATACAGAAGGTTTTGGGGGGATTTGCTGTGTGCTTTGTTGCAGTTGCCTCCACTGTGAGACTTCAGCAATTAAGAAAGTCGCCTTTTCTTTCAGCTGGACATCTGATGAGGCTTCCACAGGAAGATTTGAAATCAGAAGTTAAAGGAGGGATGGGCATTATGCATATATCCCTAGTTCTGCATCTTTGGTCTACCCGAGCATTGTTAAACTACCCTTTAACTCCATCATCAGATATATTTTAGTGTTTTCACTACATGTCTTCTGTTTATCCTTATTTTCTGTTAGCATTAGGTATACTTAGAAATACATGTATTACTTATGCACTGTTCTCTATGTGTCAAACAGAATTTGTAAGTCATTTATGTGAGCAGTACACAGTAAACTATTTTCACATAGTGTACTAAATATTAAATATACAGCATAACGTGCTAATAAAATGTTGCTACCATAAGTAGGCCACCTAAATTAGAGACTAAGCCAGCTCAGTAATTAACTGTCTCATCTCCTGAATTGCACCTTTGGAAGGCTTTGGTAGGCAAAAAAAGTATAGTACAGAAATATTGACAAAATTTTTAAGATCTAAAACTGGGAAAAAAAAACCAAACAAATTATATTGGACCATCAGAGCAATTAACAGTAGATTAATAAATATGTTATCAGATGTCACATTTGTATCCATTTGTAGCAGTGGTAAGGGAATAGTAATATGTGAATACCTTGTTAAATATTGTCGTGATGCTCTTGTGAAGACTTCTGCTTGCATGCAAAACTTTAAAATAGATTTTTAGCGGCATGTCTCATATGCGCAGCTTCAGCACATATGCATATGTCTGTTTTACCTCAAACCAGGACATTAATCCAGGGCTTCAAAACCAGTATTATAGAATCATTTCCAAAGAAAAGCTAGTTAAGAAAAAATGATGGAGATTCACAACCACGTTTCTTCTGTGATGATGATCTAACTTTTTTTCTGGATGGTAATGACTGTATGATGGCCTGAGGTTACTGAGGAGGAGATGGCATTGTTTTACACTACTGAATGCTGGAAACATCAAAGGGTATGTGCTAACATCAGCAGGTATAGAAATGTCACTCTTTTGTCCAGCAAGGAACTTGGAACTTCCCTCGTTTTCAGCATATTACCAGGGAAGGCTATGTCAGATCAGCACTGGGTTAGGCAGAACGATGTGTCAGAAGGAGGGATAACATAAAGATGGACTCAGCTGGAGGTCAGGCCTAGAACAGCATCTTGTCTGATTATCAGGGACTGGTGGTGTTGATCTTTTTTTTTTTTTATTTGTTGCACAAAGTTTACTCCAGCAGGGTAGTTTTATTCAATAAAGAAAATGGGATTGTACCTGGGACCTTCCTTGTAGAATTTCTGTCTGTATTTTTCACCAGGTTCTCCCTCTGAATCTAGTGTCTCCCTAGCAGATGTACAGAAACAGGAGAGGGTGCATATGCCTCATAGAAATCTCATTTTTGTTGAGCTACAAGTCAGAAACAGCCAGCTCATTCACTAGCAAACACGTGAATACAGGATCTTTACACTAAAACTTTTATTTCTGTATTTAAAATTCCACCAGGGTTCAGTGAGAGGAAGGTATTTTGGGGTTAATAAGAAATGTGTATTCTTCAAAACAACCCCACCTCCAAAAAAAAAAAATAGTCCACAGCCTTATAAAATATCTGGTTTGTGTCCTAAAATAAAGCATGTATTTCATGCTCTAAAAGTCTGAGGTTTGTAGCTGAAAAAGATTAAGTAAATAATTCAGAATTTGTTGTGTTTACCTGTTAATAATTAAGCAGGTTAGTCTGTGTACTTTTTATAGACATTGAGCTTTATTTATTTATTTTTATTTACTTGGCTCATGTTCTGATTTTTAAATTTGAAGAAGTTTCTGCCAAGGAAGAGATCACAAGACAAAAGGCATCAAGGAGTTAAGCGTTGCACAGGAAGCAAAATCTGTAGGGATGCATGGTCTCTGGGGAGAGTGGAGAATTGTCATCTCTCGCTTCCCTTCTGCGTTCGCCCAGACTAGTTTCTAGTGCTTTGAGGGAATTAAGTTGTAAAGGTGATGATAATTTTTTGGACAAAAGCAGCACCTTTGATTCCTACTTTGTGATGCCAGTGACCAGGGATAGAGTCTGTCTTTGTTACGAGGTGACATTTGGTTCATCTCAGTCAAAGGAAAGTTTCATCCTTGTTCTGTTTCAGAAACAGAACAGAAATTTGAAGGAAAAAATCAGGTAACAGACACTTCATATATCTGTTTTCTTGTTGTGTGAGTGAGTTATAGTCTGGTGAAAGGTTGTAAGCTGACGGCTGTAAAGTCTGAAATCTTTGTTGTTTGAGCAGGTATAGCAAGGCCAACAGTAGTGTGAGCTGCTCTCCCAGATGCATTTAGGTCCATCCATCGTGAGATGGCATCCTGCAGCAGGTGATAGGTTAGTCCAAGTGGATCAGTTAGGGCATCTTTGCTTTTGGTGGTAATGAACAGGCCAATAGTTTTCCAGGTTCTCCCTGAATCTCAGTGTCTGTCATTTGAGAAAAGAGCGTAATGAGCAGAAAAATAATTCTGTGTTTTCCATCCAGTAATTTTCAGTTGCTGTTTACGTAGACTAGACCTGAGCATGGATTGAAATGGAGAATGGGAAGAGATTTTGGTTCGGGGGGGTTTTTTCCCCTCCCTTGCCAGGCAGTGGTCCACCCCACTGCTAATCACGTGCCCTCCCTGCCTTAAGCAAAGTCTTTGCCTAATTTTTTTGAATGTTTGGACTGTTTCTTTGGTCTTGGCAGAGTGAGATATCATTTGATATTTTCACTCACCTTTTCCAAAGGGGAGAGAAAGCACAGAGTAGTGAGAAAAGTCAGTTGAAATGATTGGCATTAAAAGACAAAAGCTGCTGAAATGTGAGAGTGATCTTTGGACTGTATATTAAAAATCAAAGATTTAAAAAGACTGTTTATATGAGAATTAATAGCCTGATTTTGTTGACAGTTGAAGTCTTCATCTGTTACCATGGCATGTTTTAATTCACTGTCTGCATTGGTATTTCCTTCTGAAGAAATACACAGGCTAGTTGCTAGTACCTCTAATATTAAAAATGGCGTTTACTTCTCATGTTCCAGGTAATGATTTCTGTTTAAATAAAGTTATGGTACATAAGAGGAGGTTAACCTGGTAGATAGTGTTACAGATGTTCCCCTTTCTCTATCACGTGAATGTTGCCTTCAAGGGTCATTTTGTCCTGGGCCTAGACAGTTAGTCTAGGTCTTCCATGGAGATAAATATGGGCAGATAGTCCTTTTCAAATGAAATTTAGAAGTGCGCAGGGAACGTGAATTGTTTTCTGAAAGACTTTTTCATGTGTTAAGACTGGTACTGTAACACACTTGTTTCTTTAAAATTTTTCTGTATGTGTACGGAGATTCCTTTCCTGCAAAAAAGCCAATTGATACCCAGTTCATTATCTTATACTTGCAGGTCAGGTCAGCGGTCTGCTTTTGGCAGTTGTCTTCAGAAATTCTCCAGAATCTGTCTTTATAATGGAGTTTAATGCTAGTCATTTGATTTATTCCGTTTTTCCCCCCAGATAGAGAAGCTTGTCTCTTGAAACACGTTAAAGAGATCTCAGCTCTAGTTCTCAGTGGACAGAAGTCCTTATCACCAAAAATATTACTACAGTCAGTAGTAAGTGGTCTGTGGTTGTAAGCCTAATGAAAGAGGTTGAACCTGCCACAAAGCTACTCAACATGGTCCTTCAGTTCAAGGCTGAGGGGTAGTGGTGAGCCTGAGTCAATCTGTTCTGCTGCTAGAAGTGTCCTGGAAGTGAGGATTTCGAGCTCTAAGCCTGCCAGATTAGAATGTTCCATAGGCATTGAATTCACACACAAGTCTTTTTTTTTAAACAAGAACATTGCTGTGATGCATTGTCCATCTTGCTAAGCACATACTTTACCCAATGTTCGTGCCAGGTTGACTGAATCTCAAAAGAGACCAAGAGATTTACTGGTAGTCTCACAGTGAATCATTGTCTCAAATCCTTTTGGCTCCTATATTCTTAGTATTAATCAACAGTGATTCCTTTCATCCACTTGCTACCAGAATTTAGTTTGCATGTATGATGACTGTGTTTGGAAGGAATTGAACTGGAGCGATGCTAATATAATTTATCTTACTCTTTAAATTTTGTTCTTTAGATATAGAGTCTTAAAGAGACAGGATTGTCACAGTTAGCATGCTGTAGTATTTTCTCCCCCACTGTGAAAGCTGTATAACCTTGAGAGAAAATGTAAATAAAATTGACACGTTCTTTACATATTCTTGAATGGAATGTATTTATCTGGGTTTCACTTAATCTGATGATAGTTCACTGAATAGCATTTTTTTCATTAGTTGCAAATATCAAAAGGCCATGCAGCTTATAAGGCATTAACATAAGGAAATGAACAAGTATGTATAGTTCTTTCTTGTTTGCATTTGAACAGTAGTACAGTATGCTGTTGTTACTGTACAAGCAACTGGCATAGCAGAAGAGGCATTTTTAATTTAGTTCTGTTTAAGTTATCAATTTCTATATTTCTTATTTTTGTGGTAGATTTCATTCTGGTTAGATATTTTAAAAAGCAGAGCTAATAAGTGTACCTAATTTACTTCATCCTTGAAAGCACATTTTTCTAGGAAATTACCATTATCTGCCTCAAGTCTCTCTGATCATTGTGATATATACTGTGACTTCGAGGTCAGTAAGCCTTGCTGTAAAGTATTCACCTTTGCTTAGTAAGTGGGGTTTACTTTCAAGTGGACCAAAAGCAGTTTCCTGAGTTGCATGCATAGTTTTTCACTTCATTGATGTCATATGGATGCATCAGATTTAGAGGGTATTACTTGATATGATATAATTTGAATCACCAATAAGCTGTTGATCCAAATGAAACCATTAAATGCAAACATGGAGGTTGGAATTGAAAGCAAAATGAACGGCCTGTAATTTTGGATATGGTATGCTCTAGTAGCTATCTCGGTCCAACAAATAACTGTGTCCATTATAAGGCTTGATTAATTTAAATCATATATAAAAATAGTTTTAAAATCTATGTGGCAGAAACGTTACCACTAATTAAGCTCAGGCGTTCAAATGTTTAGAAAGCATCGGTTAATGATTGTGAAAATAAAGAAAAGTAACTGTAACAGTTATAGAGACTCTTGCATAGCACTTTCTGGCAGGAGTCACAACTGAAGAAAGGATAGCTGTGTACATCATGGGTAGTTGTACAAAATTTCCGATGCCAGTAGGCCAGAGAGGAGAAACTGAGACTTTTGACTTGGAATTAATCCTTTGCAGAGCTTGAGGAGATGATGTCTAAGCACTGCCGTGGGTCTTACTAATCAGTGGGTTTAAAATAGAAAATATTCACCTTGGGGTCAGTTCTTCCCATGCTTTTTCCCTGCTTTTCATCTCTTCCAGGTTCCGCAGTGCCTCCGTCTCTGACTGGGCTCGCTCAGCAGAGCCACCTCTCGCTGCAGCACGCAGTGTGCCAGCAAGTACAGAGTGGTTCAGTTGTTAGATGACTTAGACATTAGGCAAACAGCACAGTTTCATATCTAATAGTATCACTTAAATCAAACATATCCTCGTGCAATATATCTAACAGGACTTAAAGGTCAAAATCCTATCCGCGTTACTCAATATTTTAGGCCTGCTGTTTTGCTGTATTCATTGTCTGCGCAGAACTGACAGACTATTCCAGACCGTGGTTGTGTAAGGTTGGAAAGTGCTAACAGCTGCCGTCCAGTGTGTCTATTCAGGCAACTGCAGACCTTATGAAAGCTGAAGCACATGCTACACGGCCTTAGTTCAAGCAAAATATACCTTCTTCCCTGAAAACAGTGGAAGCCACCATCAAACAGAGCATGCTGTGTATGCTTGGGACTGACCCACGTAGGCTGGGGGATTGCCATAGGGAAATTTCCGCAAATGCTGAAGCTGGGGCATGGTTTGATTGTGATGATCTGAGGTAAGAAAGCACCCAGAAAACAAGAGGAAGGCTGCAGATCTGAAAAGAGCGTGTGTCTGAGAAAGCAACAGAAGCATCCCTGTAGCAGCCAGGAACTGGTGGGAAGTCAGGCTTGGAAACGCCAAGCCTGAAAGCCTGCTGATGTTACATCTTCTTTATTTGAGAAAACACCACCTTGTGTCCTTCCTTTCTAGATAAGTCAGGGTGCTCCAAAGAGCGGTTCTTCTCTTTTAAGTTATCTGTTCTTACCTGTAATCTCAGTGATTAAAATGCCTTTGTGGCTAGCTTTGAAAACCCCTCACCAGCGAAGGATTAAAGAATACCAGTAGTCTTAATTAGCCTAGTCCTGCCATACTTGAGCTGGTATTAGCTTTGGACACAGGTTCTTAGGTGGAAAGTCAGCACTTGAGGGGAATGAAGGGATCGTGCTCCTCCTATGAGAAAGCAAGAAGCCTGGATGGAGTGGATTTGAGCGCTGTAATCTAAGTGAACCTCTTATAACAGGATTTGGAAATTATGCCCATCAGGTGCCTAATCCATATTCTGAATTGGTGGAAGGAGAGTGCCCAAGTCTTATTTTCAGACTCCAAAATACTTACTCTTTCCTCAGCTGTTTGGCAGACAGTTCAGAACACATTGATAATTAGTGGTATATGGTACTAAGTCTGCTTTTAATTCTGTTTTCAAAATGCAGTCTCTAGAGAGGTTTTCATCATTAAAGCCATTTCTAGGTGAAAGATGCAAAGACTTTATACACAATTTTTCATAAAAAAAAAAATAAAAGAACCTCTTCAAATTCTTGACCTGTTAGAGTACTTACCTGTAACTTTTTCCACAAATGTATTTGAACGGCAAACATAAGTGGCAAAACTTTGGTTGTGTCATCCATTTGTTTTTATCTCTAACAGGAATGAAACTACACTTAATGGAAAAAAAGAGTTGGTTGGTTTTTTTTTTTTTTTTTGAGCATGGAGTCTTAGAAATTGCTCCCTATTAATTTGGTGTTCAGTTGTGTAACTTTTCTCTTTGAAGGAGGTGTCTAACTAATTTTTGGATAGTAGTACAGTTAGTTTATTTGTTTGTCACCTGTATACTGAATGTATACATTCTAGGACTTTGTTTTGTCTTCCTTCACATACGTATATGTTTATATATATATAGTATTCCACCCACTTCCCCCACTGAAGCCTAGCTATTTGACTGTTATGAAAACTCAAGGTGTTGTGTGTGCAAATCCCTAAACATAAGCATTTCTTTTCTTTACAGCAGCATAAGAAAGAAGTGTTGAGAGCTGCTCTTAACCCTTTTGGAGTCCGAAGTCAAAAGGTAAAACCAAATGCTAGTTTTTGGATTTCTGAAGGTGTTGATACCATAATTGTTTAGAATTGCTATTTCCTTATCACATTTGAACTGAGGTTTCCCACAGGAGAAAACCAGGGATACAGTAAGAAGACTCAAAACATTATTAGACCTCTTTAAGAGCACCAGCATATCTGGGCATAAATTATACAGGTAAGTTACAACTGATAAACTGCAATTATCTATTTTACTTAATATGAAAACATTGGCGTTAAGAGTCAGTGGGACTTTCAGTAGGGTTTAATATTGCGAAGGATTTAATGATTTTTGTCTCACTATAACTTGATAGTTTTTATGATACGTAAAGTTTTTTCAAATTACAGAAAGACAAATCCTGTAGCTCTTTTCTCAGGCAAGAGTCCCTCAATGGGAGTTTTGCCTGAGTGAGAACTGAATGAGGTCTAAATAATTAGCAATTAAAATATTCAGTTATTGTGCTACTGTATATAACAAAGCACTGGAGGTATTAAAAATTGCTAATCTCCTCCTTATTAAAATGTTAACTGCTAAACATAATACAGTTTTGCATTTTCTATCATTCATTTTTGCAGTTCATTAGTAGAGGTGAAATGTTTGTGACAAATAGTCATTTGAACTTTTAAGGGATTGACTTTGTTTTCCTGGCATTTAATATTTCTGACTGAGTTAATTTACAAGCAGAAGTGTTTGTGGAAGCTGTGGATTTTAGACAAAAACTAGATAATGTACAGAGAGCAACTTCTGACATAGCTTTCGTGAGTATTTGCAGAAGAAACCAGATGGTAAGCTACTCATCAGGAGGCAGAGCTAGGCAATTTAGGTATCCAATTTGTATACGTTTTGATCAGCAGCTTCTTGTAACGAACTCCAGTAATAGGTTAAGGATTGTCCATAGAGTTTACTGGGCAAATAATTTTCAGTGAGACTCTAGCACGTGCACAGTTCAGCAACATGTTAAGACGCAAAGTTGGTGAAATTGTTTAGTTGTGCACCCGGCTCCGTTAATTAGCGCGTGAGCTGTTTATTACTATGCTAGATAATATAAGGGCCAGACTGTGCTCTCATCCTAGTTCACTGCACAGAAGAGTTAGAAGGAGTAAGACGCATCTCCTGTTGCCTTCATCACACAGCAGCAGGAGCAGGATGTGTGGAGAGGGAGAACAGGATTTGATGAGTGAGAAAGGAGTGGTAAGTGAAAGTGATAACTGGTAGAGGAAGAAGGTGTATTATTGGAAGGATTAGGTGACAGGTGAATTTCCCAAGGGAAGGCGACTCCCTCAATACTGTTTCTCCCATAGCTGCTCCCTGGAGTAGGTTTTGTTACTTATTATGCTTAAAGGTGTTTTTTTTCCTAATGTTTCTGAAGAGCCATTCTAGGCCTAGGCATTTAATTGTGCTATATAACATTGTTGGCAATTCAGGCCATGATTCTGCAAGGATTTACACCTATATTTCACTTACAGCATTATGAGTAATCCCGTTGAAGTAGATGAGATTAATTGTAAAGTTAAGCATGTATATTAGTCTTTGCAGTAAAAGAAAAGAGGTGTAGTTTCATTTATTTATTTTCAGTGTGGGAAATTATTTTTAAAAATACATAAATACATGGGGGGTTTTCCACCAATTTTGTGGCAATTAAAGAGGACATAGATGGTAACAAAATAAGCTTTTCTGCTTTTTCCCCACATCCACGATTTTGCCAGGTTCTCAGCTGTAAAGTGTGAAAAAGAATAGGCTTCTCTCATTTCCTTTTTACATGCAGTTAAACCTCCAGCTAGAATGAGATGATCATGTAATTTATTATAGAGGAGTGAACAGGACAGAAATCAAACAGGAAGGCTTGTGTGGACTCTTGTTTATAATTTCATCAGATTGGTGCACACCTCAGACATTTTATTTAGTGATAAGATATGCAAATTGTTCTGGAGCCAGCAGCAATACTTTCACCTGAATGTCAAAACTGACAGAGATTTTTAAATCAAACCTCAACAACAACTTGTATTTTAAAGCAACTATTCCTAAGATATAACCACCAACTACAGACAAGTAAGTGCAGAATTGTTTTCCTACTTTCCTTCATACTATTTTCCTTCCTCTCTCGTTTACCTCTGTGGAGGAACAGGGTTGCAGGCTTACCTGTAAATACTGGGTGTAACTATGGGCAACTGTGCAGAGGAGCTATAAATTTATATGGAAGTATGCGCAAAGCACAGGAATACAAATTGAAAGTGGGGAGACTTATGGAATGAGATTTACCAGAGAAGATATCTTCCGGTTTTCCAGATGCCTACACCGCACTGTTCTGTGAAAGGACGCGTAGTGCAAACTCTTCATTTCAACTGGTTTCTCTCTCTTTGTTTTTGGTTTTATTGCATTTCTGTCCTTACATCAGAATGGGGTAGTAGAAGCCTGTGGATACAGTGGAAAGTTTGGACGGTAGCTTTTTTTTGAGATTGAGAACTGAAAATCCTCGAAGTTGTGGATGTTTAGCTGCTGAGGTTTTGTTTTTGAGTGTACATACAGTCATGGGAGAAAGGGTGTCACTGAAAATACAGCTTGGGATTTAAATGTTAGATGTGGGGTTTTTTTTGAATCCTTGTTCAAGTCATTGTCCACTGCTTATAAAGTGATAATCCTGTGTATTTTCCTCAGATTCAATTCCTCTTCTTCTTTCCGTGAATATGTGCACATAAGTATGTCCAAACTCTTCCATCTGAAGTTTTCCTAGGGCTTTTTTGGCTTGTTTTCTTCATGTTGTTTTTAGTGTGTGTACCTATTAACCAGAAAGATGTTTGGGCTGAAAACATTTAACAAAGGGTAACAACCGATATATTCCTGTATCTCTGCGTGAGTATATGTGTGTGTGTGAGAGCGAGTGCTGTGATTAGAGAGATTATGAAAGATTGTTATTTGGTTTTGATTACATGCCTAGCTGTCTATGTTGTTCTAGCTCTCTGCATTCTCTTCTATCATTTGGTCATTGTGTCATAAATCCTCCTGTATGACAGATGATTAAAAATTCTGGTCAGTTGCTTTAGTTGGTACCAGCCTCTTCCAGGTGGGATTTTGCTTTCCACATTTAAATAACAGCCCATCTTTGTTTTCCTACAAAATGAGAAAAAGGATTTATATGTGTTCATGATTAGAAAGATATGACCTATCCATACAATGTAAGTCCCATAATACATGCTCATAGATCTGGGTCCCATAGCTTTCAGGGTCCCCAGAAGTACTCTTTGTGGAAAAGGACTTCCAAAATACTCAAGGCTTACTACTTGTGCAGATTTAGGCCGCTGCAGAACATTTTGTTTACAACAACTAATTCTAGGACCTACTTTGGTGTTGTGGATACTTAACTCCTACTCACTCAAGCAGAGGCACTTCAAAATAATTAAAGTAAATGAATAATCCACACACAGAGCAAACCTTTTCAGAGGGAAAGTGAGTTTGTTGAAAGAAAGAATTTGCTTTTTTTTTGCTAAATAGTTTCTTTCAAGGTCTTCTTAAATAAGCAGTAAATGCTTTTGTTGGAAAACAAAAAATAAAATAAATTTTTGATTGTCATTTCTGCCATGGCTGATGAAGTTAAATCATTGAAAACTAGAAAAAACCAATGGATTTTTTTTTTCAAGCTGAAGTCCAGGCAGTAGTGTTTTGCCTCTGCAAAATACTGAATGAGGTAGCACCAAGAGAAATACAGTGGGAGTTGTGATATGTTCGCCTTTAAGGCACTGCTTTAAAAGAATCTGAAAGATTTGAAGTAATTTTGAAAGAATTTCTGGAGCTTGCTGGGGACTGCAGGGTAAAAGCACCAAAGGAAGGGGAACAGCCACGATGACTTTGATGTTTCCCTGACTGGCTATAGGGATACTCATGGTTTAGTCCTTTGCCTTAATGGATGCACTTAAACCATCTGCTCCAGTACACCATGGCTGCAGCTATCGACATTGATACTTACCAGTTGCCATTAGAGTTGTTAGCTTGCTGCTGTATAGGGAATAATTGCCTGTAGCCGATACCAATAACCTTATTAATCTTACCAAACCCCATGCATACATATTTGATAAATGGTGATATTGGAATCTGTCATATTCTTTCAATATCAAGCTTAACAGAAAATCTCCGCTCCTGCACATGTCTTCCTTATGTGCAAACTCCAAGAGGGGAAATTCAGCTTCTTTCTTATGTTGACATTACATTTGCTGTTTTTTCTGTGCTAAATTTGATTCCAGGCATCCAGCAGCATTCCAGAGGGAGAGGCGACCAGCATCGCAGCCTGCACTGCTGCTGCTCTACTTGTCATGAATAATAGCCTATTGGGCTAGTTAATCATTACACTAACTTTTTCCTGTTCCTTCATAGCTGATTGCTGCCCAGGGGACATGGGTTACCACAGTCTGGCTGCCAACACAAAGTTCAGTATTGTGCGTGCGTGTGTGTTTATGCTTACCTGCATGCATATACATAGTGTTGTTCAGCAAGTATTTTAGTAAAACTAACAATGTAAGGCCAGTGTGCCTATTTTTCTGTATAAGAGGTAAAAATGGGCGAGGTAATGTTTCACCCTCCCTCCTTTACCATTTTTGAAAATTAATGTGAAAGTATTGGTCTCTTTAATCAACACACTGGCACAGCAGGTTTCCTCATTCAGCACTTTAAGACTGGGGTTTCAGGTTGCTAAAATCCTATTTCTTAGAGCATACGTTTGAATCATGTGGCCAGTGATTCGTGTTGATTTGCCAAGGGCCATAATCTGACACTTCCTCTATGAAAAAGACAACGTCCCTGTCCACGGGGAGTGAAAAAGTATGGGCAAGGAATAGATGTCATGAAAGCCTTCTGAGATTCAGAAGAAGGTATTTAGCCACCATTGTTCTCGTTCAGCTGTATGTAGCTGTGTTGATTGCCAGGGTGGAAACCAAGAAGAAACTTCCCTTTCAGTCATTCTGATTTTCTTCTTCATCTTAAGTGCAGATATCTTGTAATATCTGGAGCATGTGGCACAGGTTACACTTGGCATTTTTGCCACAAAGGAACAAAATTTGGTATTAAATTCTTCTGTGCCAGTGAGTCAGTTTAGTTTCATGGGAAAGAATAAATAGCAATTTTGCTGTCCAGATGTCAATATTCAGGTGGGCAGGCAGATTAAAGTACTGATCTTTAATATCTTTGGTGTTTGTTTGGGGAAAGTAAATTTTCTTCAATGGATAGCTCAGGACAGTGGTCAGATTTCTGTTTTGTTGTCTTTTTTAAACCCAGCAGTCAATGGGCTTCCATGCTTTTCCATACAAGCAGAACTTGGGTTAACAAGGGACTAATTGTAAAAGGGAGGGTTAAATCCTCCACCTGGTGAGACAAGATTTTATCTTCAAAACTTTACTGTGTCCCACAAAGTTCAATAGATATTTCACAGTTCAATAGATATTTAACTTGAGTAGTAGTCTGAAATCCTTTTCCCCTTCTCTTCCTCCCTCCGTCCTTTCCTTCCCTTTATTTCTCTCCTTTTCTGTCTGTCTTTCTCCCTCTCTGTCTCAACGTCTCACTCTCTCCCTGTCCCCTCTTTCTATTGATGGACATCTATTTTCCTGTTACAGATGAATCAGGCATTTGTATGGTGACATTGTGGTGATGCCGCTGAACAGCTTCAAAGTGCCTTGTTCATTTTCTAAACCTTCCAGTCAAAACCAACCTTATGTTATGCAATAGTTCAATGAGCAGAGCAGCATTACTGCATAACTTCGTGTTATCAGCAATGAAGGTCATGAAAAGACCAATCTCCTCTTCCTCCTGTACCAGCAAATAAAATAGCAGACAACGAAATGAGAGACAGCAAGAAGTCGGCAGCAATGTGAGCTGGACCATTTACATGGCAGCAGCACATTTTAGTGCCAAGTAGATGAGATAGACCATTTTGACTCTGAAAAATAGCTTTGAGGCCATTTTAGCCATTCCCTCTGGTTGCTTTGAATCAAACCTGTATCATTCTTACTGATATTAATAGGACTTTGGGGATTATACAAGTCTCTCTGCCTTCAGAAGGCATATCTTAAGGATGGCAGAGAGAATTCACGAAAGTAGGCAGGGGCTCTTCTGAGAGACAAGCAGCTGAAAAGTTGTATTTTTTCTGGCAAGAAATCAATATTGAAGAAAACAATAAAAAAGCAAGAAATGTTGCTACTCAGCCCTCAAACAGCATTTTAATTACATCAAGAATTTTCCTTTAATTTTTTAATAATCTGAATTATGGACACTCGCAGAACTTTGATCATAAACTTTTTCCTTCCTCTGAATCAAAATACCTTTACAATAATGTTTATAGGCACATTCAAATGGTCTTTATGAGATGGGATTGCCCCAAGATCTCAATTTCCGTGTTTTAAGAGTTCTCTTGTAAGTTATGTTCTAACAGTTTTGATTGGTGTGTGGCTAAAACACAGTGTTCCAGTCCCACCTGCTTGGCTGGGCTATAAACATGAATGACCTGTTTCAATATAAGCTTTAAGCCTCCGTGAAATTCTGGAGGCCACCAGACTGCATGTCTCTCAGGTAATCTCCTCCACCAAGACTGGAGACTCTCATCATTACTTCAGAGCTCATCAAGGGAGAGTGTCTTTCTCTTTGCTGAGATGCTATACTGCAGTAGAGATTCAGTTCATTTAGGAGTGACAGAACTTCCCTTTACTGAAGCAAACTCTGGACATTTGAAAAATAGCTTTTGTTTGGTTATTTTGCAATTAGTTTAAAAAATCTTTATCGTCCCAAGGTTCTTCGTTATAACTAGTGAATCTGAGCAGAGAGATATGTGGAGGCAGCACTGTAATGGGAAAAACCTAGTTATTATCCAGACTGATCCATGTAAGCAAGCCCACCTTCCTCCCAGCTCTTCAGAAACGTGTGGGGTTTTTTTCCAACCAGGTGTCCGGGCAGAAGAGCTGCACAGATTTCCATAGTAATGCCCACATCCATCTTTCTCTCAGGGAGTTCTGCTTCCTATGGTTCGGAGATCTGCCTGTGGATTTTTGAGGAGACAGTTACATGTGTATGTACACTGAACATCAGTGGCCTGCAGGTAATCCTGTTGTCTCCAACTTTAAGACTTTCCTTTAGTAAAATATGTTAATGTTCAGTTACCCAAGCTTGGTTTATGGCACTAACTGAAAGGCAGCAGCAGGTGAGAAGTAGCTGGAATATGCCCTCTCCTGGTATTGGCCAGTTGTGTTAAGTGCTGTTTTCATTCTCCAGTTAGATTTTCTGTAATGGATACCTGAAATCATGGGTTTAAATTTTGCAGATCCTCCGAGTCCTTCTGTAGTATTTTAAGTGACTAAATTAAGCTATCATCTGCTGGATTTTGTATTCCAGCAGTAAAGTGACCCCTCCTACTTCTGCTTCCTCCTTGGATACAAAACCTCCTCAATTTTCTGAAGAATATATGTGCATGTAAATAGTTTTCAGCTCATAATGTAGTCCGTGTTTATCTGAATATTGATGTCTTAAATGGCAAAAGGAAGAATATACTGTCACTTTGAAAGCAGGTATCTTCTTTCTTGTTATGTACTATTAGCAGCTTTATATCATGGTTAAATTTGTATTTACGTGTTTAGATCATATTTTTTGGAACACAGTGTTGAGAGGGAAAGCCATCAGTTACAAATTCTGGCTTCTCTTTTAGAAACCTTTTCCCTGACATCCAGTAATACAGGTGCTAGTGTTACAGTAAGCCTTAACGAAGAGACTTGAGATTAGATTTTAAAACCTGTATGGTCAAGGCACGTTGATCTGGATATGGCTTCCAGAATTACAGAGTTTACTCTTTAAATAAAATCCCACTTTGGTAACTAATGCTTTGACAATCAAATAATAGGGTGTTTTTTAAAAAACAAAAAGCATGATTTAGCTGAAGGTTTTCCTCCTTTTTTGAACAATTTTCTAACCAGAGATTTTTTTCTTGAAGTCTTGCCAATGGCAAAGATAAGGAGGGAACATGTGGACTCATGCAGAGTGCTCACTAGGCAAAAAAAAAAAAAGAAAAAAATAAAGCTCCTAAGCTATGTCTGAACAAACTTCACTTTTCTCTGATACGAACGAAATGCAGAACTCGCTTCTTACTGCTTTGGAAAAATCAAATGAACTAACCTCTCACTTTACAGAACAGTTTCTCCGTGTGTTCCACTTCCATTTCTTATTGGAAATCAAACAGCTTTGTTTTTCAGCACTTCTCCTGCAAACTTAGTCCCTCATGTACACACACAAAACCCCCTAAATCCATGCATCCTAGGGAATCGAAGTTTTAGGAAGGTACATTTTTCATAGGTAGGTATAAATATGTATACGTTTTTTCCCATCGCACGAATTTCCTAAGGGGATAATACATGAAATCACAAAGGAAAATATTATGGCAAAAAGTAATGAAGTAAACTCAAACCTAGATCTTCCTTTTAGGAAGATGTAGACTGAACTAACAGCATTGCACAGAGGCTAAAAACAGAGCAGTTGAAGTAGAACTGGTTTTGGATCTGAGGTTTTGCTTTTGACTTTTTACTGATATAGAGTTAGAAGATAACGTTGGTGTCACTGTCAGTTGCCTCTAGAATCTTTTTTGTTGTGGAAGATACTTAGTTGTGAAATACGACTAAGACAATAAGTCTCATTTTGTTTAACTTCAGGGTATTAATTGTTAACACAGCTTTCAATAAACTAAAAGAACATAGTAACTCCTACAGGAAACATTCTTGCGGACGATCCCTGCAAACTGGGAACAAATACTTTATTTTATTTTTAATTATTTTTTTTTTTAAGAGGAGGGGCTTGGGGAATGCCTGGGTTTTTTTGTGTTTTGGTGGGGTTTTTTTCCCCTCTTTTCTGTAATGCACTGCATAGACTAAAATACCAGACATTAAAACTTTTTTCTTGCACAAAGCCGTCATTGTTTTAAGGCCATTCTGCTCCCTCTGAACCTGTGTTGAAACAGGTGCCTCACTTGCTTGGCTCTCCTGGAGCAGTTTTATGGATTGAAGCACCACATGTACCCTGCGCTGTGGCACTATTAACATTGCAGAATGAGGCTGGGAGAAAAACTCATATAGGAGCTACACACCTAGGTGCAGTTAGTAAACAGAGACAGTTACCCTCATTAAGCATAATTAAACCTAATATTGACTGTAAACTGTTACTTACCTTAAACTTCTCTGCAGACATTGTGGGAAAGGGATTAACTTAGCAGATAGGTACACTAATTACTACCTTCTTCACATTAAAGTTACCATCAGGAAGGCCTATATTCATAAATAAAACATAGTAGGGGATGAGAGACTGAGAAATATGTAAATTCATTTGCAGAAAAAAAGACCAAATTAAAAAAAGAAAGTTGAGTGATGCTACTGGAAGCAAAATGGCACTCTAGCTAATTACCATGAAAAGTATGATAAATCATGGACGTGTATCCTTGACTTCTGACTGATAGAGCCTGCAGAGTGCAATCTCTCATGCGTAGCTGCCTCTGACTGATTTAAACCCATACCACTATCGGGTTTGATGGGAAAGCACAAAAGTGTGTTATTTTATTTCCTTGGGTATTGTTGCTACCTCTTTCTCCTAGAAATGACTTGCAATTATTGTAAAAATACAGTCTGATTTCTTGTCTGCAGAAGAATTGTTGTTTGATGCAATTGACAAACAAAGGCTCCAAAGATGGTCTAGTTATGGTTTAATAGCTGTATTTTGAAATGCAATTGATCTGGTATATTGAGACAATTATAGAAATATAATAACATGTCAAGGGCGGGGTTGCTTTTGCTTTGGTATATTTATTCTCATGGGAGAGATCCTGTGTCCCACAGACAAGATCAAAAGTCAGAAACGGTTTTATTTATGATTTTTTATTTGTTTTCTGTAGAATGTTAAGTGAGTCACATTGCAGCTGTGTGCTTCAGCTTCTTGATCTGTTTCCTCACAATTTTCATAGTTTTCTGCACTTTACAATCCCTGCAAGGGACTGCACACACTTGGTTAGGATTATACAGATGAGAGAGGCTTGCAGGATGAGGCCATACTATGTGTTATCGTGTCAATGCTGTTACTGCTTAATCCTGTAAACACTTTACATTTGAATACATAATAATGATATGATTTGTGGGGTATTTTCTGTTTTCCTCATATATCTATACTTTTTGGCTGAGTCATATCAGAATAAAAGTCTTTTCTGCTGAGCTAGCTCACGCCAGAATAATGGGAGGACAGACTTACCCTGAGCTTCCTTAGCAGAGCATTGCCTAAGCCACAGGAATAGGAGAAGCTTGAGTATGCTAGTGTTTAACACCCAAGGTGGAAATTTATCATCACAGTGGTATTCTTATTATGTGGATATTTCAACACAAAATTATTACTGGCTTCTACTGAGTATCATCCTTTAACTTTTTATGAACTTCCATCATGGGGCACACTGGAGAAGAAATCTAATATTTGTAATGTTCCTAGTATAGCATTTTGCTGAAAGAAGGAGTAGGAAAAGTGGCTAGTTGAATGTCTGCAGACACTACCTAGTAAGTACCTTTTTGTTTGTTTGTTTCATTTCTCTTTTTGGTTTCTCTTTTCTTCTAGAGAGATTTACCCTAGTAATATTGATGTGATGTACAGGTAGGAATGTGTAGTTTCCAAGTATGGGTATTATGCTTCAAGAAACAATGCTAAGTAATTAACAGTATTTTCCTGCTCTGGTAACCCTTACTCATTCTCTGCAGCTTCTTGCGTACCCAGCTGCAGTGTTTATAGATGTTGTCTTCATATCCTTTTCACAGTTTTACTGAGTTTTCACAGCATAGGGTTTGAAGAAATGTATCAGAATTGTTTCCGAGCTGCAAATTACTTTCAAGGTTTACATGGCCAAATTCTGCAGTGACGTACAAATCATAACAAAGCAAGGAGATGTCCTCTGAGCAACAGTCCAAAATTATTACCAAAAATCACAGGTTAAAGGAAGAATAGTTTACTGGAGTCAATACAAATTTAGGGGCTAGGTTGTTCCAGCGTAAAGAATATCTGCATCGCTTCTCCTGTTTAGGACTACAGAACTCCAGCAAGGAGCTTTCACCTGGGATTCCCTTTTGAGGAGCCATTTGTTCTGTCTGATTCTTCAGGGAGATTTTGAACAACTCCATTATGGGCCCGTTGCTTTTTTCCTGGTTCCCTTCCACATCTTTTCAAAGGGAGGAAAGAAGGGTCAATGGAGAGAAAACGGAGACACAGACTTGAGGCATGGAAGTTATGAAGCTGCATAGACTGTGTATTTCTGTTTATTATCAAGGTGCCTGGCCAGATTTCCCCAGACCTATCAGCTAGATGTCATGGGGAGACTTAGTCACATTGCATCTGGAACAGTGGACAGTCTAAATCTCAGGCAAGCAGTTCAGCATTTGGCCTGTCGGTAAAAGCTGCATGCTTTTTCTAGAAATTGAAATTGGGTATATCAGCTTCCTAGGGAAACACTGAAAACAAGTATTTTTGATAAATAAGAAATATTAGGAAGGCTCCATTACATAAGAAAATGGAATACAAATGCCATCCATGGCTTTGGGGAGAAAAGAAATTATTCTACTTTGTGTGTTAGCACCGTAAAACTAAACTGGATTAACTCCCATCTTCTACCCAACCAGCTGGTGTCCACTGGACACTTTATGTCCCCTGGACACAATAATAATTGATCTCTTTGATCTCTTGTAAAACTCATTCCCCCCAGTTCTTTTAAGAGTGCACTTGATGATTCTAGCAAAACAATTATCTAAGTAATAATGTACTTGAATCCCAGTCATTTCTGCAAAGCGTAGGCCAAATCCTGTGAATCCATAGTGAGGCAAAATTTCCACTGAAGTCAAAATTAGAAGCTTTGTCACTTGCAGGATTTCTGTCAGGCAGAAATTTCCTACTTAAATTCTTCCCCTGCAGTAAGGATGACTAAACACATTTATGGATTGTTAGAAAATTTGGACACAGAAAATCGATTTTTTTAAAAAAAGTAAGGTGGATATTTTTATGAGCATGTTTTGGGGAAGGGAGCATCTTATTTAAGCAATAATATTTCTTACAAAATAGTTAAATGAAGTATTTGAAGATTAAAATTTTCATTTTCACCAATATCAGAACAGCTGGATCCTAACAGTGACTTAAGACAAATGACTGAATGCGGACATATTTCTGCCAAGTATTATATATAAAAATGGGAGGCCGAGCTTTTAAAGATGGGTGATACTCTTCATGTGAATTTAAGACATATTTTTAATCAAGTGGTTTAATTTTATTTGAATTAGGCAGCATGTGTCTATTTAAAATTCTCTTACATTTCCTACTGGGTATGTAATAGGTTTCAAACCTTTTTGCAGTGTAAAAATTGTGTACCGCATTCGGATATGCTCAGCTATGACAGAAAGTTTATCATTTCTTTTCTTCATCCAAAGTTGTTCCTAGTGCAATGCTCTCTAGCATGACAGTAGTAGAGCTTCCATCGTTTCCCTCCATTTGTAGTATCAGAATCTAACAGCAAATGTGCAAGGCTGTGAAGACGCTTCATCACAGCAGGATTTTTTGAAAAGAATCTGAGTACACTTCACCAGCATTCTAGCACCTTCCTGGTATGTAAACAGTCAGCGTCAGGGAAATTTGGCTTTCACGTGACTCCTTACCACCACTTGGTTGCAAATTTTGCTCATCAGTGGGTCAATGCCGCAGTCGTTTGATATAAATTCCTTGCTGAGCTGGGGCCTGAGAGAGGGGCAGGTTGCAGCTGCTTTTTCCATTACTAGAAAGGGAAAAAATAGTTCCTTCTCAAAAGCAAACTGTTCTGATGAGAGCTAGAGGGGGAGTGGAGCTATGAATACATGTGGAGAAAGAGTGCGGGAGAAAGTTGGAGAATACCATTTCAGTATGGATGAAGAGAGGCATTTACAGAAACTCTCCCAAACCAGGACGGCTTTTCCTGGTTAATATAAGTAGATTCGGTTACTTATCTTTTGGCATGTTAAATACTACTATGCATTTAGCAGAGAAACTTGCCGTCAATCCTGTAAAAGCTTTAACAAATCAATATGCGTCCACTGCTTCTCCTGTTTCCTATTCATCCCCCTGCATTTTCCTGTTTACTCTTATCCTTCCCCCATACGTTGTCTTCTCTGATGTTTCCTTCCTTCACTGTTTTCATTCTTTCTTTGTTTCCTGTTTCTGAATAGCTGTGCCCTTTTGTGGCTAAAGCCCTGAATTTCATGGTCTGTCCTTACGCAAGCAAAACGTCTGTTGAAGTCAGTCAAGCCAGGGTTTATCTTCCCATGTTTTGGCCTTTGTTTGTTATCAGGTAGTTACATTGTATCCGTAGCAAACTATCTGCATTTTGGGACATACGCTTCAGCCAACATAAGGCCATTTATTTTACATTTACTTCTAGAATGAGTCTGCTTACTTCCAGTCCCCCATTTGGAAGCTTGTTAGGAGTGTGCATGCTGCTATAACATGCAAATTCTATTGAGTAGGTGGAGAATAAGTATTTTTTTTGTCTGATAGGTTAGTACTTTTATTTTACCCGTTTAAAGACAAAGATGGGAATCTGCTTGTTTAACGTTCAGTAACATCTCAGTGTTAAGTGTCCAGAGGATATGAAGTACTTAAAATAAAGAAACTTAGGAGCTGAGGAGATAATTATATATGAGAGGAAATACTGGGAAGGGCAGGGAACGCAAATGAAGGCAGGCCAAAATAGATTCAGTGCCACAGGATAGCTCCCCATTTACCCCTCCCTCAAACACACAGACAATAATCCTCAATAACCTACTTGAGTTAATGAACATTTTGCTGCATCTAAAATGTTGATGCAAGTGATCATTACTTCTACTGGATGTCTGAGTGTCTGAGCCCACCCTTGTTCTTTGGAGTCCCACTCTACACTTTCTTGTGTTGGGTAAGATGTAGGAAATGTTATTTCATTGGAGAAAGAAGGGTTTTATTTAGGTGTTAGGATTTTCCTGTTAAGTTTATTTCCTCCTGTAGTGAAATAAAACATATGGCCTTTTACACAAAGAGTATAACCTATGAGTGTCAGGTCATTGTAAGAGATAGTCCAAACCGATATGCACTTGTCCATAATGAGTCCTGTGCTCCATTTCTCCCTTTCCTGAATCAAAAAATTACCACCTTCTCTATTAGAAGATCGTAAATCAGAGAATGTCTGTGTCTGAGGCAAGGTTCTCAGTGTGGTGTCAGGAATCCAAAGACCCTGTTACAACTGGCTATTGAAATATAACTAGTTAGTTCTACAGGGCAGATGGCCTATCAGAAAAAAAAAAACAACACCCAAACAAAACAACAGAAACACCTCACAACAACAAAACCCAAGCAGAAAGCAAAAACATGAATACAGAAAGACTGAGATGATGTTCTGACTTCTTCTACCACTGTCCCTCCGGACCTTGGAAAGATGACTGCCTTCCTTTTTCTGATTCCTCTGCATCCTGCAGTGGAGAATGATGCTACATAGTTATCCCTGTAAAGCTCTTCCTAACAGTTAAGAATAAAAGTACAGGTATATTTTGACTCGCAGCTATAACCTCAATGATTTTTCAGTTTGCATCTCTGATGTGCTGTTAGTCTGTAGCAGAATGCTTATGGATGAAGGTGTACTTACCGTCTTTCCCTTAGCATCCACTGCTGGCAGTGGGACTCGGGCTTCTCAGATAAACGAATTTTTGTCTGCCCCAGTTGGCCTGTTCTTCTGCATGTCAGATCCATTGCATTTTTGATGCAATAGCTTGTGGTGCTTTAAGGACATAGCGTAGCTACTACATGCCTTTGAGTTTGCAAATTTTAAGTATTTAAATCACATAGGAAAATCAGAAATGGTTTCTCCTGTGTTTGAAGGACTAGTAGCTTTACAGCCATCAAACTCAGCTTGGAATGCCAGTTGACCCTTCCACTTTGTATGTTGACTGGTGACAATAAATTAGAAGCCTTTCCACCCCTGCCATGAGGTTATGAGACATGGCTATATAGTAATTAATGCCACTGTATCATTTTTAACTGCTACAGAAGTGTAGTATCAGATGCTCAGATGGCATCAATTGGCTTAGCTCCACTGAAGGCAACAAAATGTGATGCCAGCTTATACCAGCTGAGGATCTGGCCCACAGTTAAAAGAAAAAAGGGACCGGCTGCCAATATGGCAGGGAACATATTGAGATTTATGGTGGTGCTTCAGTCAGTAAAAAGTTCTGCTTGAAGTGGTTGTCTCTCTGCACATTCACATTAAGTCACTTGAGCTGGAGACATTTGAAGCTCTAACATGGCTTGTGTGGGCACGTTCCCACTCTTGCCCTCTCTTCCACACTCTGTGCTCTTAAACATCTGAGGGCATCTCAACTCACTCCCCTTGGAGTTGGCGATCTCTCCTCACAGGTCTACCACAGATTCAGGGCCATACTTTTTTTTTTTTAACATTATTTTAATTTGGACTACCTTATTTTTTCCCCTTTGCTTGTATTTCTAGTGTTGCTTTCTTAATCATACATAAAAATGGAGGAAATTTCACACATTGCTGTTGTAACTCTTATCTAGCTGTCCTATTTGCATTCAAGTATTATATTAATCTTGATAAGAATAAGAAAATCCAGTTCGCTGCCTTTGTATTCAAATACGTAGGTAATTTTTTACTTGGAGATAAGGTGACTGTAGCTAACTTAATGCTTGTAAATTTTTATCTGCTATAAATATGATTGAATAACTTGACGGATAGAAATTCTCTGCTCTGTCTTACAAAGTTAGTGAGTGAAATACTTACTAAAGATGAAATGGCTGTAGAATCTCCACACTTTTTTCTCCTTCAGTAATATAACTACTGTAGCATTTGGTTTATAATGAATGCTGTTTCTAAACTTGCGAGCCATCCTCAGTTCTGATATCTTGGGTTTGATTGTTAGTAGCATCTAGAGAAAATAACCTTTTGGGTCTGGCAGTTTCCACGCTTGGTCCCATCTGTAATGTTGATTATTTGAGAAACTCTGTGATCCGTTCTTGTAATATGAAGTTGAGGAAAAAGCTCTCTTCTACTCTGAAATACCTGCTTAAAAAAACGTAACTGACTGATTGATGACTTGGAATTTGGCCTACAATATATATGTCCAGCCGCTTTTGGATTATACCCTAATAGTACATATTTAAGCAGGGTAAACTTTCAGAAGCAGAAGTATTTGAACATCTAAAGCCTGCAAAGTGTGTTGAGTTTTAAACGTGTAATGAATTTGCTCTTCTGTGCTCTGAAAGTACAGAAAAATAAACTAATCATTAAAACATCTCCAGATGCAAAGCTCAGCTGCAGTTTTTAAGAAGTTTCAAAGGATGCTTTGAATGACACTTAGTCTCTTACCATGATATATTTTCCTACACTTCAAAGTAAGAGTGAGTCTTCTGTGGCATCTGTATCATTTAGGTGCTGAAAAGAAGGTCGGGGAGGCAGGACACAATGTTCATCTCTTTTTCTTTTAGTTTCCTAACGATCAAATGTTTCAAAGAATGCAGCGATACCTCAGCTGAAAGACTGTTGCCTGTCTTAGGAAAAAATGCAGGAGCCAGTCCATCTCTTACTGAGGTCCATGAAAAGATTTGTGTTTCAACCAACAGTTGCCAAGTTTATAGCTAAAGCATGTACTATCTTCAAATCCGCTATGCTAGAGGTATGATGGTTGTAGCGGATTCACTTAAATAGTACGTATAAACACTTGAGAATATTGTAAAGAAAGGTATGACTTGTATTAAAATATCACAACAAATGTTTAAAGTAATACTTACTCCTATATTATTGGTGGGGTTTTTCTAGAAATTCCAGTGCACTTTACAAGTTGCCAAATGATATGATATTTTTTAAAGAACCTTAGAATGGTTTTACAAAGTAGCATTATCTCCATTTGATAGATAGGAAAACTGAAACACAGAACAGTTAAGTAACTTTCTCAGGATGGTAGGATAATTCACTGCTAAGCTCGGGATAGAGTATTTCTTGGCATTGAGTGTTTCACGCACTATGCCACTGCTTTTCTGTGTTAAAGAATGCTGCAGTACTTTTATGATACAGTTTAAAGAAGAAACTCAACTAGTGGTCTCATGTCTACAAGTCTCTTGGAAAAGCACTTCTTTAGCTGAAGATCTTCGTTTGTTATCCTGAACTTTTATCAAAATTAAGTTTTTATACACTCGTACCATGCAATGGAGGGGAAGGCTGAATATACCATCTTTGACTTGCCTGGGATTGCAGTCAAAACCAGAGGGCAGAATCTGGCTAAGAAATACTGAGTTGAAATCCTTATAAATGTACTTCAACCTTCCAAATACTGTTTCCTGTCTATTGGACCAGAACAGAAGGTTAGTAGGAGATGGATGTCCCTAGTTATAAATAATTGTGACAACAACTAGCAGTACAGTGCACTTGAAAGAACAGTTAAGTTTTGCTGCAAAATGCATCCTAACTACAAAAATGACAGCCTGCATGGTGCTGTGGAAGGAGGGCAGCTTGTAGTGCTATTCAGAATAATAATACTTGCTTGTATCTGCTTAGAATATCCCAGAGTTTTGTAAATATCTCCTAGAAAGTAGTCTGATGTTTCTTATTCTGGTATTATTTAGGAGTGCAAGAAGACAGTTTTTAAGAAATCTGAAGTCAGGTTATAGCACTTCTGCGGCAGGATGTATAATTGATATTCTTTTAAAATTACTATAGCTTTTACCTTACAGCAGAGTGTTGATAGTACACTTTGTGGTCTGGCTGGCACCAGTGAAGACTATGGTTAATCCAGTTTCTTATTTTACAGAAGCTACTGCAGAAAAGGATACGATCTTCTTTCAGACTCCTCTAAGCTTTGCTGAGGTGCACACAATTTAATTTGAAGGGAAGTTTCAGTTTACAGAGAGGGTAACTTCACCCTAAGATTGTTGCCAAAATAGTGAGTCCTGGCCTGTTCCACAATGTGTAGGATCCTTACTTAGAGTTTAAAGAGATTCTTTTGAATTACAGTTGTCATTAAACTCCATTGCACGCCGTGTACTTTCTGTTCTTGGACAACCTAAGAAACGTCTTTGCCTGCCACTTAGTCACTGGCAACTGCAGAGACAAATCTGAGCTGCATTTACCTTAGAGTCCTTCCTAAATGTTCCCACCATTCTCATGCCAATGTTAGCCTTAAGGGAGACATTCTCAAGCGAAAGGAAAGACACAGTCTCTTCTACCAGTGGAGGCCTTATTATTACTTCTGGTGACAAGTAGCATTATGTGTATATATTGTTAGGCTTACTTGTCACCTTTGGTCCTTCTAGCTGAATAGATCTACATGTTAAGCAATGGAATGAATAGGAAGTGTCTTTTGAGATTTTAATTCTCTTCTAGATGGGATCAGTTTCTGTTGTCACCATCTCTTTGCCAAAGGGTCATGTTTATCTGCCAAGTAATGGAATGCATTGTGTATTGTCAGTACAATTCCAGTACTGTGTTGTCAATAGGCACTTCATTCTTCCACATCTGTAGAACTGGAGGTGCATTAAGGGGAATCAAAAGCTTGTCTGTATCTGTCAGCTGCAGGTGCTGTATCATCTCAGGCACAGAGAAGGAAGGATATACCCTGCACTTAACTTAGAGAAACATGAAGTAACTTCTGTTACTGTCTCAAGATCTTGGAACCAATCACATGAATAAAGCTGAAGTGGTAGCCAGTAAAATGGCTTCTTGGAGCTTCATTACTGGGTATGCTTTTTGAAGTCTATGCAGAAAAAATAGGTAAGAAGCTTTACTGCCGTTGACGCTTTCTGCTGAAAGAATTGGTCTATCAACTCAAGGAGAAAGTAGCTTAAAAAAAAAAAAAGGTGAGAAATGAGTCTGTGTTGAATGTTTCTATAGAATTTATATCCTTTTACTCTCCAGACTCTTGGCTTTACTAGAATTGTCCATTGTTAATCAGATGGAAAGTAAACTTAAGTCCTAGTTCATGAACTAGCCTTCTAGTTGAGTACCTCATACTCTTACAGTTGAGGCACAGCTCTGACAGTAGATAAACAAAAACTCAGTCATGTTACCCTTTTTCTGCTGGGGGATTTTTAGCAGTGAACAGAGACTATTTGGGTTATTTAATGCCCTTTCCACTACAGCCCTGACAACACGCAGGACACTGTATTCTTCGCAGGAGAAGCTCTGATGGTTTGGGATGCTGCATCCTTCACTATTAGGAGATTCTGGGTCAAAAGATCTAATGGCTAACAGTGTAAGGTAAGATAGCACATGAAAGCCTCTTAAACAGAGCTGACATTTCTGTCTTGTAGTTGCACAGGTGTCATTGGACCACCAAACGACAAAAACATTATAATGATTAAATTCCAATTCAGGTTTAGATGAGAACATCAAACCACTTAATGCTGGATAAGAAACCTCTAGACTTTACAATATTCAACTAGTGCCTAATCCATGGCAATACTATCCACAATAATTACATGCTACCACCAGCTATCTTGAGGATCAGTTTAGGAAGACAGCAGTTGCTTTGCCCAGGGAAATTTAGATTAGATGCAAAATTGGATTTTTCATAAGGCCTTGTTTTTACCTAGCTACGAATGTTTCCTTAGCACAAGTGAAAACTTTACACATTTTAGCTCAAACTGTACTCTACTAAGCCTCCCACATTTATACCCATCTTCTTGGCAGTCATCCCAAAATATGTTTGGGTTGAGGCATTACACATTACATTTGGTGAAGCTTTAGCATTCCCTGTTGCTCACATCAATCCTTATTTCTGTTTGCTCTTGTAATTTACAGTTAATGAAAATTCTAAGTTTACCTTTGTTTTTGTTGGCGTCTGTACAAGAGAACCCTTTAGCCTTTTCAGCCTCCCAACCAAATGGAAAGCTGTATCCAAAAGGGAAGGTAGAGCCTATCATCTGAGCAGTTTCATTTTAGAAAGAAGCCCTTCGCATGCATGTCAGCATTATAACATTTCTGAAGTAACAGTGAAAGAGCCTTGCTCAAGGCTTGACCTGTGCCTGCCTTTGCGAGGAGGCTTGCAAGTAGCCAGTAGACACCAGACTAGTAGTTGGTGATAACATCAGAGTGCCAGATCTTAATCGCCATCTGGTTAATGGCCTTAACCAGTTCCTGCTCCCTTCCGATTCAGGCAAGATTCTGCCTGAAATTAACAGGAATTTGCCTGATTACCAACCTGGGAATGTGGCTAATAACAAACTCGTACTGGTGACCGTAACACAGCGTAGGCAATATTGACAAAACAAACCATTCTGGACTTAGTACAGTCTTTTCTAACGAGCCTGTTAAAAATTGTCTCACAGATTTTTAGTTCAGGAAATACTTTTTCTGTCTACCTACGGTACCACCTATGCACTGAGCTGTGTACGTACAAGATTAGAATGTTGAGCAATGGGCTGTAAACAGATGGTACATATATTATTTCTGGACATACACAACATTATATAATTGTGTGATTTATGCTTGTAAAGATGCTTATTTGATGGACGGTTTTGAGCATTAAAAATTCCTATATAGCTACAGAATTATTTTTAAAATAAGCTTTAAAATGCACCCTTTTCATTTAGTTTTGGTGCTCATTATGCATTCTGAATCATTGCATGTTCTGAAACATTACCTCTTACATTAACAAAATATTTTGCAGGTGAGAAATACTGACAAATTTAGAAAAACGTGTAACCCAGAATTATAATACAGTTGCATATTTCTGAAAAAAAAAAAAAAAAAAAGGGTCTTCAAGAAGGCAAGCCTGCCCAAGCCTTCCTGTACCTGCTTATAGTGCTACGTACAAGCTGTTTTTCTCGTGTCATTAAAGTGTTGCTTTATCAGTAGGAACTCTGATTGCATTTTAGAACTTCATTTGCTGCTTTCTGGTTCTTGCGTTTCCATTGCAGAGGCTGTGCAGTCTGACGTGCTGGAGGACAAGGCATGGGAGAAAAGCACTGTTTGCACCTGTTTAAAATCTCCAGTGCTTTGTGTGGTTCCTGGGCAACAGGCAGGAATCCTGAAAAGCTAGGCTGCACTTGCTCAATTGTTGCTGGCAGCTGTGACTTTGAGAGAGCACATAGCAGCTCGTTAGCAGGTTGCTTGTGTTATGTGACATGCACTGAGCATGGCAAACTCTGAGCTGAGCTCTCCTGCCTTTGCTGCTTACAATCGAGGCTGGGTTGCCTGGGGTTGCGGACTGGGCTAAGGAAAGCATTATACAGAAGTAAGGTGAGTTCCTCATTGGGAAAGGGGCAGGTGAGGGAGGTGAGGCAAGTAGGTGTGAATCAGTGTTTTCCGATTAGAAAAGGGGAGCATAAGCAAAGGTTCTCTGCACTAATGGGTGCCGTTCTCCTCTAGCAATTACGTTCTTTCAGAGAATAGTCGCAATGGTGCGACATCCAAATGCAGGGGATAACATGGATTTGAGTGTGACTGTGTGTATGCGTGTGCATGCACACATGATATGTGCATTGCAGTGTGGAAATAAAACATGACTTCATGGGATAATTTTAAATTTTATTATGAGCTTTGATTTCTGTGTCTTGTTTACTTCGAGGGATCAGAATCAAATCAATCTTTGCAACCTTGATCTTGGCCTATTTAGACAGCATCCAAGCAGCAGATGCAGTCACGCTGCAAGTCTGACTGGCAAATTCAGACCATTTCACCTTCATATCTACTAAGTTTGTGCCTCTTGGCTCAGATTAGGCATCTCTTGACTCTTCTAAAAGGGGTTAGTATGTAATAAATCTGTTTAAACAACTGCAATGCTACAGCATCGTTATGATCTGTTGAAGTCTTCATCATGAGACAGGAACAGATCTGCCATCGTCTTAAGATCTGTTTATGCTCTACACTGATTTAGCCCGGGGGAGTGATCTATAGACCAGTCTCTTCCTTATATTTGTATCAGAGATCTCTTTTCTGCAGCTCCAAAAAACCTTCTTTAGACATGCAATGCAAATATTGACAGTAGAAGTCATTAACCCATGATGAAGAAAATGCAGAAGGAAATTTGCCTACTAAGCAAATTAGATACACTCATGAAAGAAAAGTCCATCAAGGGCTGTTTCATGTAAAGGTATGAATATAACCACTTGCTCAGGAAATCCCTGGCCAGTGGTTGGCCAGCAACTAGAAAGAGTTAATGGAGGGCGACAAGACTCCTCAATTGCCCTGCCCACTGATTCAGTAAGTAGCTGCCCTGGCTAGTGTCAGGGGCATGCTGTTGAGTCTGTGCAGCTGTCTGCATGATCTGCAATGGGATGGGACATGGACATGGTACATTTTCAGCTGAACCATGCACCAGATACATGCTCCGGTGCTTTTCTGTTGTTGACTTCTTTAGCTGAATAAAAGAAAGCACTAGTTTTCAGGTACTGAGGGTAAATGTGATAAAATGAACAGGAACCAGAGTATGACATAATCTTATATATTCAGCAAGAGTCCCTTGATTTATTTTGTGGTCTAGATGAGGGCTTTTTGTTTTCATCATCTAGAAAATGGGGATAATTGGTGTTTGTATTGCATATTGGTATGTAAAAGCAGTATATTACAAACTTTCTTTTCATTGTCATCCTCTGTTTATCTGTTGTCACTTCCTTTTCTGTCTTAAACTTGGGTTGTACTCTATCTCACCATGGCAGGTCTTCTGTATTAGTTATTTGACATTACTTTGGTTACCAAATAATACAAGGGAATAAACTGAGATATGTATGTAGATCTGTGTGCTTTTTTGCTGTCTTTTGTCATGCAGGCTGGAAACTGGACCACACAACTTGCAGGTTGACATCACTTTAGTCAGGACTTCCAGTTTTTATTTGAAAACAATATATATAGGGTATTATTCTTTAGGAAAGTACTTCTGATCCCTTTGGTTGGCCTTAGTGCTATTTTTACTACCTTCTCCTCATTGCAGATAGAGAATTGCGGGTTTCCTCATCCTCTGCAGGTATGAGGGACACAGAAATTTGTCAAATTCCTCTTAATCCTACTACATGGTTTTTAAAATTCACAAAAATGATATCTGTAGGACTTTTTCTGTTAGTTTAGAACATGTTGTTAGCTGATAATAACAGCCGTGCTGCACAGTGCACACAAGCCATGGACTGGATGTTTATGAAACACATGATAATAGGTGTTGCATTTTTATGTACTGATTCATTCTATGTAAACTGTATAGCACCAAAAACACCCACTCACAAATGAAGTGCAATAGAAAAACATCATTCAAACATTAAGGGTATGACTTAAACTCTTGCAACCAAGGACAATAAAGTTGAGAGACTCATTCCATTTATAAATCATACTGTTGTCTGAGGTATTCCAGCTTATGTAGTGGAAAGGACAGACCCCACTAAGGATTACGTGAGTTGCTACATGTAGGTACAGTAAGACAGCTGAATACAGTAGCATCAAATTTTATTGTGTTTGACCAAAGTCTCTTTTTAATTTCTAAGTTGGGACCCCCATGGTTCAATCCATTCTGTAAATTACTGTCACGTTTTTAACATCCCCAGGTGCTGACAGCCTGCAAAATAAAATGTCCCCTATCTCAGGATGGCATACTTGCTTTGTTACTATGGAGTATACCTGCATTCGTATGCTATGCCAGATCTTTCAGCATTTTCCCAGGAACAGAATTGTGGAAGGAAGATGTGCTTCTGTGGGAGCCTTGTTATGCAAGTACAGCATGGATTATTCAGAAATATCAGCCAGTCTCCTTTCCCATAGGCTCCCTGGTCAGAATTCAGAGCTACCAGATACACCTTGAACATTTTAGTGTGACAATAGACAAGTCTGAAGTGGCTGCATTATCTGCTGAAGAACCTGACGAGTTTTAATGACTTTAACTTGAGTCACATCCAAACACCATTTTAGAGGGAGGAAAAAGAAGTGTGTTTCTAGGAATGTAAGCATGGGCAGAGCCTGTCCTTTCACCCTGGAGTCTCCTGTCTTTTCCTTTTTTGGGGGGAGGAGTGGGGGGCTTGTTTTCCACACTGCAACTTGCACATGTCTAGACAGTGGAATGTAAAGACACTTCAGAGGCTAGTGTTCCTTCTACTCTATAGTTCCACCATTGCAGCAGGTAGTGAGGTACTTGCGGTCCTTAAGATTACTTGGAGCCTAGTAAAAGTCTGCTTGGAGACAATGCTAGCCATCTTCGACCCTTAACCTTTTGGAGTGATTTGTTATAATACATGTCATGTGGAGCAAGAGGAAAAGCAGAGGGGCCAAAGAAAGAAGTATGTAAAATTCTTTAATAAAGCTACATTGATAGATGATATAAAACTGAAAAATCGTCTAGAAGGTGAACTTTTCTTCTGAAGTGGACAGTTCTCCCTTTCCAGGCTTCCCAAGCAGCCACCCTGTTTCACCATTGTATTTCCTTGTCAGTGTTGCAGAGCACACTCAGCACTAGATAACATTATTGCTCCACCTGCCATTGTGTATAGTTGTAGGTTGTCTCTTCTGCCTAGTCACTGGTGGGTCGTGTCTTTGAAAGTCCATCAAATGTGCCTAACTGCACTAACACTGCTTTAAGAGAGAGCATAGTCCAAGGACATGTGGACCGATACGATGATAATGTCTGGGCTAAATTTACTAGCATTCGCTGTGTTACTGTTCTCCTGCACATTGTTGTTCTGTTACTGAACTGCACAGAAACTGCATAATGAGAAGTTCTGCTAAGAAACCAGACCCTTATAAAACAGATTTGCATGGGGTAATTTTCTTCTTCAACAATTGGAGATTATCTTACCCAGTCTGCTTGTGGCTTCAAGTTGCTTTTTTTATCCAAACTCTTTTTGGTGTCAGCTCAACTAAATTGACAATTATCCCAGAGAGGGTGAGGCTAATTGTCCTAATTAATACAAGTGGGCCCAGGTGGGGATAGTTAGAGCTTGAGACCAGTCAGGTGGTATGGGCAAAAAGCCCTCAAACATTTGAGAACTAGTACCATAATGGAGAATGTGGTGGAACCTATGGTTGTAATGGTCTTGTGGTAGGTTTTATTTCTTTGATTTTCGTTTTGGGTTGTTATGTAATGTGTGTTTAATGTATGGATTTTCATGTATTAGAGGTGGTGTGTGAGGGAGAGGGCTTACATTAAATAAAAAGCTTCCTTTCAAAGAAAAAGCATTGTCTGTTTACTCCAGCTTTGTAGCTTTCATTGATCCTGAAATAGTCATTATTGTATTTCTTACTGCATCAGGATGTACTAGATTCACCTAGCAGCTGAAGATGCATGGATTAGCCACCTAGTGAAGAAATACTTGCAAGGGAGTGCAGGATTGTGTCGTGTTTCTGCTATGCTGTAGCTCTAAGATGAAAGCTATGATAATACTGGCAAGGTGCATGAAGGAAAATCTTTTTCTAACGGGAACTTTTCATGGAAATGGTTAAAGCAAACTTGGAAATCTTTGAATGTGTAGTTTTTGTGTAGGGGATGGCGGAATATTATGCTCTTCTAACAAGCATCTATCACTTCATCACTGTTTACTCTGCTCCTTGATCATCTTTCTCCATTTCTGAGCTACCTTTATGTCGGTAGCTGTCACTGAAGACTTCCACTTGCTCCCTTGCATCTGACAAAGATTCTAAACAGGGCAGACTCTGGTTGTTGACTTTGAGAGTAGATTTTAGCCCAATTTACATAGATAAGATTTGGCGTGCTATCCTGTCCCAAGTGTCTGTTCAGTGAAAAACATGCAGTTCTCTGGACCTCCTGCCGTTTTGTTTGCCAGCAACCTGGCAAGCAAAATTCTTTTCAAGTCCTGACCTGGCTGATGGCTATTTGATGGCATAGAAAAAGAGGAAATAACTAGCAGTTACAGTAGTCCAAAAAACATTAATTGGGTAAGGATTTAGACTAACATCCTGCAGTTCACTGTCACCTTCAGGAATCCCGTTGAACAGTACTTCTAACCACCACACCTTTTCTGTACTTGTGGGGTAGAGGCTACATTCTTTATTTTGTCTGTAGGGAAAAGGACAGTCCCAAGCCAGGCCATAAGACTGTTGAAAGATATGGGAATAGGTCAGCCAGTGCCTGCTATGGTCCTGTAGTTACAAGACAATCTTAGCAATCTGGATGCAGTATTGTTGTGTGTAACCCATGCTGATGCTAAAAGCAGTATGAATTGTATGCATCTTGCACATCAGTTTCACTGTCTTAAAAAATGAAGAGGGTTTCCCCCCCTTCCTTTGAAGTTTTAAAGCAGAACTTGCTGGTGACCCACTTTTGCAAACAGTTCTCTTAACTAACCCCTGTACTCGCTTATGCTTTTTTTTTTTCTCTTCCACCCACTGTCTGTCTAGCCTGGTTTAAAATTTTTATATATGTACTTTTAAAAAATTGATTAGTTGGAGAGCTGCCCGTTCTTCTGCGCTGTATAATAAGGATTTAAAAACTGCATACTGAATTCTGTATAGTGTAATTAAAACTGACCCAGATTTGGACCTGAGAACACCAGGGTTTAGCCAAACTTGCCATGAGCTGAGTTCTGATGGCAGATGGGAGGTAATGAGGACACACTAGACTCCAGAATTTCCCAGCTGCTTGGCCCCTTTTTGTACAAACAAGGTTTGGAGTGAAGTCCCAATCCCAAGAGCATGTGCAAGCAAATGTACTGCACCCAGTGTTTTGGGAAACAAGGCAGTGCTGTCAGGCTGCTTCAGGAAATTTTTGAGGTGTTAGTTCCAAAGAGCTTTTACTGCGTATCCTGGCGTCGTGCATATGCTGTCTCCCAGTTTCCATCTTATCCTATGCTGAATGTGATCACATGCTTCGGACTCTGCCTGAATATCCTCCCCCAATTTCAGTTGGGGGACTTCCACCGTAATTTAATGAAGTGTTAAAATCACAAAGTACTGGGTCTCCCTTCGATCTGTGGTTCCCTTCAGTGGATTCAATGTCCTGGGACTATTCAGGCAGATGTAATTGAATCAGTTTGAAGCAGCTGTAGCTGGCATGTGGTCTCTCAGATTGCTAGCACCTGCTTGGTTGGTATTTTTTTTTGTTTGTAACTCACTAGAGTGAAAATAGTGCCAAAACCAGCATTGGTCTTGGAGCTGATAAAGCACTCCAGATCCTGTATCCCTTTCCCCTTCTAGCCTAGCCACCTCATTACTGGTGCCTGCAGTAATGTTGGTAGTGAGCAGAAATGGATTTATGCTTCTCCTCCAACTGCCTCCCTCCCCTTCAAGCCAGTGTACTGCCAATGCAGACTCTCTTCTTCATAAGCAGTAAGACTTAATCGTGCTCAGGTGTGTGGAGCGTCTGTGCCCTCCGTAGAAAATTGGGCAGCCCATGGTTTGCTGTATCTGATGCGTGCACCAAATTTATCTGCTGATCTAACAGTCTAACTGCTGGCATGGCAAAGTTACTGTTCATGTCTAACAAATAACCAGATTATCCTGGGACGGTCCCTTCAATATTTCTGATCCCTTTCTCTAGTGTCATGTCAGATTTTGGTTACCATATTGCTACAACAGTCTAACTTTTAATAGAGTAAGATTTCAGAAGAGACTGAGAATCACTTGGTTGCCTCCCTGTTTCGTGTGATTTATCATAATCAAAGTCCAAATTAAATACGATGGTGCACTTGGCCAAATACAGTAACAACACACAGTGGTGTGGGTTTTTCAATGGGATATTACAAGATGGCATATTGAAACTCTTTTTTTAAATACCCCTCCACTGTCTTCCCCTTACTTTGTGCAAAAAGTTTATATGCCTCCCTTTTTTGACCCTCCCTTCCCCAAAGGTAAAGGCTATATCTAGATTCTTAATTCCAGCTGTTTTCATCCTCAGTGTTCACCTCGCACCTCGCTTCTTGCTCTTTGCTTTTGCTGCTTCAGTTTCTGTTCCATGTACCACAGTTTTCGACTTTTTGTTGAAAGATGTCACTCCACTGTGGTATCCTGATAGTGAGAAAGAGTGTATTTCCTGACGCAAGAGTAATTATGTTCTCTTTCGTTTTTTCTTTGGCTTTAAATATTTGGGTAGGCTTCTGTATTGCTGAAATTCCTGTATTAGCTTATTCTAGTGCCTCTCTTCTTTTTTTTTTTTTTTTTTTTTTTTTTTTTTTGTCTTTCCCCCCAGTTGTTGGAAGTTACCACACATTCCTAGGGCTGAGAGGGCCTTGTCCTCAGCTGATGTGCAGGGACTTACTCGTCTCCTGCAAAAGCTTTAAAAACTGCTGTTGTAAGCAATTAAAAGTCAGTTCCACTGTGTTCCAGGTGATTCTGAAGCTGTTTCTTTCTCTCCTTTTAACCTATATCTCTTATTTATATCACATATAAAAAGATTATGTGATTTGCCTGTAGATATTTGTGATGTAAGCAAAGTCTCTCCTCCCATGGAATATTCCATTGCTTCTCCAGCCAATGTACCAGTCAGCAGCTCTCTGCGTTTTGTTGAGCTCAGGCATTTGAAGGGTGTTGTTCAAGGCAACTTCTCTAGGGTCCAAAATACACTTACAATTCGGTGGAAGAGAAATGCCAGTTGAAATGTATAGAGTGAATTGTTCCTGCTTTTTCAAGGAGTGCAGTGTAGAGCAGATGCTTCCCTTTATTTATTGGTTTTTACAGTACAGAAGACTACTGGTTTTACCTATAAGTTGCATTAAGTGTGCTCAGATACAAGTAATAAAAGGTAATTTATCAAGGTGTCTATGAAAGTGTTGCAGCTAAACATTTTTATAGTTCTCTGATGGAAATACAAAGGAAGATGAAAACTGGAATTCCAATCAAGCCAGAATTGTTTTTACTAATCCAATAAGGTGATGTCACCACTTGATTTTTTTTTTCTTGTCCTGTTGTGATTTGTAGTGTTTTGTTTGTTTGTGGGCTTGTTTTGTTTTCTTTCCACCCGTGCTCCTGCTTTCTTACTCCTTTCTGGTTAGTCTCTCAAAACATCTACCAATAAAAACATCCATTTGTAATGATAGCATTGCAGCTCTTTGTAGTCTGGAAGTGCTGCAGCTACAGATGTCATCTACTGACTAAAATGTCAGCCACCAATTCTAAGAGGGGAAGTTGCTAAGGCTTAAATTAAGAAATGGCTAACGACTGCAGCGCTCACATTTTAGGGATATTGTTGTAAAGCGTTTTCACTATAAGCAGCAATGCTTGTTCTGAGTTAAGTAATGGAGAATAAATATGGGATATTTATCTTTTTTGGATGTTTTGAGTACCCACATTCTTGTTGAGATCAGCAGGAATACGGAAGTGAAACTGTTCTTGAGACCACAATGAATATAGCACCCATGGATATCTAAATAAAGAGCAATAGCAAATCACGAAGTGTTGTGCATATGCAAAAATACTTGTTATTGGGGCCAGGGGGGAAACAAGCAAAGAGTGAGTATGCAAGTATCTATCTTAAGATTTCTTAGTGCCGTTTGTGGCCAGCCAGAACAAGAAAGCATCTGCCACTCTTATGGTTGCCTTGCAAATAAATATAGTTTTAGGTCAGCAGCAACTGCTAGCTGACATCTCTTATTCCTGGAATGCTTTTCTCTTGTACTAAAGTTTACTTTAGAAATGTAGGCGCTAAATAATTGTGAAGTCTACGCTAAGTACAAGAGGTAGTAGAAAACCAACAGAATTTATATTCTTAAGAAGTGTATGTGGCATAAGTGAAGAGAAAAATATATAGATGTTCTTTTCAGTCTGGTAACATCCTGGCTATACGAGTTGTGAATTAAGTAGTGTTTATAGTGCTGAACCGTCCTTTTTATATGTTTAATTTTAAGGTATCAGTTTAGAGACTCTGTACATCTTTTACTTGAATACAGCTAACTGATCAATTTTATGTGAAGTACACTAGCTTTTTGCACACATGGAGTAGAGCACTTCCCAAACTAAGATATATTAGTGACTAGCACAGGAGGGTGACAGAAAGGACAACAAAGGAAGTTAATAAATTGATAATGAAGTGGGATTATAGAGGATTGAGCATGGATATTAGAACCATTTCAGACATACTTTTTAATCACTACCACTCTGCTCTGATTCTGTCTAGTGGCTTTCTAGTGGCACCACCCTGAAATCTATTGTTGGGTATTTGAGAAAAGACCACTTGACTTGTCACTTATTGGCAAGCATGTCCACATCCTTGTCAGAGGCCAAAAGGTTAAAGGAATGATAGAGACAAGATTCTTCTGTTTGCCATGCGGTTGGTTGCTCTAGAAGAGCCTTTAAATAAGTTGACAAAAATATTTGGAAAACTTGCAGTACTGTGTCTGATCTATAAACAAAGCTTTTATTTTCTGGGCTTTTCATTCCATTGCTGAATTCATAAACATGCAAAATCAAGAAATCAGTGACCAATTGAACGCTAAAGTGAATATAAAAGATACTGTATTGTGCTCGTAACTGATACATAAAACTGTGTGAGGGAATCAAATTAATACAAAGTACAAAGGAGGAGATGCTCAGAAAAACGGGATGACTCTTAATCTCGGAGTGTTTTCAAGCAGAAATCCCAGCCCACTTCTTTCCCTTAGGTCAGGCAGGCAATTTCTTGAAACAAGTGTAACTCGTCTCATGGGGTGCACATAACTCCCGGCAACTTCCCAAAGCTTCAGTTTTTGCTTTTCCCAAAATTCCGTGCTCGACAACTGGACAGAAGGCTATGCTGAATTAAACTTCATTGTTCTGGTGTTCTCCATCCATTTGCAATGCACATAATCAGGAATTCAGCTATGTCCCAAGAAACCTGTTTAACCTAATGAGAGCAAATGGCAATGGGTGTTCCTTACTCGGGATAGCAGTGCCAACGTTTCTGCTTAATTAGGACGTATTTGGCTGGTTCCAGTGCTTCAAGTGGTTTTTAAACAGGTGTTTAATGGGTGTGGAATTCTGAACTCTGCCCTTTCAATACAGAAGTTGCCAAATAAAGATAAAGAGAAATAAAAAGATCTAATGCAGAATAAATAATTTTTATCTTTGTATATTTATTCAGCTTAATTTTTAGTTTAACTTTTAAGTTGCAGGCGGGTGGGGAGGCGTTTCGTCTCATAATTGAGAAAGTCCATTAAATAGAACAACAGGATGTCTAACAGGGTGTCCTAATTAAAATTACCCTGTAATTTGAACAAAACATTCATTTGTATGTAGCTAAGGTTGACCTAAAACCCATCTAAATCAGGAAAAATTGTTAACAAATTTTTTTCTGCTGAAAATGAAACTTAGTATTCTGCCAACAAAGAGCATCATTCTGTTGTTATACAGTATTCAAGAGTAAGGATTTTCTTTTCAGTGTTAAATAAAAATGTTTTGAGAAAATTTAAAATAGATTTCTCTCCTACCTCCTCCCTTTGATAGCATTCATTCATGGCTGCATTTCTGCAGAATTTTGAAAGCAGAGGCAATTTTGTTCTGTACGTACTGTAAGCCCATCTGAAGCCTTCGGTTGTGGTTAGTGTACTGGTGAACTAATAAGCAACTGAGATAGCAGCTGCTTAGCAGGACTGATTGGCTCGGGCTTGACTTTGCTATCTGCAACTACACAGTTTCTGACTGGCTTGGAGTGCAAGCCAGGTAATTTTGTTATCTCGGGGAGTATGGGCCTGCATACATAATCTAGGCTGTATACACAACTGGACAGATTTTACTTTTGTGCGTAAAAAGGACCTACTCGTGCTCTAGCTGTCATGCTTTAAAATCCTGCTGAGGCAAATTGTATTTAATATAATTTATCAAATCAAAGTGAATGTTTGAAAGAATTTACTAGCTTCAGAAATATTGTTTGTATTTAAACGGGACTTCTCAGCATCTTTAACTTGACAGGTCTGCACAAGCTGCAACTTGTAGATGCTGCTTCCTAGACACAAGGTGGTGGAATTTTATTTGTTTCTGCTGGCTTTCTGGGCAGGTTGAGAACGGAGAGGGATATTCACAAGCAATCGAAACTAGCCTGAATGAGGTGCTGGTGGATACAACTTGAACTACTTCAACCATGAGTTGAACCGATAGAACATCACACCCTTGTTTCTTTGGATAATCCCACCCATAACATCTAATACAAAATGTAATGAGACAGCTATGTACAAAAAGTGGAACTTCATAAATGCCAAAATTTAATTAGGTACCAGAGGAGCTGCGTTCCACTGAATTGTTCTGCTCACGCCAACTTTTACATCTTACAATATCTTTATCAATGATCTGGACAAGGGGATTTAGTGCACCCTCAATAATTTTGCAGATGACGCCAAGTTGGGTGGGAGTCTTGATCAGCCTGAGGGTAGGAAGGCTCTACAGAGGGATCTGGACATGCTGGATCGATGGGCTGAGGCCGATGGTATGAGGATGAAAAAGACCAAGTGTCAGGTCCTGCACTGGGTCACAACAACCCCATGCAGCGCCACAGGCTTGGGGAGGAGTGGCTGGAAAGCTGCCCGGCAGAGAAGGACCTGGGGGTGCTGGTCAACAGCCGGCTGAATATGAGCTGGCAGTGTGCCCAGGTGGCCAAGAGGGCCGACAGCATCCTGGCCTGTATCAGGAATAGTGTGGCCAGCAGGACTGGGGAAGCGATTGTCCTGCTGTACTCCACACTGGTGAGGCTGCAATACTGTGTTCAGTTTTGAGCCTTTCACTATAAGAAAGACGTTGAGCTTCTGGAGTGCGTCCGGAGAAGGGCAACAAAGCTGGTGAAGGGTCTAGAGAACAAGTCTTATGAGGAGCGGTGGAGGGAACTGGGGTTGTTTAGTCTGGAGAAAAGGAGGCTGAGTGGAGACCTCATCGCTCTCTACAACTACCTGAAAGGAGGCTGTAGAGAGGTGGGGTCAGTCTCCTGTCCCACGTAACAATTATACGATGAGAGGAAATGGCCTCAAGTCACGCCAGGGGAGGTTTAGATTGGATATTAAGAAAAATTGCTTCACCCAGAGGGTTGTCAAGCATTGGAACAAGCTGCCCAGGGAAGTGGTTGAGTCACCATTCCTGGAGGTATTTAAAAGGGGTGTAAATGTGGTGCTCAGAGACATGGTTTAGTGGTGGTTTTGGCAGTGTTAGGTTTATGGTTGGACTTGATGATCTTTAAGGTCTTTTCCAACCTAAATGGTTGTATGATTCTATTTTCATATCTCAGCTTCAGCGGAGTATATAACAACAAAAGAAAGGGAAAAATCTGATGAACATTTTGCTTAATCTACTTCTAGCTCCAAGAAGAACTGTTAAAGTGAAGATAAAACTCGAGGCTGATGTGGTAATACGCTTTTAAACAAATCAAGAACACTTGAATAGAAAATATTCAAATATTGGCATAATTTAAAATTCTTAGGTTCTCCTCATTGTTTTAAAGACCATCAAATCTGATGTAGGTACCTGTTGTAATCAGAAAAGAATAAAATTAATTTAATCAAACTGTTGTGATCATGAGCCAATGATACTGTCCTAATTAGTTTACTAGTTAGAGGTATTTGTCAGAGTATTTTATATGTGTATGTACATATGTTAATGTGTAGATACGCATGCATGCCTGTTTTCCAATGGACCATTATTTTATAGAGAAAAATATTCAGTGACACAACAGCAAGAAAATATGCATGAGTGGCTTGTACTGTTATCCAGGAAGCCGTATCTTAAAAGCAGTTGAAGGAAAACAGCAGTCTTCTGTTGGGGAAACCAGCAGACCTGGTTCATAACTTGAACATGTATAGACTTGTGTAACAACCTGTGCAGCTGCCCATGATTGATAGAATAACTGTAGCCATCATTATGTATGTAAGACTGGAAGGAAGACAGTTAGTTGATTTGGTGCCATTGCTTCAGATTCATGTATGCTGGTATGTAATGCTACATATGAAGGCATTATTTCATTACTCTTGAAGGGAAAAAGCCAACAATTCTTATGTCTGATCTGGGGTTCTGCCCTTGAGGCCTGGTTGTAACTCAGGTATAAAAATTCTGACTGTGGTACTGAAAAGGTGGGTGTTGGTTGTTGAGCTGATGAAAGTGGATGAAAATCAGGTGTCCACACTGATTCTTTCAGTTATCTCAGTTACTGTAATTTCCAAAGACGATGAATCATCTGTGGATGCTAACTAGCTAGTGAAGCTGTTCCTTAGTGATGATGATTCCTGAAGAAATTGTAGATAATGGTGTTGGGTGATTCCTTACTGCCGTAGGATTTCCCTCACATAGGGTTTAAAAGGTTCCAATTTTTGTTACTCCTAGAGCAGGCAACCTAAAAGAAGAGACTTGGACTGCAGTGTCTTATGTATTCAGCTGAAATCCAGGTACACATAACACAACCTCCTGCATCACTGCTTGGACAGAGTGACTTTAGAAACGATGGTGGTTAGAAAACTTAGTTTCCGGTCAGGATGGAATTAATGCGAAAGTTGGGAAATAGATGCTTAGTACTGTAACTGTAGAGATGTAAAAGAAAATTCCTGCTCTTTATTTCCAAATGTATTTTCTGAAGTCCTTTTTCAAGATTTTTCAGGAGCTTCTGGATGCCCTGGTAACTGTGGTTCTTAATCATGCACTTTATCGTTTGCCTTTGGCAAGAAAGCTCAATTCTTTCCTTTTGAATGTGGGACCTTGCCTTATTGCCTCAGGGAAGCATTACTTTAATGCATGTCACTTGAGGCTAATTCAACCTGCCACTTGGAAGTTGCCCCTGGTGCAGATTGTAGCAGTGCATCGTTATCTCAAGCTATTTTTCATCAGAAGCAGACCGCATCTGTTCTGTATGATCTGCATAGCCTGCCAGCTTATTTTAGGTTAGCGTGTGAGGTGGCGGCTTTTTTACCTATGAAGCCATGATTGGTTTGGCTTCCAGATATGTGATAGGAGCCTTTCTTCCATGTCATATACCAAAGCAGCCCTAGACATCTGAAGATGTAGCTCCACAGCAGCTTAAACTGACTGACCTTGAGGCTACTCTGTTGCTGTTACTCCACTTACACAGTTCTGCTGCCTCCTTAGTTCTAAGCCCCGAGTTTCATGCCTGTATGTTGAGCTTCGACTGAGGGTTGATTTGGCTGAAAACAATGGAAAAGAAATTATCATTCAGCTGAAAGCTCCCTGCACCAGACAGTTACCCAGTCCTGGCTCAAGGATGGGCTTGGGGACGTGTGGCCGGAAGAGAAAAGAGGTGAGGGGAAGGGTGGGATTCAATGTATGCTGAAATCAGCTTACGTTGTAATGCAGCCACACTCTTAAGGTTCTGGAAATAATAACCCAGTGCTTTCAGCAAGCTATAGCTGTGACCATAGGATATGATAGTAAAAGGAACTTTGGCTTTGGAATTTACTTTCTCCACTGCTTGCTAAAACCCGCATTTTGGTACTCATCAGAAACTCTGAGGATCACACACCTCAACCTTTCCATCCTTGAAAAGGGAAAATTATATAAAGGCTCGATTAATTTCTTTTATGAGGTTTGGTTGCTATATGTCATTAGAAGCAAATCAGGCGGGGAAAAAAAAGAAAACATTTTTGTAAGCAGTAGGGAATTTTCCCCTTTGAAAAAGAGCTAAAACTTCATTAACATTTCAGCCAGCTTTAAATTAAAATTTGTGTCTGAAAATAATCTATAACGTATTTTGAGTGCCAGTGAGGCATGTCAGGGCAGTATCAGCTCAATTTTCTTCCATATACAGCTTGTGATGTGGTTCCTGTATCTTGTGTCCCAGTGTTACTGTGCCACACACACTGGTGTGAGAATGCCCGCTGAATTAACCCTTGGCCTTCTGCTGATCATATGAAGCCAGTGTGCCACATACCATGTAGCTGGCTGGGGCAAACTGAATGGAGCAGATGACTGCTGGATCCGAAGTACTACACCTGCTCTGTACACAAGCTAACTTGGCCTAATGATTTTTACCACATGTAGTCCAATTCCATTAGGTTGCAATAGGTCTGCTTACGCTAGAAAAGGTTCCATTTGTTACGCTTCTGTAGGACAGGCCCTTATAGCATGCCACCAGAGTGATTGGGTCGTCTTTCCCTCCTCCTTGTGCTACTGACTGTTGGTACTTCACTTTTTTCAAAAATAGACATTACTTGGTCTGCCCCACTGAGCACAAGTCATTGAGTATGATGCTGGGAAGGGGAGAGTTCAGAAGTGAAGCTAGCACCTCTGCTATGCAGACAGTAACAAGTGGCAGACCGTTTTGTTTTACTGGGTTTCACACGCTTGAGGGGACGCGGGGATGTGCAGCATGCAGCCTGAAATCATGCCTTTTTTTCCCTGCAAGATTTTTATGTCAAGTCCACATGGATTAGCTTTTCAGCCGTGCTCTGCAATTGGTACTCCCACTGCAAAGTCTTTGGAGAAAAACCCTTTGCGGATGTATCATGCTTTTGGTAGGGCCTACACCGGAGTTCCTGCCAACTGTTTCTAAAGGATTTTGCTTTATGTGAGACCTTAAAGATCCTTTTCCTCTTCTTTTAGGGAACTAGAGGGCTTGACACATCCTTTACGTCCTGCATTTGCTCTGACCACAGTCCCTCCCTGTGCTCACAAGCGGAGCTCAGCCCTGCTTCCCTTCCTGTTGATTCCCAGTCAGCTACATGGTAAGTTTTCATTATCTCTAGACTTGTTGCCACAAGGTAAAATTCTGGCAGAGTCTCTCTAAAATCCATTAGTACTAGGCATTGAGGGCAGAGTACTTCATGCCCATCAAAGATCATTCAGTTGTATTCCAGGCTGACTGCAAGGAAAGGAAGATAGTATTGAATTAGCATTGGAGCTGAACTTCAGCATAGATTGTTATAGGAATAAAATATGAAGTAAAATATGTGACAGAATTAAATCCATCAGTTCTAATAAAGGAAACAGAAGAAAGCAAAGAAATCTTGGACCCTTAAATCCCATTAACCAGGCCAGAGAGAGAATGTGTTAAAAGGGAGCTGCACTGTATCTTTTTTCATTGTTTGATGAAATAATCTTTTTCACCCTTTAAGTGGTGTGTTTAAAAATCCTGGTATTTCTGAAACAAAGAGAATACACAGCCACCGAGCTAGCTGGTTTTTATACCTTCCTTTTCTGAGTATTGTCCTTCAGTACAATACAGAGCCGTTTCTTTGTTCTCACAAGCTAGCAGTTAAATTGTATGTAAATGTATGCAAATTAGATGCTGTCTAATAAAGAGAGTCATTAGATGGAAGAAATATTTAGTTTAGGAGGGGGGGAAAGAAAGAAAAGAAAGCAGGTGTATTTTGCAATAGAAAAATGTAAGATTGCAAAAACCCCTTAAACTTTGGGTGAGGGATTTTTATAAAGCCATTAAAATATTTTCTAAAAGACTTGCTCTACTCTTGGTCCTTTTTTCTGCACATTTTTTAATATATATATGTACACTTCTGTGTTCTTTTCTTAAAACTCACACTGGCTGTGCTGTATATACATACTTGAACAGACATGTAAATATTGTATTCATAAATATTTGATTTCTTTAAATCATATAGCTATGAATTTACACACATGTACCTCATATTAGGGTGTGGTTTTTGCTTATTGAGTATATACAGGTGGAATCCATGTGGTAAATTTTATTTTCATGGAATGATTTATTCATCATGTGCTGTGACTAGATACCTTCTGCTCACTAAATCATCTTCCTCCATTTTATCAACCCATTCCTCAACAATTTTAAAGCTTTTTTTTTTCTTCACATTTTATTTATTTACTGAATCTCAGTGCCAGATAGGTTTCTGGGTTTGTTTTTAGTTTTTTGTATTTTCTACCAAGTTATCTCCTTTTGAGGTATGGGCCTGATTCAAGCCCGAAACAGCAGTGACCTTTCTAAACACGATGAAGTCACAGCTTTACTGTCAGGTGTCGAAGCACTAAGTTGCTAGGAATGTGAAGCTTTGTATTGTCCAAAGCTGGAGGTGCCACACCTGTGGATGGAGCACTTGGCATTCATCCACTCTTTGAAAGGTTTAAAATTGATGAACCTTATATTCTTGCCACTTCTAAGGAGATAAAATTTAAGGCTTTAATCTCTCTACTTCAGAATCGGTGGTCCTGCTCTTTCAGCTCTTCTTTTTGGGTGGATTAGTATGACAGTGGATGACATGGCTCAACTATTTTGAAGTCATTGTTGTATCTTGTTTCTGATGGCCAGTTATCATGGTTGAAGCAGGTGAACCAATCGACTTGCATATTTTTTCCGTTGCAGTTTTGCAAGTCTGGAAGTCTAAAGTCATATATGTATATGTGTATAAAATATATGTATATAAAAATAATGTTGTTTAAATATTTACATATAAAGCCAAGGGATTGGCTTGCTTCCCAGAATTACTGGAACTACCTTCCCCAGGAACATTTGGACTTGAAAAATCTCTACAGCAACACTTTTCTTCTGAAACTAAACAACTTGTGAAATGAGCGACTAGCTCTGCAGCCTTTGCTGTTTGTATGGGTTCCTTAGCTTGGGGTGATGGAGAGGCTTCTGTGGATGGGTAACACCTTTCCAGTTGATGACGATAAGGTTCTCTTTTATTGGTCTTCCCATCGACAGTTTCTCATTGGCTTATTTTATGAGAGAGTGTTTACGAGAGAAAGTCTAGCACAGTGGGAATGTGGGGTTTTTGTCGTGGTTCTAGGACAGGTCCATGCACGCATGTGCAGCATGGCCGCGTGCAGTCCGGAGGCAGCAATTCCTCTCTGGTCAGCTGCAGGGCAGGCAGACTGATCACTCAGAACAAACTGACTCCCCAGTTGCCCAGTGTCCCAACCATACTGGCTGCGCAGTCAGCAGAGAAGCCATAATGTGTATCTGCTACCTGGTGGGAAACGTAGGCAGGGCCATTGTAAGGAAATGGCAGAGGGTTGGCAGTGAATATTTCAGGTGCTCTTGAAGTTATAAGAGAAGATGTAAAGTGAGGATCGCTCTGTGGGGAATGCAAGGAAAATCTGAGCTATAATAAAAGGGTGCGAGAGAAATGAAATTAATAAAGTGAAGAGAAACACAGGGTATAGTGGTGACTAGGAGGAATGAGGACACATTAGTAAACAGAAAATGTTAGTGGTTTACCCATTCACTTGGGGCACTGCTCTTCTGGGCTGTCTGGCACTGTATGTCCTAGGAGAACTGAGTCACTAGTGATGCAGACATTTAACGTTGATGTTTTCACAGTTTGCAATCTAGCTACGCTTAGTTACACAGGTTCTTCAGATTTTGGGAGGTGGTTGTTAATCCTGAAACCCTAATTGGGAGATTTACACTGGAGGTGGGACAGTCTAGCAGTCAAAGCACCTTCTGTCTCTCACATTCTTGAGCAGGACGCAAAACATACATACAGACAAGAATGACTCTCAAGTGTGGGAAGAGCAATGCAGGATTAGGGGCAGGAATCTGATTAATTCCATGTTCCTCTCCAGACTTCCTGTGGTCTGGAGTAATTGTTCAGGGCAGGAGAGAATTCAGTGCCTACGTACTTCTGAGGATATGCATCTTACTACCTTGCCCATCTTGACAGTAACGTAATACAGCTTTCCTACCCTTGAAGTACGATGTGAGGATATATGCATTAAAGGATGTGAGGCTTCTATATCCTGTGATAATGGATCCAAAAGTAGTGCTGCAGACAGATGTGGGAATCAGACCAGTGGTCCATCTGGTCAGGCATCATCCTGTTAAATGTCTTCAGCTGCAGCACAAGGAGGCACAAGAAATTCTAAGTTGTACTAGTGGAACAACCAATATTTTCACTAGTGATCTTGAAAGGAAATGAGAATTTTTTAACTTGTATTTCTCAGGAGCTTGTGCATCTTTAAAAAAACAGTTTTAAGAAATAAAATATGCCACACGAAACTAATCCTAGAGCTAATGAACAGGCATTGGGACTAGCAGTTTTTGCTATTACCTACTGCTTATTATTGTTATTATTATTATTTCTTTTTAATTATGCAAAGTGCTAATCAGTTTGATTATGCACAGTGCTAATCAGGTTAATTATGCAAAGTGCTAATCAGTTGTTCTCTAAGCACACGAGGAGAGCAGAGGTGCTGGCAGTGAATGGTGGTTCTAGATGGGGGTAGTCACGGCAGTCATTCCTTATTAAAAGAGGAGTAGGTGAGATGACAGGGGGTTTTGCTTCCATTAAAAAGTAAATAAAGAAACCAAAAAAAAAAAAAGAAAGCCATAAGGGTGATAGTTCTGGTGGGGTAATGTCTTCTTTCACAGCAAGGCACACTTTTTTTTCAAGCCAGCTCATGCTGTTGGGTAATTTCTGTAGGAGTTTGAGTGCATTGATTTGGGCAAATACATTGCAGAGGAGTCTTGTGATGGGTGGGGTACAAGTTGCCCCCACTCGATAAGTCGGGATGCATGACTAGAAAGCACAAATTAAGGGAGTGTGCTATCTCTAAAGTAGAGTCACATTTTAAGCACTGGTAAGTAGGATACTGATAATGTAACATGAAAGGCAATTGATCATAAGTTTGTATGGTTGAAGGTACTGCATGAGCATAAAAAACGTGTTTCTTTCAGTGTAGTGCCTTTACAAGCTGTAAGAATGCAGGGTGCCTTATCAGTGGAACATACGTTAGGCTGCGTTTCCTCTTCCTCTTTAGCGCTAAATTATAAACTAGAATTTCGCGTTCCTGTGAAACAGGATCTGTTTTCACTAAGCTATGTTCTTCTGACAATTACAGAAGATTCAGTGTGTCTCTCTTACTGTGCTCAGTGTCTAATATCTAACCAGTATTCCTTATTTGATTACGTTTCAGTGTTGGTGTGGGATACATAAGCATTACTTTTTTCAGTTAGTAATGGAGATGACGTTCCCAGAGCAGAGAGCTACTTGCTCGTAAAAGTCTTGGGTAAAAGATCTTAAGAGGTTTTTGAAGTCATTAAAACAAAAGACGGCTCACAGTACTAGAAGGTTACTGCACCAACAATGCAAGAGAAATTTTCCTCCAAAAATTAATCATTGAAGGTGCTTACTTACGGGGAGTCGTGACAAATTTTCAAGTATATTTAAGGTAGGAAGTAAAGCAAAGCATGAAGAATTTATGGCTTAAACCAGAGCCTGAAAATTAATAGTAACGCCTTCTTGGCTTTGTGACTACTCCACAAGACAATGACCCTCAAAACAAGTTTACTACTAGATGTGTGGTCACGAATACTCATCTCTTCTTACAAATTCATTATGGTGTTAGAAACCTAGACATACCAATGGTCCACCATCAAGTCTAGTGCCTTAGATCTGGAGGAGGGGAGTATGTGATGCAAATATTCCGAGTGAGAAGGAGGTAGACAAGACTCCAACGTCCTAAGACTTTGAACGCTTTCCTGTCTGATCAGAATCCTCTGAAGTTAACATGCCGCAGCCATAAGCTGATGGTGAATCAGGTCACCGCTCCCTCTAGATGCTGCTCCAGAAGAACTCGGTCTGTTTGCCTCAGACCTGAATTTGACTTGAAGCAGTCCATCCCACAACCAGACTAATTCCATAGATTTACTATTTTGCTTTCATTTATTGTCAGTGGCTCCAATGCCTGTTTGTTCTTTCAGTGCATTCCACTCCTCACTCGTCAGCTGTTTGATGAGACACAATAGGAGAGCGTGTATGATCTACCAAAACAGGGGGAAAACTCTTGAGTTCTTCATGTGATCCCTTGGCATCACACAGCCTTGCAGGAAACAGATTTTTACTTAGATGACAGAAAAAAAAAAATACTTACTGACAGAAAAGCAGCAGTCACACACATTCTGGATTATTTATCTTTTGGAGGCTGGGCACATTCTATCAGAAGGGAATTTGAAAGTTATTGTGATGCTTTAAGTATTTTCTTTGCTATCATCCTCATCTTTTCAAATGGGAGTTTAATCCTGTGGAAAGAAAATCCCAAAGTTTTCGTGTTCCTATGAGTATTTCCCCTGAGTATTTAAAAGCTGTTATAGAGTCAGAGGACCCTTGAAAGGCCAATAGCATAAACCACACACCACAGTATTTTCATGTTAGAAATGTAAATCTACTTGAAGCTTAAGCATAACCTCTGAATTTCACCATCTCAGATGGGTGGCCTTCTCATGAATTGGGGAGCTAGAAAATCAGAAAACTCTGGTGCTGCTCCTGTTTCTACTGCTTTATTTGTAACCCTGCTAAATTGCATTACCTTGCTCTGCTTTAGTTTTTCTTGATGGTAAAGCATGGATAACGATATGGACCTAATGCGGGGCAGGGGGATGTTTATAAGGCAAATGTTTTGGTTACAAAGTGTTTTGGTATCTCTGGTTTAAAGGGGTTATAAAAGTGCAGTGTGCCGTGGGGAGTTATCTGTGTTATTAAGAAGCATCAAAAAATCTTGTAATATTGTGTAAATTAGTGCAAGACCGCACCAAAATAGTTTGTGTATTCCTAAGAAGTGCAATAAGTGGATGGAAAAAGCTCAGTTGCCTTGACATTAAGCTAATGGGTTAGCAACAAATGAGGAAACACCAGTAAAAAAATGTGTGCCTCCGGTGCTTTAAGAAGCAGGTCCCAAGTGAACAGGGAATTCATTTGCTTGTATGGCAGAAAGTCATCGCTTCAAAACTCCTTTTGCCTCTTCTTGAGGACCTGCTCTTCCGAGGCGGAGGCTAACTGCTGCTCAGCTCTGTAGAAGCCGAGTCTGTTCATCGGCATTCACAGAACTGGGAGCTGGTGGGGAATTAATAATGAAAAGATTTTAGATGTTCAGCCTGACCTTTTAAAGTTACTGACCTGCATTCAGGTTACAAATACACAGCAATTTTCTCTTGAGCTGCAAAGACTCGAAATGTTAAATCAGTAACTGGATCCAACTAGCAGCCCTTCTCCTCTCTGTTCGCTCGTGCCCAGCTGCCATGACTGGAGTAAAGGAAGAAGAGAACTATCTAAACACATCCATATCTTACTGTGACACAAGTACTTGGAAGAAGCCCCACTGACATAAACTAACACAAAGTGACACTTTGTTTAAAAAGTTGTTTTGAATGTCTTCTCCCATTGATCTTCTGCAAGGGAGATAAATAAACACTGTGTGTGGTGCAGCCAGGCTGAGTATTTTTGCTCCTGCGAGTGTTTATACATTCTCTGGTGGTTGGTTGTATTGCTGTTTGTTGACTGTAAATTCCAGACCTGTGTGTTTCTAATGTATACATTTACAGGAGCGGTGCAGTTTTGGGAGTATGGTCAGGATAGTGCTTTTTATGAACACAACCAGATGAATAGTGGGTGGGGTTTTTTTTTTCCTCCTTCCAGAGCAGTGAATTAGGCTTTGTGCTCCCAGTGAAAGAGAGGGCTGCGGTGGCAGGAGCTTTAGTTAAGCAGGACCTTCCGTGCTCAGATCAATGCAGGTAGGTGTGCGAGGAAAGCCACGTAGGATTTGTCTGGTAGGAATCAGGTTAGTTTAGCTTTTCAGCTAGTTAAGAAACAGGTCTGTTGGGCTCTCGGTTTGTTCGGTGATGGTGAGGATGATGCGTGTTTTCTCTTGGGAGGAAGCGACTGAAGTTGTTACAGACGACAAAATTCCTGGTGGCAGAGACCCCTCCTGCCCCTCTGTTCCTGTTTCTCAGTTCTCTCCCTTGTCTTGGAACAAAATCTTCCCTTTTTCACTTGATGCTGTTGTCAGCATCTCAATCCCTAGGACAATGGGAGTGTGTGGAAGATTTTGGGAACTGCTGCAGGCACTTCTTCGTCCACCAAACTGAATGGGCATAGCTTCCTGAACGTAATGTTATGGGTAGGAAGAGTTCAGCTTAATCAGTCACCGTTTCTCCTGTTAGGTGGAATTTTCCTTGAACCCATGCTCCTCTCATGTCTGTGCAAGTTAAAATTACATGTTTCTGATGTTCCAAGTTGTTTAAAGCCTGCCTAGTGTTCTCCTTTTTGGTCTGTTTCATGCATATTATCTACATTTATTAGATGCGGGTTTCACTGTCTTACAGTTACCGTTACAACAACGTCTCTCATTTGCTTATAAGTTTTACTGGCTTTTAACCATTTGTAGTTAGTTTTATTAGTTTTAAACATAATATAGGGGGACACCTTCTTCTGCTATGGGTATGCTGTTTACACATCTGATGCTAGAGGAAAATATTTGATTTTGCACACGCTAAAATATTCTGATAACATCTTCTTTCCTGGTTTGGAATGATGCTTTGCAAAAAATCAACCGAATTACCTTTGTGGCAGGGAGGTATTTTTTCCTTTTTTTCTTGACACTTGTGCATCTCACCACCCTGACAATAGCTGAAAATAAGGAGGTCCTACTGCCAATATCAGCTTCTTAATTAACTCATGAGGCACAGGTCTGTCTGGTGGGACTGAAGGTTGCCATACTGTTGATGACCACAAAGCACTGATATTTTGGTGCGTAGGAGATTCTCTTTTCACTTGGCTATTTGAAAATCCAGGGAATCATATACGCTAAAAAAGGTGAAAGAATATTTCGCTTATTTGAAGTCAAATCTGTGAATACTAGAATTAAAGTTGACAGAGCAGCCTTAATTCAACTTCCCAGTGCTTTTCCAGTTTTTAATTATGTGATCACATGCTGTTTTCTGTGCGAAACAGTATTCTCATAGTACACCTAATGGCCCTGGTCTGAGGTTGAATAGAGGCTCTTTAGTAAGAGGCTGTTTTCTTTAAGATCATTTGCCTCACTTACTGCAAACATTGGAAAATGTTTAATATATGAGGCAGGAGATAGTGGAAAAAGAACGGGTGCTCTTATTATCAAGATTACGGTGAGAGCACGCATGTGCTTAAAGCAAAAAATGTTCTTGAATTGAGTTGCTTGTAAAATCAGACATCTTTAGGTAGGTTACAAAGAAATCTAGTATTTCTGCTTTCTCTTACCAGTTCACTTACTTCTTTTAACCCTTCACTATTTCTACCTTTTAAAACATTCTCTTCATTTTCCTTTAAAGAAGAAATAAAGTCAATACCAGTAGTAACAGCCTAGCCTGGTCTTGCCTTCTTTCTCATCACTTTGCTAGTGTACAGAAGACTTTCTTTTTTTCGTTGTTGTGCCGTGTTGTTTATTTTTTTTTCTTCCCATAAAATAGCAATTTCCAGGATTTTGACTTTCAGTTGGTTGGAAGTGCACTATGTTCCACGTTATTCACTGACAAAAGCGCCCACAGCTCTTCCTGACACTTTGACAGTTTAGTTGGAGATGCTGCTCTAAGTAGAATGTGTCTGTCTGTAGCCAGGTCCGTTTTCCAAGCAGTGGCAATTCAGCGGTTTTCTCGTGAATTCTTCTTTTCGTATTTTATTACTACAACGAGAACACAAAGAGTGCTTGTTTCTTTCTTTCTCTCTCTCTCTTTTTTTTTTCCCCTCCAGTTGACACAATCAGTATTATTTGAAGGAAAAAATTACACACAGAATGGGAAATAGGGTGGGAAAATGTAATAGGATCTGCAAATCTTTTCTGTCTTGTCTGAGTAAATGAGAGCTGATGAGAGATGCAGCACAATGAGGGCTAGGGAATGCTAGCTGAACTGGTATATAAAGATTGTTTCATTTTGCTTCATTTCATTTTACTGTATTGAATTTGAAAGGGAAAATTGCAGCGGACATGAAAGTTTGCTGTGGAAACACCTTGGGTTGCTATACCCTTGACGTGAACCTGGGCAAACATGAAAAGGAACGTTAAATAAAGTGGTGTATGAATTGTGTAGGTGTGCTTCTGAAGCTACTTTTTGAAGAGTGTCCTTTCTCAAAGAGTGGCCCTGCCTCTAGGGTTATTCTGCTGCTTCTGGTTTTAATCTCTTTCATTGTCCACCTAAGTTACCAATTTGGGAAAGGTGTCACTGTGGTTTTGGGGTTTTTTTGAGCAAAAACCATACTGATTTTCAGGCATACGTTTTGTCGGATTATGTGGCAACATCATTTTTTCATGCAGACTTTCAAGAAGACTGGAAGGAGATTATTTCTTCCCCCATTTGTGCCCACTCTAAAGGTTAATCTTGCCTTTTCAAGTGTGTGGAATGCAGGCTAGGACAGAACTTGGGGGAACTTGGTCCGAGGTAGGATACTACTACAGCAATGTACTCATCAGTAGACGATTTTACCTTATGTGTTACAAGGTATAGTGCTTTTATCCAACTGAAGTGACTGTGCTTCACTTGCTGGAAGGAAGAGCTATAGTTGAAATCAGGTGTGAGTCAGTTTAATCGGAAAAGTTTTTTTGCAAATTATTACACTACTTTAGGCGTGGATAATTCCTAAAAAAATGGGGAAGATAGGGTTTTTGGGTTTGTTTTGTTTTGTTTTGTTTTTTCCCTAAGTCAAAGTCAGTCGTGGAGGTCTGAAATAATGCAGCATGAACAGCCAACATGCCTGCATAAAATCTCTGACAGCACGGGTTGTAAGATTTGAGACTCCTGTAGGCGCCACTGTTCTTCAGAGATATCTCTGATGATAAAACATATAAAGAGTAAACTTTTTTTCTAATCTAAGCAAATTTTAATGTTCAGAAGTAAGATTCAACGTCCTGTTTTGAGTCCAGCTGGTGTGATCCCAAGGCAGGTTCATGTCATGAGCAGATTAAGACTCTTGCCTTGGAAAAGTTGTTTAACTTCTGGATTTTTATGATAGGCATGCTTGGCAAGCATTTACCTGGCAAACAGCTTGTTTTGTACACTCATTGCCTTACCAAAGTCCCCAAAAACTGAAAGAGGCTGGGGTAGGGTTGGTGGTCACAGAAAGAGAAATTAAGGGGGATGGTTTTGTTTTTCTCCAAGCAAAAGGATGGTTTAACAGCATTGTGTAATACAGCTTTTCTGTTACTCTGAGTTCAAGGGAGAGATTAACTATTTTTTTAATTCCCCCCTTCGCGCCCCCAGCCAGACGCTCACCTGTCCCTCGTGATGGAAACCTGGGAAGTGCAAGGGTATTCACAGGGAAGTGAGCATCTCTGGATGTGACTCATTCCAAGGAGCATCCCTTGAGCACAGTACCTAAAATCTGAATGTTGCTAAGTGCCTTGGATTCATGTTGATAGTTTAACCACAATCCTTTTTTTTTTCCCTGGCTGCGATAGTGCTTGGTTGTGGTTTGGTTTTTTTTTTAGGTAAACTCCATAGGCTCCGACAAGTAAATCTTGGATAACAGAAGTGAAGAAAACAAAAGTTCTTCTTTCCCCTCTAGGAGTGGGTGTTGCATGCAAAAGGGAGACAGTGTTTCCGATACGATGCATAGATGTAATGGCTACACAGCATTAAGAACAGATCTGAGAATTTAAAAGCTGGTTGAAATCCGGAATGGTTTGGGGTTTTTGGGGGTGGGGTAAGGAAGAATGCTGTGCAGCAACCAATCTTTTCAGCAAATTGTTTTAGTCTAAGTCTTTATGCTGTGCAGTCTGAATAGCTATCCTATCTCATATACAATAGTAATTCAAGGAATATTCTTTTTAGCAGAATAAACAAATTTTTGCTGCTTGACATGTGAAATGCTTGTACTAGTAAATTCCACAGACAGCTTCTTCCCCCCCAATATTGTTTTGTCTGATTATACAACCTTGAAAGTTTAAAATTGACTGGTTTACTGTAAGAAGCATTAAGTAAATGCAATCTCTCTATTTTTAATAACAGTAGCTCAAATTTCATGTGAGATCACACTAGTCCTCCAGTGTAATTAAGTTTATGGTTTTCTTGTGCACTTCAGATGCCTTTGATGTGCAGTTAATAGTATTTTTCAGACAAGTATTAGGACACCTCAGCAGTGATGCCAATGTGGGCTGGTGTCTATCAGCAGTGCAGACACCACAAAGTAATGGAAATTGCAAGACACTCTGCTATAATTTGTCTAAAAATATGCATGACAGCAAAGCTTTTTTACCTGAGTTTAGAAAGTGATAAGGCTCTGAATTAGAGTGAAGCTTCATAAATGAATCGGGTAGGAAACAAGATTTTAAAGTTTGGCTATAAGTCCAGTGTGTATTGAGAGTGACGTATGGCTGAATATTGGAGATCTGCATCTTGGATTTTGTATTATGACTGTACCTCAAGTCTGGCTTCCGCTATGTAAATTCTAACTGTAAGCTGATATAAGGCTGCATAGAGAGTTTTGGAGAAAAGCTTTGGGTGAACTTTTCATCTGTATACACACATATATACACACACACACACAGACTTTTTTGTTTATTTGTTTGTTTAAACAGATCATGATTTTTCAATACAAGAACATTCTTTTTTTATTTCTATGGAAAGAAAATTATACTGAAGATGCCTATGAATTGCAATGAAATGGCCTGGTATCATTGAAACAAAATATTTCATTTAATTTAAACTGGTGGGGATTTTTTGTTTATTTCAAAGAAGTTTTGATTTTCAGATGTTTTGAAGATGAAGGCCAAAACTTTGAATCCATGAAGAGGGAGAATGTTTCTGACTTGGCTCCATCCAACATGCTTGTTGAACACTGCAAGTTACAGTTGTACTTAGCTAGGTTTGGATGTGGAGCTGGATCTGGGCTTACAGTGTGTGTCACAGTTCTGTAAATCAGAACAAGATCTGATTATTCTGGTATCTTGGAATGTCTGGGCCTGAGTCTGGTATCAAGATTTTGGGATTCTTGATATTCAGCTTGGTTATGTATAGAAGTTTTGGAATCGAGCCCCTAATCCCTTTCTGCAACAATCCCCTCCGAGATGTACAGACTAGCAGAAGTATGGACAGTGATGGTAAAGTTCTCACAGGTCAAAAAAACTCTCCTGCTCTAGAAAGCTGAAGTACAGTTTGCTTTATATAAGTATTTAGGGAAACAGTAAAGACCAGTAGGTAATATGTGGGGCAGCTTCTCAGTGACCTTCTTTTATGCTCATGAGCTAACTCTTGTGCAGTGCTTAGCAGCGTTGTGGAGACAGCAGATCTGGCAAATCTCTGGCAGGTAGCCGTTAACTAGCCCTTCCCTTCCTTTCTTAAAACAGCACCTGCAAATGCTAACCAACTGTTTGTTTTGTTCATGCAAATTTTTACCCATGCAAATTTAGGCTGCGGGTTTTCTTCATTACACATAAAGAGGTCGGAATGTCCTTTTGAGTGGGAAATAATAACAAAGATAGTGTGGTAGCACCATCTTTTTTCTGTTTTCTCCTTAATCAAACGAGCATCGTGCAGACTTCAGCAAGAGCGCTGCGTCAGTGAGGACTACAGCATTTGACCCCACAGGTATTGACTCATAGCAGTGCTATGGGGAACTTGCTTTGCTTGCTCTCTGCCTTTTAGGGGGACTGATGGGGGCAGGAAGTGGAGCGGTTGGGATGGGTCATGGGAGAACCTGCTGTGGCATCAGCTGTCCATTGCTGGCTGGGAACTGCTAGTTGATATTTGAGAGAATGTCCTTTATATGAGAAAGTGATGAGTAAATGGAAATTAAAACAAAAGGGTTGAAAATAGAGCTGTAATCAGTCTAGCTCGGTATCTCAGTAAACCAGGGACTTTTTTTTTCATGGTGAATTTGGGGTAGATATCGCAGCAAGTGCCACGATAGTGGGGTCTTCCCCCCACTCCCTCCTCCCCTTCCATTAAATCTCCATTTGGAAGGTGGATGGTGCTGACTCATAAATTAAATTGGAGTAATACATACAGTGTATATATATTTCTGTCACTTTGTCTCAAATTAAACACGAACCTTCTCCCCTGACAAGATGATAGAAAAGTTAATTGCTCGCCCTGGCTTTAAATTGGAATTTGAATTTGCAAAATGCTAAAGGTTTATGAGATCTAAATCATGAGGAGCTTAAATTACATTCCTGTGATAAAATATTAATAAATCAATTAAAACATAAGCCGAGTATAATATTACTTTTTTTGTAGGAACCTTGAACACAATAATTCATTAGAGTGTGCAGTAACAATTATTGTATCTTTTTTAATTTTCTTTTTTATTAGTTTTTTTTTTTAAACTGGGGAAAAGGCAACATCAGATGGGAACACACCACACAATGGTGAAATATTATCCCGGTACCAAATCTAGTCATCTCCTAGTAACGATGCACATACATACAAATGCATCTGAGCACCCCTAACTGCACACATCGCATCGTGGCTCCAATATAACAAGATGCGTTCTCTGAAATCTGGGGGCTCTTTCCCCCTTTTCCACCATGGGAAAGAAGGGCAGTAGCACAGGAGGAAGGGAAATAATCTCACCACTCCTGCTTTTTTTCCCTTTTCTTTTCCAGCCTCTTCCCATGCCATTTTATTCTTTTCTTATTGTTCTATTCTCCTTTCTCTTTCTGGGAACAAGATTGGTATGATTTCAGTGTCAAAACCATCAAAAATTCACAGACCTTCCCGTGAAGCTGGCCTGAATTTCGTGTTGGGGAAACCTAGGCTAGAACTGGATTTTGTTACTAGATTTTCAGTTATGTTGTGAACAACTCTCACAGCTCTAATCTTTACATAACCCATTTCTGTGTACTATATAAAGAGCACTTCAGGCACAGTATGAAACTTAGTTATTATTTGAGGAAGGAGGTGTTATGCTAGCTCAGCATGCATTTCTTATATGCAAACATTAATACACAAGGAATGCAATTATTCCATATACCTGCACACCTCTAGTGCCTGTGAAAGTGCGGATTCCTTCATCAAGTGCTTTTTACCTTCTGCGAAGTGACTGGACTGCATGTCTGATACAGCTATGCTTGGTAAAGGCTCTAATTGCTATTATTACATTATTTGTGTTGAATTCCTGAAACGTTATTTAGTACAAATTACACGTTAGTGCCAAATTGGCAGCTCTGGGGACTGCAGTCTGCCGTGTGTATCCATAGCGTAGGTACCGTGGCTGAGTATGCTCTGCCCACCCTTCCCTGCAACCCCGGAGTCCTGCACAGCCATCGCTCCTGCTAGTGGTGAAGGATCTACTGGGTGCTCTTATTTTTGCCAGTTGCGGGCAAGGCTGCTGCTTGTTGTGCCCGCTCCTCCTGCGGATCATCCCTGCTGCAGCCAAGGGATTTTCGACTAGAGCAGGGAATTTACACAGAAGCCCAAATCGGATCCCCCTCTTAGGGCATGAGTGGCCAGTAGAGGAAAGGACCGTGGGTGCTAGGCAGCAGGGAAGGGGTGCGCAGCTGCTGCTCCCCCCCTCTGCCTGCCAGCAGCCTGCAGCTATCTCCCTCGCAGCCGTACGGGGCAGCTGCCGTTGGCCAGCTGAAAGCAGCTAGGGCCAGAGTCAGCTGGGGAAAACAGTGAGAAGAGATCCAGGAGCAGGTGGTGGTTTGTGCGTCTAACCACCTGTCTGAGTAACGCTTTCCTGCACTGCCCAGAAGCTACGGCAGGCTCCAGTTTTCCCTGGGTGTGGGATCCCTCATGATACTCAGGCCCCCCCAGCATGGTGAGACCATAACAAGTGGATTCAAAGATCCTGCTTTACTGTGCTCCTGGCTGTCCTAACTTGGGAGTGACTTCAACTTACATTTAAACTTTATTTTCCACAGACTTTTCTATTTGCCATCCCTCGGCTGACGCGAGCAGTCAGAGTCTGTTGTATTGATGCAGAATATAATACAACTCTGTGTTTCTAAGGACATGTACCATGTCAGCACTGCTAAGCTCTTCATCAATATTAAAGGATCAGTTGTTAGTTTTTACATGCATTGCTTTTCATTATCCTCTTTTTAAGAAGGAGGATGTGGGAAAAATGACTTTCCACCAGCTCTGAGACTCAAGTAGCAAGCCAGCGGGGGAGATTCAAGTAGACTACACGTCTTCCCAACAGCCTACCCTTGCATGAACCTTACCAGAATTGGAGAAACACCAAAGACGATGACTCCTGTTTGTTGGGAAGTAGAAGGTGATCACTGAGCTTGTTTTATACAGGCTCAGATATCAGATGCAACCAACTACTTCTGGCTGCCAAAATGAGCTAGCGTTTAAACCAACAAGCTGAAACCGAAGGCTCCATATCACCAGGATGGTCTGATCTTCCTTTATTATGATTTTTATAGCAATAGATTGTTGAGGGTTGACCCAGTGTTGTTTATTCATGCCACTCAATAGATTGATACTTCATAAATACTGTTTTAGAGTGTCACTGAATCTTTGGGAGCATTCCTGTAAATAAATTTTAAAAATTGGATTAGTTGAAGTTTGTGTGTGTGCAGGGAGGTGTTCCAGATTTTTTTTGTGTGTGCAGGGATGACTTCCAGCAGAAGCTAAGAAAACTTTTAATGCCAAGTTCTTTGTCAGTGATATCTTTCTGCGAGTCATAGGAGTTCCACTGGGGAAGGGCTTTCTTTATGGCACACTGTCATTGCTGGGGGGGAAAATAGACTATATGCATAGGAGCATCGTTGTCTCCTGCCCCCACCCTCCCCAGAGCTGGAAATTTATTTTAGCTCTGGCTGGCATCAGGTGCTTGAGGTGGTGAGTTGAGGCTGGTGTATTGACTCATAAAAATGGAGAGGAAGGCACGGACTGGCCAGTACCAGTACAGGTGGTACCCTGCAGCTTTTTGGGTATCGTCCCGTCCAAAACCTTCCTTCCCTGTCCTGCATGGGGATCGCCATCCCTTCTTTAGCCCTGCCTAAGGGAGGCGGCCTGCAGGTGGATGGACGGACAGACGCTGTGGTAAGCATTTCCATGCCTGTTGGGGGCACTGAGGTTCTCGCCGACGATGGTAAACACGATTTGGCTCCCGTGCTCTCGTAATCAGGCTTACTCTCACTGAAACAGAGATTGCTCTATTGCAGTGCCAGGCCTCTAGCAATACCAACTGTTAAATAATAAACAGGCCCTGGTTGTTGGCAGCAGCTCCCCGGCCCCCCCGCCCCTGCCAACATGGAGTACCCATTTTCTGGGTTTACCTGCCCGCATGTGCTCTAAAGCACAGACCAGTGCCTGTGTTCGGTGGAGGTAGAGGCAGCACGGAGACATCAGTCTCTGTCTAATCTGCTTAGTTTATTATTCTCCTAGGACCTGGGGTGATATAGCAAACATGCAGTGCTTTGGCAGCACTAACAATGGCTGTGCTGTCGTTCTAGATAATATTACAGACTTCTGCCTAATGCATGGGATATTTTTTTCCTCTGTTCATCTGCCCATTCTTTAAAGTTTTCTTTTCTTTTCCTTCTTTTTTTCCTTTTTGTGGGGGCGGTGGGGTAGTTGCTGGGAGGGACTAGTTCCTCCTTTATCAGCTCTGGTTTTTCCTGCAAATTAAAAAAAAAGTACCATGTTTAACTGGCTTGTTCTCCTGGTGGCAGAGTGGTATTTATTGTTTTACTGCGTTAAGAAGTATTACCAAGCCTTTTTCCTGCAGTTTATGGGCATTGGAATGAGGAGCAATCTTTTAGTGAAGGAAGGGACTCCATTATTGAAGTCACTCCACCAGTGGGGAAAAAATACTGCAGCAAATAAGCCCCCTTTCTTATCTCCCTTTTGGCCACTTCTGTAGCTTTCGTTTGATTTCCTTATTACTGTATACACTGTACACATGTGGAAAACAGTATGTCCTGTTTTATGCGGAAGTGAAGTTCAAGAGCTTGGAGATAAGTTAGGAAAAATATTGTGATATTGTGAAGAAGAAGAGATTATACTGCAAAGTTAAAATGTAACTGCATGAATAGACTGGAGTGTACATATTAATTTCCCTTTCGTTCTCTAAAACCTTGAGTGGAACACAAGCCAGAATTTTCACTTGGTGCGATAATGATTTTTTTTTTTTTAAACCTATATATGAAATGAATTTTAAACAAAGTGGTTTTTTTCCATGCCGTGCAATTAAAAAGTTCTACATTTGGAGTCAACGAAACTTTGCATGGTATAGACCTTTTATGTTCATCTGTGAGGGAATTTCCTGGGCCGTGGGTTAACCATGGCATGGATGCTTAGAAAAATCTTTGTGTTTTCAACAAATATTGCACTAAAAAGTGTGGTGTTTTCCAATGTTCTGGGGGGAATTCTATCATAAAATTTCCCATCAGCTCTACTTGAAACTCCACCCTTTATCATAATTATGGCAGGTGCAAATATAAGGAAGCAGATGTAATTAGTAATCAGACCTGGGAGCACTGCCCTGTCACTAGCTTTTCATTTCCTCTATGCATCTTTGCCGTTACAGGTCTGAGAACCCTTTGAAGCCCTTGCATAATCAGCGTTTAGCGTTTAAACTAAGAAACACAAGATGGTGAGGTCTGAGGCTCACTGATGCTGATTCCTCTTAAAATAGATTGTGTAATATATGTATATCTATCCATTTGCGATAAGTGAGTCAAGTGAAATACTCCAGAATAAGGTGGGAAAGCTTTGGTTGTCTAAATCCTTGGGCCAAATCTCATCACATGGGCTTTTCAAAGCATCTAGATGACGTTAGGAGACCAGCACTCTCTGCTCCCCATGGCATTTGTTTTCCTAGCATACTTGAGCACTTCTGAAAATTCTTGTGTGTTTTTTTAATCATCCCTGAAGGCTTTGGCCTGAACAAGCATCTGGCATTTGACGCAGTCTGTGTTGAGACTGCAGCAATGACTTCTTCCCCTGTTTGTCGTTTACTTGAGTAGATCTCTATGGATGGTCTTTTGATTTATTGTCAATGCGAACAAGTTGGAGTTCAGTGCTTCTGAAGGTCTTCAAAATATGGGAGAAGTATCAGACGATGAACTTTCTGGTTAAGGTGTTCTTTCTGAAAGTTGTAGAATTTACATAGCTTAATATGTCTTTTTCTTTCTTTTTTTTTTTTTTTTTTTGTAAGAATTTTGAAGCGATGCCAACAGATAATTTTCAGGAGGCTCGAACCAGGGCAGCTACAGGTATGCAGGGAGAGGCAGTGCACTCAGGAGATTAATGAAGTGCCTTTGCAGCTGCTATTGTAGAAGCTGGAAACCTTGTTTCATTAAGCAGAAAAATAAACTACAGAAACAGAAGACTCCCTCTCCTTCTTTCTAAAAGTGTTTCCTTTCTTAAAATGCACATTTTTAATCCAGTGGGAAGAGTCTTTTCTTACTGCTGACATACTCCTTAAATCATATTGTTTTCAGGCAGTAGGTAGAGTGTGTAGATGAGTGACATTTGCTTGTAACTGTAACTAAAACATAGTTTTAGTGACATCAAAAAAATTATTGCATTTATAAGCCGAACCATTTACAGCAGTTAGAAGGAAAATTCAAAGCTAGAGTTAGCAATGGAAAACATCTCTTACCTCTTTCAGCGCCTGCAGCTGTGCCATCTTGGAGTGTGATTTATTTAGCTAAGAGTTGTCTGGTCAGTCCTCGGTCAAGATAATCACCGGGAAGAAGTGGAGGGAGGTGTGGGAGCAATTCAGTAGGTGGTGCTGTTCCCTAGAAGCCAGCTCTGATGCTGTGCCCAGCAGGATATTTAGGGGGGAATTTATTCCTAGGTCTAGCTTTCAGGTAGGACTTGAGAATCTAGCTATTTGTTGTGGGTAGCATTCCTCCAGGTAGCACCAGACTTGGTTTCCAGCACAAGGTGAAATTGAATCCAGAAGCAGACCCAGGGAGGACTGCAAACATTCCAGCACTGGGAGTTGCTTGAATGTGAGCTCTCGGTGATGGCTCTCCACTGAGCTACACTCTGGCGAAACACAGTCGCTTAACTAACTAACAAAGCAACGCATTTTTTTTTTCAGAGGATGTGAGCAGTGTCTTTCTGAGCTGTCTCCAGATTTCAGAACTCTTCTCAGAAATCTTCTGAGGCAGCGAAACCTGTTGTGCTGTGCTGGGCATAGGTGCATCTTTTGTGGGAGACCTGCTTGTTATGGTCACTGAGAAGGAAGAATGTTGTATTTAATTGTGCAGGTCACATAAAATATAACATCAGAAATTTCCTTTAATATAGTTTGAGGTCAGAAAGGACTGTTTGACCTTCTGTGCGCCACCAGGTATTAGATTTGTCCAGTTTTGAACCCAGTTATGCACAGTCAGCTTCTCTCCATCTTGAAACCATTAGGAGGTTAAAGCTCCTCCCTTCCATTGATAGTTTTGTTCCAATGGTTAATTCCCTTGCTGTTTAAAAATGTGGGATTCGTTTCTGGTTTGATTTGACTTTTCTTTCTTTCTTTCTTGGCTTCATGTTCCAGACTTTGGTTCTTGTTATGCCTTTCTTCACCCAATTGAAGTTCCCTTTAGAAAACAATGCAATACAGAAAAGTAAAAATGCCTTCCCGAGCCTACCCGCTACCTCCTGTTTATGCCTCCAGGGACTGTGTTATCCATCTTTGCCACATTGCACTGGGTGTTCGTGTTCAGTTGTTTATTTGTTGTGACCTCGAAGTCAGAATCGCTGTTTTCCAGGCTGTAGCACATCCCAGACAAACGCATGCCCAATCCCAAGGAGACAGTATGTTCCTTTTTCTTAAAGGTATGCCATACTGAAAAGTTTTATTTGAAAGAACAGCAGCTTGTGCAAATGTCTGATTCTCCCCATCTGTCGATACCCTGTTCTCCTGATCTTTTATCTGTCCTTGTGTCACCCAGAAGTTTTTATCAGCGGTGATTTTATAACTTCGGAGTCATTGATCAAATTGCTGGATAGTGTTGGTGTTAGTACTAATTTTACTTGCATCTTACTAAAAACACCTATATTTAAAGATCCCATAGGTAACATTTTTCTGAGGGTCTTCCATAAGTTAGCTGTTCAACACATGCTTTCATTGACACAACTGGAATGCTCTGTAGTAGTGCTAAGTCAAATACTTCTAAAACTGTATGTTTATAAGCTCTTAGGCTTAGAAAACTGATATACTTACCAAAGAATGAAATCAGGTTTGTTTTACAAGACCTGTTTTCCATAAAACCATGTTGACTAGCATTAATTATTTTCCTACCCTTTAGTTCTTTATCAGTAAATTCAGCCTTAGCATGCATGGGTGCAACTTCACTGGTGTCAGTAGATTTGTACATTTTCCTCAATTACAGTATTTTTAATGAGTGTGTATTACAAAAAAATATAGGAATAAAGCAAAAATCAAGGCTAAGGGTACAGCAATGTAAACGAGAATAGTTCAATTAATATTTGGAGAGCCGGTCTGTAACTTCTCTGTGTGGCTGTGGATGGAATGCACTGGTAAGTCCCAGTGACCATAGGCAAAGCGGACAGTGGGGAAGGTCTCTAACTGGAATTTTAATCCATCAAAATGCTTGTGGGATTTCTTAAGAAAGTTAATGTTGGATTCTTCTTTTATCTTACATAAAGCATATGTATATGCTCTGTGGGGACTGACACAGCAGTCCCACAATCTTCTCTTGTTTGTACTAAAGCTCAAAGTAAAGCTTGGTTTTCCTCAGCTGGTCTCTTCTGTTCATTTTCTAAAGTTCACAATGGGAGTCTAGAGGGGAAATCCTCAAAGTACTGCGAAGTTGTAGGTGCTGATGAGATGGCGATGAAGCAGCTGTGCTGCTGTGGAGGCAGGAGGTTGCTGACTCCTGTAAATATCTTGGTGTTCCCTTCAGATAGCTTGAGACGTGATTTTCTTTACTCTCAGGTCTTGAGTTGTTTTGCGCTTTGCACCCTGTTTTGTCTAGTAAGCCAGAAGTATTTACCATTTACATTAGTCTCCAAATGATAAATGTTGCAGGGCTCTGCAAGCAAGATTCAGGGACCACTGCATTTGACGCTGTCTAGTGTATAGAAATTTGCAAGCCATGGATGCGAGTTGTGTGTATAGAAATATTTTAATCTTGTTTAAAATAAGTGTGTGGATTTTATTTTGTCTCTAGGGCATGGAGACTTGGCCAAAATTGGGCTGGCACGGATGGCAAAAAAGAAAAAAAGAATTAGAGTATACAAGAATGACCTACTTTAAAAAAAAATTAAATTGGAAAAAAGAGTAATGGCTTGTAGCTATGGGATAATGGAATTTGGGACACCGGTGACTACACTTCATCCTAATCTTGCTTTTAATTGACAACAGACGTGTTTGTACTTTGTTATGGAAGGACTTTGTGATCAACATACCTTTGCTGCATGAAACACTCATCCTTTTTATGATGCTGTTCAGAGCAAATAGTCCGGGATTCCAGTGTCCAGGTCCAGGATTTTCATTTGAATCCATCTGCATTGAATTCTGAAGGAAATTCACTCTCATAATTAAAAAACAAACAAACAAACAAAAAACCCCATCCAGTCTCTGTCTCCTTCAAAAAATCGCCACTTTCTTTCAAAATACTTGAACTTCTGCCTGTTCAAGGATGACAGAGTGAAAGCCAGCGTTTCCAATGAACATTGTGTGGCAGGTTAATGCTATCCCTGTTGAAAATATTTGGGGTAGGAACTTACTTTCTACATGCTGCAAAGGATTGTTGTTTCAGATCTGGCCCTATGGGCATTACTGTGATACAAATATTTTAATTACCATAATGTATGGGTTGGAAAAGCTGAAACAGAATTTAAGTGATTTCAGTGTTGTAATGCCAGATAGAATTCATGAGTCTCAAACCCACTCTTTTAGCACTAGGCTGTTACTTTACTTATTCTGAAACTTAAGGAAAGCATTCTGTTTTCAAGAGAAGATTCCAATACAAGGAAGATATTAGTGATAAACCATTTGAAATAGCATTTTGTAACTTACTGTCGTTTTTTTCACCCACAAGTTTATTATCTTCTCATTCTTCTTGATGAAAATGGCATTTTATGTCTTAGCAGTTTATCCTTTACATTCAGTCCATAACCCACTCCATCTTAAAAGTTCATCGTCGATTGGGTGAGATACCATGTGCCTTGGGGAGCCTGAATGATTTATTAAAATCCCCACCCTTCATCCCCTTCCAAATACGACAGTCAGAATTCAAACTGAGAATAATTATAGCTGCGCAGTTACAGCAGTTCTGAAAGACAGGGTAATATGAAGACTCCAGAGGAAATGTTAACAATTCTAATAGTTTTTTATAAAAGACAGAGAGACACTGTTGAACCAGAGGTTTAAACAAAGAATAGGTTAAAATAAAAAAGACAGACAGACTTGAAGGCCATCAAGGGCAAGTTGAGCCATAGTACTGAGGATAAGCAACCAAAGACTTGTTGTCTAAAATATTGATATCTTGCTAGCAAATGAAGATATGTCTATTATCTGCTCACTAGATAAGTCACAGGGGGAAAGAGGCGTGAAATAAATCTCTTTCACTACCTGTCTCTGAAATACTGAACTAAGGTTGGTGGCTACATTTGACAGAGAAAAAGTGTTTAATCTGTGCTGCACATAGTGAACTATTAGTGCGACTGCTGCATTTATACAAATAGAATGGCAAGCTATTGTCCGTCATCTTTTTCTTTTCCTTTTTTTATCCTCGTTTTGAATAATTCATGGGTAAAATGATCACTTCATAATGCCACAAACTCACAGCAGGCAAAACTAATTTTACATGATATGAAAACAGATTTTATTTATTTAAGAGTAATATTTAAAGAAAACAACAACTTTTTTGACACCAGCTGCCGGGAAATAAATAGAATATTTTATGACAGAAAAAAATCCAAATGCGTTAAAAGCTGTTCCTGAGAGATGGATTAAAAAATAAAATATAGACGATGGGCAGATAAATTTAAACTTGATGGCCACGGATGTAATTCTACTCCTTAGGGGAATGAAGGAGAGTTTTCTGGAGGTAAGGAAAGTTCAGAGGAGTGGTAAGCTGTGCATAAGAATTTCTCTGAATAGCTGGTCTCTGTGTGCCAGTGACTGGGGACAACTTGGGTGACAGCTCTGCAAGGCCTTTTACATCCTCTAGACCAGATGGTTTTTTTCCTTCGAGTGTCTGTTGCGTGAGAAGCAAGCCTCATTTTTTGTCGAGTTTTTCCATATCTGACCTTGGCTCTTCAGCAGGAGGAAACACTGAAGAGCTAGGATGAGATGTTAAGCTACAGTTTTGGGTTTTTTTTTTCCCTTGACATGGCTTGATGAGTGCTACAAGAGGTATTCTGGAGGGAGGAAAAAAGAAATAATTAAAAAAAATAAAAATAAGTCCGTTGATGGTGCTGTGTGCTGCTTTTCCTTTGCATTCTGGAGAAAGAGGATGCAGCGCGGGGGGAACGAGTGCTCAGTGTGCAAGCCTCTCCCCTCGGTGCGATCTGGCGGCCAGCATGGGGCTGGGCCGGGTGCCACGGGCCGTCCTGGGCTCCGTCCCGGCTGCCCAAGAGTCCAAGGAGCGAGCGGGTCGGTGCCCAGTTCGGGCAGTGCGGGGCAGGGAGGAGGAGACGGAGAGCGGGAGGAAAGCTGCACGGTATTTTAGCGCAAGAGCAGTCGGAACAAATGCCATTGGTAATATAAATGTTGTTTATTGCATTTTCATGTAAAATTGTTTAACTTAAAAACTCTTAGTGACAGAGGGAATGTAAATCCGAGGCTGAGAGCCTGAGTCACCAGCAGAAGTTTGTTATTATCCCTGATAACAGCTGAATTCCAGCCTTTCTGCGTGCTATAAAATGGGGCGGTTTTGTCTATTATTGGCGCCGTGTGCACCGCTATAGCTAAGGGTTTGTCAGCAGTTCAACTGTAAGCCCCTATTTTCACAGGTTTATAACTCGCCTGTTAAGAATTCACTCCAGGCTGAAACTTGGCACACAAGATGAAGTCTCTGCAAGTTATGCTGAAACTTAGGCTGTGCTCAGGCAGCTTCCCGAAAGTGTTAAAAGGCAGGAGGTGTGTGTACAGCTCCTTTCAAAAGACAAGAGAGAGCAGGGACAAGGGCCCAGCATTTTGTGCCTTTCATTAAAAATGACGCTGTGGTTGGATTCTGGCTTGCTTTAGAAGGAGCACCCTGATGCCCCTCGGTATTCTTGCACGTCTTGAATTTGGAAAGACTTTTATTTAAATTTTACGTAACTTACCTGTTATCTTCCTTGTTAGTTTTACATGGAAAAATATCCATCAAGCCCTCTGTATGCATTTATTTAAATGGGAATTAAATGGACTGTTGTTTTGCTGTGCTTTCAGGTTTAAACAACATTTAATATTTCCATTTAACTAGCTGCTCTTAATTAGTTAATATTCGTATAGAGTTTGGGCTCTATAACATGCTCTAAGTGTATGAAGTATGTTGTTATTTAATACTTCCAGTAATATTTTCCAAGAGATGGATTTCAAGGCCGTAATACAGTTGTACCTGCTGGATAGTTATAATGATGCAACCTTTGCTCTGACCCGATGTCATCTCGTACAAGGCACGCTGTAATCATGTGAAGAGAGCGTGGTTTGGTGTATCATCTAGTTCATCGAGGTATGAGGATCAATGCTTTTTTTGAAGGGGCATTCATTTTTCAAACTGGTTGAATGCTTTTATGGCATTGCCATCTTGAAAGTAATGCCATCAGGTTACTTCTGACTTTGTCATGGTGATCAGAGAGTAACTTTGGTGCTGCAGATGGCAAGAATCCTTTAAAGGAAGGAAGTGAATAGTGGTATCTCTTCATGTAGTTGTACAGATTTATAAGTAGATAGGTCTAGCTGTGAAATCTGAAGTTGCCCTGGAAAAATGAACCTTTCTGTACATCAGAATCAAAAGGATGGGCAAAAAATTACGAGAGAAGGTCTATTTGAGGTGCACCGGGAGGCAAAGGGTGAAAAAATCAGCGGGGTAAAAATCGGCCTCTGACATACATAGAAAGGTGGTACTTGTCTTGCTATCACTAATAAATATAAAATCTGTATTTGAAAAAACTGTGTCCATACTTCGCACATACAATTTTGTTCAGATTTTTTCAGCACTTGACATATTAAAGATCTAATTCTTGGCATTTATCTGTTGGTCAAAGAACAACACTAGAAATGAAATTGGCCCAATGAAACAAATTCTCCTCTCTTACTCAGTCATAAATCAGAAATAACCCTGGATTTTCATACAGGTGTTGGTGTTCTGGATTTACACTAGCATATATCTGAAATCAAACTTTGGCCAGATGTCTAAAATTTGGGAGTTTGTGTTGTGAGGTAGCAGTTGGTTGGCATAGACCTCCTTTTGCTGAGGTCGTCTGCTCTCTCCGCCAACATCCACGCCTGCAAAAATATTGTATTATCTTAATGTCCACTATTCCCGATGGATGACTCTCATACCTAACATTGATTATCTCTGGAGAAGATGGTTAAATACAGTCTTCTGGGATTTGCTACCAAATATTTAAACGTCTTATTGCATTGGAAATAGTAAATCCATGTAATGAATTGTAACTAGCAATGAGTCTGAGGTGCATCTTCTGGAACTAACTTTTCGCTAAACTTTATTTGAATTCAGGCACTGTTGGCAGAGCATATGAAAGGGCTTGAGGTCAAGGGGGTGCATAACTGATAGAGTTTCATGTGATCGGTCTTGGAGGTCTCAGTTTAAAAAGCATCATTAACTCAGTGTTACCTTTCAGTGCCTTTCTAAAATCTTTCATTTTAGACGAGAGGCCTGCGTGCAGAATTTAAGAGGCTTATTCTCTTACACAGAAATAATGCTGCTAAGCTGCTAGAAATCTCAGCAGCTTAATATAAATGTTCAAATAAAAAAGTTAGTATTTTAACTGTATAACCTTCAAATATAATTAATAATGAAATCCTAAGCAGGAGCCTAGGGGAAAGCATTTGGATTCTTTCTATTTGTGGAATAGGTGCAGGTCTCTAGTGTGCAGTTGAAAATAGGGACTAAATACGAGCTGATGATTTGGAAATCACTATGTGTGCTGCTGAATACAGTCATAGTTGGGATATAAAGTAGAGCACAGGAGAAAATGAAAACAGAGGGACCTGGGCTACCAACTTCACGCTTAGATAAAATACCAAACTTGTGTACTAAGTGTAGTGATTCAGATGTAGAGCTTTTTCATTTGGCCCGAGGATTAAATTATGTTATCCTGACAGTGCAGGAGGTAGTATATTATGTTTTTCTTCATTCCCTTACCAGTGCCACCCAAATTATTATTCTGGAGCATAATTGGAGAAAACAAAAATCACAGTAAGAGGGTGTGTCATGTCCACCTGTATGATGAGCCTGTTAAGATTTCTAGCACAGCAAGATGCTTTCCAGAAACGCTGCCTCCCAGAGAAAGAAGATGCTGTCAAGAGTTAACTCAAAGGTGGTGGCCATATTCTAACTCAGAAAAGGCAGAAAGAATCTGTCCAGCTAATCAAGGGCCTTCTCAAGAGCGGCGTGTGTTCTCCAGTGTGTTTGGAATACATTGCTCTTTCTGTGCTTGCTGTTTTCAGAACCTGTGTACCACTTCCACACTTGAAGGGTGCGTCAGAGTACCACCAGTTTGCTCCTTGATGTAGTAGTGCTCAAGCTCTGCAGCAGTATTAGCTGTAAACAGGAACTATGTGATTTTGTGCCAGAATTTTCGCCTCAATAATGATATAAGCAGAGAGGAAAACTGTCTGCAGGTACTTCAATCATAAGGGATGTCCACACAATACTCTTCCAGAGTGTAAGTGGAAAAGGCAGAAGCCCTGAAAATGACTAGCTAGTTCTTTTTATGTTCCAGCTCTTTAAGCAGCTTGCAGCACATGCTGTAGGTTTGATTAAGGTATAAATGAGGGCCTAGTTGGGGATCGCTGCATTAAAATCCTTGGAGTCATGTGATGAGAAAGGAAAAAAATAAAAGGAAAGATAAGAATGGAAAATGAAGTTTGGTGTACACAGTAGTCAGCATTTACACATCGCTGTCACACTGTGTGACCTGAGGTATTGCTGTGATTTCCTGTGTAGGTATCAGTTGCCATTTTACTGACAGCTTTCAGAAAAGTGATGGTATTGGTTAATGGAGCAATCATACTACTTGTCAGAGAAGAAAAAAATATTTGTAGACTTGTCTTTTATAACACCACCCTGAAATGGTTGATGATGCCTAGAAGCCACAACACAGAATTCAAACTGTTAGTTCCCATAGCCTCTTTTTCAAACAGGAAGAAGCAAAAATCTCATAAAACGTGGAAAGGACACTGCAGATTCACTCCCAGTCTACTCTTCTAGACCCCCACCCCCAGCATGGTAGTTGCCCAGGGCTGCATTTCAATCCCGGGGCAACCTTCTGTGTTGCAGGCCATGTTGTGTTGTACCCCATCCATTCTCTTACAGTGGCTGCATCATCCCTCCTCTGTCTCTCAGCAGCAATAACTCTTTGCTGCAGCAGCCGTAGCCTCGGTTTTTGTGACTGTCTGTGGCGGTTGTAGGAGGATCTCTGTTCAATGCTGCCTTCTCCTTGGGAAAAATGATAAGCCGATGGAAATATTTGCTTGTCCATACCCAGCTCATTGAGAACCAATGCATTAATGCTTCCAGATTATGATGAATCTTTCTCCCACCTCAAGCAATTGCAGGATGTGCTAATGAATGACTGATTAGCAACTTCAGATTGTTTATGGAGCCTTGAAGTCTTTTATGTAACCTTTCACATGTGATGGTTCTTTCTAAATGTGCCTGGTGCCATTAACACAGTTACTTGTTTTCTGAAGCTGACTGGTTTGAAGTTGCAGAAACTGAAATAAAGTAGAAATCAACTTTTTCCCTTACTGTGGATTCAGAAGAATGTTCTGGACATCTTAGGTCATTAGCAGATAAAGATACCAGATATCCAAAATATTAGCGGATTCCTCTAATAACACATTTTAGAGTTTTGTTTGAGATCCTCATTTTCTTTAGAAATGTTGTCAAACCTTATATCTCTGTAGGGCATGCAAGTTGTTCATCTTAACTAAAATCAGATATTAAGTGCTTAATAGATCTGGAACTCAGATGTAGTCTTTGCACTTCTTTAGCTGTCAATTAAAAGCAGAAGACTTTTTTTTTTTTTGGTCAAAATGGTGCTTTTTGGTGATATGTAGTCTTTCTGTCACCTCAAGAAGGCAATGAGAAGACTTCTTGTCACAGGGTTCATTTTTATCAGGACTGCTGAAGGTAGTAGAGGAGAAAAATGCACTTCCAGTAATTTTCAAGAAACAATTAGTTCAGTGAGCACTGGAATTCATGAGTCTAGATTTTCTACGGATTAATGTTATGGTTGATTGACTTGCTGCCTAAGAAGTTGTAACCTCTCACTGAAGTATTTTCTGGTTTTTGAGGTGTTTATAAATCCAGTTCTGCAGTGCTTAAGGTATGAAGTTGTACTGTTGGTTCTGTCTGGGGGGAATTAACAGGGTCTCTCTCTACCCCTGCCTTTTTTAATGAAGCTTTTAGGAATCAGCTTTTTTATTCGGGGTTATACCCTTCTAGCAAATTTGGTTGAAATAGGTAAATAAAAAGAGTATTAGGGAGAGGGTGTGTCCAGACAGCACAATTTTAGTCTTAAGGGCACCAAGAGAAAAAGTTGGTATCCAGAGATAGGATATGCTTAGTTATTCCAGGTTTAACCAACAATTTTGTCTATGACCTTTGGCAAACCACTTGCCTCTTTATGCACTAAGAAAATAACAATTGATTGAATTGATCTCCGTGTGGGATGGGGGCCATTTTCAGATTCCTGACTGAGGATCTCAGGGTTCTTTATTGCTAAATACTGAGAAGGCAGAAGGTAACGATAAACAGGCTGTCAGTATTTTCTTAAGATATGCTGACATATGTCTTGATAATGATTCATACTGAAAGGTTTGAGCAGGTTCTGCTGATTGAATAATGCAGGTGAAAATGTTTCTCTGAATTGAGGACAGTTTGGGTATGGACTGTGCAGCCTGAAGAAAGGAGACCTGAGAGCATTTATGGGTTTGAGAGGTTTACCTGAACATTAGCATATCATTAATAAAAAGATCTTCCAGAAATTAGGAGAGATTTGTTTAACTCTTCATGTACTATCTATGATTTGTTGCAAATTGAAACTTGCCATGAGAGAAACAGACTACGTAAATTTACTTGGTTGTTTTTTATTTTTGTTTGTCATACACTGGCAAATCTGTGAGAAGTAAACCATCAAGGCTTCTTTTTCATTCCTTTCACCTGTCTGTAATGTATGCTGGAGCCAATACCCCCCTTTCTTTTCTGATTTGATCATTTGATGCGACATACGAGCCGTGCAGTGGGAAGCTGGCTATCAGCATCAGTTACAATGAACGGCCATTCGGACTGGTAAGTCAGGCCGTCTTAAAGCTTAAAAGCAAATCTTTACTAGACTGGCATTCATTAACAATACATATAGCCAATAGTTCTTAATCGTTTTTCGTTGTTATCACTGCATATTCAAAGAGTTGGTTCTTAACAATCCCATTCTACATTAGATGCGAATGTACAGTACCACAGAGTTGATGCCCTGTGGTTGTCCTGCAGTCCCAGGTGGTCTTAGTCACCAAGGCTGAGGTCCTCAGTCAAGAGCTGTTTCACGAGGGAAGTGACTTCTATATTCCTCATGTTTTCATTTGCTCTTTGAGATTTTTATGCTTCTCATCCCTTTTCCCTTCCCACCAAAACAGGGGGTAATCTTATCTTTCCCAACTTTTTCTTGGTTTTGAGACAAGCACTTGCTCTCTTTCTACCAGACATTTTTCCAGCTTAATCTTCAGGATTATTCTGGTTCCAGTAGATACCTTTCCTGCTTGTTCTCTGTCGTTTTGCTTATCCTGCAGATTTTAGTACTTCTTACATGTTTTATTGTACCCGCTTTTCTGCAGCAATAACACAAATATCCATTTGTCCCTTTGTGATTATATGTTACATATGAGTGCTTAGCTGTATTACAAAATGTTTATGCATTTTGTCCAGTTATGCTGTTAGTATTATGGTCTCACAAAATATTATATACTCATGTCAGCGACTGATTGCAGTGTACTTATGTTTGTGTTCAGGGCAAGCGTCAATTATATCCAGCTTAGTGTACTTCTGCTTTAGGTGTGCAACAGCCTCTGCTTTGGCTACAGCGTGGATTTTCCAAAAGAAGGAACTTTCTGCTTGGGTCAGTCTCTTTCACAGAATATGTTTGATTTCTCTCTGGTGGCGTGGGGATCTTCTACAATGCTCCTTAGGTTGGAAGGATAGTGAGAATAACAAGTACAGCTCTGCATAGAAGGTAGCTTATTGTTCCTGGCTTTTAGTTGGCTATTGGGTGACGTCCAAGAGTCCAAAATGGTTCCGATTAACTGAGTTTACTATCTCTGTGGTTCCTTGCACTTTGATTACTTTGTACGTCCAGAGTTTGAGCTGCCTGTCAGGCAGGAGGCTGACCATTTGATATGTCATAAATTTGACATTTCTTGATTATGTAATGAAATGATTGGTGTTTTCAGAATTTGTTATAGCACTTCATAAAAGCGAGAGGGTGTTTATGTTGGTTTTTGTTTTGAGTTGTTTTTTTTTTTTGTTCTGTGGTATGGGAAGTTGAGATGAAGCTGCTTCCACTACAGGGGTCTGTGACGCTACCAAATTTTCCATAGTTACCACTGCCACATATGGTTTTCTGTACTCTCTGGTCTCCAAGTCTCTTTTTCTATTCTGTGGGGAGTCTTCAATGAATATTAACCAGCGGGCATAATGCAAGAAATCTCAGGGGTCATCAGTCAGAAGTTACATTAGACTATGCCAAATTGTATTTAAAGCATTTTTTTTCAACTCAGGACCTTGCATTATTTTTACCAACAGTTGTTAACAGAGGGCCAACTTGTCCCTGTTGTTGAAAGATGATTGGAAACTGTGTGACAAAGACCACATTAGGATGTCTCTAAAAATGAGGTGTGAAGTCTTGAGCTATGTAGCCCTTATCTATAGTGGAGAAAAACAGAAGGCTGCTTCTGGCCATCTCTGTAGACAGGGCCGAGGGGGTGGTGGTATAACAGATGAGTTCATCACTGTGTGGTTCCTGTGGCATTGCTTATGCAGTGTCAGTGCAGCATGACGCCTTTCTTAAATACAGAATGAAGTTCTGACTATGAAGAGGTGGTTAAAAACTACAGATGTTCTAGTTTGGAAGGGAGGATCCTAGACTTCTGATGTCCTTGCATAGTTATTTTGTTTACACCAAGAAGAAAGAACTGCTGTTTTGGTTCTCAATGTACAGCCCAGTTGGCATGTCATGGCATGACATACGAAGAACCATGCTACTTGGTTGCAAGAAGGGATCCGCAATGATGACTCACTTCATCATTTTATTGCTTTCCTGCACTCTTGGCTCTAACCATGTGGTGTATTGTTTTGGCTTTTAATCTTCCACTAATGGCATTGATACTCTAGGGTGAGTGAGACTAACAGAGTTATCGGTAGGAGTTCCACTGGCAGTAGCACTCGTTTAATTCTTCTTGGATAGATAAAAGCTCAGTTTTGGATCTTTGCACTTTAATCTCCTTTTCAGAGAGTTCAGTATGATCAGAAGAGAAGTAACAGATTATTGTTCTCCTCAAAATTCTTGTCCAGTCTGGTTTATCTGTCTGTGTCTCTTTCCTTCAAATAATGACAATGACAGAAAATATTTTTCTTTATTTAAGTAGTTCTTAAGTAATTTACTTAATTCTATATTGAAAGTTCTGTTTGTTCTTTTAGGAAGATATGTATTTTTCCAAGTATTGCTTAAGAGCTTGCATTAAGACACTTAACAAACAGTATTTTGAACACCTGTAAGAATAAAAATCACTTTCCTGCTTAATGCCTCCAACTTTAATATTAAATATAATCATCCAGTGTTCTGCACCTGCCAGCCAAGAAGTTGTCCACCATACCTTTCAAGAAAATAGCATTGTACCATTCAAAGTGCAAAGGGAAGGTACAACAGAAAAGAAAACCAAAGAATCCAAAAAAAAAAAAAAAAGGTAGTTTATACGAAAGGAAACTATTGACAGCATTGTACTTATAACCTGAACTGTGTGAATTTTAAGTTGTCTTCTGTAAGCCATATCTGATAAAATGAAAACATGAAATTTGCATAAAATGTGACAAAATTTGGGATTGGTACAAGTCATGTCCCTCAGGGATGCATACAAGGTTATGAAAAGAAAAGAACATCTGCATTTCTTTTATATGTGTATATGTGTGTGTGTATAAACAAAAAACTTTCAAAGCAAAAGTGCAGGAGTTTCTTTTCACTTTCTGTCCTCCCCTGTCCTTATTGTACTTAGTCCTTTCAGCCTCTTTTTTACAGAACACAAAAAAGTGCACAGATTTTAACTTTTAGGGTTGCAAACGATCTTTGAAGATCCCTTCCACTTTAATATTTCTGGCTTCTGGCTTTCAAACAAATGCCATTTTACCTAAAAGGGCAACATGTTTACAGATTGTATGTTAAATCACTTTTGAGAGTAATGTGTTTCCTGAAAACCTCTATTTTTAGCATGGTGATAGCTAAAAGCAAAGAACCCTTCCTAATTGGAACTGTACTTGTGAAAACTTAAAGATAGGTTTCTTAATTTTTTCCTGATATGGACACGTCTTAATGTGGGAGGCATCTTAGGAAATCTGAGACAATTCTCGTCATGTTGGTAGCTGCGAGGCTTCTCTCCCCTCCAGGTTGGAATTGTGTAGTTTCCTATTTGAGAACTAGCTGTTATTGCTTCCAGTGCAAAGTTAAATGTTAGATGTATTTTTAGCTGTTGTTTTTTGGTTTTGGTTTTGGTTTTGTTTTTTTTGGGGGGGTGTTGTTTTTGTTGTTGTTGTTGTTGTTGTTTGTTTGTTTGGGTTTGGTTTGATTTGGTTTTCTTTAAATGCGGTTTAGCAACTGGGAACAAGGTGAGCCAGGCAATGTGACTAATGAGTTTTCTGAAGGCCATCAGCTAGAGCCTCACCAGTGGTATGTGGACCATCATGTTGCATTAAGAGAAATAGTGCTAGTGCCTGACTCTTCGGAAGTCCCGCAAATACACACTGGCCTGGAACATTTTGTTAGCATTTTAAGAACAATAAGGGACTGCAGATTAATAGGCTAATATGTTTAAGTGGCCTTGGTACCATCTTACTTAACACAGTGGGATTTTCTGCAGCCTGCAGAGGTAGGAAATAGTTCTGTACACATTTGCTGTGTAGGATTTCCTCCTTTTGGACTTAACGTGGCTTAGAACAAAGGAAAAACAACTTTTCTTCTGTAATTCACCAGTGGAAAAAGCATTTTAAAGTACATTAGAGAGATCTTTATTTGTCTCTGTGAACATCAGGGCCTTACTGTACTTGTAATTTTTTATTAATGCAGACTTCCAGTCAATAAGGACAGAAAGGAGATCACTGACTACATAAAATTCTGGGCTGGTTTGAGTTATAGCTCAGGACGTGGAAAGTCCCTCTCTTGCCCAAATATGAGGTTCAGTCACAGATAGGAAATGTAAAGCCATTAATGTCAGAGGGCACTGTTAGAGTAAAAACTTAAGCTGAAAGAGAGAAACGCATGAGGGAGAGCCTTGCATCAGATGGCTACAGCAGAGGATCTGGCAGGTGGACTTCTGAGTTCTGCTCCAGCATCTCCAGATCTGCTGGGGGAAATAACGGAGCGGTTGTTGGCATCACTGTATCTCTTCATGGAAAAGAAAGCGTGTTTCTAAATAATTTTGAGATTCAAGGAGCAAAGGCTGAATATATTTGGGAATTTCTGCCCAGTTACTGTACCAACTGATTGTAGGGACATTTGACTACATGTAATTGAAAGCAAACCTCCATCTAATTGACATTAAATAATACAGTATTTTATGCAATAGTCTCTATTAGTACACACAGATGCATAATGAGAATTTATAGGTGTATATAACTCCTAGAATCTTTTTCTTGTAAACTATTGCCCTAAAGGTTGGCTTCTTACCATATTTCTTTTTTCTGCTCGCATACATTAGAGTAAACAGGCAACAATCTTAAAAAAAGGTAGCCACACGAGTGGAATAGCAGTTGGTGTTTTGTTTCCTGGCCGGCTTAATGTATTTTGCAAGTACCTTTACTGTGAAAGGTTCAAATTTTGTTCCCTATGCATTGCTTAGTATTGGTGGGGGGAGAAAAATGAGATGGTGCTGGTCTGCATTGTTTCAAAGAGAGTTTCTCAGCATATGAAAAGAAACTAAGCAGCTCCTCCATGATAGACCCGCTTCCTTTGTATAGTTATTTGTAGAGAACATGCTTCAAGAGTGCTGAGCTCTTTCTGGGGGAGGTGCAGAGGAGGAAAGGAGAAGGTTTTTAGATCTACCCTGCAAATTACAGGCAGGTTCATCTTTGGTAAATGTAGATGCATCTCAGTTATGATGACAATAAGTCTTGAAGGATTTCTGCTTTTAATTCCATCAAGGTATATTAAAGAAATAAGAAGTTTAGTTGTATAATATGTAAATGATTTTTTTTTTTTTTAATTTGTGAATATTATTTTAACTGTCTTAGCAGTTGGGCCTGAAATATTTTTCTGGGCTTAGTGGCAACACAAAGGCATTAGATCAAGAATGTTCCAAGATTCAGATTGGCTGGTATTTGCTTATATCACCATGACTGAATGTTACCAGTTTTAAAATGCTTTTTTGTTGTTCAGGAAATTTTAAAACAGCTTTGATTTCAAACATGAAACTTGGCAAGTGACTGATCCATAATGTGTTCTAATCACTTCTGGTATTTTGGAAAAGACTCGAAAAAGATTGAAGTTGTTGTTTTATTAGAAATCTAGTTACCAACTGCATATCTGAACTTTTCTTCTTTACCTGTAACATAATTAGCATATGGTCTTGTAGTCCTTTGCCCAGTATTAGTGTCAACATGATGGAACTTGATTTTGTATTTTGCCGTACACAGTTTTTCATGATAATTTTTGTACTGCTAAAAATTATTTACCAGTTTCAGTTCTGTAGTTTGGTTGACCACCAGGGGGGTGCATTTGATTTCATCTGTTTTGTTTAAACATCAATTATGGAACAGGTTGAACACCCAACCTTACTCTTCTAATAATAATATTTTATAGTATATTAGAGGTGTTTTCTTTTTTGTAGTGTAAATGGAGCCAGAGTGAATTTTAGTCTTGGCACTTTGAACAATTCAATCATTGCAGAAGCCCTGCTAGCCTGAGCTCGTACCTAGCATGTACTCTTCATCTTACATATTTGAAGCAGAGATAAATATTTCATAGATTTAAGTGTGTAAACACTATAGCTCAAGGTCCCTGCAATAACTACAAACATAATTTGTATTGGACCAGGCCGGCAGGATGCTGAGATCTCTGAATCCAGTCCTGCAACATATTTAGATATACTTTGCCTCCAGCAAAAGTAGCCATTCTTTTTAAAAATCCATTTTAAACTTATCTAGTAATTGTGCTGTTGCTTTATTAGCTAGATTTTGCAGGATGTGGCTGACAGTATAAAAACCTTTTTGTTGTTTTTTCTAATACTGAAAGTAAATGGAAGATTTTTTTCTCCTTTTTTGTCCAAATATTATTTCCTGTTCTGACGCAGTGATCAGCTTGAATCATTGCTGATATATTCTTTTTTTCTGTATTGTTTCCGGGGAAAAAAATTTACAATAGAGCTTTGCCAAATCATAATGCAGGAACTGAACTTCCCTGAACTTTTGTGTAGTTCCAGCTTGGTCTGAATTTCACTTCTTGTAGGATGATGTCTAATTAAACAAGAATTATATACATGGACTTTACTGGGAAATATTTGAGAGCTCGCATTGGTGTTACATTAAAAGTTTAAGCAGCAGATTTACAATACAGTCCAAAGGTCTCAAAGTCCTCTGGTATTAAATTTCCAAAGATTTCTGAGATTAATGAAATTGGGGGGGTTTGTAGCATTGTCCCTGTAATATTGAATCTCAATAGTCTGTACAATAAGATATTGTTCAGTATCCTCCTTGGGCCTTGAGCTTAATATGGCAGTTACATAAACTGAAATAATGTGTAACTTCTGGGCATGGTTTGTGCATGACATTGTGCAAGATGAAGCTGGTTTTGGACTTCAGGTTAATGACCTGCTGGCAAAAGAATAAACAGTGTGCCTAAGTAAAAAAGTGCATTGATTTGTGCTTCTGCCCATGGTGGGACAGACTCAGTCTATGTATAATCTGGAAGAGTCCTCATACCACTGGAGGTGCACCTGCTTATAGGAAGTCCAAACTTAGCCTGTAGGTCTATGTTTACTTTCTGTTAACTGTACTTTTCTATTAAAAGGTAGCATGTCCCTTCTTACACGCCAAAATCCCCAGTTCCTCCCAAGGTCCTTGGTAGGCCTGTAGAGAGAAGTTCCAAAGGAAGTGGGCAGAAGGCCCTTTTTAAAACTACTTTATGTGGCAAAGTGGGAAGCTGCTTAGGGTAGCAAAACAGTGATGGACCTCCTGTCCATCAGATGTGTTCCAGGGCCCCAGAAGCCACGCTTGCCACTGCTCTGGAGAGCTACAGTGCCTATTGCCATCCCTTGTTGCTTCCACTCCTCTGGCATCAACTAGAACTACAAATTCATGCCTCTCTGCTAATACTGCTTCCCTCCTTGTCTTTTTCTCCTGTGAGAGGAGTGTCACACCTTCATCCTAATTGCTTCTTTCTGTGCTACAGAGGAGAGGGAACGGAAGCTCCCCTTCATGTGTGAACAAGGGAAGGAACATTCTAACAGTGCAGGCAGAAATGGAAGAAGGTGCTTGTCAGAGAGATGGGGTTAGGCTGCTGCGTGAAGGTAGAAGGAATATTGTACATCCTGGGAGATGATCAAAGCTCCCAAAACATAGATGATGGATCTCAAAAAGGAACTGGCTTGCTGGGCACAGTCTCCTGAGGTCAGATTGTGAGGCAAAGAACCATTAACGAGAAGACAAGAGTAAGAGTTGTGACAACTTTCCAAAGTTTCTTACAGTTGAAAACCTGCAGCCTTTACTCAGTTGTTCAGTTTGCTTTTGCTGTCTCAAGAATGAGGCCAATAAAAGTTAATTTGTCCTTATTCCTGGAGCAGCATGAGTCAGCTGGGGCTGTGGTGCTGGGGGTGTTTTCTCCGTACAAGGCAAAGGCAAGTCCCTGCATTTTTAAGAGAGAAAGGGGCAGGATGTAGTGAGCGTCACGTCTTGCTGATACTGCTGAGTTTTTCCTGAAAATATTCAGCTACCATGTTTAATTGCTCATCACTTAGGGATATTTAGAATTCAAAATAAAGTTCTATCACTCTGGTCTTCTCTGCCATATGTCCCATGGAATGAATGTGCATTGCCATGCAGCTTTTCATTTCACCTCAGTATATTGCCTTTCATCCAAGATCTTTCCCTTTCATAGATAAAGGTCAAACTGAACTTCTTTAGGGCAGATGTGTGAAGGAAGGGGTCGTGGTTTGGGCCAGATTGGCTTCTCAGGCAGAACGACAGATGCTTTCCCCTACCTTTATTCAGAGAGAGGCAGGAGAGAGAGAGAGAGAGACTTATGAGTTAAGAAGAAACTAAACTATTTTAACGAAATATTTATAGTTAAATAAAAAGGAAATAATGAAATACATACAAAATCGTCTCAAGATCCCAGGATGACAGTCATGACACTGGCTGGCACTGGGGAAGTCCCAGACTGGACTCAGTGATGGACGGGAACTGAATTCTGGATTTGAATTCGGGATCGGGGTCAAAGGCAGACAAACAGAGTCCTCCTCGGATGCTAGCCATTGAAGAAAGAGAGCTGACCCTTTGATCCCTCAGCTTTTATACTGAGCATGAGGCAGATGGGATGGAATACCCCATTGGTCAGTTTTGGGTCACCTGTCCTGTCCACTCCTCCCTGCAGGAGGGACCCCTCTACGCTTTTCCGCTTCCGACCCTCCAACGGGGCAAATAACAAAGTGAGCTGCCCTTGGGTGTTGCAGCAATAAGTATAAGCAAGAGCCTCTCCGCGTACCGTGCCTGGGCATCAGCTGTAAACATTGGTCTTATCACTCTGAGAGTGAACAATGTCTGCACAATATGCTGTTAATTTCAGAAGTTAGAAGAGGCCCAGCTAAAAAGTAAAGTTACTGAACAAAATTGGTCCTGTTTTACCTCAAACCAGGGGAGAAGGGGAGAGGGAGTACCCATTCAAACAGCCAGTATTATGTGCATACAATGTCTCTGTGAGGACAAGTAAGTGTCATCTCCTGTACTAGGAGTTGGCAACAAAAAGCCTTTAATTGTGCAGGGGGCTGGAAATTCAGGACTACAGCTGAAAGAGGACTCTGTTTCCAAAGAAGAATGTAAGGGTGCTGCATGTGATTAATTTAAACTTTAAAATTTTAATCATTACAACTAATATCCTTACTCTAAGAAAAGAAGCCTGATGATCTTCATGACCACAGTGGCTGCAATTTTGATTTTAGTTTGGTTTGCAAGGGAGCAAATTTCAGAACTAGGCCATACCATTGCAGAGTAACAGTCATATACTCGCACAGCTGAAAACCTTGTATTTCCAAGTTCAAATCCAAATTCTATATCAGTATTCAATAACATTTTTCATGTTTTAAGATATATTAAATACCACATTGTTCTGGCTCATACACATCTACATTATTTGGATCTTACAATTTTGATTCCTTTTGCATTTGGTACGTTTCTTCTTTCTGAATCATCAGTTTTTGACACTGTCAACATTTACATTCTTCTTCTCATCCTTAATGAATCTGTTTAATGATAATAATCCTAGCACCTATTGCTTGGCATCAGAGTAGATTCTTCTTTCTATTCTTATCTAATACCATTGATTAATAACTCGTTGCTTCCTATCTGTCAGACAGTTTTTATCCACCTTATTGTATTATTATCCAGACCATAATTCTCTACTCTCTCTATGAGCTTCCTGTGTGGTTCTATGTCAAAGGCCTTGCTAAAATCCAAACAAATTATATCCGCCACATTTCCTTTATCCATCCAGTTTGTCACTATGCTGAAATACCTATCACAATGAAACATTTATTGATACAAGTTTCTGTGTTAAACCAGAATAAATGTGAAGGTTCTGCTGCGATTCTATGATGGAGCCTGCTTCTTAACAGGTATTATCATTTTATGCACTAAAGATAATTTGAGCCATGGGAGATGATACCATTCAACAGGAGCGTTGAGGCTGTGAAGATCAAAGCATTGTGAACCTTGAAAAAAAGTGGGAGAAGCTTATATGCTACAATAACTTGTAAAGGGCATAAGCAAAGTCCTCAAGCTGTATTCCAAGAGATGTTCAGAGAATATCAGCTTCAGAGCTGCTTCACAGAAAACCATATCTTTAGAGAAAGAATTGTTTGGGCAAGGCCTCGTGAAAGCTGCATGCTGTCACTGTTCCTGTTCCTTGGGAACATAAACAGGATCTAGGGACAGCTTGTGCAAGAAAACAGTTGGAATAGGGAATATCATGGTTTTCAGCAGCCAACTTGATTACCATCATCATCCCTGCGTAGGAGGAAAGCTTCAAGAGGTATTTAGAAGGATGCTGGGTCCCACCTGGCTATAGCAGAACTACCAGTTAAACTGCACTTTAGGAGTCCAGGTCAGGTCTTAAGTGCAGTTATAAAGAGACTAACTCTTCAGTGGGTTGAGAAGTTCAGCTTCTAATGTGCTTTCACAGCTGGGCTTCTCAAGTGCGTATTGCTTACTCTGTTAACAGTAGGAATAAATGAGAGGGGTGGACTGTGCTATTATGGGATCCAGAACGTTTAACAGGTATGAGGGCCCTTGTGGTGAAATCGCATCCAGTACCTCTTTCAGAGTGACCATTCGGGTATTATGTGTCGCAACTTTTATTCAGTTTAGTGTCTCTAACTTTCTGAAACCCACGTTTCAAGGAGTGTTAGTCTTTGCCCAAAGGCAGTATTTTTCATACTTAAACAAAAATAGTTCAAACTCTGTTGAGAATGGGGTGGGGTGTGTGAAAAGTAGCCAAAAATACACCTTTTTCCTGATTAAAATGCTTTTCTAGCTAAAGCAGCCATGGTTTGGAAATTAAAATTTGTAATGGATACAGTCTTCACTGGGAAAGTAAACTCAAAAGATGAATACCGTAAGGAAGAAGAAATCTCTGTGGGCACACAGCTTTGCAGTGAACTAATAACAGATGGAGATTTACCATTTTGACAAAGAAACCTGCAGTCTCCTGTTGCCCGTTACTGCAGTGGTAGGAGCCCTCAATCCCAGCACAATACTGTAGGTTGTCCTCTGCTCCTGTTCTACTAAATCACAAAAAAACCCAGGTTTCTCCCATCTGCAGCCCTGTGACGCTAGTTTGAGCCACAGTCCTAGGGTTAGAAAGACACTAAGTTCAGCACTGCTATAGCATACAAATGGCCGTGAGTTCAAAGATGGAACTGGAAATGACCAAAACTACTCTGTACTTTTGGAAGTGTACAAAGGGCGCCAATTCAGGAAAGCATTCCTTTTTGGGAGGATTCTTTAAGCACAGGCATGGCTTTTTATTTATTTATTTTTTGATTCTATCTCCTCAAGACAAGAGAATGGTGACAAAAGTAACCTGTTTATGGAGAACTAGTACCAACTAAAGTGCATTCACCTTAAATAAGCAGAAGTAGTGTAATGCTGTATCTATGTTAATAAGATTTGTTCTTCTGCATTACTGATGAGCCTAGACAGAGCATTGTGCTGACGTGTCTATACTGGTTCCAATTTCAAAGTTTGCTTATTTTTTTGTCAGATGAGCCTGTGCAGCATCGACCTCCCTCTCTGATTTCTGTGACACAATTAGTCCATGGCCCTGCTTATGTTTTCAAACCTTAAATGCCAAAAAGTAAGCTGGGCCATATCCTAAGTCATTATTTGGATTCTGAAGTTGGAATGAGGTCCTTGACTGGCCCCTGAGCTTATTTGAAAATCCTCTTGAACTTTTTTTTGCTTGATTTTTTTTTTGTTGTTGTTGTTTGGGGTTTTTTTTCACCCTTCCCCTGGTCGTTGAAGAGGGCTTTCTTGATGTAATCAGTGAGTTTTTTCCTGAGTAAGGACATCAGTATTTTACTTTCTGTGAATAGTTATTGTGGCAGTTGTTTCATCATTGATTTGCAGTTCCAGAAGTGAGAGCAATGATATCAGCAAGTACTTTGAAAGAGATCAATTGACTGATGTTGTAAATTCTATGTAGAAAATTCAGAAGTTATCAATAAGTGTTGTGCTATATTCTTTTCTAGCCTTCCCTCTCACCATAACTAATCGACTGTATATGATTCTCATTAACCTGCTCCATCTGACTTCAGGTATTGAAGGAAAATCAAACCCTTACAGATACGGAACTTCCTTATTGCTAAGAGGTTGCAGAAGGCTGACATCTTCCGAAATGTTTTCTGATAAAAAATGTTTTTTTTTCTTCTCTTTAATTTTAGATGGAATGAATGTGGTTCTTGTGAAAGTGGGGGACTAGACCATAAACATGAGTCAGGCACAGTATAGTCAGGTGCCATACAAGTTGTGGAATATTGTTAATGAACATCGGTTGTTATATAGTCAGTAGCTTTGCTGTTACAGTTTCCAGGCTCCGCATAAACTTTATGGCAAGCAAGAATAATGAGAAAGCGGAGTGAAAGATGTTTACCTTCTGATATTTGTTTTTAAAGCCTTTATGGAGAGCTAACGCTTGCTCTCCTGGTAGCACTCCACTAATGTACCTCTTTCCTGACCTGCCATACTCCTCATTCTTGCAATTTCCGCTCTTGGGCCTCTCTCAAGCAGAAGTTCACTTGAGCCAAGTCCCTTGCTTTTTTTCACAAGGGAATTAGGGCCCTCCTTTCAGACAATGGTCTCCTGCCCTGCAGTGCTAAGGGTGCTCACCCGCGCGCAGGAATGCAGGCCTCCTGCTTAAGAAGCTGCCTCCATTTCTACCTCTTGCTTGTACATACCTGTCTAAATCATGCATTTAAAATCTCAAGGCCACAGGTTTCTCAGTTTGTAAAATGAAAGATAGTACTGAAGTGGCAAAGATCTGGTATTCTGAGTTTAATGAGGTTTTCTGTAGGTTTTGCTCTGGGTTTAACTCCAACCTGTAGCTAAAATAGCTCTTTAAGTTGCTCTGCCTGCATGTGTTGTACGTCAGGCGTTCTGTTAACTACGGGTTATTTAGTTGAAGTTTTTCAAGGTGGCGGTGAACAGTCTCTCACAGCCAGCTGTTTCCCAGGCTCTGTTTCCTTTAATGGGCGGATGGTAGCGTGTGCCAATTCGGCCCGCCTTGAGGAGAGGGGCCGCTTTATCTGCAGGCACTATGCCCCGGTGCTTAACTCGCGGAATAACGCTAGGTGTTGCATGTCCTCCTTTTCCTTTCCAATCAGAAGAACGTGCACAGAGCAGCAAGGACTTCGGGTTAAAACTACTGGGAAAAATACACCGAAGAGCAGTTGTCAGGATGGTGCCCAGCATGGGAAGGGGGTGCTGTACCTCTGTCCTTTGATAGGAGAGGGCTAAATGCTTCCTCATTCTCTACAAGAAAATGGGGGTTTTGGACAAAATTCACTGTGATGAAGTCCATGCAGCAATTTATTCCTATTTAGGTCATCAGAATAGGGCTTCAGTGGTGCAGTCTGTATGCTGGCTCTCTATACAGGGATACATTTCACCCTCAGTGAATGCTCTTTGTTTTCTCAGTTGAGGTCAGTTTTTCATTGCATTCATTAAAAGAAATAGCTTTGGATTGCAAATACCGCTGCCCCACTTCTTCTCTGCCAGCAAGCCGGCATTACAGTCCTGAAGATCTTAGGAAAGGGGTAAATTTGGAAGGGAAAGAAATGGAAGTTCAGAGACTGAAGCTCTTATCATTTATCTGGCAGTTACGCTGTTGCCTACTTCTGATGGACTTAATTTTTTGCCTGGATTTCTCCACTGTTCCTTTGTCTGTCTTACTAGATGCCAATCAGGACAAAGAAGGATAGATATTTGATGTAAAGATTGTATAAAGGACAAGGAACATGATTCTCAAATTATTCCTTCAAGAAAAATTTCATCCAAGCCTATAAAGGTTATCCTTTGGCAGCATCATCCTAGTCCCTGTCTGGGTGCTCTTGTTCCTTTAGTTGAATGCTCAAGAATTGGTTCTGCGTAAGATTTGATAATTCTTGCTGTGCTGTCCCCTTCTGTGCTCTCTGCTTTGCCTCCTGCTTTTTAATACCTCTGATCTTGACAGAGTGGAAAAGTTAAACCTAAAAATAAGTTCCTGAGCTCATTCCTTTCTGTGGTGTAAATGTGTGTATGATGAACATGTTTATGTGACAGTCCAGCGTCTGATGCACTGCATCTCTTTTTAAACATCTGTGGGGACGGATTGGGAAGGCTCATACAACACTGAAGTCTGAAGAACTGGGTTTTTACTCATGGGAGAACAAAGAAAAAATTTCACTTAGGAATTGCCCCCAGCCTGTGGGACATTCAAAATCAGTATTAGATTCGCATCCAGTATTTCTTTGCAGATCTCTGTCAGTGTGCTGCTGGTGAAGAGAATAGCTTTCAGTTTGAATGGGCTAAATTAGGCAAGTTCTGCTATCACCTTTTAAAAATAAGATTTAATGAAGTTTTGCTTTGTTCCTTTAATGAATCATTGATACATTGTATGCATCTGTGTATATGGCTGTATGGTTTGTTATTATGAGGCCAAATCCTGACAACTTATTGCAAAATTGTTTTAATTTATTATTAATATTTATTGCTTTTCTAATTTCTCCTGGTTTTGGAGACTTTACAATTAGGTATAATTAAAACCACAGGTTTTAAAGTCTATTCTAACATTTAAACTCATATTTATGGTGCAACCCCTGGAGTTTTATTGTCATTCCAACTGCATTTTGAAAAAAAAAATTTTTTTTTTTTTGCATCTGTTCAAATGCTATATCTACAGCTACCACTTCTTAATCATCTGGTTTGAACAATAAAGCGGCAATTGTTTTACACTATAAGAAACCTTGCAGTTTATAGAGTAGTTATTTCATATCCCTTTACAAAAGGGTGCAAGGGACCTTTTGCCTTGTACATTTTAAAAACCGCTTTCCTCTTTTTGAACTTGTTTTTCTTTCTCTGCTCCTCCATGCAACAGTCTGAAAGTGCTACATGCTGTAAAACGGATTTTAAAAAAATGTTGTTGGCTGGCATTATGTAAAACCATATTTTCCCTTTTGGTGCGTATGTTCTGGTCCTAGCAATGTCCTTGTTTTGCTGAAATTAACATTTTTCCCCTCACAGTCGTTGGTATGTGATGGTGTTTTTCTGTCGTCTTTAATTGTGATGCTTATTTTTTTTTAATTAGTATAAGGTTGATTGTTAAAATTAAGCGGCAGAAGGCTTCTTTCCAAGTTATTCAGAGATCTTTTGCTGAAGAAATATATTTTGCTACTCTCAATTGCCTTTTTCCCCTTCTTCTTTCATTGCAAACTACTCTGGGAAGAGCTTCTTTTAACAAAAAAAAAAAAAGCTACGCTTGACTGATAATGCATTGCTTTGGATGGTGAAACATTATGAAAGTTTAATTTTTAATTAAATCTGAAATACCAATTATAACTGAAAGAGATTTTAACCTGTTTCTTTTCAGACTGCCTGAAGTTACATTGTAGATGCTGAAATCACTGCACCTTAAAAACAAAAAGATTAAGCTGCACTGCATTCCTGTAAGTAAAAGCTTTTCCGGTACCTTTTGTCCGTATTTTTCCTCTATATGCATCCAAAGCGTTAGCACAGTAGCTGGTCTCGGATAAAGGTCAGAGTCCCCTTGAATGGGATTTAGAAGTTCAAAGGATGTTTTATTTAAAAATTAAAACCGAACTTACATCTTACAGATCTTTAATTTCAGAGCCCTGAATAGATCATTCTTTTAGGCTTTGTTTTGAATGTTATTAGGAATAGTGTGTATCTCTGTTGACTTACAGTTCCTGTTGCTTTGTCAGTGAGGATTTCTGCACTTTGGGGCAGAGATAACAGAAAGTAGCAGAAGATTCCTTATAGCCTAAAAAGTAGTTTGTTCTCTTTTCATGGTGTCATGACAAATTTTTTCTCCTTTATACAAGAAAAAAAATGAACAACTTTCTGATGACATCACAGGGGGCTTCAGCTGCTTTAGGGCGTAGATGAAGGCAGAAATGCCTAATTCATCTGTGCTGTAACACAACCAAACAGTCAAAATAATGTTTTGCGTTTCTCATCAAGAAAGGAGTCTCTTTCTAAGAGCATAGTTATTCCATAAATGCAAGTCAGACTGTACATCACTCTGATCTACCCTTATTTAGAATCTGTTTATTGAATGTATTTGGGACAATAATTAAGATTTGGAACTTCAGTGCCTGAACAACAGGCACGCAAAAGAGGAAAATATAGTAGATTCAGATACTCTGAATGTAATGAAATAGTCTATGAATAAAAATCCAGGAGCTTGTAGATACTAGGAAAAAATTGATTTTAGTTGGACAGTACAAAGCTGTGGAATATTACAAAGCAAAGTCGATTTGTTTTCTTGTTTAAGATCAAAATGTGCAGTCTGTAATGAAATCCAGAGCCTTCTTCCAAAGTAGTGCTTTTGTTCTTCAGTGTTAAAATATTTTAACTATTACATGGGATTCCCCCTCCCTTTTTTTTTTTAATTGTATGTTAATGATTTATTTTAAACTAGCTGAAGGGTACAGTACACTGTGGGCAGCTAAAGCATGCCCCTTCCAGCGTGGAGCGCCAAGCATGACTCAGGCAGACAGATTGTGCCATTCTGGCTCTACTCCATTGTGTTTTTACATTACTGGCAAGGGCCGTGCCATTGTGTTATTTAAATATTGTGTATTAACTGCAGGCTGTGGCCAGTGAATGGTATTTAACATTTTCTGCTCATCGTTCCTGAATATGAGCAGCTTCCCTGGCCACCGGAGGTTAACCTTGCAATTACGCTGGTGAGCCGAGTTGAAGACACTCATGGATTTGCTGGGTCCAGCAGCAATTTAAAGGGAGGTGTTGGGGGGGGGGTAGCGAGGGAACGCTTCTGAATCTGTGAATACAGAATTTCAAAGTTGTCTTGCAGTATTGTGCGAACAACCAGGAGATTTTCTGTTGGAAAGTAGAAGTAATTCACTTTCCAAAATGCAGCAGCAGAGTGAGGAGTGAATTAAGGCATGTTCTTTGAATCCTTAGGATCCAGATGGTCAGTAAGTCCTGCACGGACAGCTAAGGCAAAATACCAGGTAGCAGTATATGGGCCTGATGAGTGGTATTGGCTGGAATGAGCTTTTTTTAGTTATATGAGACTCTAGGCTTTGGAGGGGAAATAAATTTGCAAGTGTAAAACTCATGTATAGGAAATATTTATTTATTTTTTTTTTATCAAGGGTGGTGAGCACATCAAGGCAAAGATGTTGAGCAGCTTGCTCATGGTCAGAGTAAATCAGTGGTCAAACTGAGAACGGAGTGTGGGATCTCGAGTCTCTGTTCTGATCTGCCCAGTTCTTCCTTCTGTTCCATGAAGTAAAAGTCCAAGTTTCTAATCCGAGTTTCTTGTGTCATTTGCCTTTTTGGAAAAAAAAAAAAAAATAAAAAAAGAATGCCCCACCTGTAAACTTCTAGCTGCTCTCACGTTCTGTAGCCTTGGCATACAGCCTGTTTCTGGAATACAGAAGCACAAGGTGTGGGAACTTTTACGTATGGTGTAAAATGAGGATATGATTCTTGCTATACCTTGTGTCTGTGTAACTAGTAACTTGGCACAATAAAAAGGGGGGCACCTTCTTTACAGAGGAAAGTGTGCTTTAAGGATTTCCTTTGTTTCCTACATATGTTTGCTGTGATCAGGTGTCTCTAGTTGTAAGATCTTCAATAAAAGTGAACTTCCCAGTATGGCTTTATTAACCTGAAAACAGCAAGAAGAAAAAGCAAGCCATGCTCTGGCAGTTTTATGTTTTTTTTTTTTAATTGGATTTCTTTAATCCAAGGGGAGGAAACTTGCTTTAGGATAGGGAATGTCCTTAAAGCAACTGATTAATATAAGACGGGCCAAATTTTCAGGTGATACAAAATATGCTTGACTTGATACATGGCATTAGAAGAAAATACAGATTCACAACACGTGAACATCTGGCAGAAAGTTTCATAAAAACACAGCCTTCTAAATGTAGTGCAGTCATGCTCTTAATGGGAAAGGTCTGTGGGCTGGATTCTTACCATGTTGGGTGCCCTGGCCGTGTTTTGCTATGTACTAAAGTTATGTGGATTGATAGGCAAGTAGATCCTTTGAGGTCCATGGGAGTACTCAAATGCTTAACTTTAAGGATGTGGTTAAGTACTTTGCTGTTTGCAACCAGCGCCAAATAGGATTAAGTCTAGTATGAGGAGCTACCTCTTCTGATATTCAGCATCTACGTAATTTTAGAAGGAGACAGTTACAGCGTATTGTGTGTGAAAGAAAAAGATTCCATACACACAACCTGAAAACCTATACAAGAGACACAATGGATGCACTTTGAAATCAATGTTTTTAGTTACGTTGCCATTGCCTAAGGCCAATAGGGAGTATACGACACATTATTTTTGTTAAAAAGAGAGATTTGTTAAGGTTGCAGCCTTATGCAGCCTTGTGATCCGATTACTGACCAAGAGATCCAGTGCTCTAATTTTGACGGATGCTGGCTTATTGAGTGGCATTGGACAAGTCATTTAACCTCGCTGTGCCTTGTTCAGCAGATCGCTTTTTCAATCTGGTTCCAACTGATGCAGCTCTGTGAACATTATTGAGTTTGTGTTTGCAAAGCTCTTAGAGGAGAAAGAGTAACCATTGTTATTATTAATAAAGTATATTGTGTAGACAAATCACGAGGGATGGAGATAGAGCCACTCATGGGGGTGATCTTTCACAACTTACTTGTGCCTTTGTTTAATTCCATCACTCAAAGGTATCAAGGCCAACTCCAATTTACAGAAGTATTTCTCATGTCACTCTCCCCACTGTTGAGTATTTTATTGTTCGTGTTCTCTCTCCGTCTGTTTCTGTGCTACTTTCCTCCATGCTGAATTAACCTTGCATACCAAACTTTATTCCCCGTTTTTGTATTATACAGCAGAGACATTTGTGTAGCCTCCAAATTACAGACAGCAAATTCATTTTGTCTCGTGATTGTTTGCTGATGATGTATGAAACAGACAGAAGACAGTTTGAATTTTCATAAGTTCAATTGAGCTTGCAGGCATAAGGAAAGGAACAGGCAGAACCCAAGCCAATGTGACACAGTAAGCTGGCGTCCCAGAGTGCGTGCTGCATGTGTAGTGTCAGGGTGTCAGGGCTGAGAAGGGCTTCGTCCATCACAGTAGTGCTTTTAAATGAAGGAAGAGTTTTGAAGCAACAAACAGGCTGCCTTACTGTCTTCTTTACAGTGGAGGAATCCTCACAGTTCCTGATGGCTAAGGGATCTGTCTTTCCCTCCTGAAACTTGCTGTTTTAACTAGAATTTCATGTCTAAGATGGGCTTTTTTGCAAATTCCCGGTTCCTATTCCTCTGCCAAAATATAAACCCTCAATAGTTTGTTAAGCCGTTTTGGCTTTGTTTGGGGTTGTTGGTTTGTTGGTTTTTTTGATGCAGAAGGTACTGGCTTGTAGAAGCTACACTGGAGAAGATGTGTACAAATGTGAAATGAGTATGGAAGTCTGCTTCCTTTGAAAAAAAATCAATGTCTTGGGGCTGACTGTCACTGAGGAATTGTGTTAGCACTAACAAAGAGAATTAATTTTGCCTTTTCCCCTTCCTATAAGATGGCATTAATCCACAAACTCAGGGGGATAAATTCTGCCCTGATTTCTACCTGTGGAACCCCAGTGGAAATGTGGAGAGGTCAAAAATATTTGTCAAGGCAGAAATTGTCCTAGTGTTAACATTGTTGAGAAAGCAGAAACTGGTTGATTGCTATCTGGCCCAGGGGCAAGAGGATACATAGGAGCCCTGCGTGGCATTATATGCTTCTGAAAGTGTGGCTTTTCTTGTATGTTAAGGAAAATATGAAAAAAATATTCTAGTGAGTGAAAAGTTATAATCAGGAGCACAGTGATTAATTGTTCTTCATATCCACTGGGAGAAACACCTAAAGAAATCAGTTCAACGAGCAGTGAAAATTACCAAGTTACATATTAAGAACCGTGTTCTGACTGTATTGGTTGTAAAGCACTAGGACGCACAACCTGTAGGTACTGTGGAAGCAGGAGAGGTTTCTTTTTTAAGGGATGGCTTGGAAAACCGTCTCTCAGGGTGCGCTAGAACTCCCCGTGAGGCATAAGACCAGCCTGGATGGGTTCTGTTGTTCCCTGGCGTTTCTGTGATTCAGCGTACTGTTTGGGAATGTTGGTATGTTGCTAATACATTCCCGATTAATAAAGCTTAATGTTCCCAAAAGATCCCCAGGGTTCTCATTTTTCCATCCTCTCATAACTGAAACCATACTGTCTCTTCAAAGATTTCATTGGTCTGCCAGCATTTTGCTTTGACCCTTCTTTTTTTAGAGAAGGACAGGGGAGGGAGTCGTATAGACACCAAAGGACAGATTTTTCAGTTGCTGTGAGTCTGCATGGTTTCTTTCCAGTCGGTGCCCAAATGCTGATTTCTTTCAGTTACTGGGTTTTAAAATTTGGAAGAATGGAGACACTCCAGGTATTGTCTGATACAAAGGCCTCCGACACAGATTGTGAAGACAGTTGAAAGTTGCAAATAGGGTGGATGGTCAGAGCAAATATGTAATGGGGCTGGAGTAAAGCCTGCTACAAAAAGGTAAATCTCTCAGGAGATTGGGAGCTTTGTGATTGTCTCTTGTTTTCTGAATTTTCATGTAAACATCCTTTAAAGATATTTTCACTTAATGAAACTGCAAATCTCAAAGTGCAGTTGGCCAACCTGAAAATTTTGTTAGTTCTCGGGTAGGTTTTAATGAGTCCCATTCACAACTTGGCACAAAAAAAGACTTGGGAATGATTGTTGATTAAGTCCCTCCTGTTTTTTCTTTTTTTTTTTTTTTTGTTTTGTCACAAATGTTTAAGGTTCAGATTTGTTGGGAGGTGGAGGGGTTGTGTGGGGCTTTTTTTGTTGTTGCAGCTCTGTGTGTTAAGGGCATCAGTTGTAGAGTAGAAATAGGTAAAATTCTGACTTTTTTCATAGGTGGCAGCTCTTGTTTTTGCAGAATAGTGGCCACAACAGATGAAGGTAGGAAAATGCCTCTCTAGTGTGTGGTTGCTTTAGTATATAAAAGAGTATGGGTTGTGATTCACTCATATTAAAAAAGCATGGGAATATTAGCATCGATTCCCTGAGTAGCACTACTTTACTAAGTTGAAAAACACTTCAGCATTTCAGCACCTGAAGATGTCATGGTGAAAGTAGGAAAACTTTCACTCCATTTATCAAAGCGTTTGCTGGTCTCCTTCGAGGTAAAAGGAGGACTAAATATTACTGAGAAAGGGAAGTTATCTTAGACCAGATATGTCATCAGGTAAGCTACGAAAGGAAAAAAAGCAATACAAACCTGACCTTTTCCAAGCCTTGGTACTCTTACTTTGTCCTATCCAAAATGAAATTTTTCAGCTAACCCAGTGTGTAATGGGAGGGACTCCACAGAAAAGCATTGTGGTTATTCTATATTTACATCAGTGTCCCTGAGGACACTCTCACTGAATCATTTCAAATTCCAGAGTCTGATGTAGGACAGTCTGAAGAATGTAAGTTACCCAAACTTTCTGATCTGTTTTCTTCATTAGTGTAAGCAGTCTAGCTCTGAATTTTACTATAGAGGATCTGGTTCTTCTTATTGCCCTCTTTCCCCTCATTGGCCATGCATCTAGATAATAGATTAGAAGTTATTTTAATTTCAGTTGTGTCAAAATTGGTCTGTTGTTTTCAACAGTTTCCACTGGCAGGAGAGAGATCAGAATATTTGTTTTATTACTTTTATTTTTAAAAATAAATCTTATACAGAGCTCCACTGTTGACATGTCCATGGCTCTGGTGCCAGTGCACACTCTGCATGGCCTTCAGAAGTCTGACAGGGAATGCTGTCCTTCAGATACTTACTTTAACAGTCCTGTATTTCCTCATGACAAAAGAATTCCTCCAGCATCCTTTGATCTGTATATGCGTCATCATCCTGTAGCATTTTGGTTTAAAAGGACCTAGTTCTTTTTCCTTGATTCCTTCTCTTATCTCTGTCTCCTTTAGGAACCCGCAGGAGCTGGCAGCAAGATAGCCAAATTGGAGATAGTGAACACTTGGCAGATCCGTCTGTGCCGTTAAAGGCCATCGGACAAGTATTTGGCTTTGCAAGGTGTTTTGGTGTCAGTGGTAACTGAAGGCACCTCTGAGTCAGAACCTGCATTAACAAATTTTTTTGAACCTATTGCTTTCCCTGGCAGATTTTTTTTTTTTAGTTGTCTTCATAATGTTTCCTTAGAAATTTCATTCTAGTTCATGTAATGTTCTCATGGAAATTTTGAATGATGAAATTCTTTTGTAAAACAGAGGAGTGTTATCTCTTTCAAGACTAGCAATAAGTAATTGAGAATCCTGTGACTCTTAGCAGCAGAACCTTTTCAAGGAATTAGGTACATAGTTCCCAGCAGCAATGGTAGTAGTTGTGTGCCAGATCACTGCATGCCCTCTCTGAATATGAACTGGTTTAGGTCATGATGCTGTGGCCCCAGTTCGTTAAGTAGGGTATAGCAGCACAGTTCCTGTATTTATAGTTTGCAAGATCAGACCATCGATGGGAAAATCTGCCAAACACCAGGGTCTGAGCCAGAGGCAGATGAATCCTCATCTCTTCCCAGTTCCTTTTTCCATTCATTAGGGTTTCGAGCAAGGAGGGTAATCTGTTTTGTCATGTCTCTTGCCCTGTTTTAATACACAACTAACCTTCTTATGTCTGAGCGGCTGTCACTTCTCCAGAACAAGTGATACTGGATTCCTGAAGCAAACAACTATAAAATGATCACCCTTTGGGGCAGGCTTTGTGTGTACATGACAGCTTTTGCCTGGATGCAGTTAACAACGAGAGGGAAATTCTAGCGGTCAGGGCATCACACAAGCCTGAGGAATGCAGAGGGAAGATGCTGAGAGACCCAGAAATCAGGTGACCAAGAAGGTGTAGAGATACATTAGTGTATCAACCTGACGGGAAACATAGCACGGTTAGAAGTGAAAAATCCCTGAATCAATAGGCAAGGTTGCTATAGGTACTGATGCTCATGGATGGCACCTGAATGTAAGATTTTTGATTCCTCATAATTGTTTCAATTCTGCAGGAAGGAAGGCATTATGTTTTTTACCTTTGACAGGGCTTCGGTGCTATTGAATTTGTTCCGGTGCCTCTTGGACGTGTGAAAATCACCTCAGAAATGATACTGTTTGCTGTTCCTTCCTGTGCCACAAATTGACATATTACTACTTCCAGTGAGTGTGTGGTTTAGAAAATTGTGCTCTTTACAGCTACATCTGCCCTTATTCTGATCGTGCTTGCCATTCAAGAAGACATTTGTTTGCTGTGACAAACTCCTGTTCACTTTACCTATCTTTGTTATGCTGTGGTCTTCTCATGTCTATGTGCTGACACATGTGGCTCTAGAACTGCTCTAAAATAAATGTTCAGATATTAGTAGAACTCTGTATATCTAGCAAATATTTAGTTTCCTCAGAATAGCAGTCATGGCCACCTCAAGTGTTTTCCTGCCTTGTCCAGGGAACTGTGCTTCGGCAATAGTTCATGAGAGTTCTTCATGCAGGAAGGTAGTCACAACTAGTACGTATGATTATAATCTGTAACGAATATAAAATCTTTTACATGAATGTGCATATTTTTGGAGTGATACTGGACTTAAGTTTTGCATACAGATAGACCCTGAACTTCTGAGGTTCTCAAAACTTCATTCTTTTCTCATATGTGAAGTTTCAGACTGTTGCAGAAATACAGAAATTGATGATGAAATGCCACTTCGCTACCAGGTCCAAATCTTTTTTAGGGGCTTTAAAGCTGGGTGCAGTAACATTTAGGTGCTTGACTCCGAGTGGAATTCAAACCCCAGACTTCAGGTATTGGGATGTATTAAAGGCAAAAGGAGGAATCTTGTTGGGTGGAGTGCAACCTAGAGGCACCCAAAGAGAAGCTCTAGAGGCTGAAGGCTCAGTGATTCTTGCATGGACAAGATTTCTTACCAGCAGGAAACACAGAAAGGGTCTTTTCCTTACTGCAGCCATTAGTGTCTCAGAGAATTCCAAATGTGCCAGGTAAATTTTATTTTTGATTAAATTATCAGTTGTTAAAATACATTTTCTATCCCCCTATAGAATTTGCCTTTCAGCAACGTGAGATAGGGATAGATTTCCCGTGCTTTATGATGGTGGAAAACATTTCTACCATTTCCTTATGGCAGAAGGAAAAAACCATTTTTTTCTAGGAAAAACATTTGCCATTTCGTTATGATTGTGGAAAACATTTCAATGTCCCTGCATTGTCAGACTGTCAGGGGCACAGCTTTCTATGTGATTATCTTTACTATGATCTAATTACATTTAAAAGCATTTAATTTCTAAAAGTCTCTTACACTGTCTCTGTCATAATGTTTAGAATGTACCTATACCATACAGTAGTTATTCTTAAGCCTCCTTGTACCTAGGAAACCTCGTAGAAGAAATACACTGTATAGAAAATAGATGTTCTTTATTTAATGCTGAACTAATTCTTAAAGCCGCATTGTGATTAATCATGTTTGCGCTGGTGGAAGTCTAGAAAGGGTAGTAGACTTTTCCTCCTGCTTTTTCTCTGTTGAGATGGTGGGAAGCCCAAATATCCATCTTGTGAAACAGAGTCTCCCTTCCACTGCTGCCAGTACTTCATCCTGCTGTCTGAATGGGATAGGACTTTGCCTGTGACCCCCGACCCCCCCCGCTGCTTCCTAGAGCTGCCAACTCAGGGCTGTTGAACTCAGTGAAATTCAGGGCTGCAGGTAAGCGGTGTGACAAGTCAAGTTTTCTTTGTAGTGCTCGGAGAGGTTATGGAAACATGATACCACCTGCAATCCCTGCCCGAACTCTGCACACTATTTCTATATCGAGTGCAGCTATTTTCTTATCACTTCTTTTACAGATAAAGACTGAAATCCTGGCCCAAATAAAATCAGTGGGATTCTTCCACATTCCTTTCAGTGGAGCCAGGATGTGTTGCAAACGTCTGTGCTTGAGCTGCCCCTTTGCGTGGTGTGGGTTATGGTATGCCTGGTGCATTTGCACGTATACATCTGTTCCCACCTCTCCAGCAGTGCTGCCCCTGCTGAGGGACAGACACCGAATGCTCTGTCTGCTCTCATGTCAGCCTTAAGGTACAGGAGGAGAGGCAGGACTTCCCTGAGCTGATGTAGGGGAAAAGAATTTACAGGGGGAAAATAAATACACCGTGCTTTCTTTAGAGAGGTGTTGTTTGGGGTGGGTTGGGTTTTTTTTTTTGTTTCTTTGTTTTGTTTTTTTTAAACCACTGGGTTTACCCTTTTTTCATCTCAAAATTACAGAAGTCATATGCATGGTTTTGCCAGTAGTGGCTCAGTGAAGGTTTATTCTGGTTTTAATCTCCTAATTTTTAGGTGGTTTAGGAGTTCTTTTGTGAAACTTCGTAAGGCTATATTGGTTGGAAATTATTCCTCTCTCCCATTTTATCTAGTCCAGTTTTAGTATTAGCTTACAAAGCAGTTCTTTCTTCTGTGGAGCTGATGAGGAACTGGCAAATTCAATACGAGGTTCAGACAAACTGGTCCTCTGCTGGGCTGGGGCTTAGGGCTCTTGCTTGCGCTGAAACCAGGTGTAAACTTCCCAATCTGTCTCTCAGTTTGGCTGTTCTACTCCTCTGCAGCCCTGACCTGCAACTGAAAACTCCTGCACTGATCTTCCTCAGTGTTGAGAGCTTTCAAAACTGAGTATGCATTTGGCCTGTATTTGCTTAAATATAGAAAAAATAACGGAGCTTGTTCTGCACATTTGAAATATCAGTTTTCTCACTTAAAGCCAGCTCAAATATTCAGTGTATTTGCAAGTCTCGCACTAATTCATGTGGCTAAATTGACAGTAATGGGTGGATATTAAAGATGGATGGTACTGTTGCCCTTTAAATATGGCCTCCATTTCCTTTAGTGGGATTTTCACCAGTTTCAGTGCTTGGAAGGTCAGTTTTTGCATCTTTCTCCACTTTGCTAATATAGCACTATTGTTAAAATTCTTCCCTAGTTCATCCCTAATGGCCACGTCGTTAGGAACTTTAGGTTAGATTATGACTTCAGTGGTGGGGAGGGCAAGAAACAGTAAGAAGCTAAGCAAAAAATCCTGATGCAAATCTTACCTAAACCAAATTATCGGAATTGGCATCATGTATAACGGCTTCCTCAGTGGCTGCTGTGCTTACTGCGGCTACTCAGTTTACCAGTCCAAACTAAACTGTGCTCTCCTCTGCCCAGTAGATCTAGACCAGTAGAGAGGGAAACAAACTGTGTGCCCTCGCCTCTCCGCTCTCCCCACTTCATAACTACAACCTCTATTATCTTGTCAAAGAGAAGTTTTTATGGGGAAAAAGGTAACATATCACCACAGTAACTTCTGAACATAGCTCACACCTCAGGACCTGATGTAGCGGAGAAAGTCTTACTTTCCCTCTAGGCTCCGTACAAATAGAAATGCCTTGAACAGTGAGCCAGCAAAAATTGAAATTAAATAGGGGCAACTGTACATTTATTTTATGTACAGTCACATTAATCAGAGGTATTATTTTTCTTTGGAAACGACTTTCAACAAAAGCAAAATTATAGCAATTAAAAATGTGAGGAAGAAAAATAATATGGATTTTTGCTTTCTGTGGTTTTGTTAGTTTTTGCTTCATTTTGTGATATGTAAGTAGTAATGCATGTCTTACTGCACGTCAGTCTGTTTGTTAGATTGCAAGAGGCACTTCGGTTTAGGAAAGGTGAAGGTTCAGTAAGTACTAAACTAATGCTTAGTGACTTTTTTCATTGCACAAAACACTGCTAGTTTTTCTACAGTGACACGCAATAATGCAAATATAGAAGTAGAAAAGAATGGAAGGGCTTACTTGGAAATTCTAATAGACAGAACTTTCAAAACAAATTTATTTTTGGCTTTTTAATTATGTGGGGAGGTTCAGTATCACTTCTTTTTGAATTCTGACTTCGAAAGGAAATAAGTCAAAATTTCTGCCTTTACTTGTAGCTCTAAAATGCCACAAAAGGCCTGGTAGCTCACTAGTGAAAGTAATGGATTGCCGTAAGTTTAAACTTCTTGAGGCACAAGAAAAAAGATCTGGGATCTGTTGCTTTTTGAAATTCTGTGGGGATGAATTGTGTATTCTTCGCAATGCTACAAGCTGCATCTCTCTCTCTAACATTCCCTCTAGTTTTCCACCATCGTTCTTGTGTCTAGGTACATATAATTCCTTGTCTTCTCTTGGGTCTTGAATAGAAGAATTAAGGTGGCCACCTCCCTTTTTGCTGACAAAGGCTACTCTAATAGATAGCTGCGTATTTTTTCTGGGTGCCAGGAGGAATGACTGTATTGTGGACAGATATTGTGGTAGACAGAGGTATTGATTGAGTTTCATTGTAATAAACATTGCCAGATGTTATCTCAGTATGTACTGTTTGCATTAGTAAATAAATAAATCCTCCAGAGCACATTTATTCCCTATAATATTTTTTCAAAAGTTTACCACTGTCTACTTTTATATGTCTAAAGTGAACTTCCTCTGCTTTCTGTGCAGCTTGAGAAACTAATTGGGACACGTGAAGCTAATTGTAAAATTCAAATCCCCCTCTACGTTCAGATACAGCATCAAGGCCAAATCTGGAATGTATATATGACAGCATCTTCACTTTGGGTACTTTTTCTTCATCTGAGACCTCTTCCTGGTCTGAACAGTTTTTTTCACTGTTGTGTTACTCTCCATACTGGTAAACATCTTATGGTGGGAATGTCATGGTAAACATCTGTGTCCTCTGACTCTTGACAAAGGCTGTCAGCTTGTGGATCACTTGCTACACAAAATGATGATGAGGTTCACATGTGTAGTCACTGAAGAAGATAGTAAGCGCTAGTGCTTGCAAGTCCAACATGTTTTACAACTTTACATGCTACCCCTTCTTAAAGTTTTTATTTTGGACAAAGACTATCAAACCCATACTTGTTCATTTTACATTCATTAGTGTCTTCCCTTTTCTCTTCTTTTTGTGGGCAAAAAGGGAAAAGAAGAAAAAAAAATGAATGAAAAGCAAAGGAAGGGGGGAAAGTCTGACCTTCCCACCAACTTTTCCTTGTTGCACACATGAATATTTTCAGTGATGTCCCTGAAAATTTGAAGAGAACTACTTGCTTCCAAAAATCCCTGTGTAAAATTAGGAATACTTGGCCATTTAAAATGCAGCTCTGTTTCTCATCTCACTTCCCTTTGAATAGTCAAGTGCACGTCCAAGCAACAGCCACTAAAGGAAGAATTTCATGTTGTGTGCAAACGTGGCTTATCAGCTGTGCATTTTTCTTGTTTCTAAGGAATAAAGATCACAAGTGTGAAATGAAATGTAACAGGGAGGCACCAGAGTGCAGATCAGAAGGTGGCTGCACTTCAGCACAGATGGTGGAAAAACTTAAATCTACTCTTGGGTCCTGAGACCTTCACCCCTCTCAGGTTAGCAAACGTATCTAAGGTAGGAAGCTGGTGTAGCTAAATTCCCAAGTGATTTTAAGGATTCATGCTCCCTAAAAGAAGGACGCATGGGAAATATGCCTGGGAATCACCATTTTGTTGGATGCTATAGAATGTTTGTTTAGGGAAATAGATTTGCTAATAGCTTTGTTAATCAGTCACGTCCCAAATGAAATAAAAAGTACAACACAGCCCTCCTCAGGTTTGGTCTTCTGCAAAATTAAATGCCTCGTTTGTTCCTCTTATCTAGGCAGGAAAAGTGGACCAAAGAATGACAAAGTCTGCAGTCGCTTTGTCTGTGGCCCTTTTGATTTTTTTAAGGGGTAAGGAGTTCATAGGCTTGCTGCTTCTTCCTCAGGAAATATGATGGAAAGCGTTTGCTTTGCTCTCTCCTCCTGCTCTCCTTGTCTCTCAGCTCTGAAGTGACACAGGGCACACCATAAGACACCTTCTCGTTTTGGGGAAGGTTAGGACTGCTGAAGTCTTGAAGAATCATTTCACATTGCGGGTAAGTGTTGCGGTACCTAGCTGATGCGATTACAGGTGGGTTGGTTTGTTTTCTGTTTGGTAGAGAGAGATATATATGCTTCCTTGTGCTCCCCATTTGCATGAACCAACCCTGTATTTTAATGATCAATTTCCAGGATAAGGTGGGAAGTCTGTCTCCAGGATCAGTTTGTTTTTTGGCATCTCCTCTGTTACTGTGTGCAGTGATGCCAGTTAATGCTCATTGAGGCAGTGGATTTGCAATTCTGGTTCTTGGCCTGAAGTGGATTGAGATTCATAAAAAATAATCTCAAATCACAAAGCCACCATGGGAGGCTTACAGCTTCTGTGACTATCTCACTTGGGCTAGATTTGAATCAGCAATCAGGAGGTGAATGGTTTTGTTCTTATCCCACTGCCAATTTCCTTAGCTAACATAATCTGAGTGTGTGTGTGTTACAAAACTTTATTTTCCAATTGAATGCATCCATCCTTTAAAAACAGGTTAAAAAATAAGGGACAAAATGTAAAGGAAATTTAACATTCAAAAAATACAGAACAGTGCTCAGGACTTTAAAATATATGTAAACATCAGTTCCTGCCAAGTTAGTCATTACTAAGAGTTGTTAACACGGGGGATTGATTGAGAGAATGATTGTTGCTGTAGAATGATGATTTAATAAGAGAAAATCTGATAGATTTGACATGCTACATAAAATGTGCAGAACGATTATTCTTTGGTAAATTGCAACTTTCATTTGTACCCCTTACAGCCGTGTTTGTTCTGTGCCTTGCCACATTCCCCTTTTTCCCTGTTACTCTCTTTCATTGCTAGAAATCATTAGTATTCACCATTGTTACACATGGCACCCAGAAAAACATACACACATCCCATTTTCCTTCCCCTTCTTGCCTTCTCTCACACCTTCACCTGGTCTGTTCTCCTGTACTCACCTACCACCAGTGGTAGAGTACTGCAAAATGTCCTGCTCCCCATTTTGAAAAGATGGCTACCGAGAGCTCAATTTTATTTGCTCTTTGCTAGCACTTGCTCCATAGGCACCTACTCCTTACTCTTCTGGCTGATTATTATTTATCCATTATTTAGTCCTAACAACACGTTTGGTGCTTTATAAGCCAGAAAATGAAGGCTGTCTCAGCTCGAGGAAGTTGTTGTATGGGACAAATAGATGAAACGGCCCTTCTATTGTTACCATCTTTAGTGATGAGCTGTACTCTGTCCTTCCATTTTTCAGCAATAATTTCTGAGAGGTTCTAAATGTGTGTACCTAAATCTGAAATGCCCAGTGCCTCTGTGAAGATCCTATTTGCAAGTGTTGTCAGCGTGTTTGGTCTTCTGTAAAGCCTGGTTGTTTTGGCAGGCCGTGCCCAAGTAACAGTAATCACCTTGACCTAAGCTGCTGCTGGCCCCTTTTACTGCAGATAATAGGGTACGCTGGTGTCAGAGGCTGGTCTACAAATGGTCTCCTACTTGCCTTGGAAAAATGTACGGCTAGCCTTGGTGCTTGTACTCTATGAATAATAATAATAAAAAACAATCCTAGAGTCTGATTACAACAAATAAATTCCATAACACCCTCTGCACTATATCTGTTGTCGTGCCAAAGAGCATAACATAAAATGACTGAGAACAACAGCAATTCAAAGCAACAGCACACAATAGTGTAATTGGACCCTAAGCACATAAAAATAATGGTTTAAAAGAAAGAAAGAAAGAAAAAAGCCAAAACTGGGACCATGGACTGGCATCAGGGACAGTGTCATGAAACCGCAGTAAGATGCGTGAGCCTAGTAGAAAGAAAAAGAGAAAGGGGGGGTGAGTTACTTATGAATCAGTACAACTGTGCTTTGTTCTGCATGAGTGTTTTAATAGAGCAAGTGTAATATAAGGATCAGGTGGGCTCGTGGGAATGGAACAAAAGGTTTTGTAAAATTAAAGCAAAATAATTATAGCTCTAGGTGTAGAGTGAGCACACTCCAGCAGTTGATAGCAGGAACCTGCTCAGAATGGAGAAGGGAGGAGGGAGGAAGATGCAGTTGGAAAGGGGTTTTGGTTTGGTTTTTTTAGTATATACATGCATACACATGCACATGCACATACATACACGTGCATATATAATACAAACAGATTTGTATATGTACATTAACAAAGACTTTAAATCAGTGACAGTTGTGTGCAACTTCAGGACTGACTAATATAACCACACAAAAAAATGCCTTAAATTGAAAATTTAAGGAATATTCTCAAATGAATTAATTAACAACCAAAAAAAAAAAATCACAGCAGAACATTTTCTTTCTAACGGAATAAAGGACTAAAGTCTAAATCAGAGACCATCCTGTGACATGGGATTCAAAGATTTTCTTGCTGTAAAAGCCCAATGAGGAATACATACAGAGTGCCCAGTACACTAATAAACGAAACTCAGAGTTCCAGAAGTACATGTGATCTTCTGGGGGTCACAAGAAAGCTGTCAGCAATGTATTGTGTTACAGAATCTCCCACGTTTGGGCAAAGCATTCTGCTGTGCTTGCTTGCAAAAAAAAAAAAAAAAAAAAAAGCTGTTTCCTACCTGAATTGAAGAGTAGTTTTACCTGCAAGATGAGAGCTTGGTTGATCACAAGGTGGCCTCCCTGTATCTAGTTGTGTGCTTTTGCTTTCCTTTACCATCTACATGTGTATGTACCAAACCGCACAAGGATGATGCATAAAAGTAAAAAAAAAAAAAAACAAACGCAAAACCCCAAACAAAACAAAAAAACACAAACAAACAAACAAACAAAAAAACCAAAATCCCAAACTGACTCCTGCCCCACCACATCTTTTCTCTCTAAATTGTTGACTGGTCCTCAAAGATGTAAGTAAAGAGGAGATGCCCAGGATCCAGGAATGGAGAAAGACTGTACTCAGGTGTGCATCCTTCTCTTTCTAGGTATGTCATGTTAGGTTCATAATGTTCAGAATCTGCTCCTGGTTTGGGCAGTCACTACCAAACAAATAAATTATTTTTATTTCTAGATATATTGAAAGAGAAAGAGTGAATTTAAATGCCAGCCCCGTGGCACCTGAGGGTTAGGATGGGTTTCCGTCCACTCTTGTGCCGCTATATGGACTATTACAAGGAACATGAGCAACTACCGGTGATAAATTGGACCTAAACCGAGAAACTGTTTTTGTCACAGGACTCAAATTACTTCCCTCCCGTGGTGGACGGTTTCTGACAGGCAGGACGATTGCCACCGCATCGCGATGCACGATGCAGGCAGTCTGTGGAAAGGAGGTTCAGCGGAGCCCACAAACTGTAGTTGCAGGCACAGCTACTACAGATGGCTGGCGTGCAAGATAAGGCCTTGGCGAGGGAGGGGGGCGATTAGCCTGCCTCCCACCACATTTCCCCTTATTCTGTAGTCAGATTTCCCTTATTCAGAGTTTGTTCAGGATAATTGTTCACAGACAATATATTTTTGTGCTCGCGGTGCAATCAGAGGCTGTTCTCACTTGAAGCGGAGCACATCTCTTAGGTAGTGCTTTCTGCCAGAATGTGGAGGCTGAGATCAGAGTGAAGCTTTATGAGCTCCATTTGGTGCTTTTTACTTCCGTCTTGTTTCTCTCTCTGCAGGGGATGTGAAACTAGATTTGTCCTGTTTCCACAGCAGGGTTTTGGTTTATTTTGTTTTTCCAAAGCATTTCATTCGGTGGCGCAAATCCAGAGGAGAGTGTGTTGCAGAGATGGATTTGAATGTCAGACAGAAAGAGTTGTGTTTAATAAACTCTTTGTTGTAAATTATAGAAACTAGAGAGCAGGAGGCCCCTGTTTAATACAAACATTCTGTGGTTAAATTATCGCTTTAAGTATTTACCCCTTAACAGAAAGAGCAATGAGACAAGGTAACTTTGCTAAAATGACTGCTTATGGCGTCTGAAGCTTCAAACTGAAATTCTTTAGTTCTGAGTACTCCTCTCAAACTCTTTCCACCTTCCATCTGTCTCTGTCTTTCATGTTAGAGATAGCCACCTAGTAGAACTGAGTGAGAGTTGGCTGCGGGACAGAACTCGGAGGGTTGTGATCAGCGGCACAGAGTCTAGTTGGAGGCCTGTAACCAGTGGTGTCCCCCAGGGGTCAATACTCGGTCCAATTTTGTTTAATATACTCATTAATGACCTGGATGAGGGGACAGAGTGTATCCTCAGCAACTTTGCTGATGATACCAAACTGGGTGGGGTGGCTGACACCCCAGAGGGCCGTGCTGCCATCCAGCATGACCTGGACAGGCTGGAGAGCTGGGCAGAGAAGAACCTAATGAGGTTCAACAAAAGCAAGTGCAAGGTCCTGCACTTGGGGAGGAAGAATGCTAGGCACCACTATAGGTTAGGGGTGGACCTGCTGGGAAGTAGCTCTGAGAAGAAGGATCTGGGGGTCGTGGTAGACAGTAAATTATCCATGAGCAAGCAATGTGCCCTTGTTGCCAAAAAGGCCAATGGAATCCTGGGCTGCTTAGGGAAGAGTGTGGCCAGTAGGTCGAGGGAGGTCATTCTCCCCCTCTACTCTGCACTGGTGAGACCACAACTGGAATACTGTGTCCAGTTTTGGGCTCTCCAGTTCAAGAGGGACAGGGAACTGCTGGAGCGAGTCCAGCGAAGAGCAACTAAGATGATTAAGGGCTTGGAGCATCTCCATTATGAGGAAAGGCTGAGAGAGCTGAGACTCTTTAGCCTGGAGAAGAGAAGGCTGAGGGGAGACCTTATTATGGCGTACAAGTATCTAAAGGGTGGGTTGAAGGAGGATGGAGCCAGGCTCTTTTCAATGGTTCCCAGTAACAGGACGAGGGGTAATGGGCACAAGTTAGAACACAGGAAGTTCCGTTCAAATACACGGAAAAACTTCTTTACGGTGAGGGTGACAGAGCACTGGCACAGGCTGCCCAGGGAGGTTGTGGAGTCCCCTTCTCTGGAGATTTTCAAGCCCTGCCTGGATGCAATCCTGCTTTGGCAGGGGAGTTGGACTAGATGATCTCTAGAGGTCCCTTCCAACTCTGAAAATTCCGTGATTCCGTGAAAGTATCCGGCTAGTTAAAAAACCAAAACAGAACAAAAGCAAATACCAACACCCCCCAAAAAAAACCCAAAACAACAACAACAAAAGTTTTATAGGCTTTTAGAAGAAAAAAAAAAGATGCTGTAGTAACATGATGCGGTACTTGAAGATGGTAGCCCAACACGCTCATTGAACACATAGTTCACCTTACGTGTGCTGCTACTGCTTATCTCTTTTGCTCACCAGCTTTTGAAAACACCTTTTTGTCTGTATCATGGCATGAGTTACATATCTGTGTTTATCTCATTTCAAAGTGATTTGTCAACATGAGCCTATTATGAAATTAAAGGTTAGTAACAGGCCAGGCATTTGGCGGGGTAAGCACTGCCCACTGGAAAGGGAGAGGTCAAGAATAGCTAGTCACATCCCAAGTCTTCAGATGTGCCTCATGAGCAGTGCGTTTTGCTGTTTAGGAACAGAGATGCTGTAAAGCTTCAGAGTCGAGCTCTCATTCACAGCAAGGCACAATATGCCAGTATCTGTCACATTCCAAGTCCTTGCAACGCTATTGAAGTCAGAGTATTCAAGTCCCAGATTCTTGGCTTCTTTTGAGATCGACTCATTTTCTTCCTTGCCAGTCCAGTAAGTCTGACATACATACATGCACACACGTACTCATATAGACATACTGATATTTTTCCCAAGCATGAAATTCAAAAAAAGAACAAAAGCATGGGCTTTTTCCCTTTGTCCTTTGATTTTCTGACAAGGAGGAACTTCTTAACTAGTTTATATTCCAGCTTTATTTTCTTCCATTCACTCTTTGCTGGGAGCGGAGACTGAAGGATTAAGACAAGAATAACTCTGTATTATATCTATAGACTCTCTCTATATATAGATATGTTTTATATATGTTGTTTATATAATAAAATCTGTTCTATACTGTACTATAAAAAAGAGAGAAGGTAGTATTTCCACTTTAGCTCAGAAGGAACTGATGCAGCACTGCTCAAATGTCCCTGCTTTCCCTCCATCTATTTTGGAATTCAATAAGCAGTAACATACAGGCACCAGTAAAGACTGCTGTCCTTCCCTTTGCTCTTTTGTCTGTTTCTCCTTTTCCTAGTCTGTAGGAGAATGAATCTAGTCTGGCTAGAGATTTTCTCATAAGGCAGATGAAGTTTTTTAGATAACAGTAAGGACAATTTCTGGCCTTATTGAAGTCATTGGCAGTTCTCCAGATGATTTGTTATGAGATTTGACCTTGAGAAAAAGGATCAGTCACACTCATCTCCTTTTTATTCTGAACTAGAATGACCCATATCACTACCCAGTGATGGCTGCCTAGGATACTAGCAGTGAATTTTTGGAAAATGATCAGAAGTTCAAATATATGCAAGAATGCATGAAACCCACTGTCTAAGAGACCAGAGAGAATGCAGTTGGGCACAGCAAAATACGTGATTAAATAGAACCAAATAAAACTGGAAGCTTGTTATGAAAGATCTTCTATGCCCATTTTATTATTTTTCTACATAATATCATGTTAGGATGAGGCCCAGCACGGTTCTCTCAGTCCTAAACTTATGTATATGTCTTTCTGCATTCTCTAAAATCTTTTGGTTGCAGAGCACTATAAATGGTGCAAAACAAAGTCTCTTTTCCAAGTTCCCTACAGTGAACAATTTAGGAGCATTTAGTTTTAGCTTGTATTAGGACTTCATGTCCTCAGAGAACAGATTCTGCCCCTTTGATCTCTAGATATAAAAATCACTGTTTCCCATGTTTCCCAGTGGCTACAGAAGATCACTGGGGCCCCAGAAAAGAGCCAGGGAGACGTGGAATGAGGACCTCGCAGCTCCAGTCCATTCCCAGCATTGCTGCTGACTGCTTGTATAATTGGAAAAAACCTGTTAGTGATCTCCGGTAATCTCTGTTTCTGAAATCAATTTAAGAGTACTTACCTGACTTTAAAACACGCATTGAGGAAGGAAAAAAATAACGTTGAAGAAATAGTCATATTCTCTAACCTTAACCTAACTTCTTTCATGTTTTTATGTGTGCAGGTAGTCCGCAAAGTAAATTCACAGGCATGTGATTTTATATGTCTGTATCCCATGCAGTGCCCCTTCCTATGGAACAGAAGTTGATCAAAACCAGTACTCTAATCTAACAGTTTTCCCTGTCTTCTGGAGGGAAGGCGAGCTAGTGGGTCAAAGAGAATATAAGATTTCATTACAATACAGTTGTGTCTGCAGCTGAAAGCATTTCACTAACATGTTGCTATCAAGAGTTTTCCCTTTCAACATTTCTTGTAGGAGGTGAATTTTCCAGTTGGTTTGACTTTGCTGTCAAAAAAGTCAAGCTGCTTTTTTTTTTTCTTTCCCCTGATTAAGTGAATAAAATGTTGAAAATAATTAAGGCAAGGAGAGTTTTAAGTCTGGGTTGGTTTGTTCTTTGTTTTGTTTTTTTTTTTTTCTTAATTCCTAACCTGGTAAACAAACTGCTTGTATCCATCTTTACAGAGATAATTTAAAACCACTGTGCTGAAAGTGTAGTGTAAAAACACCAGTTCTGACTTCAGAGACAAAAACACTTTGATGACCTTCAAACCTCATGTGTTAAACTTGCAAGTAAAAATCATGTTTTTCATTATTCTTTTTACCTCAAGGTTACTTCAGGGCTAAAGTTTCCTGTGAAGATCAAACAAGAGGGTTTTTTTTTCTCTTTTGCACATCCTCTCTTATGCCCAGATTATGCCTTCTGTGAAAATACTAAACTGCAAACTTTGTGGCCTTGAAGCTGGAGGGAGGATTGCTTAGTGTTTTTAAGGCTCTGATCAGCAGACCAAGAGAGATCCGGCTTCTCTTCTCCTCTCTGCCTCAGTAACCTTGGAAAAGTCAATAATATATTTGTGCCTGCACTCCCCAGCTGTAAAAGGAAAGGGATGCCAATTCCCTGCTGCAGAGGCCCTTTGAAGATAAACCCGCTCTCTGAGACCGATAGCGAGCCCCGCAAAACGGGAGTGCGGGTCGGGTTCCCAGCCCGTGCCTTGAGCGGTGTGTTTTTCTCCCAGACACACGGTCCTGGAGATCCACCAGGAAATCTTCCACGTTTCCAGGCAATGGCAGTGGACCTCTCTGCTCCTTCCTGAGCGCACCCGTGTCAGCAGCTGCTCCGGGAAACCTCCGTGTCTCCCTCCCTGTTGAGTAGGGCTGCTGACACAGAGGGGACGGCTGTGCGCTCCTCTCGCCCTTGCAGGATGCAGGAGTCAACTTGCCGGGCCTGGCTCCTTACTTTGGAGGTTTTGTTCCCCTTTACAGGGTGAAAGTGGTTGGTTTAGAGCCACAATGCCGTGATTCTTCTGTGATTTATTATCTGTAAATGCTAGTGTTCCTGGTACGCTTCTTTTTAAAATGTTTTGCTGAAGCCTTATTCACATAGGCTGATCATATGTGCCCCAGATACAAACAGGAAGACAAAGTTTCCAGTTCCATCTGCTGCAGTCTAGAACGATTTTATCCGCCGTTCACTGGGGGAGAGCAATTCTCATTTAAATGGCACATAAGCTGTGTGTTATTAGTCTGATAGGATAAAGAATTGTGTTTTTTTCCTGGTGGGTTTTTAACTCTGAGCTGGAAATAAGCGCGCTGCGTGAACCCTGAAGTGGAGATGTATAAAACAAAAAAAAGATACTTGAGAAATATCAGAGGCTGGAATTGTACATCAGAGATTTCTGCTTAGCACCTGGACTGTTTGTTAAATCTCTTCTGAATGATTCTTCCACCAAAGTACCTGGCCAGCTCTTCGCCAGCAACTTTCAGCAGAGGTAGGCAGGAAACCCCATCAAAAAAACAGTGAAGCAAACGCAACCCCCTTGTAGCCACCACTGTTTGGAAATGAACAATTAATGAATGCAACCTCTTCACTGATGCCCTAAATTCCTTTGTCACTTAGTAACAGCCTGTGCAAACTACGCCTCTGCGCCTGACCTAAGTTATATCATGTTGTGGAATTATCTATTGTTGAACGTGTACGGAAAATGGATTATAAGATTTATTTAGTGAAAAAATCACTTCGGCATAGAGAGCAAAATGAAAAATGCGTTCACGTCCCATGCCTGGACTGAGAGACGTGTCTCTACGTACCTCCGTAGCTTCCTAACACTGCTAATGTGAAATAGCGATAGTGTTTATCTCCTTCAAGAGCCCTTTCCAGGATAGTGCTCGGCTGCAGCGGAGCTTGGTGCCTGCCAGGAGACAGCTTTCCGGTGGAGAGCTTTCCACAGCAAGCTGTTTCTTATGAACCACCTAGTCAGTCCTCCTTGAGGCATTGCTGCCTTGGGTCAGGCTTGGGGCATGGTCACACCTTTATAAATTTCTGTTAGCAATACTGATTTTAGTAGAAGTACCTCAGGTTTGTAACGGTGTTCCTGACCAGAAGCTGGTCTATTGATTTCAGTAGGAATTTACCTGGATAAAGATGTAACCGGTAACTGAGCAGTTGAATTTTAACTGTTCTGGACCAGTGGAATCCTTTATGTTACCTGGTTAATGTACTTAAACGTGGGCTTAATTTGCTGGATTTTTTTTCTTTTCCTCAAAATCAACTTTTTTTTTTTTAAGTTTGTTGTTTGGAGTTCTACTTTCTTCGTTTGTAAGCGGCTAAAGATGCTCAGCTGTAGGTACCCTTTAGTAGTGGTTCACATTATGTAGATAATACAGTAGGGAGATGCGATGGAGATGTTAGTACCGGGAGCCTTTGTGACACAGAAAAAAAAAGCACTGAAATATTTTGAGAGAGATTTTTCTTGCTAGACGCCACCGCAGAATTCCTGTCCAGCTTTGGAAAATAAAAATACCGTTGAAAGTGAAAGCGAATAGATGCTGCAAGCAGGGAGAAGACAAGCGTGAGGTTAAAAAGTTACAGTGACCACGTATCCATTTTCCTGTCAATGGGATTTGGAAGGGATTCCTACCAAAATGCGCACGTGAAGACCCAGGGCCGTGTTGAGCCCTGCTGCTAAAACATGATGCCACGTGAGCGCTCGCTGCCCGGGCCGCACAGAGAGGAGGGACTGCCGTCCCTCGGGGGACGAATGCGAAGGAAGGAAGCAGATCACAGTGTATGAAGTCTGAGAAGTGACAGCGTTTTGCACTGAAGGCAGCTGCATGAGGTTACCTGAGGACAATGTCTGGCTCTACTAGCTGATTGCTTAGAGCATCTGAAAAAAAAAAAATCCAGTTAATGGGGGCACCTCCTAAGCAAACCAGATATCCCTTTTACCGTGCAGTCCCTGTTGAGAAGAGTATAATTTTACATTAATTACACTGGATAAGTAAGAATGTTATGTTCTGACTTTATCCAGTAAATTCCCATTTAACCCAGTTGTCCCTATTAAGTGTGTCAGCTTTTCTTTCAAAAGCTCTGCTGTGCAAATACAAATTAGTATATTAATGTATGTATATATAAAGTATGTAATTTAAGACAACAAAAATTAGGAAGCCCTTACCCATTTTTTCAGAAAGAATTATTTATTACAGAATATTACAACAAACTCTGCTTGCTTGTTTATAAAAATTAAATTTATTTTTGTTCATACTGTTTTTCACTTCTAAGCCTTACCAACAGAATTATACTTGTCACTTTCATTTTCTTTAATGTACTTTAATTTTGTTTAAAGTTGATTTAAAGTTCCATTTTCAGATTCTCATCTAAATATTGAAAATTTGACCTGAAAGTACCTCCTAAGACCGATCTACTCTTCTCTGCCCTGTTCTTAAATTATACATAACATATACTAGACAATAGGCAGATTTAATTCTGAAATGCTTTGTTTATGTCAGTTTAAGTCAAAGCCTAAGGGAAAGCAATTAGTTTATCTTACATAAAATCAGTGTGTAACTCTGTTTAACCGAAGTTCAGTATATTTCCAAAGTCTTTCCCTCACAAACGGCTGTTGGAGAGCAGGTCCACCGCTGTCTTCCTGAAACCCATGGTAATTCTGTTGTTTGCATCAAAGGGTACAGGACAGGCCCTACCCAGGCACTTGGAAGTTCCCCTGTTTGGAAGGCACTTGTATAGCGCGGCGTGGTCGCCATCAGGTGTAGTTTTTGTGCCCTGTCCTTAGAGCTTTCAGAGGAAAATCAGTTTTAGGGAAGAAGGGAGCAATGCACTCAAAGTGAGGTTTTCACCTTTTGCGTGCTGTTTGTTTCCCCATCCTATTTCGCTTTTGGAGAGTGCTGTCCTGCATGAAGGAGACGGCCGGCACCCTTACAAACTTCACGGATCTCTTTGTGTTATGTTGCTGTTTGGCAGGGGGCTTTGGGGGGGAAATTCAATAATTTCTAACATTAACTGACAATCAATTTGGGCATATGACAGTGTAGGGTATATGTGTACGAGAATCCCAAAGATGACTGGTTTGTTTAAGCGCGTTTCTTTACTTGTCTGCTTTTTAGCAGCTGATGTATAGGATATACATGACATAAATGCATTTTATTAGGGATGGCTGATGCCTCTGATGCTGTTTATGCTCAGAACATGGTATTTTAGAATGCGTATTTGCATTTGAGGAAATATTACTACATTTTATCATTCTGGGGTTTGAATTTGCGGATGATTCCATGGTTTTCTACAATATCACTGCATCATATGAAATGCACGCAGCGCTTCTAAATGCATTAAAGTGTCCATAGTGTGACGTTAATTTTCAGTTTTGGGCCCAGAAGTTGTTTGTGCTCATGTAAGAAGTAGCCAGACCCAAACTGATTTCGATAGATGATGCATCTCTATCCTAAAATGGATTTAAATGGATTCTTTATCGTACCGTTCAAACTCAGGTGGGTCATTTCTTAATTCTGCTCCCTGTAAGGGTGTTGCTGTTTTGTATTTCAGAACCTAGATTTTCATTTAGCAATTAATGTGGGTGATTCAAGTCACTCCTTCTGTATTTTATTAATTTTTGCCAAATATAGTATTACTCTGCCTACTGTTGATTGAGCAGAATGGAACTTGCCTACACAAAATTTCTTAGGAAATACAATTTGCACATCCAGATTTCTAACTACACCCACTCTCCCCATTATTGCAAGGTGTTAATCTAGTTGTGTGATGCTGCCTGCACAGATGCATACATACATACCCTCTTTAAAAAAAAGGTTCCGCGCCTCAGTCCTTATGAGAGAGCTCAGATACTGAGTTTTTCTCTGTCTGTGTGCTCGCTGAATATTTAGCCCTTGTGATTACTGCAGCAGAGTTTTTGTGAAGGCATTTCTATGTTTTTAGAAGGTGCTTTGAGTAAGTAGTTTAATCCTAAGTAGCAACTGAGTTCCTTTGCAGCAAAAGCAGCTGCTGCTTTTAAAAGTAATTTTAAATTTACTCATATCCATTTTAACAGTACTTTTGATTTGAGCACTTCTCTTCCAGAAATCTACCCTGGAGAAAATGTTTTTAATCAGGTTAAAATGGAGGCAAGATAGAAAAAAAAAATGTTTGCTGTGGCTTGACTGCAGCAGTGCTAATGAGCTCTGCTCTAATACATGAAGGAACATATGGCCCCCATCTGAATACAAACTGGACACAAAGCAGTAATTCAGCTGAGATGTCCTGAATATTGTAAACTGGGTGAATGTGGTTGAAGGTGTTTATAAACGGTGGCTGAATCCCACACACTGACTCACTGCCTTCTAATGTCCGGGGCTCAAGGTGCTATTTGTAAGAGTATAGGAAGTGACCAGTAGAGGGAATTCTTAATTAATGCTAACAAAATAGCAAACTGAAGTGGTAGGCTATGAAGAAAAGACCTCTTGTGCTCATGACGCAGCAAGAGGCGGATTATGGAGAGGCCGAGTTAGGAGAAGAAAAATCACAGGACAAGCAAATTGAGTATTTACTGGCAAATAATTGCTCTCTTAAGCTGTGGCTCTCCTCCTAAATTCTTGGCATTCCTGAGCACTAGAACCATTTTCAAAAAATTCATCGTTACAGAGTAGATAGAAAAAAACTCTCAAAGGCTGATGGTACAGACTTACACAGGTAAGAATGTGCGTATTACTGCATATATTTCTTCTGAAGCTTTAGAATGTCCATCGTTTACAGGACCGCTACTTTTTTCTGTTTCCAAGAGAGCTGATGTTTTGATTTCACAGCTATATTTCGTCTAAAAGTTGGGGAAGTGGAGATAGTCTTCTAAGCTGTAGTGTATGCTTTTCTATCACCACAGATGTATCGATGTACAAGAAAACAAAACAAGCTTGTGGAAGAAAGTACACGGCCCAGTTTTATTTAGTTTAAATGGGTCCCGGCTTTTACAGAGGTGCCTCTAATTATAAAGCGACACATCGGCTTAATGTGGGGCAGGAACATATTGCCCCTATGTGCTTGCATTGCTAGGCAGTCTAATTTCACTGGAGAAATGCTTGTGAGATGCTGCAGGGAAGGAACTTTTTCTAAGCAGCTCTTAGGGACTGCCTGCATCCCTCCGGCTTCCCGAGGTGTGGCTCCCCAGGGAGATGAGATGCCTGGGAACCCACTCTGCTCCTGTATCCAGTTTGCATACCTGTCTCCTATTCCTTTCCTTTTTCAACGTAGCCCCTTTCAGCCAAGTTGGATGGGTGAAAGTCTCCAAGATACCTAAGCTCCCGCATGATTTTGGATGTGGGCAGCTTTTTAAAGGGGAAAAGCTCTTGTAATGACCCTGCTGAGGGAGAGGCTGCCTCACAGTTATACCCAAAATTACAGATCAGAGACCAAATGTGGACAGAAATCTGTAAGAAAGGAGGCTCTTCTGGATCTTCGTGAGCTGGCTCAAATTCTCAGAGAATTTTGGTTTTGTTTATTCCACATGTGAACTTCATTTTCTAGTAGTAAAAAAGACTGTTAGGGCTGTGCAGATGTATAGGTGGTTAAGAATGCTCTGCCTTAAAATATGACTCTTATTCACATCTTAATCATCAAATAACAAAACAGTAACATTACCGTTTTTTTATCAAACCTACAAAATGTTGTTCTTCATTTCTGCTCCCCATTTCATCGTGTGCATTAAAAGGAATGGCCAAAACAATCTCACCTTTCACAAGTAAATGAGAATAGCACGTGCCCCTGAAGAGCAAAAATGTTCTCTTGAATTTATAGGGATTTGCTTTTGGTTGTACAGAGCCTGTCAGGTGGGGTATCCAAGCTGAATACTCGATTGATGGGCATTTATGTATTGCAGACACCCCTCTAGAAAGCCACACAGTAAGCATCACAGAACCCAGTATCAGGTCCTTCAGAAGAAACGCTAAGTTCCCACTAAAGAGTAATGTTGATTTAACCTTTCCCATAGGGGTAGTTTCTACTTAATAGGTATCAAATTGCTGTTGGCTTATGTCTTTAAACATGGGCAGTTTTCAAGTCCTCGTACTTTATTGTACCATAATTGTGGATATTCTGTTTATTCAGTACTATGCTAATTATTTCTATAATTATAATATATTTATCATTATTATAATGGGTTGTGTTATTGTTATTATTATTATTATGGCAATAATTAGTCCTTTTTAAACTCATAAAATCTTGGCCCTTCTGATGTCTTGGGTACAGAGTACTGCAAGTTAATTATATAGTATGTGGATGAAAAATAATAATCCTTTTATTGGTTTTAATGTTCTGCCTTTTAGTTTTAATGACTGTCCCCTCGTTTCTTGGGAGGTCAGATTTATTTTATTTTCTCTGTGCAGTTACATTTATGTCAATTCCACTATGTTCAGTCTTTTTCATTTTCTCTGTCAGTTTTGAAGCTTTCTAAACTTTTCACATATGGAAAGCTCTTGAGGGCTTTAATGAGTCTTTTTTACTCTCTGAACCCTTTTTGTCTCTTCTCCTCACTAGGAATTGGAGACAGGGTGATCAGGGTTGACTGCAAAATCCAAAGTGATGGCATAACACGAACTTATGTAACTGCATTATAGTATTCTCAAAAGTATTTCCTTTGGACCCCCCGTCTGTGCGAGGCACTGAGCAACCCCACCGGATCCCTCAGTTTCCTTTTCCTGAGTTGGGTGCCCTGAACTTGCTGTGCATTAAGGGATGGAAACAGTGCAAATTATTTCTTTATTTCTGGTAATGGGAAAGGCTAACTACAGAATCCTAGGGAAAGTTTTTTTAAAGTCAAAAGAGAGATCTGCGGAGAAAGATCCTTGTACCTTGTGTGCAGCAAACTGGAAGGATTCCATAAGATGGGGATGGCTGACATGGAAAGGAAGTACAGCTTGTTCTGTGGCTTCTAGACCATCTGCAAGTGACTTGCAAGAGATGAGAGGGTGCCAAACAAAAGCACAATTGTGATATAATGGAAGTATGAATCAGTCATTGGTCTACTCTTACTGGAAAAAACAGGCAAAACCCGGGACTGTTCCTCGGATGGCACTGTGATACTTCATTCTTTTGAAAGATGCACGTTTCAGGCACTAATTCAAGGCCAGCAGTCACATTAAAATGTCTGGAAAAAAGCTTTTTTCAGTTTAGACTGTCAAATTTTATCTCTTTATTTCTGCAGATTTCTGCATGTTATAGAAATATGTAATACAAAGTCCCTGGGTCAAAGATAGAACGTATCGAGTTGACTTTTGCTGGAAGAAAGTGGGTTTCATTCCCATTCCTTTCCTCTTGCTTCATCCCCCCTTCTCCCTTCTTTTGCCTCCTCTTCTTGCCCCTGACTGCCTTCCACCTGGCTTTTTCTTCCTCAGTAAAAATTCTGCCTGGCCTGGTATGTTTTACTACAGTGTAAATGATCACTTTCAGCATTAAGGTGATAAAACATACTTTATGCCTTCTTGGTTGCCCAAGAGATAACAAATAGATTTTGAAAAGCAGATGGTTGACTAGAGAGCCCTGAGGTATCGCAGAGCTAACAGGTGCAGCTCCCTATTCAGATTCTGCAATGCAAAGAAATACCGTTTCCCAGACAAACCGGGGGGGGGGGGGGGGAGAGAAACAGTGAAAAGATGGACTTCATACGTATATTTTGAAATTGTTTTATGGTAGGTGATGTGGGGACAGCGTTTGTATGCTGAGAGTAGCTATCCATTGCTAAGAACATGGGAAGCTTCACAGCTAAAGCAGAGTGCTGGAAGGTGGAGACCTGCACTGAATTCTGCTGTGCCTTTGACCAGCTGAGTAATTTGCACAACTCTCTTCGTGTCTGTTTCCCACACAAAAGCAGGACAATAGTGGAGGATTAACTAATGTACCCTTCTACGGATCATTGTGAACCCTGTAAGGGAAAAGCTAAGGAAGGAAAAGTGTGTTACTGTTGAAGCGCTAGATACTGAGGCTTCTCAAAACATGTTTCTGAAGTATGTAGAGTAAATTGTTCAATACCTCAAGCAAAACAACACATGTAGGTCATTAGCAAAGACAGAAAAATCATACCATTACCGCTACCTCTTTCAAGTCGCGTGTGTCCTATCTTACAAGTTTAATATGGGGTAGTCAGCGTATGTAGCCAGCCTGCCAGTGGTTAAGGGGCTGTATCTGAACTTTTTCCAGTTCTTCATAGAGCTTGGCTTCTGTGAGCTATTGGTAACTACAGATGCAATATATTCAGGGTTTTGTTCACACTATCATAAATCCCAATTCAGAATAAAAGCGGTTGGAGAATATAAATGCTTCATTATTAATAAACTCATTACGCCCTCATTTTGTGATCCTAAGCTTGAGCTGTCTGACTGAAATCCCTGGCATGCGCTTACTGAACGTCCTGAGGTACCTCAAACCAGGACACTGAATTAGGGCCACAGTGCAGGGCTGGGAGCACTTTGTTATTGTAGGTTCTCTTAAGCACATTTGGTCTTGGGATGTCAGAGGACTATGAATTGGTGTAACTTCTCTCTAGAGATCACAAGAGTTATCCTTGCTGAAGCAAGGAATTTATACAAGGCAACAAAAGGACTTTCTTGCATTGCTAGAGGTAGAAAAAAACAGAGACCTTAACTTCTAGCCTTCTAATTTGAATACTGGAGAACGGGATCTTCTATTTCAGGTAGAGGTAAAGGAAACCTAGAGGATAACAAGTCAGAATTTTAGCAAGTAGTGAGAAATTAGGAAAGGGCAAATAATGAACATGGGCTCTTTCTGCCCAAGCATTAAATTTTAAAGTCTTTAAATTCTAGATTGCAAGGAAGGTGTTTCAGTGTGTTTAGACCTATTAGAAAATAAATTCATTATAACCATAATTGCATTTTGAAATCGATGAGTACAGGAATAAGAAGATATTATAGATCAATAATCTTACGCAAGATTTTTTCTAGGAGTTATGGAGTCTGGTACACCATACTCTCGTTTTTTTCCGTAAAAACATTTTTCCATTAGTCATCAGGTTGGAACAAAGTTTATAAAAATGGGAAAAGCAAGTCATAAGAGCTGTAAAACATTTTGAAAACTTAAATGAAAAAGTTGAATAGGATGGAGAACTTTTTGAGCACTTGGGAGAAAAAAAAAAGTAATGAGGAGATGGTTTTCTGCTTTTGTTTAAGAGATGGAGTCTTGATGGAGAGTTAGGCAGGGAGAATACTGTAGCAAACTATGAATATATGATACCGTTAAAGGAAAGATTGCTCTCCTGTTCCTGTTTTCAGACAGATTGCCTTAGTGGTCCTGGTCCTTCAGTTCCACACAATTATCAACTGAGCTGAAGGAGATCTTCCTATAGCTGTGAGTAGTAATGAGGCTTTAGCATTTCTTTGCACATTACTACTAGAATGTGACTTCTCTCTCTAGAAGGCTCGCCTTTTCATTATAAGTGTTACTTCGTTTCTGCATATTTAAAGCATCGTTCATGTTACTATACAATCCCTTCACTGTGAAGCAGTAGAAAATCCAAACCAACAGAAGTTACAGAGAGCTTCTTTAACCTTGGATGTGAAAAGTGGTCGGCGATGGAGGTTTCAGTATACCAGGGCAGGAGCTTTGAAGGGGAGCAAAAGAATGGATATGTTTGGGATTGTACTCAGAATAACGTATAAATGATGCAGGAAACACAGAGAAACGCCACAAGCACGCCCACACAGGGAGATGCCAGAGACAGAATGAGAGCTGCCATCCAAACCAGTGATACCTGGGTTGTAAATAGATATAAGGCAGTGATAGTATCCTTTTATGAAGACGTTTGTTCTTTCCATTACGATTTTCCACCTCACTCCAGTTCACATACTCTCCTGTGACAAGGAATTGATGTGACCTCATGAAATTCCAAGAGGAGTAGAAATCAGACAAAATGGATGTTTCTACAAAGGTCAAATTACCCAGTCCTCTTAGAAGTAAAGGACATTGTAGTGCGAGTCAGTCGTCAGAAAATGATGCTTGAAGTGAGATGGATAAAAGGTAGCTGGGCAGAGAAGCTTAAAAGGTAGCTGGGCAGAGAAGCTCTAAGTGCTGTGAGGAGGTGATACTGCGTGGCAGATTTACCTGGGATTTTTGTGCTGGCAGGAAGACGGGTTTTGGGGGGGGGGGGGGGGGGGGGGGGAGGCTTTTTATGATCAAGCAATGTAGCTCAAAGCGGCATTGGTTTTATGTGTGTGAATGATAGACAGTGGTGAAACGGAGTACAGCAGAATCCTAAACCAAGCGAGTGTGATTGGGCAAATTATAGGGGGATTTATGCTCTGCAGCTATAGCTCAGATGATTTGGCTATGCTTTTTCTTTTTCTCATCCTTTTCCCAATTTATTTTGTATTATGTATCATGCCTATAATTGTGTTCTCTGTTGTTTGTCTCCTGACATGTTTAATCCCACAACACAGTCTAGTCTTGATGTTTTCCTTCTCTTTCAAAGAGTCCCAAGAGAGAGAAGCAAGGAAGGTAGATGTATTTGACTTTGGAAAATGAGTTGATGCCAGTTGCAAAGGAAATAAAATATATCACAGGGGTCTGCTGCGAGGCGGGGAGTGAAAATATTGCTCGTTTGTGACAAAAGATTGCCTTGAAGAATGCTTCAGCTTGATCAGTCTGAAACCCATGTCTCACTGTTTCCATTACAAAGACTTTTATGTTCCTGTTTCTTTTGGAAAAGACTCCATCTATTTTGAAATAAATCCAAGGCTCCCCAAATGTGCTGTTTGCTCTCAGGCCCAGCACATGAGAGCTGTACGTCGGGGTCACACTGCAGAGGGCTTAGGAGAACGTACATTATTTAGGTCATGAGCCAGGATAGCCAAGGAGTCCGCATGTGACCAGCCCCATGGCAGCAGAGGAGTCACAGTGTTGAGCTGATACAGCACGTGTTACTTCTGCACGGACTTTGAATGTGGGGACATTTGGGCAGCGTCGTCGTATTGCATTACAGGGCCATGGCTCCTCCCCAGCCCTGGGACACGGGTGCAGCGTGCTTAGCGCACCAGAGGACGAGCTGCCAAGCTGTGCCTGGCACAAGGGATCACGGGATGGGGGAGAAGCTAAAGCACTCCCCTGTGCAGGTGGTGCTCTGCTGTGGTGGGTGACTGCAGGGCTGGAATGGTATGAGGGAATCTCAGCCTGAATAAGTGAAGCCCAATAGATCTTTATTTGGCATGGGGCTCGTCTGGTTTGCGTGTAGGACTTTAGGGCCTGTATTGTGCTTGAAGGCGTAATAGTATTCATATGATGTCTTCTTGCTTCCAGGTCTGTAACTTGGTGCTAATCATTCCTTCAGAGCATCTCCGTCTGGATATGTTCGCTGGAGTTGATCATTACAGAGCCTTGGTACATTAATTCAGGTTCTGAGCAAACAGTGGCTCAGTATTCTCCCCGAACTCTCTGTGGCTTCCTGTCCTGAAGACATAGCTTTCTGACGTGTTTTTTCTTTCCCTACTCCTGAGATATCCCTAATCTCTTCTGAGCATCCATCCCTATTTTCAGGTTGCAGCAGAGAGTTTCTTCAGTGCGTACCTGTGGAGCTCATTCCTAACCTATCGTTTTGATATTAATAGTTTAACCTAGTGTTAAAATACTGCTACAGTCCTGATATGTAGAAAGAAAGAAAATAAACGCACCCTCTGGAAAGGGACAATACAATCTTTAAATTAGTGGTGGCCATCCCTGGTGTTTGTTTTTCTTTCTTTAGTCTGTTTCTATATTTGCATCAACTCCTGATGCTTTTTCCTTAGATTTGTTTGTTTAGAAATCTTACAGGTTTTTTTGAAATTTCTATTCGTCCAATTTGGCTTTTAAAAGAAATTATAATAAAATAAAATAAAATAAAATAAAATAAAATAAACTCTCATGTAACTCAAGTGAGCTGCTGCCAGCTGCTGATTTCTTTGTACTGTAAACGGGCTTTGTATTTCACATGGGCTAACCATCGTGACCTGCAACGACTCTGGATAACAGTACATGAATCCAGAAAAATACAAGTAAAGGTTGCAGGGGTGTTCACACTGCTAAGTTACTGATATAAGAAGATGCCTCTTGTCTAGGAGACCAGTCTCCTTCTCTCTTCTTAGCTTGAAACCATCTGGTTTTAAGCAAGCTTGGCAGAAGGGTGGAGGTTGCAAGGAGACTGAATTCCTTCAGGTTTTTTGAAAGCCAGAAATGAGGCAGAAATTATTCCAGCCCTGCGAGGCAGCCTGCAGTGTGCACAACAGAGCTGCGCACAAGGGTTGTCCTGCCAGCTGGGCCAGTCACCTCTCCCAGACTGTTCTGGTGGTGTGCGATGGCCGGAGGGAAGAGCAAAAGAGCATGGGAGGAAGAAGTCGTAGAGCGGGAGAGGGCAGTAATAGCCGGGAAGGCTGAGGATATCATGGCCGGGATGTTGTAGAGGAGGAGAAACCAAATCCAAAGGAGTTCCCCACCCCCAAAGTAACAGTGGTGCTGTTACTTGTGGGATGACTTGTTTAATTCAGGTACCCTCTTGTCTGTCACCATATCCGCAGGTATTTTAACAAAGAAGCATCACTTTGAGATGAAAGACTGGAACTGAGGGGGAAAAGACACTAGTTCTGGTCTATAGATAATATATGTGAACTTTACAAATTGATTATAACATCTGTGTCTCAAATTCTTTATCTCTGAGGGAAGAATGAAAATACACGTGTTTCAGAGGGGAGCTGAGATACTTCATCCATTTGGAAATGGTTTTTCTCCTTTAGGAGACAGATGCTTTACCTTTTCCATGAAAAGTTGTAAATGTTTCAGAAACAATTAATGAAGCTTCCTGACATCCTCTTGGGTGAGGAAATATGATTGCTGTGGGAAAACTGAGGCAAAAATCTGTCATGTGGATATTTTATTTTAATAGTTAATGAACAGGGGAAAAAGAAAGTATTACTGTAAAACACATGAGCAAGATTGTGGAAAACTTTGGCAGAGAAAGGTACTGAGATAAATTCTGTGTTGATTGGCATCTCTTGAAGGTCAAAATGTCTACCCAGTGTGTAAGGCAGGATCAAATTTGGCTCATGGTGTAAATATAATCAGAAGACTTATCTCTTAATAGACTTAAAGTCAAAATGGACATACTGCATAAGGCAGGCTTGTAGAGTAGAAGTATGTACTTTGGAAAGTGACTACATGAAAAGATAAACTTCCTTTGGTTTCACATCAGCAGTAGTACCATCACTTTTTACATGGAAACCTCAATTTTTTTTTGGTAAACGATACCTAATTCCTAGAATGCATGCCTCTTCAGTAAAAGAACTCAATCAAAATACACCACACCATCTCAGGGCATTTGTGTTGTGTACAATTAGTATTTCCTATTTAAGGATTTGGAAATCAAGACACACAGAAATTAAGTAGGCCACACAGCAAATAAAGTGGCAATTGAGGAAGTTAAAACACATGCCCTGACCTTTTCCTCGCTGTTTAAATCAGAAGATCCATAGTCCTTTGAAGCATGCACATACCCTTACAGGTCAAGCTGATTTTTGTTCTTGCAGGCAGCATGTTACCTCAGATGATCCAATTGTTTTGACTCTCTCCTCCCAAGACCCGGGTCATCAAATCAGTAATACTAGGTAGTGTCACTTCTCCACTAGGGCAAGCCACCTTTTTTTTTTTAACGTCTAATAGATTTTAGACTGAACGCACACCAAGCAATATTTAGAACTGCATTCACAACATGTTACTGGGAGATTGTAATTATGTGGATATGTATGTACCAGTGTGCATTAAATAGGTAACTGTGATATCTGTGGTGATTACTTTCCCGTATTAGGCTTCTGTACCTTTGTATCAGTTTGGTATGTAACTACGTCTGTTAGTCAAGCATATTATGAAAGAGGGAAAAAAGAGAAGCTTCAGGTCGTTGGAAATGCAAAATTTATGGTGAGTAAAGACAGGACAGTCTGTAAGCATCAGATACGTGCTGACACTAAATAATTTTAGGTTTCTTGTGGGTTTTTTAGGGTAAGCGTCTCAAAAGTCAGCAATGACTTTATTTTATACAAATATTTTATCGACACAGAAGTCAATGTTGGGTTTACCATACACTTAAGATGCAATAGACCGGTACTGCATATTGTGAAAATCTCACCCCGAAATAAAACCAAGATCATATGAAAAAACCCCAAACAAACAAATAAAAGCCCCAACAACAACTGAATAACTCATACCCACCTTTGCTTTTGTGTTCTTGAATCAGATAAGGGAAGACAGTGAACAGAAATGGGCATTATTTCATATCCAGGGAGGGCCGGTGCTTTCCAGCACATTAGCCTTATTTCAAAATTGCTGAGTTTTTTAATTGCCTTGCAGCCCAGCTCATCTGTTCATCCAGAGGGTTTTCCTCTGGCCTTTTGAAATCCATTAAGTTGTTGTGTATACTAGACAAGAATGCTTTTCTCTTTCTGCTTGCTTATGTCATTCCTAACTGGTAAACACACGTAGAAATAAGAAGCTAATTCTGTGAGGTTCTCCTGGGAGGGGAAGGTAGGTGAGCACTTTCTTAGCCTTCTGAGGTCAGAAATCACAGACTAATCACTCAGCAGCGTCACAAGCTTAGGACCGCTGCGTTCCTCTCCCTAGGCAAGGGCAATGCTCTCCGATTCTCAGGTTGTCTAGAATGCAGTCTGTGCCTGATCCCTGATTATGTGGTGGGGTTAGTTATCATACCTAAGAGTTGTCCTGGTTTTACTGTATTTCTGTTGTTCAAAGTATGTTAAAAGGCCGTAGCTTCCTCTGGCACTCAAAATCTGAATGGTCCCTTAGACGGGGAAATTCACTTACTGATGGTGTTCATGACAGAAGTATGTGATCTGTCCACTTCCATTATTGGAGTCTGGATTCTCTAATAACAGTATCAAAAGCAGGCTTAAGATGGAGGAGATCTGGCTACCAACTGGTGTTTTACTCATAAGAAATAGACATTTGCATTCTTTGTATCCCTGGATTGTAAATCGGGAAGGACAATCCTCATTCTGAATGCCATGCTTATTCTCAGCGTGATGTGTGCAGTGAAGAAGGCATTGAAAGAAGGCATTAAGGCTAGGTTAACATCAAAGAAAATGCTTCAATTTTTATTCTTCTTCCATGGTGGAGTAATTAAAACAGAATGAAACACCAGCTAACTTGAAAATAAAAGCAAATGTGTATGTGTAGACTATGTTGGTTTATTCTGAAAATCAAAGTAAATTCTTCCTTCTTCCAAACCGTAGCTCTCATGACATAAAGCTCTAATAACGTGATCCTCTATCTTGCTTTCTTTGACGTACCTTCTCAAATTCACTGGACAGTCCATATGGTTGCTTTGAGATTTTTGATGTCCTGTGTCACTTGGTTGGCATACAGAGCTATAACAGGTAATTCTGCTGGACCTAGTGTCTGCTGATACTACATTGTGCTTGGCGCAGGATGTAAAGGGATGTTACTTTATAGCCCCAACCGTCTCACTAGGCTTTGAAATAAAAAGTTCAAATACGTCCCTACTGAGCGCTCCACATGTGGTGGTGACTGTAGGAAAATGGGAAGTAGAAGCTTTTCAGGCAGAAGGAGTCCAAGTAGATAACCTCAGTCTGTGCCCTCCTTTGAATGAGAAGTTGCATGGTACAGTATCCTTGTTATCCAAAAAAAGGTATCTAATCCTTTTTTTTTTCGTAGCTTTGTGCTTTATTTTATTTTACAGTGACTACACCCTGTATGACAACATCCTGTCCAGCAGGCAAACATTGCTGTGGAATACAATCCTAAGCTCCACCAAACCATTCCCACAGTCCAGACAGGGCTGCCTGCTGCCTCAGGACACACCAAGACAGTTAGAACATTGCATTTCATTGAGCTGGATCTATGAGATGCTTTTACTATTTGACAGAAGTAAACCTGGAGACTAACTAAATGAGTTCCTAAGTAGCAGTCAAGGTAAAATATGCGTGCGTGAAAGGGGTGTAAGAGTCAAATCCCAAGTCTGCAGTGTGGAAGCCAATTGCAATGTAATTGTTTTCCCAGCTTTATGAGGCAAGGCGGGCTGCTGGGTGAAGCAGGTGTTGCACTACTGCATTCCTCTCTAGTCCTGGGCAAGTTAACTGAAAATAGTGGTACGGGTCTCTGCTGTAAACAGTTTGTGAGAATTGTTGATATATTAGGGGACCAAGCACATTGTCTGAATAAGTGCATCGGTATTTGGTACATTGTTATTAACACCTTTGTGCACTCTACTCCTTTTCTTTCTCAAAAACAACGTGCATGCATACAAATATACCTACATTTTCAACTTTTATTTCAGTGCATGGACAAAGGGACAGAGGAGAGACATCCAGCTGTACAAATTTACTAAATATGTCCTCCATTATTTGTGGCAAAATTAGGTTTTCAGACCCTACTGATTAGAACAACACACACAGTTATTACCGAGGATATCAGCTGTAGGAAAGAAACACTCTCTCAGCTTTATACCACATATCCTATTCTTTTGTCAGCTTACATTATAAATAAATAACAAAGCAATTTGACACATGCCCATTGATTAAAAATAAAAGTTGTCAGAGTGAGAGGAGGAAGACAAAAATATGAATTATTAATGACAATATTAAGCAATGCAAAAAAGATGCTTAACATGCAGGAAAGTCCCTCAAAAGTCCCTTAGTGAAGGGGAAAGAAAGGACAGCCATGAAGATCTTCCTTCCACCACGACTTTGTGGCCTTTTCTTTGCTACTTGGGTGGGGTGACCACGTGAAAGAGAAGAATGATTCTATTAATTTATGTAATCTTGTTTGCCACATCTCTGATATTTCTAACATGCGCCACCTGCAAACATGGAGACATCATGTAGGGAATGGAGTCAGTTTAAAGCGATCATGTCGCATCATGATTGGGATTGGCCATTTTATGTTATTGAGCAATCTTCCAGGCAGTGGGGTTTGAATGATCAATTGACAACGCTGACACATCAGTTGGAGAAACTGAGCTAATTTATGCTCTTTCTAAACTTTATATACCACACATACTGGTGATTTAGTATGCAGATATTAAGGCATGCAAAAATGCTAGTAGTAGTTTGTGTTCTGTGTACTTTGTGATGCTCCAATTGATAAAACATAAACAGTACCCTAGTAGCTGGCGTAATTATGCATTTCTTTTCCCACCTTCTGTCGCTTATTTTGGTTGCAACTATTTAAACGCTTTCATTTATCAGACCAGTTTGAATGGCTGTTGGGTATATTGACCATCCTGGCAATACTTAGCTTTCCATCTGTGAAGATCAGATTTCTTTTTTCACTGAACAGGAAAGGAGGAAAAAGAATACTTGCAGAGAACAAGAGAGGCAACCGCATAACTTCCACAAAAGCTGTAGAAACCCCCTCAGAGACAGTCCCGTTTGCTGAAGAATGCACTTGCTCTAAAGCAGGTGTGGTGTGTGCTATCGCAACAGAAGAGCTAAGCAGAAAGTTTTCCTGGTACGGTAGCACAAAAGGTCCGATTCTGGTTGAAGTGGTGGTGTCTCTAGTGGAGCATCCTATATTAGACTCCCTCGTGGCCAGCCTGAACATTGTATTACTTGTAGCTGGAAAGATGACATCATCTTAAAAAACACAGACCGCAGGAGCAGTAAGGCTGCTACCCTGTGCTTATGATGTTAATGTTTTGAATTAGCAAACTGTTAATGAATTCACAACATGATCTCCCAATTATTGTGCTTTAATTCTGGAAAGCTCCTTTTTATGCATCTTTGGTTCAAGTAAGGGCTAAGCACTTGTAGCTTTTATGGATTTCATTAGGTGCCAGAATTGCTCAGAGCTTCTGAAAACCAGGGTCAAAGGATCATCTCGCTGGCATTTAGTTGCATGTGGTGCAGGTACCTCCATCGTCGTTCAGACTCCCTTTGCAGTCAGTTGGGGAGTATTAGGCACCTAGAGGTGTGAGTCAGCCTGTCACAAGGAAAGGCATCTGAAATTGACCCGCATCTAAGGGCTCATGTCTGTTCATAGACTATAAAGGAAGCCTGGGTGAAGACTGGAAGCAATCTAAAAGTTATCCGAGGTTCTTCTATGCACGGTGCCTCAAGCTGAATAACTGAAATAGGGAGTTGTCCTAGAAATGTTAGTCTTTCCTTTTCTGTTTGTGTGTGTGAAATGGAAGCACTACGCTGCTTTGCAGGCTGTGAGAAGATGGACGTCTCTTGCTTGGTACATAATTATAAGGAGGACACTTCTTATTAGCTCCTAAAAGCTTTGCATTTACATTTTATGAGCTCTTTTTAGTTTCACATATACTATGAGTAAAGATGAGCACTGAGCGGATATGTCTGTTAGCTTCAGCGTGGGTACCTTACGCTATTGCTAAATTTGGCTGTATATGAAATTACTGGTCTCTCTTAAATATTAATTGATGTAGCCTGACTCCCCTTAGTACTTCTAATCTGCTACATCTGGTCCTCAGGGTTTTGGTGAACATTAATTTGTGCATTAAAAGACTGAATTGAAGATAATTTCATTGGTTTGAAAAAGTTACACAAACCAATAGTTGCTTGACAGAGCCCAAGCACAGACCAAACCGAGTGAAAGAGAATGGCTTCTGGGGCAGGACTGAGATGATGGAGAGGGAAACAGCTGCCTTTCCTCACGTGTACCCAGAACTATAAGCTAAAGTCAGATGAAGACATGTAAAAATATCCTAGCACATTATGCCACTTTCTCTTGGAACTTGAAGACAATCATTTAATAGATTTAGTCTGCTGGCATCATATGTGGCCTTATTCTAAAATCTTGGACAAATGTCCACCAGGAAATCTTTAGACATTTGAAGAATTTTGTCCTTTGAAAAGGAGATTCTTATGAAAGTGCGTAGGTTTTAGGATTCCGCAAGGAGGGTTAAGAGAACCTTTGATAAGGATTTTTAAAAATCTTGGAGAAAGCACTTTAATAATACCGTTATAGTACTTTTCATCAGTCTTACTACACCCATGTGCAGTATTTCAGCTCTGTAAACTGAAGCATATTTATGTTAAATGATTCGCCCAATATCTTACCATGGGTAAGTGGCAGGCTAGAAATGGAACCCAGGAGTCCTTATTTGATTTCTTGTTGAATTCAGAGACAGTATACTGCCTCTGAAAGAAAAACACTCAAGAATTCAACAGTAGCACTCTGCATGAGGAGTTTCCCATTTCAATAAATGTGTGGTTATAATATGTCTGTGCTCCACTGACCGAGGTCCCTGAGGTTGCTTTCAATCCAAACCCATGTCTCCTTTGTGGGTGTGCATTGCACTACCAAATCTTTCAGTGCTCTAAACCAAAAGTCTTGTTCTTAATGGACATACTGGGGAAAATACAGCCATTGAAAAGTACCACCACTGCCAGTGAAAAAAGCAAGTATGGGTGAAATAAAAAGAAACTGTAGACTCATAAGAATATAGGCTGCAGTTTGAATGCCTCTGCCAGTGTTGGGCTTCTTTAAAATTTTAGAGTAGTGAAGATGAGACGGCAGATGATATTATTTACCTTAAAACTCCTGTCTAATAGTATTTACTATCTCTGTGAGATCGTGAATAAATATGGATAAGTCTGTGTTTTTAAATTCATATTTTGAAATTTGACAACACACTGGGTGAGCTCTACAGGGAGATATTTCTGTTTTTTGAGAGAAGTCTCTTCATATCATCTTGTCTTCACAGTAGCTTTCGCAGTGTGTGAAAAAGGAAGGTGAGAACAAGAGCAAATAATATGGTCCTGCAGCATCTGGGCAAATGTTTGAAATCAGTGGGTTAAGTGTGTTGGCTGGTATAAGAGACTAGCATAGACTCTGGATCTAGTCTGGAAAATTCAATCTCACTGTCTTGAAAGGAAAATTCGAGAGTCAAGGGAAATGCAGTCCAACACTATTTGTTCAGTCAGGACTTTGTTTGTGGATTCCTGTCAGGATTGTGCTCAGTGTATTTATAAAACGTAAAAGTGATGTTCCTTCTAAGAATTCTAAATTTTCCCTCAGTTGAAGGAAATTCTGTGTGTCTTACAGCCAGTTTTATTTGCAGACATAGAGTATGAATTTCTTCAGCCAAGACATGGCGGACATAAAGTGGAGTTTTGTGAGAGGGGATTTTCATTAGTATCTTATTTTCTGTTTTGCCAGAAACAGAAGGAATTTTATTTTCTTATGTTTCTGCTGAGGGTAAGAAGGTGGGAAAGCAATGAGTAGATGAAAAGGTACACATGTGCTCTCTGTACAATAAGGGCTCAAACACAGGTACCTGTTACCATGTGAGATGCTGGAGGGTACACCTCCTGGCCTTCAGCTGCTTTCCCCAAAAGATGGGTATCTCACAAGTGGCAAGTCGTATCACAGAATCATGGAATCGCAGAATGGTCAGGGTTGGAAGGGACCTCTGGAGATCATCTAGTCCAACCCCCCTGCCAGAGCAGGGTCACCTACAGCAGGTTGCACAGGACGGCGTCCAGGCGGGTTTTGAATGTCTCCAGAGTGGGAGACTCCACCACCTCTCTGGGCAGCCTGTTCCAGTGCTCTGCCACCCTCAAAGTAAAGAAGCTCGTCCTCATGTTAAGATGGAACTTCCTGTGTTCAAGTTTGTGCCCATTACCTCTTGTCCTATCACTGGGCACCACTGAAAAAAGACTGTTCCCATCCCCCTGGCACCCTCCCTTTAAGTATTTGTAAGCATTAATAAGATCCCCCCTCAATCTTCTTTTCTCTAGACTGAAAAGACCCAAGTCCCTCAGTCTTTAGACTAATCTGCTAGCTATGTCCAGATGTGCTTAAACCCTAGGGCTTTTCTGATGGCACTTGAAAGCTATGTTTAAGCAAATGCCTCGAGCCCAAAAACCCAAACTTTACATACTTGTAACCACATGTAGCATATGATTTATTGATGGTAATCCTACCATATAGTATTTAGGAGAAATCCTTTTATAGCAGTTATTAGGGGTAATTTCTGAGTCTGTTAAAATGATGTATCGTAGAAAGAAGGGAGGCCAGATCGAGACCGGTTGATTTTGTTAATGCTGACTTGATTATATCGGAGATCCTCTGGCAGTTTAGATGAGCCCGTAGGCCAAGATTTTTGCCTATAAATGCTCATTCTAATTTTACCGTATACTGGGGGTGTGATGGGCAGTTAAGAATAATTAGCATACAGTTTAACTGTTCATTTATCTGACACAGTATAAAATCCCTCTCAGCACATTTGCTGAGGGCTGTGAATACGACTTGAGTTACCAGATTTCCATGTATTCATAGAATCATAGAATGGTTAGAGTTGGAAGGGACCTTGAAGATCATGTAGTTGCAACCCCTCTGCCATGGGCAGGGACATCTCCCACTAGACCAGGTTACTCAAAGCCCCATCCAGCCTGGCCTTGAACACCTCCAGGGATGGGGCATCTACAGCTTCTCTGGGCAACCTGTTCCAGTGCCACACCACCCTCAGAATGAAAAATTTCTTCCTGATACCTAATCTGAATCTACCCTCTTCCAGTTTGAAGCCATTCCCCTTAGCCCTATCACTACATGCCCTTGTCAAAAGTCCCTCTCCAGCTTTCTTGTAGGCCCCCTTCAGATACTGGAAGGCTGCTATAAGGTCTCTGTGGAGCCTTCTCTTCTCCAGGCTGAACCACCCCAACTCTCTCATCCTGTCTTCATAGGAGAGGTGCTCCAGCCCTCTGATCATCTTCATGGCCCTCCTCTGCCATGGCTCCAACAAGTCTGTGTCCTTCTTATGTTGGGGGCCCCAGAGCTGGACGCAGTACTCCAGGTGGGGTCTCATGAGAGCAGAGTAGAGGGGTAGAGTCGCCTCCCTCGACCTGCTGGTCACAATTCTTTTGATACAGCCCAGAATGTGGTTGGCTTTCTGGGCTGCACGCATGCATTGGCAGCTCATGTTGATGCCTACTAATTGTAGAAAAATTTACTAAAAGTTGAATTGTTGTATTTAACTTCTCTATTAATTGCAATACATAGCAAACAAAAGTGAAAAACAGAATTTATGTCCATGTTACTGAAAGCTGTGCAGGATACTAGAAGGAAGTAATAAATATCTGCAGTTTGTTAAATTCTGGAGTACAAAAGAAAAATGTGTATTATCTGAAGTCACTCAAGGTGTATACCATATGTTTTAAACAGCTGGGTTATAATTCTAGATAGTGTATAGCATGTGTTGATCTTGTCCTATTCTACAGGTATCATTAATGGCATTATTTCTTTTAAGCTGGTAACATAAGGTTATATATCATGTCAGGTATCACCTAATCAGACATGATCAGTCTGGTCTGCTGAGTCCTTTTTTTCAGGATGTAATACTTATTAGAAGCAGCACTGTGAAATCTGAATCTTTTTCTTCCATTTCATGCACTGACATTCTTCTGTAGCTATTTTCTAACATGAAAATAAGAATAATGTCTTTTACCAACTTTCTTCTCAGCCCTTATTCCAGCAAAGCTCCCATTAACTTCAGTAAGTATTTTACCTAAGTAGAAACCGAATCAAAAGTTACTGAAGTATTTAGGATTTTGTGATCTATTTAGAGGGACTTGAAAAGATAGATTTCTTTGGTGGTGAAATCTGAGGTGCTTTTGAATATTGCCAGTCCTGTTTAAACCTTTTCCAGAAAGCAATCTATAGATACTTTCAGAGGAAACCTATATTTTCTTGACGGTCAGCACTGAGGGTTTGGTTTCTTGAAACTTCACCTAGAACCAAGCCTGGAAAATAGAAATTAGCAAGATCGGTTTGTTTATTTTATTCTCCAATATGTTTATCTTCCACATTGGAAGATTATTTGTTGCTTGTAAGCATACCATGGTATAGAGAGACTTTAAACCTGCCTAAGGATCATGCAGTGGAATAAGATACTGTTACCCTGGCATATTTGGTGTTAATTTAAGAAATTGTAAGTTGTGCTTTTTCTTTTTTTCATTTTTAATATTTCTGGTTTTCATATGCTCTACCTTGGTAAAGGCAAAGTTTATGATCTCTGCTTACTCTGACAAATTTATTTTGATTGTGCTTAGTACCAGGTGAATTTGGGGGAGCCACTGTCACTCGGTTTTATTACTTGATGATTTGTCCTCTGGTTTAGAAGGGATAGGAGGTAAGAAGAGTGAGGATCCAGCTGTCGTCCAGGGTCATGGGGTGGACTCCAGCCAAGTATTTCCAATGCAGAGGTGGTGGTAGCATTGATTAATTCATGATCACAAAGTGCTTTGGGCTCCTGGGATAAAAAGCAGAACAGAAGTGCAAAGTATTATTAATGGAACAAATGCTTAACATACTTAGTATACAATCTTAAATATCATTTGAGGATGGGTATGTTACGAGAGTTTGAGTGACTCAACTGAAAGTAATTATGGTTATGTCTTTAATTGAGAAAAACAGATTCTTAATAAGTGCATCACAGTTTCAGCCCTCATGATAACTTCCTGGTTAGGTTTATGGATCGATTTAGTTCATCTGACTAACATATGGCCTAGGAACTGGATGCTGACAGCATCTTCTGCGTTTGGGGAACACATGCAGTCACTTTTGGTATTGATGGCTGGGAATTTCTCTTCCTCTCTTAGCTGGACTTGTCCAAGCTTTCAGCTGTGATTTCATTTCAAAAAGCAACATCGTGCTGCAAGACATGTTTTCCTCTTTTCCAGGTGATTGGTGGAAATTTGTAGTTCTTTAGGAACTCTGTAAAACATAACATTAATTCTGGTTGCATTTACGCTGGGACAAATCTTACCTCAGTGATATTAATGTGAAATCTGCCACTGTGTCCCCAAAGCCAAGACTTGGCATTTTAGGGTCCGTTCCTATGTAGTAGGAAGCACTTGTTGATTGACCACTTTGTGAAATCATGGATATGTTATGATACCCAGCTTTTCTCCAGAGCAACTCACAACTACAAGGCTCTTTTTGTGGACTTCCAATGTTTACATATGATGTGAAAACCAGAGGGATGCGCACACCTAGATTAATGTTTTACTTTGCTGGCAGTGGTTGCAGTGTCACTGAAAGTGTCATAATATCTGATGTTTTTCCTAAAGACTCTACTCTTGAAGTAAACAGATAATGTCAAGATCTTTGTTTCTTGTTTGTAAAATAATTTTTTAGTCCTTGTGATTGGACGGAAGACACTGAATTTCTGATCAAAGCCATAATACAAAGACTCAGAAATGAAAAAGTATATAAGTATAAGCCTCGTGCTTATTAGATTGGTTAATAATATTTTAATAACATGTTAGAATTTTCAGAGGAAAAATGGGGAAAAATGGGGAAAGGCAGGAGGGAAACAGCATGAAATCAGGATCAGCAGCAATTCATTTACATTTTGTTTTCAGTTTAGTCTGAGGAATAGTTTAGTAGTCTGAATACTTGCTTTGAAATCCCTATGTGAGTTGAATCCGTATCTACAGTATCAGCAGCAGGAATAGAAATAAAATTCTCACCTTCACACCTCTACGAAGAACAAGTATAGCAGTGAGAGTTTATGACATATTTTGCTAGCCATTTAAACAAAGATTACTGAAACTGTTCCGGCTGGTATTACTTATCTGTGTCTTTATTACTTGACCAAGAAATGCACTATTCATCATTCATCTGTATGACGTTTCTGTGCCTCTGCCTGTTTGCTTGGCTAGATTTCCTCTTCTCTCCCCACTTAGAAGTATTTGGGCAGTGAAAGTACTTATTAAAACAAATTTACAAGGTATTTTGTCATACTCTGCTGATTTAACACCTTAAATTAAGATCGTATGTGTTAGTAAAAGGTATATGCCCACTTAGACAGTAGTCATTAGGATTGCTTTAGGAATTACTGGGTGGAATTGTAAGTTCGTTATTGTATGGGAATCAGACTGCATGATACTGAGGGTCTTCTATGGCTCTGAGAGGTGTGAAATAGCTTTCAAGACTTAAAATGAATGGTTATGAATAATTTGGGGGTTTTCTCTGTAAATTCCATTACGAAAACAACAATAACAATAAAACTGCAAATAAAATAGTTTGCTTGCCTAGGGAATTGTTTAGTTTGTTATTTGGATTGTAGTACTACCCCAGTCCCCAAACAGAATTAGGGTCTGTTTGTAGTAAATGTATGAGTAGAAATTAAGAGATTGCCTCTGCCTTAGATCTTCATAATCTACATCAGAGATTCATACAAATGAGAGGAGACATTGCTATAGACAAAATGTCAAAGGACGTTTTGGAGATTATCGAGTTGTAGAGATGGGCCAAGCTGTTCTAAATCGCATTTGAATCATGCAGAATTCAGTAGGCGCAGCACTGTGTGATCTGTGGATGAAAGGAAATGGTGTAAATTGTGCCTTTTTTTTTTAAAGACTGTAAATTTTAAAGGACTCTGTTGACAACTGACTTCCAGAGAGAATACTTTTGATTTTCAGCTGAGAGTTTTCCACAAAAATTCCTAACATTTTCAGTAAAAGCATTTGTCTTGCAAAAAACGTCTTCAGCTGCAAATAATTTTTTATGGAAGTTCTCAGAAATACACTTATTTTTTTTTATCAGTCTTTGTTGGGGAAAAAGTTGGAACCTAGTAATAGTGGCCTGTGGCTCGCTGGTTTTTGTGACTGCTGTGACATGAAAACACAATGAAAGGAACCTAAAAATGTATGACTTCCTAAGGGCAAATGCCAAGTCACCCTTGACACACTTTTGGGGAGCTGGAATTCTTACTGGGGTATTCTCCCTAGATGTCTAACCAGAAACAGCGTTGTCTGCACCAAATTTTAGGTAGAGAGTATCTCTGGTATTTCAAGTGAGATCCTAACTCTGTTTTGCTGATGGGAGGAAGAAATGGTGTTTTTCTTTCTATTTCCCTGATTTTTCTGTTTCCTAAACATGATGACTACTTGCAGAAGAAAGTAAAAAGAGATGCGCATTGCTTTGCCCTGCCTTGCTTCTACGTGTGGATTATCTCCTCCAGTGAGCAAATCAGGGCAGGTGCCAGGAGTGCTGTTTCCCCAGCCAGCTGCTTAAGGAAACTGTCTGGCTGTACGGAGCAAATTTTCCCAGGTCTGTGTTTATTAAAGTTGTGAGGAGAAGCAGGAGCATTGAAAGCTTTGTGGAAACTTAAAAAAAAAAAAAAAAGAAAAAAAGAGAAAAAAAGAGAAAAGAAAAAAAGAAAAAAAAAGAAGCTTCAGCTGGCATTTGGTGTTAGGAATTTTATACAATGCTGACACAAACTCAAAATCTTAAGACTCTGTTTTCATCCAGTAAATCTTAGGAGCTCCTTGAAACCTTGAAACTTGATTTGCTAGACCATTTTAGAGCAGCTATAAAGCTATTGTCTTTTAAATTTGTATTGTTCTGTTTCTCAAGGTCAGGTGAATTTCTTTGGACCCTGAAGAATAAAGGTAGAGCTACAGAGAAAATTGTGTCTGTCCTAAAAATACAGTGCAGTTTAGGATGCGGGCAGAGTTAGATGTTAACAGGTCTTAAATAGAAATCTTCCTACTGCCACAGAAAGACAAAGGACTCTGTAATATTTAAATCAATCTGAATTTCCTTCAGCTAAAAATAAAATAAAGGAAGTGGTGCAACTTGGCAAATACGTCTTGACCTCAAGCTATTTTTACAAGTCAGACAGATGTGCAGCCGCCGATAAGCTGGTACCCAGGACAAGCTATCAAATCAGAAATCTGTGGACTCACTCTTCAAATCCCAGCACTAATCGCAATGATAAAGAGCTACCTTTCGATTAATCCTGCCCTGGACTTTAGACGAAAGATACTGCAGTTTAATTACTGAGTGAAATCCACTTTGTCTGATCTGCCAGCCTGCACCGTAATGTCATAATATAATCAGCTTCACCCCTGTCTGAAGCTCTAGGGCTGTGAAGTCCAAGGACTTGTTTGATTGGAAGAAATAAAACGATGTTCAAACAACCACCAGCCACAGTGCTGTAATTACCAAAATCTTGTTTGCATCTGTCTGTCATTTTTACCATTGGTTTTTTATGACACGAAGAGGCAAGGAGAGATCATGGTGGATAAGAACAGCAACCTGACAGGTGACAAATAAGATGTGGGAGGGTTTGCTTGTAGAAAATAATCATTGTAAAATATTCAAGCTAATTAAACTGGGTCTCTTTCTTACATATTTCCCATCGGCTTCAGTGACACATGCCGGTTCAAGCAAAACCAGCCATCGGTACTGTCATCTCATAATTAAAACCTTAACTGATCTGGGAGTGTCTCCACCAGAGGTTCCAGTGCAGGGATAGAGTCATGTGAGTGTGAGAAATCATATTTCAACCCATGTGAGAGAAGCAGCGGGGCTGCTACAGTGTGAGATGTTCCCTCCCATCCCCCTCAGGAGATGTTAGCCACAATTTGGAGGGAGTATTTCTTCAGACAAAGGAAGAGGCCGCGGTTTACTGATAGGCGTTACTGTCGTGGTTTAACCCCAGGCAGCAGCTAGTACCACGCAGCTGCTCGCACAGTTCTCCCCCTTCCCCCAGAATTGCAGGAGAAAAGGAGGGGAAAGGGAAAGGAAAAAAACCCTCGTGGGTTGAGATAAAGACAGTTTAATAGAACGATAACAGAAAAGGAAAATAACAGTAACAAGAATAATAATGACACAAGTCACTCTCACCACCTGGTGAATTGGTACCTTCCTGAGCAGTGATCGCAGATCTCTCCCCCGCAACCAACCCCGTTTATATACTGAGCATGACAGCTATGGTATGGAACATTCCATTGGCCATTCCATTGTTCTGTCTGTGCTGCTTCTCAGCTTCTGTGGGAAGCTGAAATAAGTCCTTGAAAAGTATAAACATTGCCTAGCAACAATGAAAGCAATATGCATTATTGACAGTCCTTTCACAGCAATCACTAGAAAGAAAATTAACTCTTTCCCAGCTGAAACCAGGTCACTTACTTAACGTGTCTTGCATGGGTGTATGGCTCAGTTCCTGCAGCTGTGTGGGAACTCACTACAATGAGTCCTACTGGAAGCAAAGGGATGATTTAGGATCCTCCCAATCTCTCAGTGTCAGGCCTTCTTTCTCCCTAACCTACTTTATAAAGAGTGCAACCAGGGAGCGTCAGCAGCAATTTCTTTTTCAATGTACCACTGAGAGTTTTATCCTGAAGAAGCCCATTACCTTTTCCAGACTCATTTCACAGAGCTCACCGTATACCGGTGGCTGCCTGTCACCTCAGACCTCTGCTGAACTGAATTGTTAACAAGAGGTTAGAAGATCCAAATTTTCTAATACATACTTTCTTTGGATATTTTTCCGGCCATGCCAAGGAGGTTGTGGTAGTGGTATGGAAAGAAGAATAGCTGACAAGGTCCTCAAAAATGGTTTGCTCTCACGTTATTGCTAGACATAGATGCTAATGACCAGAAAAAGAAACAGTTTTCATCTAGCTGCAGCTTTTAGGGAGGGCACTCCATCCTGTGCTGGTTGGGTGAAGTCTGGTTGAATTTCCTGACATCTTTTCAATGCTTAGGCTTTCTTCCCCCAGCCACCCCCAAAATCCTGATTTATCTCACCTTACTTTCTCATCATTCAGTGTTCTCTGCTTTTTCTTTTGCATCTTTTAAGTCTTTTGACCGTTTCCAGCCAGATCTTTCTTTTTCCTCTTCTCACATGATCTGTTCTGTACAACCCATATCATTTGAGTTGCACTTTTGACTCTCTATTCCACCGTTCTAGCATGGAGATCTTGTACTATCACTCTTCTCCCAGCTCCTTTCCCCTAAAAGCGCTTCCAATTTCCATCTCTGTCCATCTGTTTTTATAGAATGAGCTGGTAGGCTATCATAGTGAATCACAACCACAGTTTGATGATGATCCCTGTGCTGCTTTCTCCTCAGAGGATGGGCTTGTTCAGCACCTATGACTAAAGAGGCCAAGCAAGGGGTAAGACGAATACTTTTAGGTATCCTGGAGTTACATCCGGTGGGTAGATTTCTGTGTAAAGACCAGTTCTTTTCTGTGTTTCAAAATCAGAGCAATGTCTTGTGGCAGAGCCTGGGGATGAGGAAGAATATCAGACGGCAGTTGTTAGCAGTATGTGTCTGTGCCTTAAACTTGCAATACATTTACTTTCTTCCTCTTCCTTTTATACCCTGTAGCTGACAGCGGTGCCTAGCATTGCCTGTCAGCAGGGATGGCATGCAGGGTGTTTTGCAATGGAAATCTGGCTTTAAACCTAACTGGGTTTGTCACTAGTGTTTTAACTTCTGAATGGTGTTTAAACATTACAGTCTGCAGACTCAGTTCCAGCAGGATCTATCTGGAGGAGGCTGTCTAGAGAATCTCCTCTGAACCAGCTTTGACCAGCAGCGATGGCCCTAACACTCTATTCGTGCAGTATTTTTGCCCTCAGTCTAAGCCTTTGCTTTTAGAAACAGAAATGTCAGAAGGAAGATATGCACAGCTTCTTTTAAATACCAAGAGAGTATTTTTCAGCATGAAGGAGTCCATCTAGTTACATGGCCTAGCTAAACCAGTCCGCTGAACTGATGATCTTGCTTCCCAGGGGAAAAATACCAGGGGAACCCGAACAATAGTTGTATGGTCAGTTATTACAGAAATTATTTCTTTTCCAAATGCGAGGATAATGGAGGGCATAGGGTAGCATATAATAGCCCTTATAAAGAAAGGAAGAAATTAGTGTATATTGATCAGAATGAATTGTATTCCTTTGCAACAGGAAAAGGATATATGCAGGTGGAGTACAGGTTTAGTGTGGGAAAGCCTTGTTATAGTGTCTAGTGACGTGAAGTTCCTGCCTTTCTAAAGACCTCAATTCATACTTCAAGGTGTTTGGTATGCTTACAAACATAAAGACAGGGCATTCTTAACGTAATGGCTGTCACATGCTTAGATGTGTAAAGTCTTGTGTCCATGATGCTGTACTGCAGCCCACTTAAAACTCTAGGGCTTTCTGCACAGATGTGGCACAGGGTCTGAGGGTAGCTTAGGACAACTGCTGCATTATTGGGACTGCTATAGGAACTTGTCAGAAGGCCTGACTCGAAGTTTTCATGTCTGTATGTGTTGTTTTAGCCTCTTATCTGCCCTGGAGAAATTAGTTTTCCTTCTTCCCAGTTAACCTGCTCTGGCAGGGGGGTTGGACTAGATAATCTCCAGAGGTCCCTTCCAACCCTGACCATTCTGTGATTCTGTGATTCTCTCACTCGGTGATATTTGTAAGTCCCAGTTGTCTTAGATGCCTTGACATCTTCTATGAAACTATGCTGCTGCTAGTCCTAGTACTGTGTCAGCTAAGGAATTCTGCTGAGCAAAATCAAAGCAGCAATGACCTGTAGTTAGAGGGAGTAGCACAGATAGGAGGGGACTATAGGAGGAAAAGGAGGAGCAAGCAGAGAACTGAATTGAGGATAGGAGAGGAAAAGTGGTAGGCTTAAACCTCATCCTTCATAGCCCATGATGTTGTCCTTGCTGGTCCTTCAGTATCTATTCCTTAGCCCCCGTGCTGCTTGCTCACTTGTAGTCTTGTACCCACACTCATATAAGCCCCACAGTTTAGACTGAACTCCACGTGCATGTCTCACAAGGTCATGTTTACAAACACATTGGTTTCAGCTTCCCAAAGTAATGTCCAGTTACTGAGACATCTTTTACTAATTTCGGGGGCAGTTTTTTCCTGGATTATTAATGAAAGCGTAATTTAATTTAGGTAGGTGACAAACACAGAAGAAAAAAAAAGCAAAACAAAACAGTGAAATTAAATAATGCAAAGTGTTGTCAACACATTCCTAGGCCCCATGTGGCATAAACAAAATGTATTGTAAGTAGAGGGATACTTGTATATATCAGGAGCAGTTCCACTCAGATGCACAAATCAAATCCAGCTCATCAGGAGGAGCAAGAGCCGAATCTCAAGTCTGCTCCTCGGATGTGCAAGTTACTGGGAAGTAACTCATTTTCTAATTAAAAATTGCATCACGGTGGTGGTGTACTAATTTTAGAGCTGGTCAGAACACTATTGACAAGGTGTCATTTAATCGTAATATTCCCGTTTCTCTTTAGCACAAAGACTTGATGAAGAAAACTTTCTGATCACTTATTGTGACAGAGGGATTGAACACCTCAGGTTTTTAGGTCTAAAGGCACCTGGCCAGCCATATTATTTTTTAGAATGTTCAAAACCTGTTATTTCTGTCCCAATGAAGGAAGAAAAATTCTCATGCACTGGCCAGCTCTAATTAAAATTACCCCCTCCTTAGCAATAAGCCTGATGGCAGTTCACTCTCCTTTTTTGTCTAAGCGCGTCACTGTGCGCTGGGGAGAGGTGCTGTGCTGAGAATCCCAAGGAAGGAGAAGAGGAGCCGAGTCCTCTGCTCAGCATAGAGAAGGTAGACCATACCCCACAACCGCCCAGGCTGACTCCTTATCCATTCACTAATGAGAGCAACGAGAGCCCTGCTGATACGCCGTGGCCATCGGCCAGGTCACCTTAGCATTCACCGGAAGGCAGGGCTATGTTTGTATTGCTTGTGGCCATGCTTACCCTGCTTTTTAAGTAGAGATTGAATCGAAGCCCCCGAGATTCTGCAAGCACCGGAGGAGAGTTAATATTTTTCGTCTCTGGTCCTCCCAATGCTGCAAACAATGTTTTAAGGGCAGAAGGCAACTGCTAATTGTGATGTAACTTGAATGATTTCATCGCTTTACTCCTCTCACCCGATTGGGACATTCATCAACTCTTTCTGGTCACTGTTGACGTGGGATGCCAGCAATCTGGCAATCACGAATAGCAACTTAGCCCACCTGGAGTTGGTTTATCCACTCTGGTCCATTTCTGTAGATCTTTTTCTTACCCAGTTATATGCAGAATATTCTCATGCTTAGAATTGCGTGGAGACTTCTGATTTTGTTGTGTTTTATAATTGTTTTTTTCACACAGTTAAACTATATCATGTCAAGGGTGAGGAGAAACCTCATTTTAACATCTTGTTGCCAATCCCCTAAGCTACACATTTTTCCCTAAGCCCACTGCTCTCGTAAATCATAAAATATCCTTTTTGGAATAGTTATCAGTTGTAGAATCTTTCTCCCCGTTAGCATAAAGAGTAGTTGAGAAAGCAGGCGGGCAGCTTACTTGACTGTCAGAGCCTCTATTGAATTCATCCACAGGTCTAAAGAGATCAAAATTGTTTGAATTGACCCTTTCTGTTGCCAGCATGAAGAGAAATCCCTTAAGCTTTTTGCTTTCTTGTCATGTATGGTCTCCCTTTGTCAGTTCAGGTCCAAGGTCCCTGTTTTCATTTTTCTTCGGGATAGCGGGAGCTCTAGCAATATCTGTCTTTATAAAGCCTGCAGTGAGAGAGCAAGAGACTGAGCAGGAGGGTGTGGGGAGAAGGGTAAAATATACTAGGTGAGTATCTGACCCTTGAGTACCTTACGCTGTCTCCGGGAACCGCAACCTTATCAAAAATCGCAGTTGTGGCTTCTGTGGCAAAGGATGACAACAAAAGCAACTTTCCCCACCACAATTATTATTCAGATTTGAGGCCTGGGTTTTAAAACAAATGCATTTGGAGTAGAGCTGTGGAAAGGAGGAGAAACACAAGTGTTGCTTATTGGGGGCCCTGCAGACAGAAAATTATTGTGTTTCTAACGCTATTGATTTTTTGCTGCAGCTGATATTTCAATCTGGGTGCAGCATGTCTGAGAGTCTACGCACACTGTCAAGAAGAAATATGATAGTGTCTTAAAAGATTAATAATATCGCTGGTCCTCAGGAGGCCTGTCTTAATTCACTGGCCTGTTCCTTGGCATGTACTGTAATTTATCTAGTCTGATTTGAATAGCAAATGGCAATCGGCTGCCATTAGGGAAATAGGCATCAGTCTTATTGATCCAGGATGGGCTGGATTTTATTTAAGGAGAGCTGCAAAATGTTATTAACTTCCGGATGAGAGGCTGGAGGTGGAGAATTTTTTGCAGTGCTCCAAGGGGGGTGAATTGCACTGAGTCTTAAAAGTCCTGAAATAGATAGTAAGAGGAGGGACCTGGGGAGGGGAGCTCAACTGGTGCCACTTCGTTTCCAAAGACACCAGTTATTTCCAGCACAACTGTTCTCTTTCCTGGACTCTCTGTGTGACTATACCAATGACGTACTCAGTTGTCTTTGGGTGAAGGCAAGGGTACTTTGCATTTGGGGAGAAGAACAAGTGGTGGTTGATCTTCCTACTGATTCAGATAAAGCTGGAGCTGACTCTTCACTGTGATGCATGAATTGTTAGTTTTCCGGTCCCCCTCACTGTGCTTAACAGGAGCTATGCAGTTTAACCTCCAGGCATCATGGGGATGTCGTAGTCCTTGCCGATGCTCTGCTGTATGTGTTTGGAGCTGCCACCAGTGCTTCCTGAGGGGAGTGGCTGATGTGGCTAGAAGGGAGGTAACGCTGCATTGGTTGTGAAGGTCCTGTCCCGGTTCCCTATTCATACCAGTTCTCGTCAGAAGTCACTGTGAAGAATAAAAACAGTCTTTGGACAATCTTTAGGTGCTGCAAATCCAGCTTTTCTCAGTGGACAATGTTGTTAAATATCATGTTGAGCTATGGATGTGACGAAGACTGGTGCAGTTCCAGTCTCTACTAACAGAGAAAAAAAATCTTATGGCAGTATTGGGAGTCTGAAAACTAATGCTTGGTTAATAAAACTAAACATAAAGAAGTAAAATTGCATGAAATACCCTGGGAAATTTCCAGTCTCATGACATACCACTATGGAATAACCTCCCCAGGAAAGAGGCGAGAGCCCAGTTATTTGGCAGTCTTTAAAGTTAGACTAGACAGAACATCAGAAAAAAATACTGTAAGGAATACCCCAGCTCAGGTGGGAGGATGGAGTAAATGATTAAATACCATAGGTCTTTCCAGCTTTAATCGCTGTAATTCTTTGATACATCAGACTCTCCCAGCAGGAATCACTAGAAAGAAAGATCCAGGAGTGCTGTCTATTAAAAAGCTTATAGATACTTCGTTCCAGCAGGAGACACTGTAAGGAACAGTGGAGGAGTGTTGTACATAGGGGAGTTCAAAGCTACCCTCCAGTCCTACTCTCACTGGGAAACCTGCTCCTCAGGGAGCAGTGCAGGAATGGTAGCTCTGGGGAGCTCACAGACTGTCCTGTGCCAGACTCCCTGCAGGAGGCACTGGGAGGACTGGGTGGGGGTTGCTCTTTCAGGAGGTGGGAGGCAGGTCGTGGAGAAAGGGATGGGGAAGGGAGGGTGCTTGCAGCTGGTCAGTGTTAGCTTTTTACCTTTGGGAGGCTTCTTTAGGTTTACAGGAGCATCTCACCTATGTCTTTTTCCAACAGCATTCACAATCAGGAGAAGAAAGTGTGGGAACATTTCAGAAAAGTAGCTTCTCGTTTCTTGCATGTCTCCTCTTTTGCACCTAAAATGTGGGGATGGAGAATAAAGCGCTACAGGAAATGGCCACGCACAAAAGCAATAAAATAAATTGAAACTGACTTTGGGGTTTTTTTTTGAGCAGCGGTAATTGCTATACATTGTGATGTTTGCATAAGAAATTAGTTAATGTGTAGGAGAACGACATGTGATACATTTTATTTGCCTGATGACTGTAGTTTCTGAGTGAATGACTTATTAAGGTTAATAAAAAAAATTTGCTTGTGACTTGTAATAATATAATTGCTAGAATTTAACCTCCCCTTATGCATAGTTGCCTAAAGGGGGGAAACTAAATTACACATACGTTCTAATGACCGACTGGCTATGCTTTTATTTATTTCTTAATAGCGGTTTGAGAACAAACAATGTGTTCTAAATTGTTGGTCGGTCTGTCTTTCTGCCTGCCTGGGCAGGAACGTTATGGCTTTCTTAATTCTCCTGTGTGATTTATCATCCCCAATTCATTGTTTTGCATAACTCTGCTCAAAATGAAGAAATGTCATTATTTTGCAGTGAAAAAGTTGTCATTTGCATAATGCCTGCCATTAATTATTGTGAGACTAATGCAGTTGTTGATATTTTTAGGGCACAGTGGTACATCCTGCACCTTGTATAATGTCATTCTGAAAACATGGGTAGTTAATAGGTGCCACAACACTGCACAATTGCAAGAAAGGAGGAGAAGAAGAAGAGGAAGGGCACATAATGGAACAGGCTGTGATCTTTATTTAGATTTTTCTTTTCCTGAAATACATTGTGAGAGACGTCTATAAACAGAAGGAAAAGATAGGAAGCTATGACACCCAAGAGAATGAGGGAATGAAGAAACAGAAATGTTCCCTTCTGCATATGTTAGTCAAGATGGACCGAACTGAAACTCTCTCATACTGATGATCTCTGAAATTTGAGAAAACTCATGACAGTACTTAGTGACTGTTATCCCATAGCTGGCAGTTCTCCCCTTCAGAGAAGTCATTTGTTACTTCTTTTGGTGGCTTATTTATTTTTACAGTGGAGTTACTTTATGGTTATTTTTCAGACATATAAAGGGAAAATCCCTGTATATACGTAATAAATATTATTTCATAATGTCCTTTGCATCTGTGAGGGGAGAACATAACAAACAGATCTGACCCCCATTAAGAGTTTAATAACTGTAGTTACTAAAGTATAGTTCTTGATCTCATCTTTGCATCTGAAATTCACCACTATTTGAAAGGGTCACTTGATTCAAGCCACCAGTGGTTGTAGAAAAATACCCTTGCCCAGCTAGGCTTGCACGTTGCCAGAGAAAACATCTTTTTCATTACTTTTTCCTCCTAAAGGTAGTGGATTTGGCGTAGGAATTGGGGAGAGAGAAGGGCAGTCTCCTACAATTCTATGAATTCTATAAATTAAGAATGTGGGACAGGTCGTTTTCGGCTGCCTTTTCCAAGGACTTCTATTGCTCCCTGAGTAATTAAGAGGTCCTGTTCTCTGAATAACCTGTGCACAACTATAACCCATAACAGTCAAGTGAAACAAATATTTGGGTTTCAGGCTGGCAGATGCTTTCATCCCTGTGTGTTTTCTGCAAAAAATATTACTACTGCAGGACAGCCTTCACGCGACAGCCTTTCTCCTACCCTAGTTCTTTTCCAGGCCTTATTAAGAGAATGGTAGCGGGCAGTTTCTGAGCTCGTAGTTGTAATGGAATGCTAATGTGAAGAAACTAGTTCAGAAGGCCATAAAACATCAACAGATCCTAAGGCTTTTGGTATCTTTACCAGGAAATAAGAAGCCCTACATCCCTTTGCCATTCTACAGAACTACTAGGTCCTTTCTCTGTTTCCTGATGTATCTTAAAATGCCGGAAAGAGAAAACATGGCCGTTTACTCTTCAGATCCTGAGAGTCACTGCCTCCAGAGGGATGTTGTTTCTTCTCCTGTTTTCTGCCATTAGAATTAAAAAAACAACAAAGAAAATTAAGCCACAAAAGTTCAAATAATGCTAAGAGTCTAACTGAAACCCACAAAGGGCAGGAAATTCATCTCCAAAGATTGCCAGTCTGTCCTCAGCTCACCCTATTGTCACAGAACTGAAAGTTGTTCTTACAGTGGGTGATCTTACAGACCACAAATGCTGCAATATGTAGGCACAATAGGAAACACAATAAAAGAACAGAGACTGAGCTTTACTCTCAGTTTCTTGGATTTTGTAGGTGTGAGACAGACCCTTAAGGTAGCAGTACATCAGGGTAATTTTTTGTGTGTTTTTATGCACTTAGAGCACAAGTGCAGTGTATAAAGAGTGTTTTGTAAAGTTGTAATTCATAGTTATGAACTACACCACAACTATAAATTGCAATCTTTAACATTACAGAAACAGTCCATGTGTCAGTTGTTGATTTCTTACACCCAGACCACTGCCCCTGCTTGAGACTTTTCAGAAAAATATAATATAAAATACCTCACATTGGCAAGAATCCTAGAGAATGCAAATCAGGAGGAGAAATTTCAGCAAAAGATTTTAACAACAAAATGTCATAACTTTGCCCTTCACCGTGCTGATGATCTGAGTATCGCCAAGGGCTTTGCAAATCTTGGAGCGGTGAATGCTTAGAGCCGCTTCTCCCAATTCACGGGATTAGATCTACAGTGTGGTGGGAATGAGGTCCCTGTCCATGGTATCCAGTCCCTGCAACGTTTATGCTACAGACGAACTGCGGGTCTGCTGGAAGAGCACGTATCCTCGGAGTACTCCTTCTGTAGGATGAGTTCAGGAGATGCTTGGCACCCCTTAGAAAGAACAGATCTAAATTGTCTTCCTGTCTTTGATACAGACTTCCTGTGTGGCCACGAAAAAGTCACATCATTTATCTCATAATTTTCTTCAATGAGGAATTAAAATCATTCCAGACATCTGAGGATACATTGTGAGGATTAATTCACCAAGATTGTTGAGATATTCAGATGCTATAGTGATGAGTACCACAGAAAAGCCAGAAACAAAAAAAACATCTTATTTCATGCAAGACTTGGATGCCACTCAGTAAACAAGGCTTGGGGCCACACACTGAACAGAGAGGATAAAAAAAGAGTATTTGAATTAGCCTCATTCCCTGGATGCTATCCATTATACAGAACACAAAATATACAATCATAACATGGAAGACTGTATTGTAACACTACAGCTGTTGTGACAGACTTCATTTCGATATTTTCAAACTTTAGTGTGCTTTGCTTTGTGACCTTAATGTTTTTACGTAGTTTTTAAAAGCCATTTTTGAGTGTAACATGCACAATAGACTAAGTGCATCTGCCACAGAAATTACTCCGTAGTGTGAATGTTGAAGACCCGTTAGAACCTAAGCTGGGGGTATCATTACTGGTAACTACGTAAGGTGGATGGTTTTCATCTCGGGCATGAATATCACCTATTGGAATCTCAATCAGTTAGGAGAACCTGCTGTATCTATATATCACAAGCCTCCTGAAAGAATACCTTGTTTTCCAGATATTTCTCTGTGTCACTCTTAACTCTTTGTCCTTAACATACACTTTAACTATGGTTGTACCTGGGGAAGGATATTAATCAACATCCAGTTGGTTGACAGCACAATAGTAAATCATCAGTTGCAGCCATAATCCGTGTGCTCCATAAATTCATTTTAAAGCCAGAATCTCTGTGATCTATGTGTTAGCTATGTTGAAGCTTAGCTGCTGTCTGATACATAAGTCAGATTGGTTCACTCTGCTCTTCAGAAATGTGCAGATGAGCCTTCCCGTTTCTTAGTGTGGGGTAGCGTTTTCTGCTTTTGCATCATAGTGTTTAATAGCAGTGGTACAAAGGGCTATTAAAGCCGCAGGGTTTTTTTTTCTGATTTTCTCTGATTGCTTTTTGCAACCATTTCTGCTTTTTGCAACAAAAACATCCTGTGCCAGTGAGTTCCACAATTTAATTACACGTGGCGTGAAAACGTACATACTTTTGTTTGCTTTAAACCTGGTGCTTGATAACTTCTTCGGATGCTTCCTAGAAATATGTAATGAGAAATAGGGAGCGAATATTAGCAGTGTTTGTTATGATTTTCTAGAACTCCTTTATGTTTTTCTCAATTGTTTATTTTCCAGGGCAAAGAACCCAACTCTTTTTAATCTGTCCTTGCGCAAAAGTTACTCCATGCTTTTGAACATCTTTGTTCCCTTTTCTGCATCTTTTTAGGCTGCTTATATCCTCTTTTGCATATGTAGGTTCAAACCTACATATAGTATTCAGTATGTGGGTCTACTATGGATTTATTAGAAATAGATAATTATTTTTTTTAGTTTTATTTTCTAAGTCTTTTTTTTCTTTTAGCAACCAGTAGCGCTTGAATCTTTCACACTTATGCCCATTGACTCCGTCAGAGAACTCCAGTAGATTTGTGAATCAGAATCTCCCTCTGTAAAAAACTCATGTTGAGTCTTCCCTGTTTTATCCACCCAAGTATCTGTTATTATTTATTATATTTTCTACCAGTTTCTATGGCATCAAATATAGAACTACTGATCTATGTGGGTCTTCCTAAGGCCCTTTTTTTACTGTTGCCATTAAATCACTTTCTATTCTTTTGTTGCCCGCCCTGATTATGCGCAAGACTTATTAGTTAAGCTCTTTCATGTCTGAGTTTCTTTATAACTGTTAGATGGGAACCATTTATTCTTTCCATTATACATTTTCTCAGACTTGACCTTCCAGAGAAGGGGTTTCACTTGCAAACCTTTTGAAACTTCTCCATAGTGTGAACACAAGTGCAAAGAATTTGGGGGTTTTGTTCTTTGAACACTCTTTTTACACCTTATCTGTTGGCCTTACAGATTCTGTGTAAGGTGTTTAGAAAAGTTAAAACAACTTTCCAAAATTTTGGCTTTAAAAAGTTACTCTTCAACATTTTCATGGGTCTGCTTTATTCTACATTTACTTTGTTAAAAAAAAATCATCAAAATGTACACTTTTTTCTGTTTTGTGCAACTAGATATGACTTCCTCTTTTGGGATGGTGTCTTTTTACATCTAGTAAATCCCTTCACTTGGCTTACTTTTAAAAAATCCTATTATTTTCTTTTTTCACGTGGTCATACATTTGTTTTGTGAGTTCTGAGTAATGAGTAGAAATGAATTACTTGTAGGACAACTTTAAAGGTTCCTGAATCTAAAGGAACTGTATCATGCTTTTTCTCCGGGAGATTTTTTGCCCGCTTGCAAGGGATTTTCATCGAAAGTGGCAACTGAATTATGACAGTTTACAACCTAGCATATTCAGGTAAATCAGAACTGTTTAGGGATTTCTTTAGTACCTCAGGCTGTAATTTGCTGTGTCTGCCAGGCAAACTGCTGAGATGTTCCTCAGAATGATTGAGGCAGACAACTGGGGGTCAGGATTATTACAGCTATTCTAAGGTAAGGCTTTCCTGTTACTTATAAGAGATGTGAATGTCTGATAACGTATCTTCTAACAGTGGCATCTTAAAGCATTTTACCCGTAGCTGCTTGTTTTTAATTTCCTATGTTCCTTATTTTAAATAGGATTTTTTTCTGAAATTACAGATTGCTGTAGTGGATTTTGTTGTTATTGTTTCGGTTCTATAGAGAACTGAATTTGCGTGAATTATGTTCATTATTACAAGGTGGTTTTTTAATATGCACCTATTAAAGTAGGTTTAGTGATCTTACCACTAAAGCAAAGTTATTCCTTCTTTCATAGGTTTTCTGACTAACTCCTGCCTCTCAAGTCTTCCATTTTGCATTTCATAGTCACTGTCAGCATTTTGGTAGGATACTGCCTAGTATACCTACTAGTAGGATACATACATACTAGTATGATTCCAACACCATTCTCTTTCATTTTAGGCCTGGAATTAAAAAACATAGAGATTATGTGGTACTTTCTAATTTTCATTTATTCATTTTCTTTACGTATGTTTTAATTCATGGCAGCAGTCCCTCACCTGTGCATTCTATTCTGTGATTGTTATGGAACGCACCATAGTATTGCAACATAGAACATCTTCTCCAGCTGCTGAAGCTGTGTCTTCTATAAGTCTTTTCTTTGAAAAATAAGCGTTGCACTCCTCTTATCTTAGTCTTTAGACTTTGTATGGAAGTGCTTATGCATTTGACCTGTCTGTCTGTTTAGATACTCTGCTCAAAGTGAAAACAGACTTTGTCTGTTGAGGCAGTTCTTTGCTGAATTTGGTACCTGAATTTTATCAACTTATGTCGTATTCTTTTTTACAAAGACACAGAGTTCCCATGGTTTCACCCATAGATGATGCATCATTTTAGCCTGTGCACAGTTCTGTACCTCTTGCCTTAAAATCTCTCAGATAGTCTTTTTAAGTCTGATCCATTTTTCTGTAGGTGGAACTGTTTCTCCTTTGTAGTATCCCTCACATCTAAAGGATTCTTCAGCTAAACTTCTCTTCCCTTGAAGAGCCAGCCTCAAAAAAGAGCAAGTTTAATGTAATATCCGACTTGCTAGCATCTTATTCAGACAATCAGTCACTCATTCAAACTAATATACTGCTGGGATTAGAAATTGTCAGATTGAGCTCGAGAAATAGTTTTGCTTTTGTGTTACGTATTGGCTGACACATTTTCCTGTCTTTTGGCTTGTCAAGAGTGCTACCTCCCACAATCTTGGGGATGCCTCTACCCCAGAGGACCTACAAGACCTGGAAGCTCTGCCAGTAATACATTGTAAAAAATGCTTTAAATGGTTTTCAGAGTACATCAGAATCTCAATTATCTGAAGAACACGGGAAGAACACTGAATAGAGCTCGATAATCGCGTTTACCAGTAACCAAAATGCCCTGCATGCCCATGGATCTGTGGAAATAATTAGTAATAGAAGCAATTTACCATTTAATTAATAAATGACAAGGGGCAAAACCTTGTCTGGGTTCACTGAATTTGGATAATTGAGGCTCCACTGTATTTTAAAATCTGAAATATTAACCATTATTCTGTATGCTTGAGATAATAATCGTTTAAAAAATGTGCACATAACAGGATCTAAGCCTAGTTCTATTATTTCTATAAAACGAGGAAGAATTTTGTAATGTCCTACATGTAAAGATTTGCTCTGCAAGAAAAGATGAGATTTTTTTTAAAGCGACTGGAATCTGTGTCCTTAAATATATAGATCTGTGTCAGCTTTGAATCTATAGCTACATTCAGGAGCTAGTGAGGAATCTCAGAGGGCAGTGAATAACCTTTCACCAAGAGGAGCAACAACCAGCCCAGCAGAACATCTTCAGACTGGTGCTTATCTCAGCTGCCCACAAAGGGATTTGAGATTGATTGAGATAACTTAAATTTTATCATGAGATAAGAAAGAGATTAGAAGTGGGTCCCACCATCAATAGCCATTCAGAATATGCCGTAGCAAGTGGATTGTGGAAGGCTGGGACTGAAGACAGACATTCTTGGCTATAGTATATTCCAATGGGTTTAACTGCCGTAAAGCACTGGTTTGCTGCCTCTTCAATTGTAAGCCATTGAAAAAAGAGTTCCAGACTTCTGCCTTCCTTTGCATGTGTGTCATGGTGTCTTACACGTTTAACAGCCCCTACCTCTGAGGCATTGAAGCAGTATGAATGAATAACGAGGACTGAGCCCCTAAACCCCTAAAAGGCAGTATCCTGACAATCACTCTTAAGCTGTCGAAAACCAAGGTGATTCCCTTCTCACTCGTGTTGTTCTCATAGTCCTTCAAATCTCCTCCATTCTGGCATATTTATAAGGGGTACCACAGAAGAAAATAGGTGTGGTCATAAATGACTCTGCATTTAAATCTGAAAGTAGGGAGAATGGGATGAGTCTAATCTTCAGAAGGGCTATCCACTCCTAGAAACCTGTTGCTGGAAACATTCTATTCCTGTACACAAGAGACTTACTGTCAATCAGTTTAGTTTGTACTGTCCTTTTCAAATATACAATGATCATCAGAGGGTAGGCAGTCCTTGCAGAAGTTTAATTCCAGCCCTACCCAGGTGCTTCATTCATAAGGAACTGGAGGAATGAACAAAGAACATGCTATGAAGTTCTAAGTGTCAGAGGGTTCTGCCTATTGCTTCTGAAGCGGGGAGTAAAAATAAAACTGGTCGTTTGAATCAAGTTATTACTGTGCTCACATCAGAAGTATCACAGAATTTGGTGCATGCAGTTGTTTCTGCTCAAGGGATCCATTACTGGAAAAGTAGGGTAGGTTGCGTCAGAAATGATGAGTTGGCACCATTCATGGTGGTAAGGGAAGCTTGGTTATGCAATGAGCCACATCCTGCTCTCCTAACTCTATGAGTAGCTCCGTGGAAGTCAATAGTAATTACATCTATTAAAATCAGTGGAACTACTTGCATCAATAAGATAAGTGGGATTTGGCCCAAAGGTTGGTTAATATCAATGTTTTTAATCTCTCATTTTCATAAATGCTGTGTTCATTCAAGCAATATAAAGTGAGGTGAATAAAGAACATTTTGTGCTTTGAATAGTTTGGCATCATATGTGGACGGGGCATGTGATTAATACCGTGTTGTTGGCTTTGTTCTTTGCTTTTCAGTTGTGGCTGGCAATGTCCTTTTCATAATTGCTGGTATCCCCCTGAGCCTATATAATCACTCACTGCAGCTTTTCTACAATGCCCTTAGATTTTTCCTGTACTCAATGTAATATGTTTCTGTATTCACGTACCCTCCCATTAGAACCATAATGTGTTTCTGATGTGCTACTGTGACGTGGCCAGAGCTGACGTGGGGCAACGTATTCACCTGACAATGTTTCCCAAACCAGATATGTTATCTGTATTTTCTTGTGCATAACCATCACACTGCAGAATCGTGCTTTGTAGTTGCGCTTCTGGGAAAACCTGTGGAACTGCAGCACACTGGTTCAGTCGGTGGTGTCAGATAGAAAGTTGTGCTTGAATTTCAGATACTATTGTTCACTTGGCTGCTGAAAATAATAGAATTAGGGGCTAAATAATAAAAAAATGGACAATCCTGTTCTCGTCATAGATGTACAAATATAGACTTCTTGTTTGAGGATGATAATTTTGATACTTTCTGTTGAAAACAGTCAATATATGATACTACTATTAAAGCGGAACCATGATTTCTGCAGAAATGTGAACGAGGAATGGAGTCACTGAAGTTACACTCTAGTGTCAATGTTGGTAAAATTACAGAGTCAGAGTTATAAGACTCAGTCTTTATATTTTTCAAAAGGCAATATCTTGTATATTTGTTTCCCTCCAGTGAACTTCCTGACAGTGTGTAGCTTCATGGATGGGCATTTATTGTCACCAGGAAATTTCTTTTGAAAAAAAGACCATAAGGACTGGTAGTTGTCTGTGCTGTTTATCATGTGTCAATGAAGTGAAAGCCTTAACCACAACCAGAAAAGATTCCTTAATGTGCCATGAAATTCTGCAATGCCTTCTCACAAGAGATTTCCATTTTGTTATGTTCTCAATGACGTGACATTCGGGACCAGATTCCACTTTCACTGAAATGTGAGGTCATTTGACTGGCATGAAAGGATTTTTACTGATTTAACAATAGAATGCGTAATTTATGACTACACAAGGGTAAAGGGAGAAACACTGTCAATATTATAATTGTTACATAGGTGAAACTTGCGTGCGTTCATAGTAGTAATCCATTCATTGGTTAAGTTCCTTAAGGAGAGTCACAAATTCCCCCTACGTATATACTCCCTGGTGTTCCTTAGGGTGGAATTTCCTACAAGGTTTTGAAAACGTGAAAATGTGATGTATTACGGCTCCCTACTGATGCTATGGGACTTGATGGTCCATATGTTGCTATGGGTACAATTTGCTCAGTTTTTCTGGATGTTTGAGATATCTCCAGGTACTATGCAGGAGGGGGAGATAAGATTTGGATCACCAGCTATGGGATGAGAAGGATTAATCCTTGTGAAAACAGAAGACTATTACTCAAGTCTTCGCACAATGAAGTATTACATGTGTTTACAGGTGCTGTAAATAGCCTCCTTGCAAGTTCTTTCTTGCATTGTTTATCCAGCTACACTTGTATTGATGTCACACTTTATAAACAATTCATATAAGTTTATATATGATTTATCAATATTCTAAGAGCATTTTTGAGATAGATAATACGTGTTACACATTTTGTAAGCCCATCACAGGTCTGTCTGTAGGTTATTATAAACATCAGTTGGCTTGTTCCATTGAATCCTTTATAACAGCTAATAAGCATTTATTGAACTCTTTATTAATCATCTTCTAGACCTTCAAAAGTAGTCCTCATAAAAGTATGACCTTTTGGCTATGTAAGGAATTTAAAGGTTCTGAGTTGAGAGTAAAAGACGGACAGTCCAAATGCGAATTCTTCTTAAAATAGAATTGGACAGTAATGATGAAAACTCTTTTTAAATTACACTGCTGTCCAAGCATTTCTTGTAATCAATTGTTGTAGAGCATATCACATCTTTTAGCAATCACATCTGAAAAGATTCTCACTTGTAGATACTTACAGAAATCCTAAGACGGTAAATTAATTTTAATTCTGAGCAGCTGAAAATTCAGTAGCACTGTGCTCTAGTAAAAACTTTGCAAAGATTGATATGTCTGAGAATACTGTCTTTTAAAATTAGCATCTTTTAGATTGGTAGAAAAGCCAAAGGATTCTGACTGTTATTGTACTCACCACATAGTGCTTTTCCCCATATTTCTGAAGAGATCAGAGGACCAGAGGTCATGAGTGAGAGAGGAAACTCGCCTTTGCTGTATTTCTCTTTGTTGCTTTGGCATGTTTGACTGGTTTTAATTCTTAAGAATATAGGTAGCTCTATATTCATTCAGTTGGGGTGGGCTAGATCTAGGTTTCCTTGTTGGGGTGGTTAGTATCTGCCTGTGTTTTTCTGGCTTTGAAACCTCAGTGGAATGATTATTGCTTCATCTCTTTGTGTACTGCAATTGTTGTGACACTTTCTAGTTCTTATTTGTACGAAATAAAGAGAAAGGATAGAAAGACTTTTAAGACTTTTAGGAATTATACCACTGTTTTATTTTGGCTTGTAAATAATCATATTTTGTGGAAATTTCATTTAGGGTAGGTAAGAGCTTGCAGATTAGTATTAATGGTGTAAATCAGTTGGGTCAGATCTGTTCATTCACATGTTGGAATTTCAATGTATCTGTTAGCCTAGAAAAATATATCTGGTTGAATGTGTATGGAAGATCATTACTTCTTCTTGGACATATTTACGTCAGATGCATGAAATAGTCTTTTGGCTTTGTTGAGATGAAGAATGAAGATTTGATTTCTAAAGCAAGGTGTCATGCAGAGATAGGGAGGTCTGATAATGTATAGATTATGGTGACCTGCATCTCTATCCGTCTTCAGCAGCTATCATAAACAAAGAACGTGACAAAAGCTGTGCCTTTTGCTGCTCTTGAAGGCATTATAAAAGCATACTGATACTTCTACCATCTCTTCTGTTAATCAGCCTGGAGTCAAGCTTTATATTTCTGAGCAGAACCAAGTCCAATAAAGCCATGCACATGGAGATATTTGAATAAGTTTTGGTGTAGCTCCTAAGTTCATATCTGAAAAGAAAATTTCACAGAACCATAGAGGTCAGAAGGGGTCCATGGAGATTGTCTAGTCTAATCCTCCAGCTCAAAGCAACATCACTTAGAACAGGTTGTTCAGTGCTGTGTTGAGTATCTCCAAGGTTGGAGACTCCACTGTCTCTCTGAGCAACCATTCGTGTGTTTAAGTACCCTCGCCATCAAAATTTTTTGTGATATTTAATGGAGTTTCCTGTATTTCCATTTCTGCCCATTCTCTGTTGTCCTTTCATGGGATAACATGGAGAACAGCCTGCCTTGGTCGTCTTTACTGCCCTGCATCAGTTAGTTATACACATTGCTTAGGTTCCCCCCAAGCCTTCAAGATAACTTCCCGAGATGTTTCTCTACAAAAATCTTACTCAATAGCTTTTTAGTGCCTACCGCAGGGAGGAGGATGCTTTTCTTTCATTGTGTAAGGAGACAAGTGATTTGCAACAGTTCTCCAGGAAAGCTGGGATGCTCAATTTAAGTTAATAGTGATAGAATTAAGATAGTCACTTCCTTACATTTTTGCCAGCTTTTGATTTGTTGAGGTAATTCATTATTTTGGTTAAGGTGATCTACAGAGCTGAATGCTTTTTGCTTTTCTTTTTTTTTTTCCCCCTTTCTTTTTTTTTCCCAAGAAGGTGTTTCTGCTGGATTCCAAGGAGGAATAAGGCTGTTTTCTGTGCTCAGAGAATCACAGAGTATTTAAGGGTTATAAAGAACTAGGAACTCCTGAAAAGATACATCAAACTCAGTGCTAAAGCCCTGGAGCATTGCCATTTGGGAAGATCCTTTATAATGATTTAAAATTCATCTGTTGATATCTCAGTTTCAAGAGTATATTTTGTTCTTAAGTCATCTATACTACTCGGGGGTGCTCTAAAAAAGAGAAAAGAAAGAAAAACTGTGCATTGTGCTAAGTTAGGCGTTCCTGCATGCAGCATTCAAATTTTAGTACAGTTCTATTGTTTCTGTTACTGACTTTTCTAAGTCACACTTTCAGTCTTCTGTTACAGTTATGGGTAAATAGTTGAGATAGTGGTGGAGTGGCATATTTCAGAAAGCATACTGCCTACCCTGTTTCCGGATTTTAAGTGGTTTTGGCCATACGAGAGCTTCTACTGTGTAGAGAGATGATGGTGCCAAGTTGTGCTTGTATATCTACAGCTTAAGATTTTGCTTGTTAGGAAGCAGCGTTCATCAGTTGTTTCTGATGAGATTTCAGCCTACTCTAAGAAGAGCTGCTAAACAGACTTCGTTGGTTTACAGTGTCCATGTCATTCTTTGAATTTGTCCTACTAAACCCAACAAAAGAATTCCCTTTTATAATTTCTCATTATTGCATCTCTGTTGATAAATTGGACAAATACTCTCTTTTAATCTTTAAATGCTCATTGTTGGTCTCTGAAATTCTGATTCTGCATGTTAGTGTACGGCCCACGTGGTTTACTTGCTCTGATACTATTTGGGACAGTTACAACTTTGTTGAGGTGAATCAGGAATTGTGGCCATTGGAACGGACAGCTGGTCTTTACCATTTTGTCTTAGGACGTCTCAGACATCTACTAATGCCTAGTATGTGCACAGATTTTATACTAATATAATAGGATAGGGCTTAAATTTTTATATTTTAATTTATTTGGAAGAGGGTTACTTTATCTGATTTGAATTTTAACATATCATTAAATCTTCTCCAAGCAATAATATAGCATATTTAAGATCATAGATATCAGTTAGCAAATCTAATGGAAGGATTCCTAAGGAGGGATAGATGTGCATCAGATATTAAGATATATTGGCAGAGAATGTGCCAAGAACGGAGAGGTATTTATGTATTAACATAGCTGTTCTCCTTCAAGCAATATAAGATGTATTAGACATTTGTCCCAGACTATATTTTTTCAGCTCATTGTATAGAGAGAAAAGGATACATCTCTCGAACTCTGGTAATAGTCACTCTCTTTTTCATAAGAAAGAAGAGAGTTTGCATTAAACAGATTCCTTTTATGTTCTACCTACAGAATTTCAAAGAATGCCGAACAAATGAGGTAGGAGTTTGTACATTTGTGCATCAAAGAAATGCTTAAATAGTTTTTTCTGTGTATAAAAGTACATTGTAGGGCACCCTCAAAGAGAAACTATAGTCTGTAATCAATCTGTTGCCACCTGAATAATTAAATAATGTTTTCAGTTTAGAAATGCTCTTAAACACACTGAAACTATAAAATGCCCTGCTGAGAAAAAAATGAATGGACTGTTTGCTGAATGGTCATTGCTAAAGATAACATAAATGTAGAGTCATTACAGTTATCACAAAACTGTCATTTTTAGCTGTGCGGTAGTATTTTCATAATAGACCCTACCAGATTGATGGTGCTCGGATAATGCAGAAGTTAACTGAAAATCCTTTCTCTTCCGTCTTTCAAATTGGTATTTTATTTCTAGATGGCAAAACTTTTCAAGTAGATTGTATCCCCCTGTTACTATGTAAGTTGTGCTGAGCAGTTAAAAAAAAATTAGTAAGTTAAGAGGATGGATTTATATTTTTTTTAATTTTAAAATGGTGGTGTCAGCCATCAGGGATAGGGGGTAACTTTAACAGTGAGGAAAGCATGAACGGAGTTTTGTTTAGTAGCTGCAGTTCAGTATAATGATTGAGAAATGGGAATATTAAGACCAAAAAGAAATTAAATGAATATACGTAGAAAATCTGCCTATGTGAAAAGTATATTCATATTATATTTAAATACCTTCTTGTCTGTAGATTTTCTGAAAAACCTTTCAAACAGACCATCTAATACCGGATAAGCATAAAATTACTACAGGAGCAGTTCCTCAGTATGATCAAGTGAATGAAAGAATTATCGAGAAGTCTTTGATTTAGGAAGTGGTATTTCTAGTTTAGTTATCCAACATGATCTTGACATAAAAAGTCTTCGTAAAGTGTTTTTTTTCCCCCTGATTTTGAGTTACAGGATATTTTAGAACTTCTTTGGGGTTTTAAAATATACCCTAACGGTTTGTTTGTCCATTAAGTTGCTAGTTAATATACTTATTACCTGAATTTCAGAGGAGACTTTTTTTAGACTCGAGTATAGTTTTTTACTCCTGTAAAATGCCAAGGTATGTTGTTTGGCCATATGTGAAGTTTTGCAGGATTTCAAAAAGATTATGGTTAAGGCTCTCTTTTTCAGCTGCCCGTGATACCCAGTGGATTCCTGGTATCTTATTTCTTTAGTCTATATATACAGTATTTTTTGGCTTAGGGATTCCTGCTCCAGAGGTCATCTGTTGAATCAGCAGTTCATTTTCACTGCCTTAGGAGCAACTGGGAAGCCAAAATATAGCTTCTGCAATGAGGGACACAGAAAGAAATCCCCAGTGACTTTGTTGCTTAGCTTTGCTGTTATCTTGTGGAACCTCCTCCTCCAACACCCCTTTGAGATGGTAGGATGTGAATGAGACAAGTACTGAATTATGATCATCCAGTGGAGACATACTATAATCATGGCATAACTGGCCTAATGCAGGCATTATCACGTTATGGCACCATAGGAATCTTAGTGTCACAGACTTCAGTCCCGTTGTCTTCTTTGGCAGAAGCCTAGCTGGCAAGAAGAAAGATTGAGGCAAGAGCTAGCTCCAGTCTTAAGTGACAGGACAGAATACCTGCAACTCTGGTGATACGGGGAAATGTGGCATGCTGGTGTCTCCTCGTGAAGGTGAATACCCCCGTTTATCCTCTGGTAATTTGGGAAAATTATGTTTATTCTTAAGGCCTAGGGAATGTTTGGTCTTAAAATTGCCAGATTGACCTGGATCTGGAGTCTCACCTTGCTCCTTCCCTCTAGGGGATGGTCTCCTGAACTGGCACAGGGTGGCTTAACTCCGTCCTTTTTAATGACTAGCCTGAGGGAAACCGCTAGTGGTACCAACAGGGAATCAGTCTGCAGACAGGATAGCAGTGATTTCACAACTGTGCCAAGTAAGCTTACGCAGAAAAAACTCCAGGCAAAAGAACAGCAAGAGTTGCTACTGCTTGCAAAGCTACAGCAGCAGAGTAATGTAAAGGAAACTAATTGTATACAGTCCTCTTGACTGGGCAGCCTGCTGAATAATAAACCTTCCTAAAGCCAGCAAGGCATTTTCATGTAATTGTTTATGATTTTCTTTGTGCATGTGTCTTCATTTATATTGTGTATACCGCATATGTTTATATTTATACAAATCTAACTGTTGAACAGAAGCCTACTGTAAGTATGCATATTCTTGGGTATGCCCGTATGTGTGTTTATCTATGTCTGTATATTTGTGTGCATGCACGCGTGTGTATGTATATATGTCTGTGTGTATGAGAAACAGATGCACTGTAGGCAGATAAAGCAGATAAATATAGATTCAAATAGAAGCATAAGCCTATAAATATAGACACTGTATAGAGTGAAAGCAAGCAGATCAGCACAGTTTCATTATTACTTGCATTCTGTATAGTAAAAGAGTAGCTGACGCTGAAACGTCTGAGGGGATGACACTGTTGGCTCTCAGCAAGCGTAGTAAAAAGGTAAGAAAACTTCTTTCCAATCTGAGAAGCAATTATGACAGAAGATTTGCTATCTCTAATCATTTGCTTAATACAAGTCACTGTAGTTTCTTCTGGGGTTGAAGGCAGAGGGCAGAAAGAAAGCATAACATTTGTAATTTTACCTTAAAATAAGTAAATAAACCAAAAATCCTGACACACAGTCTGAGGAAGTACAACCACTAGTTTCTACAAGCCTCACACACTGTTTGTCAACTTTCTGCTTCTGCTGTAAAAGAGATCTTCTTTGCTTCAGGTCCTACGGTCTCTCCGAATGAACTTGGGTGGCAGAGTATTGGGAAAAACATTTAGGTCATAACAAAATTAACTTCATATATAATGCTGTGAGTGTGTGTGTATATGTGTATCTTAGCCTTCTGTTTGCAAATCTCTGATGCCTGTTTTAACAGTCAGCTTTCTCTCTGTTGTAGCAATATAGCTTTGGCTAATCCAATCCATAGCTGCAATACAGGTAGTTAAAATCAAAAAAGTCTTAATCTTACTAGAGATAAAGAAAACATCACAGCTATTCAGGGGGGTCTGAAAAGTCATTTTTTTCTTATTCTGTAACATTTTGGTGAGGGTGTTTAGATAAATCAAGATTGCTGGAAATTGCCAGAAAATAGTCAATACTGTGTTTTATTTTTCTTTGTATAATACGGGTAGCATTGAGGTATTTACAGCAAGAAGTGAGCAGCTGAGAGTTTGGCATTCTCTTTCCAGCTTGACCACTTGCTTGGAGTGAGATCTTGCACAAATTGTTTAAAGTCTACACACTTATTTCCCCATTTGTGAGTAGATTAGATAATAATTATTACACAGAGTTGGGTAATTGAATGATACCTTGTTTTGTTAATAGGTCTCATGATTTCATTGGAACTACTCATGGAGCAAGGTGTTCAATAAGAGTGTATATCTCTTTTTACAAAGTGCTCTGACAGTCTTGAGGAAAAATGAAGAAATAACAGTAGAAAACACTATTGGTGATGTTCTGTATTGTGCTACAAACAATTCACTTCTTTTTAATTTATTTAATTGTTTTCAAAATATGCCATTAGCTGATGAGTATTGTCATGTTTCTGTATTCTGAGGAACTCGCAGCAAAGCAGAAGAAAGGTAAACACCAGCATGTATATATTCATACTGAGACCAACAGTACTCAATATGACAAAATGTAACCAAAGACAGAAAATTAAAATGTCAAGTGGTGGAAGCCTTGCTGTGGTATTCCGCTTATATAATGCTAGTTTTCTTAAAATATCTAGTCTAAGCTAATTTTCCTCTGCAGAAAAATAGAGGAACATCTGGGTTGTGCTCCTGAACTCAAGACATGGTTTGTCGCAAGCCATTTTTTACTCAGCTTTCTCATTTTGATACCTCAAAATAGGCTATTCCAGGTATATTTTAACATGTTATTCAGGTTAGACCCCAATATCCAGTCACCTAGGTGCTTTCTGAAAATTTGATCTTTAAGTCACATGAAGTACCCTGTGAAGGTGCTTGTTTTTCACTGTATCTATTGAGATACCTGAATTAAACACAAAGAGGAGTCTGAAGTCATAGAATCATAAAATGGTTTAGGTTGGAAGCGACCTTGAAGATCATCTAGTTCCAACCCCACTCCCATAGGCAGGGACACCTCCCACTAGACCAGGTTACTCAAAGACCCATCCAGCCTGGCCTTGAACCCTTCCAGGGATGGGGCATCCCCAACGTCCCTGGGCAACCTGTTCCAGTGGCTCACCACCCTCAGAGTGAAAAATTTCTTCTTGATATCTAGTCTAAATCTCCCATCTTCCAGTTTGAAGCCATTCCCCCTCGTCCTATCACTACACGCCCTTGTAAGACGTCCCTCTCCAGCTTTCCTGTTAGGCCCCCTTCAGATACTGGAAGGCTGCTATAAGGTCTCCGTGGAGCCTTCTCCAGGCTGAACTACCCCAACTCTCTCAGCCTGTCCTCATAGGAGAGGTGCTCCAGCCCTCTGCTCATCGTTGTGGCCCTCCTCTGGACCCTCTCCAACAGGTCCATGTCCTTCTTGTGCTGAGGACTCCAAAGCTGGATGCAGTACTGCAGGTGGGGTCTCATGAGGGTAGAGTAGAGGGGTAGAATCACCTCCCTCAACCTGCTGGCCACGCTTCTTTTGATGCAGCCCAGGATGTGGTTGGCCCTGTGGGCTGTGAATGCACATTGCCAGCTCATGTTGATGCCTACTAATTCCACCAACAGCCTTATGTCCCTTCTTCTCAGGGCTCTTCTCAATACATTCCCCACCCAGCCTGTATTTGTGCTTGGGATTGCCATGATCCAGGTGCAGAACCTTGCATTTGGCCTGGTTGAACCTCATGAGGTTTGCACGAGCCCACCTCTCAAGCCTGTCCAGGTCCTGCTGGATGGCATCCCTTCCCTCCAGCATGTCAACCGTGCCACACAATTTGATGTTGTCAGCTGTATATGAACAGTAAGAACCTATGGGGAAATCTCTCTTCAATATAGGAGTTGTTGGCACTTTTGCTTGTCCATGAGCCAGTGGAGGAGGGACCTGCAGTCTTTGTTCAGCTACGGCTGCTCATGGTGACTGTGGCAGCAGCAGCATCTCTCACCTCTGGCTGTAGGATGCCCTCAGCTCTAGGCACAACTCTCACATGCCTGGCGGTGGGAGTACCTGCCCTCTGTAGTTTGGGGACTCCTCTGATGTGTGAGCTACCTATTGTCTGAATATCCCCGAGATACTCAGACTCCCGTAGGATGAAACCTGTGTAGTGCAAGAGTGATGTTTGAGAGGGATAAGGTGAATGGATATGATAAATTACAGTACTTCAAAAATTAACAAGCCTATCCAGTAAATTCTTCTGAATCCCTCCTAGTCTCTTCCGAATCTGTTGCATATTGTAACAGGCACGCTAGCTTCAAAATAAGAACAAAAATAAGTACCAGACCAAATATTAAGGTTTGTTGGACAGGGATTACACTGAGTCCCCAGTAAGAAATGTGTCCCCTGTAGAAATGTGGTCTTTTCAGATTTTAGTAGGGAATATCTGGAAGGGAAGTTTTTCTATCCCAGAAAACATTCACTGTGATTCCTGAATTTTGTTTTCTGCTTCCCTGCTCCTTTCTCTCCCTAATTTTGATAAATTAATAAATCCTTACTGAATTAATTTATAACATTAGATTGTATTTGCAGTAGGGAAATACATTTTTAAAAAATACATTTGATCTAAAACCTTGCATGTGTTGATTTCAGTCTGGATCAGATGATTGCAGCTGAGTTATAGTCTTGAAAACTGAGGTTTATTATGGAAACACTGACATAACCTCAATTCTTTTGGTTCTGGCAGACACGGCAAAAATATCCAGAGACCTTTTTTTCTGACTAAGTTCTTTGCTAGTCTCCTTGGACTTTGCTTTCTGAGTCCTTGCCAATTTTACTGCCATTCATTTTGACTAAAACTGTCTTGGAAATATGTCAGTCTGTAAGAACCATTAGGAAATAGCACCATTACACATGTTTAATAGGTTGGTTGAGGGGTGGGGAAAGTTTAGTAACTTCTGCTGAGTCATGGTCATTCCAAAATGGTGGAGTCCAAAAGGTTCGTGTGAAAGAGAAGCCGGTAGGAAAAAAATAACGGTAAATTGCCAAGAAAAGTGTATTTCTGTGTTACTTGCACTGCAAGGAAAATCACGTTGCAGGAGGTCTGCAAAAGGTTTATTGATTCTTTAACTAGCAAGAAGAGTTGGCAAGCATCTCTAATGTATTTATTTTTCGTCTCCATTATTTTAATAATTTTTTATTATTCATTTTGCCATTAAAAGCCCATGGCAACCTAACGCTCTGCTCATCTCCTCCTACAGTCATTAAAAAGACAGAAACTGTATTGAGAAACATTAAGCTTACATGCAGAATCATGAAATCCTAGAGCAATAACTTGTTTATAACCTTAGTCTCTCCCTTATGATACAGTGTTTACCGAGAAGTCACATTGTTTTTCTGCAAATACAGAGCTATAGAATCCTTGATACCTGCAAATGGCATCTACTATTAATGTGTTTCGCTAATCAAAAAACAAAGAACGACCCAAACCAGTCGCCTAGCGTAGTGAAAAATAATGCTGCTTTGCAGGTGTGTTGTCTTGTAGGTGTGTTGTCTTGTAGAACATGCATCAGAGAAGCTAAAGACTGTAACATACAGTTACATACAAAAAGGGCAGTTTGTGAGCACACGCGAAGGTTTTTCTAGGATTTTCTGACCTAAGTATGTATCCAAGATGCTCTTTGTAAAATATTAAGTAGGATTTTGTATCCGTGTGGGCTTTTAAAAGCTTCAGTATTTTCATCATTGTAAAAAAAAAACTTTTTCTTGAAACATGAATCTAGCCAGTATTGACTTTATAAGCTACGAGTCCATTTGTATTTTGTGTTGTTAATGCTTTTTCCTATATATAGTTTAAGCTCTCTCTTTTTTCCCTATCTCTTTAATCTCTGGATGTTCTTTTTTTTTTTTTTTTTCACATTCCCTATGTGCAAAACAGATGACATTTTGTTTATTCAATTTTTCATGAAATTTCATGAGATTAGGTAAACATTAAGAATAGAAAATTTACATAGTTTCCCAAATTTTTGAGTGATAGAGGACAAGTTGATTATAATGGAAACTGTTTTCAGACCTACAAAGAAAAACTGTGTTGCCCGTTACACAGAATTTGAAGAAAACAACATAGGGAATGAATGTCTTCCAGTAAAGATAATGCAAAAGAAGCTTTAAGAGCTAGAGATAATTGATTCTTTTTTTTTGTTTTGGTTATCGGCGTACTCTGTTCATTTCTGATGTTAGGCTAGGTGTCTGCTGTGCCTTGTAATAAAGCTCCTTTTAGTCTTCAGTCATTCAGTGTGCTTTCAAAACTATGTTAGCACACTTTAGAGTCACGTTGACACCATTAGCGAAACCCCCAGCCCAATATGAATAAATAAATGGATGCTGAGGAGTCCAGTGTTGGGCCAGCCTGGTGGTGTTCCCCTGCACAGGACCTAGTGTCAAGTGGGAGCGGGCAGAATTTGGAAACCCCTGTCTTACCTCGGAGGCAAAGGATTCAGCAACGTGGTGGGCATTCACCTGTGGGAGTGAGGGGATTTCACTTTATTGACTCGATATGATTCGCACTACAGAGCTAGGGGCCTGCCTGTGTCTAAATCGAGGACTCCAGGTGTGTGCTTGTGCGCAAGAGAGAACAACGGGGAGATTTTGGCGGGCCTAATGAGTAAGCAAATAGGTCACGTGTTCCTTGTTTGCAGTCTCTAATTCCCATATTCCCATGTCACTCTACCATCTCAAAAAATTCAGGGCTTTGTATCATATACTGTGCATAGTGCTGATGATTTCAGGGCTGCTACAAGCCTGTAGGTCCTGAAGCAGTAAGTCAAAAGTTGATGTATAGTATTACTAAAGAAAGATTTATCTTAGTAACCTTAATGGCCCTCGTGGCTGAACATGAGCTTCCGATGCATCTTTAGATCCAGCACAAGAAGTGCCACAGTGGCATTAACGCATATTTGTCTGTAGTTTCTAATAGGATTTGGGTAGTGCATGTGGGAGGGAAACCTTGCTCTTGGACAGAGGGGCTCGTGGGTTTTGTTAAGCAATCGCTCTTCTAGCAAAGGGCACAAAAATGAAAAGGTTGGGAAAAGCACGTTTGGTTCAGAAAGGCATAATTCTGTTTCTATGCTCCCCTCTTTCCATGGCACCCCTCCTCGCGCATACCTTAAATCCACATCTCACCGCTCTGCATTTCTTCAGCTGTGTCTCTCTTAGAGCTCTGAATTCATTATATGGAGTAGTGTAAATCAATAGTAAATGCTAACCACCCACTCTGTACTCAGTTACGCAATATCACATACCGTGTACACAGAGACAAAAAGGGAAAAAGCACACACAGGCTTTACATTCAAAAGCTCTTGCATAATTTTGCTTTTCTACAGCCAAAAGAAAAAAAAAAAAGGGAAAAAAAAAAAAGAAGGAAATAACAGATGGGGAGACTTGCAGTTATTTTCCCTTTTCTCAGACTGTACAGAGGGGAGTTAGTTTAACATCCATGGTCATTTCTAATTGCCCTGTGCTGCAGATAAGCAAGGCACACTTGCTTGTGCTTTAAAATAAGACTTTTTTCCAGCTTCCATGATGTGGTGCACTTTTCAGGTAATATGAGAAAAACTATTATGAAGTGTTTAAGGCTGAATTGGTTATTTGTTTAGTCTTAATGGAAAAAGGAAAAGAAGAACCTCACTTTAACTACTCTATACATGTTACAAAGCGAAAGAGGGATGAGGAGTAAGGGAGGCTGGATTGAATTCTCTGCCGTGGCTTTGTGTGTGTGTGTTGTGTTGGGTTTTTTTTAATCTTTTTTTCCTTTCTGAAAAGCGAAATATCTCTCAATGTAATATTTATGTAAAAAGCCAGTTATGTAACTCTCGCCTGCCTTTCGCTTTTGTTACCTCTCTGGACTGTACAGCTCCACTGTTTTTCCTCACGACAGATTGTATTAAAACCTGCAAATCCTGATGAAAGGAAAGAACGACCGGGTGCCCACAGCACAGACTTTAATTTCGAGCCTTTCTAAGGGCTTCAGGCTGGAAGACAATGGATCTATTTAAGATCCGTTTTTGGCTGGAGGAATTCTTATTGAGTATTTTCCTGTCACAGTGCGCTCTGGAACATCCGTGGCTTCTGCACAGCGTTTCTGTCTCTCTCCTACTCTTTCTTTACCACCACCAACTCCCTCCCCCCCCCGCCCCCCCCGCCCCATCCCCCAAACTTTGGATATATACAATGAAAGCTTTTTCCCTTTCCTCTCCTGACCTTAATGCGAGTGTCAGGTCAGTCTCCGTGTAACAGCAGCAAGTGCAGAACCATAGTGAAATTTTAGGTTGCGCTGAACTTTATTTATTAATTTTTATTTCATTTAAGTGATTGATGTCCTCAGACATCCAGAGAGTCTTTTGATTAGGATTGTTTGGGATATTTTAACTGATTTCTGCCAAATGCAAGCGAGAAATGTATAACCCTGCTACAAGAATAAAAATGAGGGATTTGGGGAGGTTCAAAAAAGGGAAGAAAAGGGTCAATACTAGGAAAAGTTCATTCTTTTTGATCAGAGGAAGAAATTTTTCCTGTACTTACTGCAACCAATTTATTCCTCGTTGTATCCTCTGAGGATCTGACCTGTTTGTGGTTGCGAGCATTGTGTCGGGGTTTGTTTTCTTTTGCCCTTTACAAATCATTCTTGTCTGCGTGCACATTCTTGGACAGATTCTTCCCCAGTGTAATACTGCTAATTCTGTTGATATTATGTCAGGAGTCTATTAGGTCAATTATAAAGTTATAGGGCTCGATTCTCCGTTACTTTCAAGTGTTTTTCTGGCACGGGAAAGAAGTCATAAAATGAGCCTGAGTGTGAATTATGCCCACTTCAGGCATAATAGAAAAAATAGTTAAAGCTGACATCTTTCAACAGTGATCTCTGAGACAAGCTTTAAATGAAATAGGGTTTTGTGAAAACAGGAAGTGGAATATTTTAAGCTCTGTAAGTACATTACAAGCTGTATAAGTATATTTCACCAAATTGCTGGGGAGTACATATATATTCAAAGGCATATTGGAACACCTGGATTCCCTGCCTGATTCTGAAACCAGCCCTTGCTTTGGCTCTGGGCAACAAAAACAACTTCTGCCTCCATTTCTGTCTCAGTACACAATCTCTTAGGGATTACGGTAGCAGATTCTTGGTTTATTGTGCCCTACAGAAATATTCTAAAGCTATTTTATTAATGTTTATGAAGTGGATTTAAATGCAAAAGGAGAAGGTGTTGAAATAATTTGGAGAGGTTAAAAAATCATTTAAACTTCAGGCCGGTGTTGCCACAGAGACCAAATTGTGGGCACCAACCATATCTAAATGTTAGGTGGAGATCAGAAGATGACCCTAGTCATCAGAGGATTAAATTCTGGAAGACTATCCTATAGGAATTTTAGGGCTTGGAAACCTATATAATTGTAAGATGGGGCCAAATCAATGTATCAGTAGCAGTTTATGACATGGTTTCCTGCAGTGGAGGAAAGTAGCCTCCTTAAAATCCTTTATCCTGGTGTCCCTAATAGCTGTCAAGCCTTTATAAAATGCTTGGAAAATGTAGACTGTGTAGCTTTACAGAGAACATGATAAATAATGATTCCAGTGTTTAACTTAACCAAAAGAGTGGTCATATGTCCTTGAATGAAAATTACTCTCTGCCCGTCTTCTCAGACTTTTAGTCTGTAAGTTTTTTGTCCGTACTAATTACAATGGAAGTCTTATTTGGAATAGGTGTACAAAACCTTGTAACTTTTAACAGCAGACAAGGAAATTTCCCCCTTAAAGGCATTTGCAGCCTTTTCAGCTGTGCAGAAGTTTCTCTGCATGTCACTGGGTAACCCCTAACTTCCCAAGTCTTCAGTCTCCAGCTTTGCTTTGTACACTTACGTGGAGTTGTAACAAGGCACTTACCTTTCTTAATGGTCAAATGCACATTTGTTTCAATTTTTGCGATTATTTTCTGAGTATTTATGAATTAAAGAAGAAAAACCTTGGAAATGTCTGCTGCTATAAGTCTGGTTATATATACGCAGCTGAACAGCGACCAGAATGATGGGATTCTGTGTTTTCCGCAGAATGGAAACCTAATTTTAATTTATGGAGGAGAGGGTGATTTGACTTGACCAGATGCTAGACGTGCAACCTGTGAAACTTCTGTCTTCCTAAATTCATAGGCAAAATAGGCAAAAGTGATGGGTTTGAACAGTTTCTGAAATGAGATGTTAATATTCAGCTTGAATGAGTAAGACTTCATTTCACAACTTAAAAAGACTCTGGTATTTTCTTTTTAAACATAAGCTGTTTGAGTCCTGCCACTATGAAGATCTGTGCCTTAGTTTTCTTCAATTCAAGTTTGTTATTTTAGAGAAAAGGTTAAATATGAACCCTAAAGATTTAAAAACAACAGCAAAAATTAAGTGACCTCTACATCAATTTTTATTGTTAAATTTCATTATTTTTCTTCTCTGATGCATGCTTGGGGTTGGGTATATTGGAAAAATAGCTAGCTAATACAACTTTGCTGTATCCAGCATTGTGCTGAATTTGCTACAGTGGTCTTTTTTTATTCTGTAAATTATTCTGCAAGGTTTCCTCCCTTCCTCAGAACAGTGGTTTTTGCAACTGTGACACTTCAGTTGAAGTTTATGACAATTTTGTGACCTTCACTATCAGTAATTCATTGCTAGTGCCTTTAATAGTTTCACGGGTCTTTTTGACTTAGAGAAGTCTGTAAGAAGTGAAGCAAGAAGCAATATATTTAGAGTAGTTGTAACAAAAGTATCAGACCTAGCCGCACTGAATGTTCCTGCGCTACTCCTTTTAGAAGTTATTATCTTTCACATTCACAGCAAACGAAGCAGAGGGTTCATTTTTCCCATCCAAGAATCTGGATATTTTAGTCTTTGCTGTTAAATCCGATGAATGCAGGTGGGCCATGACACCCGCAGGGAAGGATCACCGAAGTCCAGCAGAGTAGAGGAGTTGTGGGGATGGACGCAGTGCTTAAAGCAGGGTTGACGCCTGGATATTCCTTTGCTCTTTCTTCTGCCCCGTGGTTAATATTTTCCTGTTGTCGCTAAATGAAGCGGGCTGTGTTTGGACAGAGTGCCTACATCACTGCGAGCCTTACGAGAGGACGCACCGTGCCGTCTGTCGTACCCACCTGGGGAAGGAGCACATCCTCCTTTGCTCGTGGGTTTGTTTCCTGGACGTCAGGTCTCGTCACTGCTGACTACTGAATGCTGCTGGCCCGGGTGGGAAGGATGGATAATCTCTCTTCACCTTATTGATGCGGAGGCTTAAAAACAACTCTTTAAGGCGTGACCCTTATACCTGTAGTAAAAGAGAGCAGGGAGCTAGGCTTGATAATCCGGAAAGCGTGCTTCAGGGTAAAATCTTGTTAGAAAACTAACTGTAAACAGTTCGGTTTCTGTGGGGAGTCAGTTTGGGGTATTATTTCATCATTTCGACTGAAGAAACCTCTGACTTATTTGGCTTTTAGGACGCATGATGAAACTCACCCCTTTAGGGAAGTTCTTGCAGAGACAAGATACAAGGAGAGCTCGCCTGTGTAAGCGGCAGAGAGGATTGTTCGCTCCCGAGTCTTTCCTGATTTATTTGTGACTGGTTGCAGCAGAATAGATGGACTCACTGCTTTGACTGTGCTGTGAACAAGAGAAAAACACACTCAGTTGATAATGGTTTAAATCAAAACAAATAATAATCGTCTGCATGGAAAGACTGTGAAAAGATATTAACAGAGGACAGTGCAGAAAACATCTGAAACCATCTTTGTCCATAGTTTTCACTACATATATTTCTTAAACTATTTTTCTGCTTACAGTTTTTAATAAATATCCTGGTTGCCTTAGGCCCCTTAACATGACTTAAAAAAAAAACGACAAAGTTTCGATCTCATCTTCTGGGATCCGTCTAAATATACATTTCCGACTAAAAAGTGTCAGTCGCCGCTGAAGCTGGAAACGGTCTGTTCTGCTGTGAGGAAGGGAGGGGCAGATCCATAATGGTTGTTCAGGCTGTCCTGTTTCTGAGAATCAGCTGTTTTTTCTTTATACTGCAAGGATTAAACAAAGAATGTTAAACATTTCCCAATTTAGCATTTATAATGGAAAGCGGCTGTAGGGCCACAGCTCGCTGCTGCAAGGGCAGGCGTTCATATTAGGAGTCGCTTAAAAAGGCTTTTATTTTCTTTGAAGGCCTATCCATTCCTCTCCCAGCCCGGCTGCTGTGCTTTGCAGTCAGGTGGAGGCAGCTTTAGATTTTTACTTTCATTTAAGTAGGAGCTAATTTACTTTTGGAAATGAAAGTTAAAGCAGCTCAGCCGTCTGTGAAGTGGAAGAGGAGGCAGTGGGTTTCTTTAACTTTTCAAATCTCTACAATCCTATTTCGCAGCAACAGACAAGGAAAAATTACTTTCCTGAGCTCCTATTAGTAATAATATGTAGCATTAATGATCTAATGTCTTAGCTTCGACTCTTCATCTCGTTCTCTAAAAGATACCTGTTGCCAGTCCACTCTTCTTTATACTTATATTCAGTTGTCATCTTGAGTGCAGCTGAACCACATTTTTTGACCTACTGACAGCACACCTTCTTCGGTAGCATTTCACTGGTGGAGCGCTGTGACTTTTTGTTCCTCATAGTAAAGGCAAATAATGCTTAAGGGTGACTGGTAAATGAAAAAAAAGGGGGTGGGGGTGTAGCATTTTCATGTCCTGGTGTTATATATACTTTTACTGTGGCTGTTTATCAGCCTTACTTATTTTTTAGTTTTACTTGAAGAGTCCATAGTGGAAACAAATATATTGTTCAAGCTTTCTTAGTTGAAGCTGAGGAGAAGTTCAGTTTTATGCAAATGTATATTTTATTCCCTATCAGAGTGAAGTAAGTGTTAATACAGTTAGATTTTTAACAGAGCAGCTAAAAATGTCCTTTGCCTGCCTTTCCATTGGCTACTTTTCAGAAATTTAGTAGTTCTCTGTCATCACATGGGGACAAGATCTAAACATCTTATATAATTAAAACATTTTCAGAAAAAAAAAATATTTCTGGTGTCTTGTATAAATTGTAAGCACTATAAAGAAATCAGATATCCATTTTCTGCCTTCTCCAGCCTGTCTGCAAGTAGGTCTTGTCTAAACAAAATAGAATTGCACTCAGAGCTCACAAACATTTTTCTATCGCTTAGGTATCTACATGAGTAATTTTGTTGGCTTCTTATAGTAGCTTAAAAATGTTTGTAAATGTTTGACCACCTTTTTGTTCCTTAAGGGAAGCTTTTTACAATTTATTTTTTTGGAATAAGTCAAAGTTTAAAAAATACTTCAATCTTCTTCTGATTGCATTTCTTACAGAATGTTGGAATTTTTGGACTGTGCATCTGTTTAGGCACGTGGAGAAAGACAAGACTGAGATCATGTAAGTCATGAAACTGAGGGTGAATAATCCATACTTGGTTCTCTCACCATTTTTACAATTTATACCCAGATGCAAGTAATAAAACAAAAAGGAAAAAAGGAATCTAGTTAGCTTTTATTTTTAAAGTGATTAATGAAAAGCAAAGTTCAAATGAGGCCACAAATCCTGGTGGTGCACAATGGGTTGATTTATTTTGTAAATAGACCATGGATAATTAACCATAAAACAAAACTTTTTTTTTTTTTGGAAACTTGCATAATGACGCTGGTTTCTTTTAGTTGCTGCAAGTTGCACAGAGGGATAACGACTTATTCACAACTGGTTGCAACTGGTTACAGCCAAGAAAGGAAAAATCCCAGAGCAGCTAGAGGAAAAAGGCTGTTAAAACCCTGCTACACTTGCAGTTTTATAGCAAGGCATTTACTAATGGCTACAGAATGGGCAAAGCTACCCTTGTACGATAACAGCAAAAGAGTAGATATGTATGTACTCTGATGATGCTTGCCATGTTATCCCATGCTTTGGCTTAAATTCGACAAGCAAAAGACAGCCCCTGCAGCTGGCCTTGTCGTCCACGATTTTGTGTTGACTTCTAAATTGCATTAGTTTATGCTTTGTTACAAGCTTCCATGATGCCTGTATCTTACTACTCTGGCACTGGGGGAAGAGTCCTCTGGATAGTCAAAATAGTCTGACTTGCTGCCAAGTCCTCTTGTGAGCCAGCGAGTGATGGTAGTTTTTCAGATACATGATATGAGAAAACTGCCTGCCCGATGTCCCGCAAATTTGTCTCTTCATATTCCACAGTCATCTGTGGAAGGGATCTCTGATGCCCAAGAAGGAGAAGGTCCAATTTGTTGTGAAAGTACATTCACTACTAATTAAAACTACCAGCTGGGATTACAGCCCTGGAGACTGTAAATAAACTAGAGCATGAGATGTTCAGATGACAATATGGCCACTGTTGTGGTGGTTTGTATTAGTTGCCTGTAGTCAGATTTGCTCATCTCATGCCAGCTTATTAGAGTGAAGAGAGGGTTTATGTAGGTAACAGTCAAGATGCAAGAGGTTGGATTTGCCACACGCAGACAGGGGCTCCAAGATACTTGCAAAAAGCCCGCCTCATTCCCAGTGATAGCCTGGGTAGGCAGAGGTAGTGAGTAAAAATGCATAAACCCAGCCTAGTTTCACAGACGTTGAATCAGATTTCTCAGACCAGTGTTACAGACTGATGTTGGTAAGGGTTCTCTCTCCTAAACTGATTTGTACACTGCGATTTCTTCTGCAAATTTGGAGTATTTATTTGTTAGCAATGTACTGCAGACACCGAGGCGAGAAATAGATCGTTAATGTCAGCCTGTCACCTGCTAGCTGCATGAGCTTAATATAGGTAATGGGATATAAGGGTTGTGTGTTTTTAGTCTAGATCTCGGTTGCAAGACCGGGCCTTAGATCAACACTTTAAACCCATAACCAGAGAACTGCTGAGTTCCCACTGTGTTACTGACACTAGTAACTACAACACATGGGCTGACACAATCTTTTTTTAGGCCAAAGAGTCGAGTTAAAATAGCACTTAGTTTGAGCAAGAGGCTTCAGTTGTGGGTGGGAGTCACGCTGGGGGCAACATTAGCATTGTCCTTTCAAACGACGCTGCAGTGAAGACAAGACCCCAAAAGTAAGTTAACTCTCCAAGGCTCAATACAGTCTCTGGCTTCTCTTCAGGTCCTGTTGGAATGGAAGCCAGCCAGGGTCCACCCTGGTAGTGCTAACTGGATGTGTCTGTCCCCCGAGGTCTCCCTTGAAACTGCTCTTCGTCAGGCTTTTGCTTCTGGGAAGTGTGGCAATGTATGGAAGCCGCTACGTACTGTTTATAAGTTAGAACTTGATTTTATTGACTAACTAAATCCTGTATCTTGTGACAGTCTTTTTCTGTGCTCTGCATCATGCCAAAGAGACAGGGGAGTGGTGTTGGCATATCTTTGTATGAATAGGTCTGTCATTAAATATTTGAAATAGAAACATCTGAAATAGATCTTGCCTGAGAAGAACAATGGGGCAACTAGAGAAAGCCGGTTTTCTCCAAATTCACTTTTGGGGGCTGGAGTTCTAAACAAACAGAAAAAAGAACAAAGAGACCAGGTATCAGGGCAGGAGTTTAAAACCAACAAACCCTGGGAGGCATGGAGGGAGATGCATGGAAAGTTGAGAGAGGGGAGGGGAGGAGTGCTTAGCAGAGGGAGGATTTTTTGTTTGTTTGTTTGTTTTAATAACTGAGACCAGCTAAGGGAGAGGGAAGCTGGTAGTAGAGGATTAAGAATCCCTCATTTGGAAGAGGCATTGTGTTTAGGAAAGGGAAACTTTTCGCCTAGTGTGGATCTAAGCCCAAGGACCATCCATTGCTAGTGCTGAGGAGGCTGAGGCATGGAAGTGCATTTGGGTATTTCCTGTTTTTTCTGATCTCTAAATTGGTATTTGTATTTTGTGAAAGGTGAGGGAGTCAGTCATCATCCTCAGGCAATTAGGCTCTGAAATCTTACTGCTAGGAAGGTGTTACAGACAGCCTTAGCTAGAGGCACACACAAGATGAAGGAGAGTGTTCAACTCCTTTCAGATTGCGGAAGGTGTCAGCACATGGGCCCAGTACACAGAACACAAATTCAACAGTCTGCTTGGTTTGCAGCAGGAAAAGCTCTGTTAGAGGTAATTGTAGTGCAGGCTTTTGCACGAGCCTTTGTATTTCTCTCGTATGGTAATAACCTATCTGTAAAGATAGGCAATCCAAACACCTTTCATTTTAGCCACCTTATCTCTTCCCAAATACACCACCCACCTGAAATCTACTGCTTAAAAAAAACCCACAGATGAGGTAATCCCAACAATTCTCCCTAAGACTTTCCTCACCTCTGCTTTGTGAAGCATGGCATCCAACATTGTAGTAGGTAGGTTCAAGTTCCAGTTAGAAAGTGCTTTCATCGGGGACTGGGCAGTACAGTTGTTTGAATCCTTGGACTTCTGCTCCAAGCGCTGTGTTCAGAAATTTGCTTCATAAGAAAGAAAAAATATTTGGTTCTTACTGAGATTCTGTCAATGTTACAAAAAACCTTTCACCAAATGGCCGGGGAGACAACCACTTTCTCATAAGTATCTCAATGCTGAAACAGCCAGGGGATGCCAATCACTGGGAATGATGTGCTGTCACAGTTAAAGGCCTAGTTGTACTTCAGCTCTCCTTCTGGTCTTCCTAAATGAACAGTTTCATACATTGGCAGTCTTGCTGCTACCTGATCTAGGTGAAATTCCTGAATTCTTCCTGGTTTAGGCCAGGATTTGTCTCATCGCTTCAATCAAGCTTCACATAGCTTCATGGTATTTTGCATTTTATTTGTTTAGAGATGTATGAACAGTGATCAAGAGACTTCTTAGCGAGCAGAGCAAATGGTTAAAGAAAAAGAAATTCTTAGATGTTAAATGTCTTATTAATCTCAACTGCTCTTACATTTCTCTACCAGTTGTATTTAAGGTTACAGGGACAGAGCAGAAAAAACTAGCATTCCCCTCACTTCTCACTCCAGATTCTTCTGTAGGAGTCTGTCTGCTGCTTTATCCTGCTCAGAACTGGTTTTGATACTTCCCCAAATGGCAATAGCAATTAAGAGTACTTGACCCAACAAGACATGTGTTAGTTGTTACATAAATGACTGTCTGAAAAAGCCTCTTACCTTTCATACATCAGTAAGCTCCACCGGTTCTTGGACAAGAACAACATACCAACTGGATTATTAATAATAATTAGATTGTCACTGATATATTGATAGTATTGCAGAGGTATTACAAGCTTCTGAGGCTTACTAAGGAGTATCGAAGGTCAGGACTAGAAGCATTAAAAAATAACACCTAGTGGTATTTTCTTCTTATGGAAATACTGGCTCAGTAAAAAAAAAAAAAAAAAAAGAAATACATTCAGGACTCTTATTTATTTTCATTATTCATAATTCCAGATAAAGCTTTTTGGCACTTCTGGAACAGTAATGCTTTTGTTTCAAACTTCTATTTCAAAAACATATTCTGTGTTCTAATATAAAATTTAAATCAAAATTGAAAGTAAAAATCAAAACTAAATTATTTTGTCAAAACAAAACATTCAGTTGATTGAAATTATATTTTATTTTTGTTTCATGGGCAACTTTGCAATGGAATGTTTGATTCAACTGTGAAACAAAAGCAAATGTCAAAGTCTGTAGCTGTCCTGTAAAGCAGGAATGTTGGGTTGTGTTTGGGCTCTCCTAGGTGGCGCTTAGGGGAATACTTCATCAGAATTCTACTGAATGTGTTTTAAAAAATCTATTAAATCTGTCATATTCTGTTAAATCAACAAAATTTTTAAAATGTGTGAGGACCCTTAGACTATGCTGAGGTCTTCCTGCATTGATGTTATAATGCGACTTTCTATGTCTGTAACAGTTAATCAGAATCCGTCCACAACTATATGTAGGTCTCCCCTGGAAATATAGTCTGTGTTTCTGCTCCGCAAACTGGGGAGCCTTTGATACCACTTCAGCTCTCCTGGCTTCCTTCTCTGTGCTGGTCGTGGACCAAACCTTTCAAATTCTGGGTGCCTATCTTGGTGCAATTGCTTGCAAGGTCAGCAAACAGTTGAGTGTAATGGTAATGTGAGCGTGAAGCCTCTACAGTTAATATTAGTGTGTTCACTTCCATTTGTTGCTGCTTGGATTTGATTTAAAAGCGACCTTCCCTTTGTAGAGCGCTTTCCCGTTATTCCTTTGAGTCTTTACTGGTCCCATATAACACCCAAAACATTCTCTGGTTTTCTTCCTAATATGTCGGATGTTTTTTCCTCTCCATTCTCCTGTAGGATCTGTATACTTAAATAGTAGATTTCTGGCAGCAGTCTTGTCCAGGGCCACAATATGGTGTATGCCTTGGAGCCTTGGAGGCATATTACTTTAGATTATGTTTTTGGCTAAGTTTAAATTCTTCAGGATTGGTCTAAATCCATCTCAGCGGGAGCACCCTACAAAAGAAAAACATGAATTTAAGTGGGGTATTTTTGGACAAGTAGGGCAAGGGTGAAGATTAAAAGCAAAGAACAGAGTTAAGGATTGCTCTATTGATGGAAAACGTAAAGCACCTGACCTCATCTCAACAGTGTGATGATTCTTATTTTTCAAATAAGGACTGAGATACTGACCCGCTCCTGTGATACCTTGGTTATTCAGATCTGGCTTCCTTAAATTGGGCTAGATAGACCAATGTCGTATTCCTTAAAAATATCAGCACTGCAACTTTTGTAAGTTAGGGATAGAGCAGTCAACGTCCGAGCACCCATTCAGGGGAAATTGTGGCTCTGCAAACTTTGGAGTTCTCGCTCCAGTCGGAGGTAAACACAAGATGACACAATAATACAAACTAAAAAGCTTTTCCATTCGTTAGACCACCTAACCTTTTGTTTCTGCTTTTCAAAACTGGAAAGGGGTATTTTATGATACAGAAAAGCTGCTTTGAAATAAATATGTATTTGGACAATAGCGTAGTTGGTTCAGTATTTCTCAGTTACAGGTCTGTGACAAGACAGGCAGGAAGGTATGCTTTGTCCCAACAGCTGTCTCTTGTATTCATCAGAATTTTTTTACGTGACTGAACATGTAACCTGCTATATCAGTATAAATTGAATTTAGTCTTAAGAAGGCTGATTTGATGTGAAGAATATATTTTGCACTGGTCTTGGACATGAAGAGCTGGAATATTGATGTGTTTAGGCCTTAAAAATTATAAAAATTAAAGCTCCCCCAACTCAGAGCTCTATAAATAAATAAATAAAATAGATTATGTTGTGGACACGCTCACAATATTTCCTGCATGCTAGTGGAGCAGCACACATCAAAAAGATAATAATATAAGCAGTAAAATATCCCAAGCAAACAGAAAGCATCTGTAGATCTTGCCTAGCTGGCTAATATTATTGGGATGGCTGTTTTCAGCTTACCATGCCATTAATGCTTTGCAAATGTATATGTGCATACTGAGGGTTGCCCAGGAGTTGAACTGTCTTTATAATGGTTATATTGAATTGCTGCATTGTGCCTGAATGCCTACACACATGTAAGAGGACAGGAAAGGTACTCAAGAAACCATTAGACCATGCAGGATCTGGTCTACCAGCTCTGGTCACAGAAGATTGTAACATGCTATAAACACGATGTAAAGAAACATTTATAAAGGTGTTTGGAGAAATCCTGAGATGTAACTGAAGTGTTTGTTAGCTGGTGTCCCAGGATGGATAGCCTGTGTCCCTTTTGTTGTGCTGCTGCCTTTAATAAATAACACATCAAGCTCAGAGATACAGTTTAACTGGAAAGATGTGTATCACTAAAAACTTGTAGCAATTGTAAAGAGAATGCTATTCTGCTTCCCCTTCTCATCCCATACCTTTTATTTCCCTCACTGTGTGTAATAGTCAATGCTGACACATCCCTCTCAGCCTTCACTTCTACCAGTCTGTCTTCAGAGAGTCAAGGGCATTTCGGCAGGCTATAGGAGTGAAGATTCAGGGGTGTAGACCGGAGGTATGACTGTGTGGTTTTCGAATGAACTGTATTGCGCTATATATAGCATTTCTTGTAGAAAAAAAATATGAAGTTTCTTTGGAACGTGTATCGAGCCTGATCTAAATTCCCTCCTTGACTTTAGCAGGCTGGTGATCAAGTCCATATTGGAAATTCTCCGCATAAACTTCTGGATGCAGTCAGAACCCGTGACTGTCGTTCAAGCCATTGCAGCATATGCTGTCCTCAGCCCAGAATCAACATCGGCAGTACGGCTGCTCTAAATGCAAATACAGAAATCAGAAAACTTCTGCTGTTACCTTGATATTAAGTGTTACTTGAAGAAATCCCCTCTTGGAATATGAGTTTTGGAAACCCTGAAGTTTCCTGATCTGCTTTTTTATCTTTCCTTACTGTCTCTAGAGGTAAATGGAGCGTTTTGCTGGAAAACTGAGATTGTAAGCATTAATCTGAAGGGGTTCCTTAATCTGAAGGGCAACGAAGGTAATAGAGCCCTGCTAAGAAGGCAGCCCCCCTTTCAGCAGTCAAAGGTCTTCAGGCCAAGAAGTCAAAGAGACTTTCCCAGTATGTCATGGATTGTAGCGCTTCCAAAAGCATTGTCTTTCACAGGTCTTGTCAGTCTGATGTCACTAGAGATTCTACTGCTCCTAGCACTGCTTCCAGTGGTAGTTCCTGGGCAAAAGGGATGATTTTATCCCACCATGACTCCCACAAAACCATTAGCAGTACACCAGACATAGAATTGGCTCATCCTGCCTCTGCTGTGCATTCAGGTTAATTTTTGGATCCCCTTTTCAGATTCAGCTGTATAATAGTGCTGCGCTGTGAGCTTCAGAAATTGCTGATTTCTGTCTCAGGGATGACAAATTTCACAGTATGTTCTTTAATTCCTACTTCTATAGCAGTTTGTAAAGCATCTTCTCTTCCAGTTTTCTAATATTTAGTGAGAAGTCAATTTGGGAGTAGAGTCCTTCAGTAAGGAACCTGTTGCAGAAGTCCTTACAGAAGATCATTACATTGTACAAGAACTTAGAATTTTTATGATTGAAAATTCTGATATAAATATGAGATTGCTATATTTAAGGGAAAATCTTGATATGAACTTGCTGTTATGTGGGGCATTTAAGAGATCCTGAAATATCTTGAAAGATGAAACGATGGGAAGCTGCTTACCTCATGACATAATAAGGCAAAATAAGGTCATGTAAAAAGTCATGGTTGCAACTCCAGCAACAGAGCCGAACGAATTATTTGCAACAAATACCTTAGTTGCCAAATATAGTTTTTCTCGTCCCAGCAAATATCCACAAGTTGATCAGTCTCTTTGATTCAGGAATCGTTGGAATTTGATGACTACCTTCAAAACTTCTATTCTATGGACTTTCTGTAAATGGAGGCGAAAGAGGTATGGCTGTGGTTTTAATACTGTTTGCAAAAGCCTGTTCTGTAATTTTCCCGTCTGGCATCGTTCTTGTAAATTTGCATTACATGACGCCAGGCATTAAGGAGTCTATAGTTTTGATGAAAGAGGGTAACAAGTTTAGTGTTCATACAACAAGAGTTAATGTTTAGCAGAGAGGAGGCTTCACACAGGTTCATGAATCCTCACACATCCTTCACATTACATTTATTTTATTAACCCTATGTCTGAAATCGTAAAACATGAGGAACAAAAAAGGATAAAGGAGATCCTGATGGTGCATGGGTGAAGCGGGGAATGAGGTGTGATTATTTCACGAGTGCGCTAATTTAGAAGATCAGTGTGAACCTAGGTGCTTCTGTGCACGGCACGCAAGGTTAGAAACATGTCCGAAGTTGTTCCTGGTAGTGCTGCATTCATAAAGGGAGCATGGCATTCATTTTCCAGCCATCAGAGAGTGGAGGAAGGACAGAGAGCCGCAGACATCTGTTAGTGTGTTTGATTACCTACCCCTGTTCCTGGAGGTTTTGAAGGAAGATTTGAAAAATGCGTATGACAGTCATTGTTTTTGACCATGCTTTACAGCGTCCTACTGACTTTAAAGAGCCAAAATTTAGATCTCTGTAATTTAACCAACGATATACACAGGGCACTCTCAGCAAAAGGGCTGGGAACAAAATTTAGTTCCTGGTTTCCTGCCTATTATTTAGTACATATCTGATTTGAAATCTGTTTTCTGCATACCCTTGTGTGCATATTCCTTGGCACATGTGCTTCTTGCCATTATGGGGCAGATCCCATAGATTTTCTGCGTCATTAGTAGAGAGAGCCAGTCATTAAAAAAAAAAAAAAAAGCTTATTTGCCTGAGCCGTTAAGATTTTTTCTCACAGTTCTGCCTGTGGCGCCTGTCACTAGCAGTCAAATAAGGACAATTTTACCATTCTCTCCTGCTGCTCTAATTTTTTTTTTCAGTGCCAGTACATGTATTTGTTATTCTTTATAACTCCCTTTGAAGTTGGGAATCCAAGGGGAATCTAAAACCGACCAGATGTTTCTGCTGCTGGAGACACAGAAGACAGCAAGGATTAAGTTTAACTGAAACTTAGTTCTCTACAAAACCCATTACAGTGAGAATTCCTCCTCAGATAGTTTTATTTATTATTTATATTTGCACTTGCCATCCTGGGTGGGTGATACCTCAAGTCATCTTGCCTGGGAGGAAAATGGATGATTTATCCAAGTAAATAGTGTATCAGCAGCTGCCTGTGTTCATTTCCCTTATGGGGTTTCAGTTCCATTACACTGCATATTTCCCACCCACACTCTTTATAGAGCATTTCATGTTGAGGAAAATCATTGCCATCTCTCTAACTTCAGAGGACAGATATGTGGAACCATCCAGAGGGAGGGCAGAGCAACTTGTCCGTGCGTGGGGAGGAGTGACGTACTTGAGAAGGTACTGGCCGGAAAGCAGTAGAATGTTTTAACTCCTTCTTCTGTCACGGTTGGATGATGAGAGAAAGAAGTAGAAGCCGGCACGGGAGACTGACTGTGGGAAGGAAGGGACATGCTAACCTCCTAGAAGCAGGGGCAGAAGAAGTCTCTCAGGTGGGAAAGGACAGGAAGAAATGCTATTATTGACTTCCAAGTTCAAGTTCGACGCTTTTGAAGATGCAAGACGACCAAAAAAAACCAACAAAATCCCTTTTAAAATAGTCTATGAAATGAAATGCATAGGAAGTCCCATGGGATGCCCAGGTCCAAATTGTGCCATGGCAGATCTGGCTGGCATGCATCTGCAGTCATGGCCACAAGAGAAAACAGCACGTGGTTAGACCTCACGGAGGTCTAACAGTGAAGGCAGTGAACAGACCAAGGACTTGGTATCTGTCTACCTTAGGCATGGCTTAAGCTAAAGTTTGAATCCACTTCCAGATTTTAAACACCCCAGATTTCTGAAGTACTTCTGCCAAGTTATCTCATCTAAGTTTATGGGACTGTCTGTCACACCCATACGTAGCTGTTGAGCATGCCGATCCTTTTCAGTCAAGTCAGAAAGAACTGAAAAGATAATTTGTTTTCTACAAAACGGGTATCTAAGGAGAGGAGAAAAACTCAAATTAGTGCCCCTGCTGAGGGAAAGACGAGCAGAACTTATCAGCTAAGTATGTTCGGTGGAGGACAGCTGGCTGGCCAGCACAGGCTTTGCTCCAGGAGAGCCACAGCACATGCTGTCTTTTGCTCACTGAGAATTTTATCTTTGTTGTGGGAGAGGAGACCTACGATAATTGTACTGGTATTGTGTAGCGCTCGCGGGCTCTGATCGCAAATATGTAGGAAAACAGACTTTATGGGTATTTGTTTCATGTCTGAGCTGTTTTGTTTTCCTTAAAGTCTGTCCTCCTCTCTGGTTGGTAAGTCCAGGTACATCGCTGGCTGATAGTGTTTTCCCTTTCCTCTCTGCTATGGGGTTACAGCAGCTTTTGGCTGATTTTTCTCTATGTGGATTCACTTTATCTTTTCACACCATATCTCACTGCTTCTCAACTCTCCATGTTACAGCCACCATAATTGAGAAATAGTATCGGGCTCCGCCTAAGTTACTCTTTAATTGGCCAGATGGATCGCTAACGCCTTCGCTGGGGCACTGTCTCCCATCATTAGCAGTTGGAGTTGCCTCCTAATATTGCAACGCCCTGCACACTACCCTAATTTGTTTTTAAACAGGAAAATCAAAACCTTGGTAATTATATAGAGCCTCCTAATAAACATTAGGTAAAAATGCATGCACTGTAACAAGCTCTTTTCAGAACGGCAAAAGGGAGCAGAGAAAATAGTTTGCCAGTGCCTACACTTACTTAAAGCTGCTTTTCTGTTTTTAAAACATAAAAAGAAATCAGGTTCTGGGAACACTGGGTGAGTTTGGATGTTGTGTGAGGTTTTGAGGAAAGATAAAAAGAAAAAAAGCAATCATGTGGTTTTAATTTTATATTTTTAGGACCTGAATTTCCCAGCTTTATGTTAGAGGGAAACAGGTTAAAATCGGAGAGTTTTGAACCTAGATATTTTCTCCTCTTCCTTATTTTTTTGTCAAGGCATCGAGGCAGATGGTATGAAAAGCATTTATATTGGTCTCTCTGCTGACGGAGCTTAACCTAATAATCCAGGACTTGGAACTGGGTGCTTCGATAAAAACACTTTCTGAGAGATTTTTCCATTCAAAACACCAGGAGAAATTTTTTAATTGACAGCATCAGAAATTAGTATCCTGCCAGGACTATGTTTCTTTGCACCTTATTACTCAGAACAAAAGATTAATATGTACTCATTCCGAGCATGAGAGTTTTCAATAATTTTTTTTCCTAAATTAAACCAAAGATGAAGTAAAAGGGTTTACCACAGGATTGTGAGAGTGAAAACAGGGGGAAAGTCCCAGTTCCATGTCAGTTATTACTTTGTCCTAGTTTAAGCACTTGACTCTCTCTTCTGGTGATTGCTCCATTTTCTTGTTTTTTATAGCGTGCTAGATACTTTGAAATTTGCAGACTTAGCTCAGTCTTTGAAATGAAGAAATCTCAGCTCTGAAAATGCCAAATTAAACTGTGATTCTGAGTTCCCCTTAATTGCGAGCTACTTTATGTACAGAAAAAGCAGCACTCCACTGTGGTTTCTCCTCCTTTGGCTTCAGCGTGAACTTCATCTCCTGTCTTCTCCCCACTGTAGTGGGGCAAACTGAAAGACCAAAGCCAACATATAGGAAGATAACATGGTTCACATCTAAAATTTGGAGCTCAGGTCTGTGTGGACCCCACCTGCATTCCTAGATTTTTGTGTGTGTGTGTGTTCTTGAGATGTTGCATTTGAAATATATACAGGAAACTAAGCCTAGCTGAGAAGATTATAATTTGTAAACATTTTCCTGTGTATGTTTTGATAGAATGGCATGGGGGCGGGGGGCAGGGCTGTGGATTTAAAAAATATTTTTATGCTTTCGTAACACAATCCATAGTCCATTTCTTACTTAGTTCTGATTAAACAAAGATACTTAAATGTGCCATAGAAGTTAGCAAATAACAAAACAGGTTCCTTAGCATTGTGACACTTAACACTTCAAAGCAACCCAACCAAGTGGGAGAGGATACACCCTACTTTCTTGGGTCAGTTTGTGATTTTTTTTTACCCCAAGCTGCTATACAGTGGCTTTAAAGGTTACTTCTTGGGGCATTTATAGTTGTCTTCTTCCATATAGGAGCACCGCAGGGAGGAGTGTGCAGTGGAAAGTGCCAGTTCTGCAAACAGCAGGTGCAAGGACACAGCTTTCCTATTGTCTGTAACATACCCTCTTCTGCAGTCAAACAGGAATCTCTTGTTTATCTCTTGCAGACTTGGGTATTAGAGTAGAGGCAATGAGTCCAAACCAACAGGGAGCCAAAGGGTAGATTGCACATCTGACTGTGAGAGTCATCATCAGGCCAAGTACTCCATCAGGCCAGTTGGAAAAGCATCTTGTTACTCAGAGGTAGGGCTGGATTTATGTTCTGCCCAGCACGCTCATTTAGAGAGGGAGGATTAGATAGCCCATAACGTAGCTGTTGATACTCTTGAGCACGGAGGGGTTACTAGTCCCTTCTGCTGTGCTCAGGGCAGCGAGTGCGTGAATAGGCTAAGGACTTGGATACAGCCCCAGTACCCCCAAACCGGCTGAGTTATTCCAACGGAGCAGCGTAGACCACCGTGTAGCACATTCTCCACCGATTCGCATGCATTTATGTTCTGTTGGTCTTGGAAAACATTATGCCTCCTGTGATCACTTTCTCAAACACTGCTCCTACTTCCCTCATGATTTAACAGCTGCCTTGCAGTTGTGGTTCTTAGATCTACCTTTCTTAGATCTCCAGTTTGCCCCATGGCCTCTTTCATCTTCCTTTCCCAGGGCCCGGGACAGATTTTGAGCTTCCTGCTAGCTTGCTGTTGCTTTGTATCTGCCCTCAGATTGCGGGTGCTGGTGTTCTGACAGTCTACCCAAATCTTGCGTTGCTCAGAGGAAATAATAACTCGCATTCAGCTGCTTTCTTAGCGTTTATTGTGACATCCGAAGACAAATGCAAACTCATCTCTAGAATCATTATTCTCTTTGAAGAACAACGGATTGTCAGGGGAGACATTTTTTTGTGTGGATTCACTTAGAAGTTCTGTCCCCCAGTGTGGTTCTCCAGCTGCCCCTGTCATATCCTCCGTTGTTGTTTATCCAACTTTTAATAATTTCCTTTTCATGCTAGAAAGGGCCACATAATTTTCTCTCTGTGTGTGCATGTATTTCTGTCTACTTCATGTTTTTTTATATCTTTCCATTCATAACATACAAAATATATAGGAAAGGCATCCATTGCACTAAATACACGCATTATTTATGCATGTTTTATGTATGTTTTGGCCTAAATTTCATAAAATGCCTAGGGATTTTGTACGCCTCCATTTTAAGTGCTCTATTACAGTCTTTAAGGTATCTCTTAATCACCTCACATCGTGACTAATTTTTGGAAGAGACATACTGATACAGGAATAACTAGGCTACACCTACTTCTCTGTAGAAATGAGCAAGGGGAGACTTGTTGGGACTACTGAACGAGAGGGAGACTATGGATATTGTTCTACTAATCAAAAGAAGGAATATCGCTTAATATATTACCATCAGCATTGCGTCCCACCTGGGCATCGGCTATTTATTGACATTTTCTGGATGACCAAAGTTCCTTTGAGGTACAAGTGTAAGCCTTGAGCGGCTTTAGTTAAATGATTTTGATTTTGACTGATCTCCATTTCAGAGGGGAGATTAGGTCTGACCTGTAACCAGCCAAGGTGGTGTGAAATTCTGTAGCTTGATTTGCTCTATTAACACGGGCTTTCACTTAAAAGTGTTAAGATGAGATCAGCACAAGGCCTGCCATTACAGCAAATGCACAAATATGAGGGTGGAAAATTGGTCAGAGAAACTGTCATTCAAGTTCTCTGGGTAAAGTAGGAATGTTGTTTACTCTCCTCAGAAAAACAATGGCACCTTTACCTGTAGCAAAAGAAACAGAAGGAAGCAGCAGAGAGAATGTCCTTCCAATGTTGACTTTGGGTTTGACAATCTCCAGTGAAGTTAATCTTTAAGTATCGGCTAGCATTCTAAAAAGAAAGGTGATGACTTGCAAGTAATCAGATACGAAATCACTGGCTGGGGCGGGGGACAGGGAGAAGGGGAGGAAAATCAGCAGAGAAAGCGCAGCCAGTCCTTGTTCCAGTGGAGTGAGCAGGGGGTTTGTTGGCATCTTTTTTTCAATTATGTGTCCTTAAAAAAAACCTCACGGCATGCATTTGAGAGAACAACTCGATGGTGAAGTTGTCACCTGAAACTCATGAGCCCTGGACTGTTTCCCATGCTTTGCCACCACTCTCCCAGAGGACCGTGGGGAAACAACGTGCTCTGCCTCCCCCGGGGCCAGCGGGGTGGAGGCACTGGAGGTCAAGTGGAGCTCAGGCATGCTGGTAACAGTACCCTTCCGACGACGTTAGATAGATACCAAGGATCGGCGTGATGAATGGTGTTAAGTGAACTGGAGGTAGAAAGCATGGATATGTGACAAAAATGATTCCTTGTACTGGCATCTGGGGTGTGTGTGCCAGATATGTGCCTGGCTGTCAGCTGGGGCACAGCTTTTCTTTCTATGTGTCGTTTAAAATTTACGCCAAAGTGTTTGTAGCATAATAGTGATTTTTCTTTCCTACATTGAAACGAGTGCAATCTCTATGTTGTATTTATAAAATAAGGATTTTACAGGCATGAAGGACATCCATCCGTGTTACATAAACATTAAGTACTTTTTGGTTTCCTTTTCCTCCTCTTCCCATGTTTATGCTGCACAAAGAACTTACTAAAGCAGGTACAGTTATGGAGATTTTAGCTTTAATCTGCACACAACTTTTAAACCTTTTCTCACATCATAACATACTTAACTGCTGCTTTAAAGGCAAAGAGGAATTCTGTGGCTGGGAGCGGAGGAATATGAAAGGTGTAGTAGCCTTCCTGTGAGAGGAATACGATAATATTCACTGACAGAGGAACTATGAGGCACAATTATCCCAAGCTGTGTCTTTCAGACAATGCTGTCAGATTTTCCACTTCCATGAGCACAGCTGGGCATGTGGTGCCAGGGTGAGAAATTCCACAGCGGCTAGAGGCTGAGTGCATTGGGTGCCGGCCTGGCCAGCAGTGCTGGAAGTCGGGAGCTGAAACTGGAAAGAAAAGAAAGATGACTTTCTACAGTTTTGAGACTATAAGAAAAAACAGGTTTGGAATGTAAGGAAAGAGTCTTCCCAGACTGCTGTTCCTCAGAGACTGAGTTTGATCTTGGGGTTCATGTTCTTAACATACCTCTACTGCCTTTACAAGACATTTGCTCTTCCACCTCCAGCTAAGGACTTGGTCTTGTGCAAATTTGCAGCTTACTTATATAGCTGTTGAAAGCTTGGGGGTTTCTTTGTTTCTTTATTTATTTACTTATTGAATTTTCTGTACCATTGGTACTTTACCTAGGGTTTTTTGTGGTTTAGGTTTGTAGTTGTGGTGGGGTTTTTTGGGAGGGCAGGGAGAGGGAGTTGATGGGGTTTTTTGATAATCAAAGTATTTGCCCAATGTTAGCTAACTGAATCTGGGAACTCTGGAGGATAAAGAAGTGATGCAGGTCATACTCTGGTGGGCACTGAAGTCTAAGGTCTGTTTGGATGCAGAGTTTCAGTCCCACCTGATTTCATTGGGGTCAGCCAAGAATACTGACTCGCTGACTTACATGTGTAACGGTGTTTGTATTAGCTAGACTTCAGCTGATGAACTTGGTTGCATCCAGAGAGGCAAAGAGGTGAAGAGGTTCTGAAGAAGCAAGAGGGGAGACAGTGAATTCCTCATTTCCTAGTTCTCCAAGTACTAGAGACTGCTTCTCTTTTATACATCAGGTTTTACGTGTTGTTTGAAATATAAAATGGTATAGCCACATGTTACACCTTCTATTTTGAGCACTGTGGGTTGTTCTTCATAACTTTTCAGGTTTCTAGCTGTTTAAGAACAGTTTACTGAATACTGGAGTTTGATAATCTTTGGGACTCCATCTAAAAGATTACCTTCTTAAATTATCATATAGATTGCTTGTTATATCAGACTACTTTGACTTTTACCTACTGCTTTGTCTTAGTGCTTGGAAGGAATGGTCTCTTTTCTTATTCTTTGTATGAGTTGTTTCATAGAGCTGTGTTCCCTGGCCGAGCTTTTTAATGTTTTCTAATTTTGCCGTTGAAAACTTGGGAATTCTGGATAATTCCCTAGTTCGGCAGAGAGCTCAAATAATGGACCCCAAAATGTAGGCTGTTAATTATTTTTCAGTGCAATGGCGATGTAATGTGTGACAACGGAGCTTTTTGGTAACAAGTGAAATCATTTTGGACATACTGAAGACTAGAGTGATTAGCACTTAAATAACACTACGCTTCTGAGGATATCAAAACACTTCATAGCATTTAATGAAGGAGGCCTTCCTTACATACCCGAAGGATGTACTTCACTGATGCTAGCTCTCTTCATAGGGAAGAGAAGAAACTGGTTCAGGGAGAGGTGGGGGACGAGGCAAAGTTATAATTAGTGGCTATATTGTCTGAGGACAATCTCAGTCAAACACAGACCAAAAGACTCTGCGTTTTAGTTCTTTGCATGAACCCTAGAGGAGTCCATTGCCAGCGGGGAATTCCTGCCGCAACTACTGCCTTACTGGGGCTCTCCACGACCTGACAGGAGGGTGGCAGCGGGGGGAGAAGGCCCTGCTGGGGGCTCGTGTGATGGCTAAAGAGGGAAGGGAGAATGTGAACACCTTGTAAAACCATGGGTAGATAGCTGGTTATGGACGGAGAGGTTGGAGGCATGCAAGAGCAAGGGAGAAAGTAAATGAGAGTCTGCATGTTTGAGGAAGAGAACTAGTGTGTGTGTGAGCCCAAAAAAATAATGGGCGAAGGAGAGAAAAATGTGGAGTACTATCATATTAGCTTTCAGCTACTGGAACTCAGAAACTCATTTTGTTTTCTATGTAATCAGCGCTGCAAAACTGAGTATTTGGTTGTTAATGCTCAGCTCTGAAAAAACAAGTTCTCTACCTGTGGTTTGCAACACCTTTGAACTGGACACACATAATAAATATCACCGTGCGATAGCCTAGCAGGATTATTTTAGGATAATGGTCAACTTGAATTTTTTAGCCCTTATGTGGAAAGGGATGAGGCCATTGGCTCGTGGTTGCTCTGGCTAATCTTTTTAGCAATATAAGAGTACTATACTGTGAGCATCTTCCTTGTGTGCTCAGCCTATCCATGAGATAAGGATATCAGACCCCAGAGTCTGTCTTTAATTCCTTTGTAAATAGGTACAGCTGGTTTGCTATTATTTTTTCCTCGGTAATTACAGCAAAAATGTACTCTAAGTTATATCAAGTCTTAATGTGTTGGGTTTTCTTTTTTTACCTTGGCTTCAGCAGTATTTTTAAATCTGTGAACTAGGGATTTGGTTTTAAATTTTAAGAGAAAACCCCCTAGGCATAAAAATACAGGACTAAATTTGCTTTCTGGGCATTAACATAGCCTTAAAGTGGGCAAAGTGGGCATGAATAGCGATAGCTGTGTATGACTCTTGGGATTAATTTACCTGTATTAGTCAAGATACCTTTAAAATTCAGTATTCTCGTCTTAGGAATGGCCAGTGAGGAAGGCAGGTATCTTCAGACATATGTGTGTGACATTTAAAAATTGTATTATTTGAAAGATACCATCATTGTTACAATTTATTCACTGCTGAAGCATACATACAGTTGAAAAAGGTCTGTGCTGATTAATGAGACAATTATACACATTAATACCAGAGTAATCAGACCTCATACTTTCAAGACACCAACAGAAAGACACAAATACATTTTTGAAAAGCATTATTCTGTCTGTAGTTGTCACTGGCTAGTTTGGCTGACGTATACATAATGATACTTGGACTTCATAGTACTAAAGCACTGTCTCTCAAGACATGTCTTGCGCATGACAAATTAAGACAATGAAACAGCGGTAATTTGAAAGACTTAACCAAGCCCATGAAGCAACTTTATGTCTGGCCGGCAGCTGACACAGGAATGCCGCCGTTCAGACTCACGCCATGGGTTCCCAGCTGTTATGTTCTGGATCCTGAATAGGTGCCACATGAAAAGTCTGTAACCAAAAAATTTTATCCTGGCTTGGGGATCCATGTTTTGTAGTGTCCTGGATACACTTTCCTGCTTTTTATGAAAACTATGGCTCTCATGCAGGTGAATTTGACACTGACATAAGATGATGTTAAGGTGAAATAATGAGAGTTTTATCAGAGAATCGAAGGTTACTGGGGGTTATCAGAGGTTTGGCTATGAACAAGCAAATACACAGTCAAGTCCCGCTACTGCGGTCAGCCAGCAAAAGGGTACCTCTTAAAGCTCACGTATTTATTAAGTAAAACACATTTTCAGGCAGAATAACAATGTGTTTCTTTAATTCTTCCTGTGGTGGAAGGTGGTCCTTGGCCTAATTTCATATGGTCTCTGCGCTACAAAACCCATTAACCTTGAGCATGTAGCGTTTGCAGCTGAGTTTGAAGGCAATCTCACTTAATGCTGAAGAACCCTGGTGTTTCTCATCTAAGGGATTCTTCTGCACAACAATGTTGTGTTTGGTTTTGAGTATCGAGCTGCACCAACGTTCTTCAGAGTTGGCTTTAGCACACTTCCATGGCTCCTGGGAGGCCTTTTGGCCGTATGTTTTATTATTGGTATTTATTATTTTCAGTCTTATTGCAATTTTCTTTTTAAAAAGTAGACAGATCTGACTCACTGCTGTTGACTCCATGACCTGCTTCCCATTTCAACCCCCACCTGCTTAAAAAGTGTAGTGGTTGGCAGTCTGTCTCCTGGGACTGATGTCTGAGCAATGGACTGTTAAAAAGCAAAACGAAAAGTAAAACTCCTTACGGCTTGTGTGGCGGGAGCTCTGGATCTGCAAGTGAACACCACTTTGCTGATCACTGAAACTAAGGAACGGAGGAAAGAGAAGGAATCTCTTTCTAAGCAAAATGACCTACTGGAAGTCAAAACCCCATCTTCCTCACTGTATTAGCTAGTGAGTGTACAGGTGAAAACCAGCTTTTTTTTGTTCTTCATATAAAATACATTGAAACGTCAGGAAGAAAGTAAGTAGTTTAGTGAGGAGTGAGTGGTGCAGGCTATGGATTTTATTTTGGTTTTATCATCAACTCACTGTTTGACTTTGATCATGTGTCTTAGTTTTCCCCTGTGTTAAGCGAAGGTTGGAAAAACACGTACTGTAGTTTTTCATGTTACCCTTTATTTATATAGATTCCGAGAGACCCCGCGGTGTTTTAGCTACTGTCCGCCTATTACGGAAGAGCCGTGTAGACTTCAACAACTTACAGTTTAAGTAAACTGTGACAGGTAGAAACTTCATTATGCTAACTTTCTCCACGGCTAACTTCTCCCATCAAAAGCAAACCTCTGCTTTAAGCCTCAGTGAAGTAACAGCGTATTTCTGGATACCTGAAAAGGCTCAAATGTAGCTGAATGAATTTATTAATATTGTATTCCCTCACAGCAAACATATTGGTGCTCTCCCATAATTAAGCAATACAGAAGTAGTACTTGTCCCCTTCCCTTAGAGAAAGTGAAAATAACCACCACACAATGTTAGACAGTTTTCTCCAAAATGAAAGTTTTATCGTTGTTGAATCCTTGCAAGTCTTATATTAACAAAACATATGTTTTATTTTCTTACATGTTAATATAGTTTTTTGTTTGCATTTAAATGTTCTTGTGGAGTGTTTATACCACTCTGAAGGAAGAGCATTGTTCACACATGAAAATCTGTAAACGAAACCAACTTGAAACAAAAGTAAAGCTAGCACATCTGTTTTAATATCTCAGAAAGTAAACCAGCTGTGTGTATATATAATATATACATGCTAGTAGTAGATGTTAAATTAGATTTTAAGAATTTGTTTCAGCTTAATAGCCTAAAATGTTATTAGTAACATAGATAAGGAAATTACTTAATAAAAAATATATGATTTTTAACCTGACAATGTCCCTCTTAATTAAGTTATGAGATCCTTAGATGAATGATGTTATAAAAGTGCGGTGTGTAGCTTCTATTATTTATAAGAGAATGCCAAAGAGCTAGCTCAGACCGATTAAAGCAAGGAAAATCTAATTGAAACTTGCCATACTGAGCAAGTGAATAGTGACTATTTCTCAAGAATTCATACAGCCTTAGCATCTCAAACATAGTACCCAGCTAGCTCTTTTTGATGCAGGAATTGAATATATTGGGAAAATAATGATAATAATATTAAATTAATAAAAAAAATGGTCTTGGCAGGTTCTGGAATCTGAACAAAAATCTAAGTATTTCAGTTGTGGTGACTGATGAAATTTAAATTAGAATTTGGATATCCCGACCTACTTTACAAAGTCAGCCTTATACTGAATTTTTTTGTTTTTCATAAAATCTTAAAATATTCCTATTAGGCAACTAATCGAGCACCCCTATTAAAGACCCCTATGGCGTTTATTTCTGCTTGCCCTGAGCTGGCCCAGGTATATCTACCCTTCAGCACAGCAAGCCCTCTTGACCCGCAGACCTTTAATCTACAGGTCTTCTAGTAGTGATAGCAGAGATTTTTGTTTTTAGCTGTAGTCAGGCATGTGAGCAGTTCGAGTTCAACCCAGTTGCAGGGCTGAGGAGGGATGATGTATGATGCACAGCAGGGCTGTGCTGGCACAGGGCACTGCTGAATCATTTCCGTCGCTCACTGGGGGGACCAGGGAAGCCAACATTAGCAACTCACCCGGCATCCCAGCTGCAAGCTCCGCTCAGCCCAGTTGTGGAGTGAAACAGCAGGACCCTTGAGAGAGTTTGTGATCTCCAACCTGTGAATCGCTTTTGGAGGTCCCATACCTCATATCTTTCTGGGTCTGTGGGATGTGTCTTGTGACTTTGAGCTGTATAGAGATTAGGTACGGTGCATGGCTTTGAGGGCAGGAAGGCTAGTTGCTCTCAATGAAGAGAATTAAAAGGGTAAATATTGGTATTGGTGGTGGTTAACTTATTGTTAGTAAGCTTTTACCTCTGCCCAGTTATTTTATCAATTAGGTACTTTAGTAATTAAATTATCTACAATTTAAGCAAATAAGAAAGCTGAAATTCCAGACATATTGAAATCAATGGTAAATGTTTTCTTTCTGGGTCTATGTTTTCATCCTAAATATCCAAATCATTGAAGTAGGATTGATTGATATCTCTTACTTTCTCTTTCCAGTGCTTACCACTCTATTGAGAGCTATAAAAATCATAAATTATGTGGAATTTCAATCAAAATGTATGCAGCACAAGCAGGTTATAGAAAAAAAAACTTGTACATATTTGAAAGTTTTTTTCTACTCCACCTTCAGAAAACTCCTAAGCCATACAAATAAGTAGTTAATTTTAAAGGCTTGATTCTGGGAATATTGTTGAAGCACTCCAAAGACAGAATTGCTAAGCACATCTTTAAGAAAATACATTTAATACCTTAACATGATTATAATTTTAAGCTAGTTTTCTATAGTAGTTCAAGCTATAACCCCTAGAACTGATAGAATATAATCATGTCTTATGATGATAATGCTTGGCATGGAAAATGAATGTACGCGAGGTTTCGGCTTAGATTACCCATGCGCCACAGATGTGTTCAATGAGCCTGTTTCCTGTTTTGCTTTATAAGCCCCCCCCCCAAATCAAATCCTTTAGAGACATTTTCATCTGCTAATAACCATAATTACATTCATTCCTGCTGGCATTTATAAAATTATAAGACATTTATTTTGTCAGTTGTGGTGTTTTAGGCTGCTAAATTTCCCTGACCAGAATCAAAGCTCTACGGCAAACATTTCTTTAAGACTTCAGCAGTACACCTGGACTCCCCGTTCTCTCTCCAACAGATCATTAGTCTGTGATGAGCCATTTACCATGTAGAGGTTTGCACCAGAGATGCAAGAAGTTCTGGTTCTCACCTCTATCCACTTCGTACCATTTATGATTGCGTAGAGAGGACCCGATTTTCCTTTGAGTCTTGCAGATGTGAATCTAGACCCTGAAGCCTGGAGGGTTTCAGCGCTGTACGTCTCTGTGAGAGGAAATGCAGGTCCAAGGGGTTTAAAGCAGAGAAATGGGGTGTGCAATGTCTTGCAAATTAGGCAAGACCCTTCCAGAGGAGCGGAAGTGTGCTGAGGAAACTGCCCTAAATGCCACACTAAATGCCACATCTTGAATGGCCTCAAGGAAAAGGAGGCTGTCTTGCAGGCCTTCTGCTGCTCAAAGTAGCTAACTGGGCTACATCTAACTTCTCCTGTAAACTATTTCAAAACTTTTTTTTTTTTTTTTTTTTGCCTTCTCCCATATTTTTAAGCTGCAAATAATCAAGAGAATTTGATGAAAGCATCCGGAGACTGGAATTTCATTATATATTCTGATGTTACATACAAAGTGTCCGACACTCAGGCCCAGTTCCCTATTTCAAGAGTTGAGCATATATTTTTAAATCAATAGGAATTTTGCCATTGACTTGAATTTAAATTGTTGAAAGGGCTCTTGTTTTAAGGGAAGATATTTAAAAGTTCTAGAACGAGCACATCTGTTAGCCAGACGTCACTTCAAAATCCTGAGTTTAGTAGAAAGTTTTAAAGGCTTTGTGGGAAATAATGGACTGCTCTGGGGAACTCCAGAGTATTCAGATTAATCATCTAGACAGAAGTTTGTGAGTCTGGGGACTGATCAGTATAGAAATGCTGGAATCGCGAGCGAAATGTTATGGTAGGTCACTTGGTTCTACTAAAAAAGAATATCATGCTTTTAACTTGTCAAATCCTACTGTCTAAAGGTGTGTTGGAGTAGAATAGTTCAGGCAGGGATGGCACCAATAAAAACTGTGACAGTTACTAAATTCACCCTCCATGGTATTTGTTCCATGCAACTGCTGTGTCCTCTTCCTAATTCACATTATAGCTGAGGGTTTTTTTGTTTATCCACATGAATAGACAAGCTTATGAAATGGTCTCAAGCAGCAAATGGCTTTGGAAGGCAGACAAAGTTAACTAATCTCCAGTTTATAAACGTATGGTGATGCTGAAAGAGCAAATGCTTCAGCAAGCAACTTTAAAGAGGAATTGGGGTGTGGAGTTTCTGAAGGAAAGGAGTTGGAGGTGACAGAGCACAATACGGCCTGAGCACAATGACACACGGAGTAGAGAAATTTGATTATATAAAGAGGGATAATAGATGACTCAACTAGAAACACAGACACCAGAGAGAGCAGGGAGAAAAGAAGAAGAAAAGAACTATTTGACCATAGGAAAATAAAATGAAGAGAACTTAGCAGTTTCCTACAAGCCAGCCTTTGAAACTGAAGAGAGTGTATGAAATTTTTAAAAACTCATTTGTTTCTTAGGCTGCTGGGGAAAGGAGACTGCAAGGGAAGAAGTGACTCTGCTATCATATGGCTCAAACTGCTTCAAAGGTCTGCCCGATGTGATAAATAGTGCAAAGCCCTTTGTGATCTCTGGATGAAAGTCACGACGCTAAGTCCAAAAAATCGTTCAAAGGCCAAGTCCAGCAATCCTCAGCCCTGATTCAGGCAAAACTGCCATTGTTTCACACATGGGTGTCTGGAAAACAGAGGATACAGGGGCATTGAGCCAACTCTTCTTCCCCCTTCCCTCCCCCCCGCCCCCCCCCTTTTTTTTTTATTTATTGTAGAAAAAAAAAAGCTGAATGGCTTTTCAGGGTGGAGGAAATTGTGTGAAAGGGAGGGGGCCACCCACTTGTAATTCAAGGCTGAGTAGGTCCTCCACTACTCTCTTTCCACCTGCCCCCAATTTGCCTTACACTTTGCATCATTCCTTTGAGACCAATCTTTCAGCCCGAAAGGAGAACTTTGGAGAAAGTTACGGGCAAATAGTCTGAATGGAAACTGTTCTGCAAATTTAATTATGGCATTTGTAGTTAAATGCAAACCAGTAGGAAAGCAGTGGGATTAGCTGGGTGTTCGGCAGAGAGAGGCCAGGTACAAATGCTTTGATAGTTAGATGGATCCGAATTTGAATTAAATACCTTTTTAGTATAGTAAAAGAAACAGTCTCACCTCTGGTTCAGGATGTATCCTTCCACCCCCTCACCCCCCCTTTTTCCCCCTTGCCTGTGTGCACAATGAAATCATAGTCAAAGCAAAGCAAGCAACTATGTTTGGTTCTCCTTAGGGCTATATTGAAATCAATGAAGCATCTTTGTAATCTATTGTTCTTAAAAATGTACACGCTGAGTCACTCCCTCAGCATCTTCTTGCAGTTCAGGGTAGAATTTCACCTCGGTTTTCAGTGATTGTTTGGGAGGCTGGGGGAGGATTGTGGCTGCTTTCCTCTTCCTTGGGAGTAAGCTTTCCTAGTGCTGGTAACCTTTGCGATTACGAAGTAATAAGAAAGGCAGTTATTTGGGTGCCATTCTTTTCAAGCGTTGAAGCCACTGCGAGTCTGGAAGAGCTCAGCAGAACGCCTAACACATTGCAGAGACAGGCTTCACGCTGTGCTTCACAGGCAGTCTTAACTCAGGCAAACTCGCACCAAAGTCAGCTGAGGTTTTCCCCGAGTGAGAAATGAGTTAAAAACTGAGGCAAGATCCTGATCTTTTACCCGGGCACAACTCCAACAACTTTAGAAGAGTTGCTTTTGACTTACAGCGTTGTAACTGAGATCAGAATATGGGCTTCAATAAGGACTTCGGCATTTGGCCCCGGTCCTGTGTAGACCTTTATTAATTTATTTATTTAAAAAAAATGGACAATTGCATTGACTTTAATAACCCTTACCTCAAAGTTCACTTGAAAGAAAACTAATAAGACTTTTTATTTAAAGGAAAAAAAAAAAAAACCCTCCCTAAAAATAAAAGTTTAGCTATGGTCAGCCAGGGTGGGAAATTCCATTGTGGCTGCAAGCCCATGGCAGGTAGAGTGGAATTTAATGAAGGAAACTGCTGTGTTTTTGTGTCTTTCTGTATGTTTTTCCTTTAAAACCAAGAGCTGGGCAGGCTTCCCATTTGACCTGATGTGACCCAAGCAAATTGCTTCTTATATAAAAACAACTGCAGACTTGGAGAATGTGAAAATGCACTGTATCCTTTTTCCAACTCAGGGAAAATGAAAGCCTGAGAAACAGGACGGCCCTGTCAATACTCGTTGAGCAAAACTATCACTCAAGCCCGATAAAGAGAGATTAGAACAGGCTTCCTTATGCCAGAGGGATTCATTATAAGTTAGATCTCTTTATGTTTTTTTTTAAACAGACACACTTACCGTCAGTAAGAGAAAAATCCATTTTTCAGATAATGTTTTTTTGTGAAGGGAGGAGAAAAGAAGCGCTTGTAAAAGAGGAGAGAGAAAGGGCCGGGGGGGAAGGTCTTAACTAACGCACCCAAACGAAAAGAAACAAATTGATAATTGTTCAAATGTAGGCAAAAATCCCAGCTTTTAGCTTTTGCTGTAACTTGGGAGAGCACAGGCACAGGGATTCAGGGTGTGTCTGCTGATATTGTATTCAGATGTGTTGCTTTGGCATGTGTACTGACGGATTTATTTAAAAAACAAAGCAAAAAAAAAAGCATTGTGTGCTCGTGAAATGACTTCATAAAATCCTTCCCTTTATGAATTATTTTGATCACAGGGCTTGTTGTTTAAATTTCTAAAGTACTGTGCTTTTTTTTTTTAATTGCCTTCTTTTCAGAACTGTCTGTTCTCAAGTTGGCACCTTCCGCATAGCAGCATGCAGAGATTAAAGGAGAGGGGAGGGAGAGGAGGTGTGGAAGCTTTCATCAGACCAAGGGGGTGACACGGTGCATAAGCAAGCTCACATCTTCTGCGGGTCACCGCTGAAACGAGTCTTAAGCTCTCAGCCACTCTTCTCCCCTATAGGCATGTCTAATGTGCAGCACCCACTCCAAGGAGTGACAAGCAAACACTTGAACCGCCGCGTGCTGCCATGTCGTAGGAGACAGAATAGACTTTTGTTTGCTGTGTCTTGCTTAAAATGGAGGTGAAGGGCTTCCTAGTCAGGAAAGCAAAGTGCTGTAATACTTCCCACATTCAGTGAGGCCTTTCTTTCCAAAACACAGGTTTTGCTTGTGCTCCATGGGCTTCTGACTGTTGCTGGAAGTTTTTTCCTGCTGTGTCTCACGAGTTTAGCTGATAGACACCATGAGCGTTCCTGGCATTTCATGCTAAAGTGGTAATGTACAGAAGAAAACTCTTGACAGTTTTGCTCCAGACATTGTGTTAAGGACCTGCAAAGTGAGTATTAGTCACTTCCCCAAGATCAATATCCACCATCATCATCATACAGATCCTGTATTTATCCAGAAGTTCCGATGGTATTTTCAGACTAGGCATGAAACCTAGAATGTTTTACTGGATGAAAACAAGGTACGGGGATAAGGAGAGCTGGGGTTCAGTCGCTGCTGCTTCTTTTTATTTGCTGGGGATCATTCACAAGGTTCTTACTATGTTTTTTGTTACTTGATAAGAGTCTGAAGTAAGGTAATACTTGTGACGGCCCTCCAAGACTATTTCTGCTTGTGTAAAGGAGGAGTTCAGAATAGTACTGACCTGAAAAGGGCTGTGAGCTTTTTATTGTAAGGTCATGTTTGGATCATTAGGATATCCAAAGAAAGGTGGTATTTTTGTCAGGAATGCTTGTATTTTCAGCAGGTGGTACACAGATTCATGAGCCTGGCACTGATTTGAGGATAGGATTAATAGTTTTATGTTATGTAGATTGATTTATTTGGGTCTCTTCTCATTATCCCAACTGCTGAGCAAATGGATGACAGCTGCACATATAAATGGGTGGAAGGTGACTGCAAACAATAATTCAGGGTTCTAGATTATGGTGAAGAAGATGCTGATTCCCATGGAAGCAAAGAATCCTTGTTTGGCTGACTGGATGCGGTATTAGAGCTTTGCTCAGGCTTTTATGGTAAGACAGTTGTTCTTGGAGTACCCGGCCCTCTGAGGTGGAAGACGGGGACAGGGAGCAGAGTGAAGCCCTCATAATTGACAGGGAAATGGCTAGTGACCTGCTACACCACTTAGACACATACAAGTCTATGGGGCTGCAGGGGATCCACCCAAGGGTACTGGAGTACCAAGATCCACCAAGGAGCTGGCGGAAGTGCTCACCAAGCCACTTTCCGTCATTTATCAGCAGTCCTGGCTAATGGGGGAGGTCCCACTTGACTGGAAGTTAGCAAATGTGATGCCCATCTACAAGAAGGGCCAGAAGGAGGATCCAGGGAACTACAGGCCTGTCAGTCTGAACTTGGTGCTGGCGAAGGTTATGGAGCATCTTGAGTGCCATTACATGGCACGTACAGGACAATCAGGTGATCAAGCCCAGTCAGCATGGGCTTATGAAAGGCAGGTCCTGCTTGATCAGCCTGGCCTCCTTCTATGACAAGGTGACCTGCCTAGTGGGTGAGGAAGAGGCTGTGGTTGTCTACCTAGACTTTAGTAAAGCCTTTGACATTATTTCCCACAACATTCTTCGGGAGAAACTGGCTGCTCATGGCTTGGACAGGTGTGCTCTTCGCTGGGTAAAAAACTGGCTGGATGGCCGTGCTCAGAGAGTGGTGGTGAATGGTGTTAAATCCAGTTGGTGGCCGGTCACAAGTGGTGTTCCCCAGGGCCCAGTATTGGGGCCTGTTCTGTTTAATATCTTTATCGATGATCTGGATGAGGGGATCAAGTGCACCCTCAGTAAGTTTGCAGGTAACACAAAGTTAGGCAGGAGTGTTGACCTGCCTAGGATGGCTCTACAGAGGGACCTGGACAGGCTGGATTGATGGGCTGAGGCCAATGGTATGAGGTTGAACAAGGCTGAGTGTCAGGTCCTGCACTTGGGTCACAACAACCCCATGAAATGCTACAGGCTTGGGGAAGAGCGGCTGGAAAGCTGCCCAGCAGAAAAGGACCTGGGGGCATTGGTCAACAGCCAGCTGAATATGAGCCAGCAGTGTGCCCGGGTGGCCAAGAAGGCCAAGAGCATCCTGGCCTGCATCAGGAATAGTGTGGTGAGCCGGACTAGGGAAGTGATCGTCCCCCTGTACTCAGCACTGGTGAGGCCCCACCTCGAATACTGTATTCAGTTTTGGGCCCCTCACTACAAGAAAGACATTGAGCTTCTGGAGCGTGTCCAGAGAAGAGCAAGAAAGCTGGTGAAGGGTCTAGAGAACAGGTCTTATGGGGAGCAGCTGTGGGAACTGGGGTTGTTTACTTTGGAGAAAAGGAGGCTGAGGGGAGACCTTATCGCTCTCTACAACTACCTGAAAGGAGGCTGTAGCGAGGTGGGGGGCTCAATCTTTTCTCCCAAGTAGCAAGTGATAGGACAAGAGGAAACGGCCTCAAGTCATGCCAGGGGATGTTTAGATTGGATATTAGGAAAAAATTTCTTCACCAATAGGGTTTTCAAGCATCGAAACAGGCTGCCCAGGGAGATGGTTGAATCATCATCCCTATAGGTATTTAAAAGAGATGTAGATGTGGTGCTTAGGGACACGGTTTAGTGCTGGACTTGGTAGTGTTAGGTTAATGGCTGGACTCGATGATCCTAAGGATCTTTTCCAACCTAAATGAGTATAGGCTTCTACGATTTTTCTGCAGGCAGCATAGCTTCCAGGTCCTGGTAGACTTGTTTTTAACTGTGTACAGGAAAGCTCCTAAGAGACAAACAGTGGAAACCCTCTTAACTTATTCTAGAGAATTGGCTTCACAGTTTAGAGAGACTTTATTCCCAGAAACTCTTTTCCATAGCCTAATATATCTTCATTCTGATACAGAGAAATAAGACTGTGTACAGAAATTTTCTGTTTACCTCAGACCCTTTCCCTTTGCCGCTTAGACATCTCTCTAATCTTCAGAACTGTAATTTGGGTGACAGGACACGAGTGCCATTCAACAAGCTTGCCTTGATGGCAGCTTTTCTTCTTCCTTAGCGAGGAGAGTGTATTATGTTTGGCATTATGAAGTTTATGTAGAGCTATACTGATCTAAATGTTCTTTTTTACTTCCTATGCGTAAACACAAGTACCACTTGGTGCATACTCCATCATGGGCTGGAGACTAAGCCATCTAACTTTTCAATATATATATTAATCCATTCATCCAGTAACAGTTGACTGTGTACCTAGCATGAATTATTTGTTATAAACATGATTTTCTGTTGTTCACGCAGTTGGTTTTACTGGTCTGTTAGCAGGTATAAACTATCCACTCAAATGTTTTCCAGCATGGGCCGTCTCTGTGGTGTCTAATGAAAAGTGCAATATACACATCAACAAAATGTTGTGGCATTCTTATTGTGCAAACTTTGGGGAGAATTCCTACTTTGGGAGCTTGTTGGGACATACAAACATTTCTGTGAAATATACCTTTTCTTGAAAGGAATGAAATAAGTCATGTGCTTCAGTTTTAGGTTAGTCTTACTGTTTCTTATGGATGTTTAGAAATACTTAATTTCAGCAGGAGAATGCAGTGCCTAGGCTGACAAATCAGTCTTTTTTTATCATTTTACAGGACAAAGCATTTGGCAGAGTGAGGAGAACAGTTTAGGTGCATGAGTGTCTTTCTGAGAGTTAAAAGTGAAGCACTGTAAGGTGTCTGCATTTTTGGCAATGGACTTTAGAACTGAATTCCAGCAAAAGGCCTAAGGAAATACCTAAAAAGAGGTCAAAGGGCATTTGGCAGGTCCTGGAAAAAATCCTATTGTGTGTCAGTTCTCCCAGTTTGGATCATGTCATCGTGTGTCATCCGTTATTTGAGTTAGATGAATTCTCAGCTGCTTTTTTAGCCCATACTCTTTCATTGATCTTGGAGGGAATTTTGCCCAAGAAAGAAGCGAATACTGCTTCAGGATTCAACGCTGGATTTTTATGTTCCTGGTCTTGACCGTGTGTGTGAGGAGATTTCTGAGTGAAAGGCAGGACAATGTGAAGATGTTGTTAAGTGAAAAGCAGAGGAAGGAATTTCTGGTTTAAAAATCCAAATTAAGGTATCAGCAGGAGATTTGCAGTCTGTTTAGAATATTTCTAATTTGTACAAGCCCATGTGGACCTATTCCTTTCTCATTTAATGCACACCCAGAACTTCCATTGGCTTCAGTGCAATTATTCTTACAGCTCTGGGAACTTTCCCAATAAGCCTGCACCGAAGACCATTTAGCTAAGAGGGAATGCTTCCAGTAACATCTGTATGCCCTGGTCTGGGCTGTACATACAGGTACTTCTGAGCTGAGTACTACTGAAGATAGTCTATGCTCTTGTTTAAAGGATATATAAAAATTAAATTCTCGTATCAGTAGTACTTTATCGATGTCAAAAGTAGTAACAACAGGAAAAGCTACCAATAAGAATAAGAAAAGTACATGACGGATACTGCAATTTGCAATATGTAACAGCTCAGAAAGGAGATTTGTTTCTTCTGGAATTTGCGAATGTCACTGATTTTGGAACGTCTCAGTTCTACTGGGAACTGCATTTGTAAATATTGCAATATTTACATTACAGATGAATTTTATGTTATATATTTGTTATATTTTCAGAGCAGTGACAGTAATGTAATTGCTGGTATTAGTATTTTGAATTTTGGTAGGTTTCTTTACCTGAAAAAATTATAATGGAATTTATAAACTCAGGTCTTGCTCTAGTGAATACTTATCACTACTTAGCTATTTAAGTGTGTGACTAGTCCTGTAGGACTAAAAATTCAGGGGAATAGCTAACCAGATGTAAGGTGAGTATAGGAGTGCATGTTTTCATAATCACTGTTTTAAATATTTAAAGAAACTGCACAGGAATCTTACCATTTACTTCAGAAAAACCCAGGACCACTTTTGGAGTAAAAAACAAGAGCATTATTCACTAACCTAGAGTAGAAAGGGAGAAAACAGACTGTTGAAACTGCAAAATGGGCTGAAATGAGAAAATTGTATTTACCCAGTTTGAAATGAGGCAAGCGCACTCAAAATACTTTTTTTTGTTTCTTTCTTATTCACAAAGACTTGCAGGATTTGAATTAGGTCTAAAGTCAAAATAAATATGATACGTCACTCAAGAAGAACTTACCTCATTTATTTAAGAATTCATATAAAGCATTCGACAGTGTTGAGTGGTATTTTATTTGGTTAAATTAGGGTTTGAGGTTTGTAAAGTTTAAACTTGGTCTCCTTTTGAGAATGATTTAAGACAGGAATGCTATAATCATCTAGTTATATGAGGCTGGAGCAGGTGCAGGGTATGGAAAAACGTTTTTTTCTCCTCCCATCTGTTTTCTGAAGAACTATTTAATTCTTCTTGCAGGAATTTCCTAAGCTTTTCCTAAGGTTTCCCTGTAGACAGACAATTCGCTGCAGAACCCACAGGCAATGCCTTTGGATGCACTGGGAGTAACTTGTGCACAGGTTCTTTCTGCTTCTCCAGGTGGAGTGAGAAAAACAGGAAAGTATGCTTAGAGATCCTCTCCTTACCTTTCTTTCGGGGTGCAGCAGAGATTGGACTGACTGAAGAGCAGCATCATGATCCATTTTGGCTGATGGGAATAACAGTACGTTTTGTTGTATTCAAAACAATGAATGGAACTGGGTTGCTTTCCCTCCTATGTGAGCCTCTGTCTGTTACTCTGGTTTTGTTTTTTGAATATCCAAACAAATAAGTGAAAGCCAAACCACCTTGAAAATGTTTAATTTGTAATAGTTTCTGCTTCTGAATCAAGGCAACTTGAGTTTATCAGGCTTGATGTCCTGTTGTTGGGGAAATAAGCTGTGCTGCATTCCTTACTACTTTGTTTGTCTTCGTGACAGGGGTCCCCAGATGTCTGAGGTTTGAATTTTTTTAAAACTCCGGGTCATATTCTCTTCTTATGCAGATTTCTTCACAACATTTCTGCTAATATTAATGTGATTCATACATGAATCACTTTTGTAGATATAGAGGAAGGGATCCCGAATATTTTATTCTTTCCATCTGTATATTGGGAATGCCATCAGATGAGAAGGAAGAAAAGAGTACGGGTTTACAGCAGAAAAGTGTTAGAGGAAGTTCCCCAACACACATCTCCCCTGCAGCAAAACAGAAGCGTGTGTGTACAGGAAAAGTCTGTCAAGTTTCACCAGGCTCTGAAATGATGAACCCAACATTTGGGTCTGACCCATCGCTACTTCGTGAGCTGGCAGGGTCAAAGTCACAGCTAAGGATAAAAATCCCTCCTGCTTAAGCTTGGAAATCTGAAAGTCAGAATTTTAGAATTTTCTCTAAAATAACTGAAGAGAAATGGGCCCTTCTAGAGCATGAATTACTCTCCTCCTTTGATAGTCCTGTTATGATGGGACAAATTTCTCTTTACACGTTCCTGTCTCTATCTGCTGGCTAGCAAGGGTACCTGGCTAAATGAAGACTTTACAGATAGCTATATTAAGTGAGTTGAATCCTACCCAACATTGCCACACTTGAATGTACTCAGAAGAAGGATAGCAGGTCTTCTGTATTTCTAATTTGAGCTTTCCTGTTGGGTTTTCCGTGAGCTGACATTGATTGACTGAAATGGACCTTCAATTCATACAGTGGTCGGGCTCACAGATAGCATGATTTTGAACGCAGGGAAATCCTCTGTACTTCCAAAGTGGTGGTGAGGATTTTTTTGTCACCCTTTATTCCCAAAAGTCTTGGTATCTCAGAAAACATTTAAGCAAAAGGCACCAGGCTGCAGTGACGCATATGCATGTTGCCATGAGATACTGCAATACCAATCTGGTCCTGCTACTGGGGAAGTTAGTCCAGGAAAGATTAGAAAACTGGGTATTACCTGCACAGTTCAGCACAGTGCAGAGAACCCAAGTTAGCGGTGAACAAACCACCTTGAGAAATTAGAAGTGGCATAGGTGTGACAGCATGGTACTCTACCCATGCTAATAAGCACTGCCTCTTCAAAGTATTTATTTGTTCAGGTGCACCATGATGCCGTTCTGCTTTTCAGAATTAGGTTTGATCCTCCATATCGTGCTGTGATCTGCTGGTTGGTTATACAACCCTTTTCTGATTAACGTTGGGACTACCTGTGGAAACAAGAAATAGCATGGCCTCAAAGAAACAGTTCAGTTAGGTATTTGTAGTTCACAAAGCAGTCTTTCAATATGACATTGCAATATATTTACAGTTGTGCTTGTGTTTTGTTACCGCTTTGGGATATTGTGTATAGTTTTGGTTACTAGCTTTACTGGTTGAATTTAATCCCTTCTCCAGTTTTAATGGAGCCCCAGGTTTAGTTTCATGTAGTCCTGCGTGGAGCAGGGAATTGGACTTGATGATCCTTATGGATCCCTTCCAACTTGAGATATGCTATGATTCTATGACACAAGCCCATCGACTAAATGACTGAAGAAAAGGAGAATATTCTGGAAAGGTATGGCAAGAGGCTTGCCTTGGCTTTATACCTTTCATACTGCATACTCTTGGCCTCCATTGGAGAGGGAGGACTGGGCTAAATGGAGCGTCTGCCCCCATATATCCCCGGGCTATTCAGGAGACTTTATGTATGTACACAAATAGACACACACACACATCTCAAGCCTTGCAGTCTCCCAGGTGCTGTGGGTAATTATTTTCATCCTTTTTCTAATAAACAGGTAAGTGGGAACAGAGGTTTGTCCTATGATGTGGGTAGCAGGTCCCAGGAACATATGGATCGAGAACCCAGAGCCTCTTGGTTCCTGGTTCAGGTCCTGGTTCAGTTCTTCTTACCTACACACACATCCTTCCTGTGTGAACTCTGAAGTATACATCGTAGGGGCAACTCAAACTGGCTAATCGGGAGATGGAAAAGGATAGTTCTCTCAAAGAAACCCTGGTTTCTTTGACCGCTATATGGGACTAGACTGCTCTATGGGACTGTTAAGACATTAATGTGAGAGGAGGGCATGTAATTGCTCGTCTTCCTGCCCAGATGGCAGGAGTGCTATGCTTTCCAGTTGTTCTTTGCAAGTCCAGTAGAGAAAGACTTGCACCTGCTCAACAAGTCCCAAGTATGCAGTGCTGCTACCGAGCCAAATCATTGTACGTTAGTCGCTTTATGTTGTGTGTGCGTGCTCAAATATACGTAGATGTAGTATACGTATAGTATATGTGTCTATATATGAAAGTATACAACCTATATACCTACACGCACCCAAGGGAACCACTGCATTTAGCAGCTTCACTTCGAATGACCTGGTAGTTAAAGCTTGAAGATAATTTGAATATCCATAGCAGTCCTTTCTGCTCTGGAAAAGGACCATGCATGTTACATATCCGCCTTGCAAATTTGTTCTTTCCAGACACTTTTGAATAATAGGATTGGGACTGTATTTGTCTTAAGGAAGTGTGGGTGATTTGAGCAGTTATTTCTATGATAATGAAAGCACGTTTCAGATACAAGAAAGAGTTCTGCTAATCCTGGTTTCTAATAGTGCTGTCTCTGACGATGTTTTCCTTTTGTGGCCTTGAGTAGATCACATCACCCCTTTGCCACTGTTTTCCCATCTCAAAGAGCCATTGTGAGCCTTGACTAAGTAACACTTGGAAGGATTTTTGCAAATGAAAGCTAGTTGTGAAAATGCATGGATAGAAAAGCAAACAGTATGATCCTAGACTGGTATTTTCCATAGGCATCCTGATGAACTTTACCTGAAACGTGGCTCTGCATCTCTGAGCTTTAAAAAGCAGAGACAATAGCTGTAGTATTAGATTTAGTTTTATTCATTAAAGAGATGTTTGGAATACATTGTTCTGTTTAGTCCAGCGAGCAGCCCCAACTTAAGGGATGTGTTATGTGCTCCTTCGTGGGGCAAAAGCACAACAGGAGAAAATACTTTGTTGTCCTTTTCCAGTTTTTGCATTGCGACCTGACATTTATGTGTATCGCATAAAGCAAATTCTGAGCACTGCAGCTTCACTGCCTTGGGAACTGACGAAGATTTTTTTGTGCTCTTTACTTGCTTTTTTGTCATTTTCTAAGAAGTTAAATGTACTGTGCTATGCAGCTCTTTCAAGATAGCGCAGAAAGGCTTGGTTGTACTTTAGATGAGGCTGCCCTACAACTGTTTGTTCATGTCCAGCTTCAATGCAAAAATAATGTGTACCTGAGTTCAACTAAAATGGTTGTGTCTTCCTGATTATATCATCTGTAGAAGCCAAATCTAAAGTACGCATGGCTTGATAGACTAAGCATCCAACAAAAGCTTCCTTAAAATGAGTCATATCTTTGATTCAAGAGTCACATTAGTTGAAATGAATCAGTCTTCCTCTTGCTGGCGCTGGGAAATTTAAGAAGAAAAGCAAAAGAATTGCTGCAGTAGAACAATGCCATCCATTGTAAGGCAGTGCCAGCCAAGGATACCAGGCAGCAACCGGCCAGGCCAAATCAGCACTTATTTGTTAATTCCAGGAATGTCTCAAATACTTGAGGGCAGTTTCCGGACAGAGCAGTGATGGTGGAGGGTTCTGGCGTTACAGTTTGTCAAGGCGTGATGGATCTCGTGTTTGGAAGTCTCCACGTTAGGGCACTCATTTCATTACACTTGAAGTAATTGTCCTTCACGCTGTTCCAGCAGGAGTGGCAAAAAACTGCATGGATAAATAAAGCAAACAGCACTTCTTCCAGCATCCCATCTGGAGGCCAAGTTCATTTTTCCTTTCTCTCTTTTTGAAGCTTAATTTTGCATTAAGTCAGAGGTCAAAATTCAAGCACAATAGTTCAGATGTGCACACCTAACAAGTATGTATTATAGTTTCTACGTCCTTGGTCATTTTTAGGCATAAAGGAAATTTATCTTTATCTTTCCTTAGTCCCTCGCTGTCCTAGTGCTGTCTTCTCTGTATTTGCATTACAGATTTATCAGATCTTTTGCAAGTACCTCCACTCAGTGTACAGACACCTATTCCTTCAAGTGTTTCTCTCCCTTCATTACATCTCCTTAAATGACAGTTATTCTCCCATGCCAGGTCAAGCTCTCATTTCCTTGATCTCTTGTCTATTTTTTTCCTTCTGTTCTCACAATTCAAAGTAGTATCTCACCTTATGGATTGAATGCAGACATAACCAAGTGAAATTCTATGGCTTACATTACTTAGGAGGTAAAACCGTGCTACTTGGGCAGACTGTTTGAACCATAAATCTATTAATTTATTCATTTTGATTCCATGGACAAGTGTTTCCTTCTGACCTCTGTAGTGGCATCTAGACTTTTGCATGAGCAATATTTTAGATTTCTTTGTGCAAACACGATGCATACACATCAGTCAGTTCGAACTTTGGTAGCATAAATTCACACAGAAAAAAAAAATTCAATCTAAAGAACAGTAAAATGCAAGGGGGGGGGGGGGGAACCAACCCAAAAAAAAACCAAAAAACAAAATGCCTGAAAAGAAAAATGTTCAATTCCATTTTATAGATTGTCATTCTGCAGTCACAGTATTTCAGCATGTCTCAAAAGTTCATTAAGCAATGCAGCTAATATCTGACATGAATTTACGGTCTTGTTTGGCTTTTGCTTTTCCTCATCCAGAAATACAGTATGGTACCGAACTTATACCTTGCATTTTTGTCACCATGCCTTCTCCTGTTCCATTTCTGATCTGTCCCGTTTACTCACTTCTCTCAGGTGTTTTCCCTAATTTAGCGAATACAAGTCTAGTGTGTTTCCTAGAGACACTGTTACCAATTTCTTTAAAACAAGCTTTCTGGTCTGGTATAAGCAATATTCTCCTTGTCCAGTTCTCGTATATTCAGGCCTGGTGTTAGCCAGTCCTGTTCTTCAGAACTGAATGAGTGGTGTTCATTGTAGCCCACTCGGCTGCTGAAAAATTGCCTCCGGCTTAATTTTTCTCCAAAGGCTGAGGGAATTTGCGGAGTTCCTGGTTTTGCACCCTGCTCCAAACATTGGTCAAGGATGACTGTTTCCCACTTAACACTAGCCCGGTCTTGTCTGCTACACTTCTTCCTTTGAACCATCAAGTGCAAAACAAGGTTAAGATTTACTGCGTACCCAACAGCAGTCTGCACTGCCGAGCAAGATACCCGAGATGAGATAAACACAGTTTCCATCAAGTTCACAAACTGACTTGAGATTGGAGCAACTCAGGTTCACTGGGATCAGTTCAGAAAGGGAAGGCAGACGCAGGGTGGCCGTAGAGCTAGCCAAAAATGGTGATTACAGTGTGACGCGGAAAATAGTCCCAGGAAAAGCAGTTAAAACTGAGAGCAGCTATAGCCTAACGTTTAGGGAGCGGTGGGGAAACAATGGATATTCTTCATTAGTAGACTGTTGGCTCAATAAAATGTAGGGATTCTTTCTGAATCTATACATAGGTCTCAGACTGGGCGGGCTGTCTTGTTCCCTGTTTTTTAATATATTAGCCAAATGGGTAAGAAATTAAAACCGCACAACGAGCAACATTTGCTCTCTGCAAACTCTCTGTGCACCAGCTGTGAGAGGGTAGGCATTCCTGGGGATATGCAGTTTTTGTACTCTTTTCTGACTGTCACCATATAGTTACAGCTTCGGTCAATAAACATATGTGTTTTAAATATATATGCACACACACACACATGCACATATATATCATTAAAGTAAATAGCTGTGGAAAGGAGGAGAAATAGTTATAAAAATAAGCATTCTGAACAACAAACAAGCGTAGTGTACAACTAAAGGAAACTTTGAAGAAACAGGCCTTCATGAAGGAATAACATTGTTGAAACCATATGTTTTCCATGTACCGGGAGACTGTTTTAATACTTTACAAATGTATTTAACCACAGAAAGTCTAAAATTAGTCAGTGTTTTAAAGGGCTAAAGATTGACACAAGTCATTCCAGTTAGTAAAGGACTTTTCATCCAGACTCAGTGAACAAACTTAGGTGACTGAGTAGGAGACAGTGTTTGGGGGGGGACTGCTGTGTCTATGGCTGCTGATGAGAGTTGTACATAACTTTGCTGCTAATTTGCAGTATCTGTTTTCTTCAGGCATTGTGTCTGGTGGGAAGTATGGTGGGCAGGACCACAAGTAACCTGAGGTCTGTCCGTGCTCTGCCGCTGGTACGCTAAATGATCTTGAACAAGGCATTCCTCCTGGTTGTACTAGTTTTGCCCTTGTAAAATAGGAAATCCCTTTGTAAACTGCTTTGAGAACTGCTGATGAAAGGTGCTGGCTAGGACCTTTGCCAGTCTTTTCTCCCAAAGTTTGCTGGAGTTCGGTAGCATAAAGCAAAACTCAGGTGAGTCTGTAGAGCCTCCAGAGTTTGTGCTGAAGTTGTACAAAACCTTGAATACAGCATGTTTTCATTTTGACAGCCCCAGGGTTGGTCTGAGCTGGTCCCCCCATCATTAACAGGGTTTGTGAACCTCAGGAAATCCTTCATCGTCTGATCTGAATTATGAATTGGCAATGAAATCAACATCTTCTGTTGAGCAGCAAGAGTTTTACGAGTCTGTGCAACACTGTCTCCACGAAAGCTTAGTTCTCTTTTGGCAGTGCTCAAACACAAACTCTGCTCTGTTGCGCGCCCTGTTCATTCTCCTGTTCATCCTTAGATGAACTTCATCCCAGATGGGTTCGTCCTTAATTGATTCTGGACTGTGCATGACCACAACTGAGGCATGCATAATGATGTCACCCTGTTCTGTGATATCACGGGTCTCTGCTGAACATGATATGGGTTCCTGCATCGATGATACCATGTTCTCAAATGCAACGCAAGTTTGCCCTTTCAATCCAACCGGACGTCTTCCTCATCATGGCAGCTGTTTTCATTGTGGTTTGAGCTACTTACAGAGAAAATTAGGTCACAGAGCTACCTGACAGTGTCAGTCATTGCATAGCGTTTGAGCATGCTTTCCTGCTAGCTGTGTAGTTGGCTCTGTGCTCGCTTGACAGGTTTTCATCCCAATGGCTCTGGTACTGGGTTTCTAGACTGTAAGGAACTCATTTTTACTCTATACAGCCCTTGGTAGAAGCAAGCTTAAGAAAAGAAGATGTACCTAGAAGAAGGGAGGAAGGTGGTTTGGGTCCTCAATAGGTAGGTCTAGTGCTTTACCAGAAGTCTGGACAGGATCTCTTGTTTTTTTTTAACATGGTGAAAATACACTAATACAAACAAACGTGCAAGCAGAAAAATCTTGTTAGAATTTCTGCATTACTAGAAATCCTATCCAGGTCTTTTATTTAAAACATGGTAAAAATGAACTGAAGAAAAGGAACTATATTAGCTCCTTCAATAAAGTATTCCTTTCAGTGTCTGTCAAAAATGGTCACATGGTAAACATTGAACAAAAATTTGAAATGTTAAAGGAATAAAACTCTTCAGGGAATAAATTATTTTTACAACTGGCCAATATAAAATAATACAGTACAAGTCTCTTAAAGTAGTAATTGATAAAGGAATAAAACTGCTAAAAGAGTATATTTTTCATTCGCTGGAGCTAACTGTATAATAGCACTCAGCTGTATTTAATCTCTAGGGGCCTACGGAACAGGCACAAAAATGAACATAACTTAAAATCGACATGAGTGATCTTTCATTAGATGTGCGCTACCTGCTGCATACTGTCAACAGCCATGTTACTGCAGCAAGCCTACTCACTCAGCCCCACAGTACTTTGCCATTCTGAGCCTTTTTTTATCTGGATGTTAAGTAGGTAATTCCCAAGGCGTCCCTACTGAGTGAAAAAGAATGACTCTCCCAGCCTGACACCTGGGAAACTGAGATACAGAGAGGATAAAGCCTTTGCCCTGGGTCAGACTGGTTTGTTCTACCATGTAGCGTGGCTGTAATGGGCCTCAGTCTTTCCACAGAGTGCTGGATGAAAACATGCTAGAATAAAATTTTTAAATTGTGGTTTCACTGCATACTGCGAAACGGGACTTCAGCTGTGTTGGAACCAGGTCCTTCGGCTTCCTACAGTGTGCACCTGAATCCAGTATGGAAACCAAGTACCAATTGTATATTAGTGACTGGGTAATTAAGGAGTTCTTACAATATATTATGGAGCTACGTGAGTGGGCTTCAAAGGCTGACCTCACATGAGCAAAAAGAGAGCAAACCAAGAAGGAGAAAATTCTCCTGATATGTGGCTATAGTGTGATTCCTGTTTGCCTTAGAAATGGATCTGTCCCAGAAACTTTTAAAACTTTCATTGAGGAAAAGAAAATAAATATTTCATTAGGTAGATACATTCAGAGAGATTCTTGGTTGAGGAGAGTGGAAAGTTACGAAGCTACCTTCTTTTCGTAGCACTTCCTTATAAAGCTGTTGACCCAATTGTCTTAAATTTTAAAGATATAGACATTTGAAATTTAGAAATGGATCTACATTTAACAGCATTTCTGGTTTTGATAGCCCCTAAAAAAAAAGGAAATAATTGGCTTTTTTATTTTCTTGCACTGTTTACTTTGTTTAGTTCTAGAGGAGACCATGCAAGAAACTTTGATGATGAGTGGGTAAAAACAGAAGAAGGTGAAGGTCCCTTTGTAAAGGTCTACCCCACGCATACCCTGGTACCCTGTGCTCTTGCATCATGGAGTGTACTCTCCTAGCCTGTTCATTGTAAACAGACTGCATTAATTCAGGAATAGTAGCATGCTTTTATCAATAATACAGAGATAGTTTCCCTTTGTAATCCACAGTATCAGTTACAATTTTCCCTAATTATTTTAGAATAGAAATTGTTATACTTTGAGACCTGGGGGGATGAAATTTAAAAAAAAAAAAAAAAAGCTAGAAAAAAGCTTGTCTTTTTTTTTTTTAATGGTTGTTTTAAGCATATAGAAAGAAGTGAAGAAAGAGAGAATGAGAATGAATTGCAGTATTCCTAACATACCCAATAATATATTTCATTTCTGCCGCACTTCAAAATGACCTAAATGAATGCTGTTTAAACTTGGCTTATTTTGTAGCTACCCTTGAGAGCCTGGTAATAAATCAAATGCCAAACAAGTTAGTTCAGTAGTTTCAAAGTGGTGTGTATACATAACATATGTAGACTGAATATCACTTGTGCCTGAACCTCACTATTTTTCTCAGTTGAGATCTGTCTCCATTCTCATGGAAACCAACCACTGATTGACAGTAATGCTGTGAACTTCCACTTATTAGCTAATGCGTTTTCACTGACTTTTCATGAAAATAGGAGCTGAGCAGAGTATTATGGAATATTCATGGAACAAAATTCCAGAAAGAGAGGTCTCAGGGTCAGGAGGAGGGAGGGAATGGGAGACAGATGCCAGATTGCCTGTAGAGAGTCCAAGCATGTGTTTTTGTTTGTAGCAATGATGCACATGCCTTTTGCGGGTGCAATTATTGCTTCTGCCTTTGAAAGTTTCACCATAAATCTGTTTCTCAATCTCCCTTCATTTTTGACCCAAATTAACCTCTTCTCCACACAGTTCTGTTACTTAACCTTAGTTGCTCTTGGGAATATTTGTGCACCACCATGCTGTAGGTATTCTCTCCTGAATTTTAGAGATCACTCTGAATTCAAATCTGTTTCTGGACAGATTTAATTCATTAAGTATATCTGTCTTTTCATGAGCTTCATGCACTGGATTTTATATTTTACTGAGTCATTGCAATGAACACCACCACATGAGTGAAAAAAATCGTTCGCCCTTTATTTTTGGTCTCTGCCTACCATCCAGCTTTAAGCAATGGCATGCGATCTGTAAGTAGTTGAAAACTGAGACCTAAAGTATTTGAATATCCATTTAACATATCGTGACACTTTCCTTTTAATCTATCAAATGCTTAAAAATCTGATTTCTCTTGTTCTAGCAATAGCTTGTCTTATTTGAGTGACACCTTGGGTCTAATGAAGCTGACTGCAGGTGACTCACAGCTAACTGTGCAACAGATGTGGGGTGAAAGCTTTTAGCAGCCATGCACCTCCAAGTGGGAATTCCCAGCCTGTAGTATCTGTGACATTGATATTGCGCTATTTTTCCATGTCAGACTCAGGCTTTATTGTGGACCTGACAGGTTCAAAGTCACATAAGCTACGTCTTGTCGTAGAGTGTTTCAGAGAAGGCAGATTTAAGAGTATTAGCATTTATTAGTTTTATTTAGGAAATGGACAGCAAATTGCATCTCAGTATTCTTGTACTCTTAAGGTGCTTTGAACCTTCTGTGAATTTTCTAACATGGGTCTAATCTCTAGGCTGGGATGCTAGCAAACACGCTTCAGCTTGCTAGGTGAAGATATTGCAGTTAAATACAACTGCTAGTTGCGTGGTCTCCGACTGAATAGAATATGCACTGGTTTTAAATGTCGTCTAAGCTAGCAAGGAAGAGCCAAGTATCAGAATACAGGGTCATATCATACTTTGTACAAAGTCAGGAACTTTCTGTGCTCTCTCCTTCTGGAAACAGAAGCTGTTTCATAGCTTAGGAGCTTGTTTGGGGGAGAAATAGCATGTTGCCTACGGTCGTCCCCGAACGCTTGAGGTCCGTCTCCGGTGGTACATCCTGCAATGTGCAGGACTGATGCTGAGAGAGTACAAGCTGTGGAATAGCTCACAAATGTGAGCTTTGCATTGCTGAGTAAGTCAAGGAGGGTCAGATGGGTTGGCAGAGTATCGTGGTTCCTGGTGTGCTGCCCACAGTGGTTTGAAGTAACTGCAGCCTGCATCAGTTCTGTCAAAGCTGAGTGGTAGGCTTCATCCCACGTGAGATGCAACTAACTAAACAGGGTTGGCCACTTGGCATAACTGTTACGTATGGATGCCTGTTGTCCTAAAGGTACCGTGAGCTTAGCACGTTCCAGCCAAGAGCTCTCTGCAATGCTGTTTATCAAGAAAGCCATTCTTTTGAGCTAGAGGTGTGTATCTGGGCCCTCAAAATAGAAGTAATTTAAATGTATATATATGTATTTTTATTTATTTTATTTTCTATAGGGCGAAGTTGCCTGAAGCCTGTTTATTAGTTAATAACCCCCTCCAGGTTACCGTCTCTAATCTTGTAATGAAATTGAGTTAATAAATCCAAGATATTATTAAATAAAGTAAGTATTTAATATTACTTGTCCTCTTTGAATCCAAGTTGCAATACAACAGAATTTCATTTTATAAATAACACCTTTCGTGCTAGCACCACAGGGCATGATTCAAAAGAATCTAAATAGAACATGAATGCTGTAATCAAATGCAGACCCCAGGAAGGCAGATTAAAAAGGCATGTTGCTGGTTAGCGCAGCAGACACGGTAAGTATAGCAGGTCACAGCAGAAAAGCTAGTTACAAAAACAAGGGCACAATCAAATGAAAATTGTTTGCTTGCCCACTCCAAACCATGACTGACTGCTTCTGTGTCCGTGACCTATTTTTTTTAATAAAGAAAGATTTTGAGAAGTTGTTACATTTTAATTGCTTTGTACTAAACAAGAAAACAACAAAAATCTCAACTCTCTGTTTGCATCTGGAGGACGCTAGGAGAATCTCTATTTCCAGATAGAGGCACTGCATCTGGAGAAGACTTTTCCACTAGGTTTATCTCATCTCTCTCTGCTTATCTCATCTGTTAGCGCCCACTGCCAAAGACTGTGTGTCTCCTCCTGTAGAGAGGAACATACAGCAAAGGGGAAAGCTGCAGGGAACTGCCGTGAAGCTTCCCTTGCAGAGATCCTGCAGGTGTTCAAGTGCTTGAGGGCAGGACTGGCAGGAGCGAAGGAGACTAGTCTCCAAATCCTGAGAAGCTCAGCATCCACTGGCAGCCCTATCACGGTATGGCTCCCCTTGTCGTGCGGCCTAGCCTGCTGCACATGCCTGGCTCTCCTCCTGCACCGTCTTGCTATCTTTCCTCCTCGAGGGTGTCACGAAGGTGGAGCAGAGGTTAATGGAGCAAAAAGCAGAATTAACCTCCATGTGCTTATCTGCAGCTGCTCCCGAGGCCTGGTGGCAGTGTGGCCTTTCTCGAAGCACAGAGCTTTAGCTGCGTGGAGGAATGCATGGAGGGGAGGAGAGAAAAGTCAGGGTCTCCAAGCGCTGTCCTGCCTTTGCTGGGCTTCTTCCCCCTTTCTTTGCTGAGATGAGGGGAGAGCATCAGCCTTTTCGAGGCTTGTCCTCTCTAGACTGATACAAGGCAGGCAAAGAAACCGTTAGGTCATACTGTTGGTTTTAAATGGATTCTGTTTAGCTCTGTATTTTATGTATGTGCATATGTAGAACTGCAGCCAAACTTCTTCTAGTTCAAGGGGTAACAGCCATGTCAGGAGGTAGAAATAAAACTCTGATGATTTTATTTTTATATATACGTGCATGTGTACACATTGTACACTTATATTTTTGTGTGTAACACTGTTATGACTGTTACTACAAAATACTATATAGAGAAAGCACGTGTTTTAATTAGGTACCACCTCCGAGACTCCCAGTTATTTGAATATAGGTCCCAAGAATAAGGAACATCAGTACAGTTGCCTCACAAAGCTACGTAAACAATGAAAATATTTCTGTAGGCAGACTATTGCTTTAACTTTAACAGGTAGGCTCAAACTAGCCTAATGCAAATCATGAATCTCCAAAACGAGCCCTTAAACAGTATTGCGGGGGGGAGGGGGGGGGAGGGAACCCACAACCTTCCAGAGTGGTCTGCTGTACTCAAGGTAAATGAAATATTTAGTGGTGGTAGCAGCAAAAAATGAAATATGAGATCTTGCATCCCAAGTTATTAGTGACCTGTTAAAAGACAGGCTGAAAAGTGCCTTTACCAAATTAAAACTTTGAAAAAGGGCACAAATGGGAAATGTCAAAATAAAAAATCGGAGGAAAATGATTGTCCTCCTGGCTCTTATTATTTTGCAGTTCTGAGGCTGCGGCCACTGTTAACGGTACTGAAACAAGAATGGCACAATTCAGTCTCCTGAAATCTGTAATAGAAATAGTCTGCGCTGACAGGCAGACAGTCGGAATTTGCTGAGATTTTGATCACAATTGCGTGATCCATTCGCTGCATGTGGTTTTTTGTTTAGGCTAATTTTCAGAAACTTCATCAGCTTCTTTTTTTTTAAATAGAAGATTTCATTTGGTTCTCTGCTCCCTGGTTTTATAGTACAGCCATCCCTAATGTTTAATGATACTAAATAATAAGAATGTCAGAATGCTTAATTTAATGTCTGCTATTGATCTCTGGACTGTTCAGCAAATGACTTCTTAACCACCGAGGGCCATATACTGCCCTTACTTCCATCCATGTAAATCCCCTAAAGGCAGCAAAGGTATTGGCAACCCAAGGTCAGTTGATCAGCCTGCTACTTGTGTTGCCTGCTTAGGAATGTTGAAGGTTTTCCTCGGCACGGACAGAAATTATTTTTTCAAATTCCATTCCATTATCCTATGTGCGCCACTCTGTTCTCTGTGTACCTGGCTCTCTGGACACCTCCCTCAGTAATAAGGTTTCACTCGAAAGAGCTCAAATTTGTCTCCATTTTCTTAAGTATTTCTGACAATGCTAGTAATCATACAGGTAGCGAGAGGGGAATGATGAGCTGATCCGTAAATGTGCAAAGCAGTTCTTAGTGAGATCAGATCCGCCGACGTCTTCTCTCTGTTGCCCAAAATCCATTCGGGCTCAGGGACCTTCTTGGTATCAGCATGTATGAGCCAGATGGTCGGATTTACAATTTGCCGATTAGCCTGGTGAAATCGATTAGACTCCCCTCCTTCCCACGGCTCCCCCGGTGCTGTATCGGTGATGTCACTTCTACTGCTCTGTCTTAAGAATTCTCTTGAAAATGCTTCCTTCTTTTATTTTATTAAAATCACCTCGGTAATGTAGATCTAGAAATGCTTTAACAATAGCTTCCCCAAAAGATCTGAGCCTGAAGGAGCTGTGATTTACTATAAATTTTGCATTAAAGGCTCTCGGCTTTTATTTTCAACCAAACTTCAATCTTCAGCTTGTCTCTGCCTTATCCACCTGCATCATAGGTTGTTGCTAACATGAGCCTATGACAGCATTGCTTCGCCAGCAAGAACACACAGATGTAAAACTAATTAGTTCAAAAAACATGTTTTCATTTGTGTCTTTTGAATACGGTAGTCCTCAGGAATTCCAGTTTAGGCAATTTTTTGAGATTTGGGAAGCTGCATTTTGGGATGGGCACTATACACATTCGGCATTGCAGCTCTGTCTCAAATAGAAGACTCCCCAGAAACAAAGTGCAGATTGAGACTGCCAGGACATTTTCAGTTATCTCGTGATTTTTTAGGTTTTTGCCCCACTTCTCCTCTGAAGTAGATCCTCACCTGCAGTACTCTCCTTTCCTAGTTATGACCCAAAACAGCAATGCCAAACACCTCGGTTCTCAGCAGCAATCTGTGATCTTCTAATGCTGGACATGTGAGGAAGGTTTTAATAAGCTCCCTAATAATGACTTGTAGCATACTGGTTTCTTGTAGACTCGGGCCATCCCCCATTCTAGGTCTCCAAATGTGCTTGATAAATTATTTGAATTACTCTTTCAGTTGCCATCTGTAGTTCCTCATAAAGAGACTGCTATTTGCTGTGCGTTGTGCCAAATCGTGCAATAGTTTTTTGCAAAGCTAGGGGCTGTGCTGAAATCACCAAACTCACGTCACTTGCGAGCTGCAGTGCGATAACATGTTAGCTTTGGGTAGACTACAGTTGCAGTTTTGTGAGATGAGAATGAAGGCATTGGAACTCCAGCCCATAAATCTCAAAAATTATGGGGAGGTACGAGAGATGAGAAGTTCATGTACCTCAGGTTTTTAAATACATATATGAAAAATGCTTGTAAGTATGCATCATAAAATGCATAAAATGTTCATATTATGTGTAAATAAATATAGACATATATACATACAGATCTATACACACACATATATGTATACTGTGACCTTCTCCTCCTTCCTCTTGCCTTGAACTTCCTCCCCGAATATGTCCTAATGGCGGAGCGATGATCACATCTAAAGAAATTCAGCACTGCATGAAACCTTGGAATAGTGACATCTGTTGAATTTGGACAGTTTTGTTTGTCTACTGGGAAATCGCATGAACTTCCCAATATTTTTTTTAAAAGTTCTCGTCGTTGCCCTCCTCCTCCTCTCCTTCTCCCTCTCCCCCCACCTCCCCCCCCCCCCCCCCCCCGCCCCATAAGGGAGGGCAGCTTCAGGAGTCATGGCTGCTTTCTTGCTTTCTGGTGTGGTGTAAAGTTTTCCGTCGAGAGACAATAATGTACATTCCTCTGGCAGGACGGGATGGATTTTTTTGTTTCTCTTGCTGTTGTTTATTTATAAGACATTTCCTCTTGCTTAGTGGAAGTTTGATCGTAAGAGGCTCCAGTGATTTTCCTTCCCACCTCTCCCCTCCCTAATTTCTCTGCCTCGGCACTCGCTCTGGAACAGAGCGAACTCAAAAAGCCCATCGGCGCAGGGCGCGCTTCGCAGCCAAGCCCTGCCACTCTCCAGAGACTGTGAGGTGATTCTCCTTCGTCACCGCTTGGACCAGGAACCACAGCCCTGGTGAGTGGTGAGCTCCCAGAATTTGATGTGTCAAGGCTTCTATTCTCGGGGCCGCCGCCGCGAAGCAGGAAATAAAGGTTGTTTGGTTTTTTTTTTGTTGTGTTTTGCCTTTTTTTTTCTTTTTTTTTCTTTTTTTTTCTTTTTTTTTTTTGTTTTAGATATATAAAAACAAAATCGGCAAGAAGCGCAGAGGAATATGGAGCTTGGAGCAGAGGCTGCCGAGCTAAGGGCAGGGGGGGGGGGGGGGGCTGCGCCCGTCCCCGCCGCCACCAGCGGGGGTCAGGCTGGGCAGCCGCGGCCGGCGGGAGAGGGGCGGGGGGGGGGGGGATGGAGGGGGACGGGGGACGGACATGGGAGAGAGGGGGGAAAAAAATGTTAATCCTTCGCTCGGAGTTTCTGTCTGGCAAGTTTTCATGCCTCTGTGTTCTGAGCATTTACATTATGCTCTGAATACCTGATTGCCCAGCCAAGCAGAAAAGAAACTCTACAGTGGATGCATAGTAAAAGAAAATGCTTCTGTGGAAGCCACCTCTGGGAATAGGAAAAACTAGTTGGTTTATAGGCTGCTGGTCTGTTTGAGGGGGAGGGAAGGGTTGGATTTTTAAATTTTTTTTTTTTTTTTTTTAACTCTCTCACTTCCCTTCTGTTCTCTTTCGGTCTCTATGGGGAAGTGGCGATCAGGGGGAAAAAATGTACTTTACAGAACTTCATATACAAAATCTTGGATGCTAAAGAATTAGGTGTCTCAGCCAACATCAAGGTACTTAACACAGAGTTATTTCCAGCTGTTTGACAGGGAAGCCGAGGCATAGAAAGCTGCAGCGATTTGCTCCCAGCCCCGTTGGAAAGCCAGTGAAAGAAAAAGGAGAAGGATGTACATCTCTCGTTCCAGGCCCAGATTGCTCAGGGTCTCCTTTTGTCTTCTCCTGCCCTGCTGAATATATCACTTCTGTTAATCTTTTACTGCTGTAGTGCTAAAGAAGGCCAGGGCAGTGTGTGGGCTGTTCCGTTCATCCTTCATCATCTCTCATATTATCTCACTTGAAGAAGTGAATCATTTCTTGACTAACATTTTCTACTCTTAACAAAGTAGGCATATAAGAAACACAGGGTAGCAGTCAAAATATTTGTATTTTGAGGTATTATCCTGTTCTTTGAAACATGTCCCTGGCAAAAGAACAAGATGTTTAATGGCACCAATGTATCTCACGTGGAATAGTAACTAGGAAGCATTCGTCTCACCCTTGTCTTGCTTTTGAGTTGGATTCATTCAGCAGGTGTATCAACAAGCAGCTCTCTCTGACTCCCGGGGAGACAGCCCCTCCCCAAATGCTGCTGGTCATCTGTGCCATACAGAGAAGTCCAGTCACCTTTTCCCTGGTTTCATGCCCAGTGAAAGTCATGAGGACAGTACGTAAAGGCTGGTGCTGAGTGGTCCTTCACTGGAGGTATCGGAAGCTTTGACATTGACTTCAGAACTGAGCTCGGTATCAAATCACATCCAACCCGAATTAAAGTACTCGCTATTTCTTATAACCAATAAGTAAACTCGTGCAAGATTTGGTGGTTTTACTGCTTAGCAATTTTTACAAGTATTTTCATTGTTTGTGATCCATGTAGGGTTCTCAGTTGCTCCCCCTGCTTCAGTTTCAGCCTGAAGTTTGACTGAGCCTGAAAACTTCGAGTGGAAGATAGACAAAACCTCAGAGTTTCATCTGGTTTTGCGTTAGAACCATAAAGAACTGTGAACTCCTCTTTTTTCATATACAAAACTGTGAGTTGACCGCAGACCTTTTTCAGCACTGAGCAGCGAGGGTTAGCTCTTTCTCTTCATTCCCTGGTGCTGGGGAACCTCTCTCTGAACCTAAACTAAATCACCAGCTCTTAACAAAACCCACAATTAAGTTGGCTGGTGCCCTCAGCAGAGAGTCTTACATACACATAGAAAGAACCTTTACGTACATCAAAGCCCCAATCCGAATGGTCCCAGCTTTTGACTAAATTGATGTTAAGATCCCGACTTGGCTGTTGCATCACCTTTCCGCAGTGTACTCAAAGCAGCTGACAGATCAGAACATCCCAAACTTTCAGGCAGTTCACATCACAGATAGAAACATAATGGATTTTTTTCTTTTCTCTAAATGGGCTATACTGAACGCCCACACACACTTTTGGGTCTGATCTTTGAAGCTTATCTCTGATTTACTTTCTCCCTCCAGGCAGTGTAAGTCTGAAAGACATAAGTACTTCTGAAATGGAAAGTTCTCAAAGCACAGTGCTAAATGTCTGAAACTTCAAACTTCTGCCTGTATAACACTTGTTCTCTGGATATACTGAAGTCAAGGGCTGTCACTCTCGCAACTTTCACCAAGAAGGCAAAACAATGTTTAATCTCTTTTTTAAGAGCCTCCGTATTGCTCTAAACCTCTCGATGTTTAAATTATTTAATTAATGTATTTATTCTGCGAGTCTCTGCGGTAGCAAGGGAACTTGTCTTCGTTGGTATTTATGTACAGCAACGTGGAGAAAATCGGCAGTCTTTCTTGTTATGGTATAAGCTGCTTATTGACTGTAGTCCAAGGTTATAATGGTTTGTCTGTGGTCGAAAATCATTAGGGTGAAAATCTGCAGTTTCCAATCATATTTTAACCGTCTGTGTAAACACTGGGATGGTAAGATGATAAATCATCTCATTAGTAGTAGCTTCTTTGTCTACTGTGTAATAGTTTACCATAGTTGCTTTAAAAAATGGAAGTGACTGCGTATGGTTGTTCTTTTATAGATGCACTGTTTGCTTCTAGCAGTAGCCATTTTAGTTACAGCATCGCTTCCAACTGGTAATCTCAAAGTGCTTTGCATGCACTGCCGAATTAAACCTCCCTCTTTTACCCATAGATAAAGTGGGAAAAGTGTCATCTCTTGCCTGACACAAAAAAGAGAAAATGGTAGTCTTTCGCTCATGTTCAAACCACCCGTTTATACTTTTTGGGAAGAGAATATATATTTATGTAGTTGAATCAAAACCACTGTTTTCTGCACAACAATTTTGTTTGATGTGATATGCTTGTTGTTCTGGGACTGTTAACTGCATCAGACAAGAACAAAGCACAGAAAAGAATGTAATGATAAAGGTACACAGATTCATAGGTACTGGAACACTTCAGAAGTATGAGAACTTAAGCTATATCCAGAGACAATTTTTGCAGTAAAAGTACATAAAAGCAACTGCCTTGTTTGAGTACATTGCCTTTAAGGTAGTCTATTTTTTTTTCTTATTTTATATTCTAAGCCGATCTTTTCCGTAAGTTGAACAAGAGCTTGTTTTCCAGGGTCACCACATTGAAACAGCACTAATTTCCCTTCCTGTAAATCTGAAAAGAAAGTGAAACTTGATTTTGAATTAAGTCATGTGACTGGGAAAATTGTGAAAGTAAAACAGATCTGCAAGTTACTGAGGTAAAGCAGCCGCTAACCACAGATCGCTAATTATCAAGTGCAGAGTTGTGTTGTGACATGGGACATTTGAACAATTAAGTCAGGTCCTCAGGTAAAGAAATAGCGACGCGCATGAACAGGAAAGTGAAGGGTTTTCTTCCTGCCCTGGGCTGGGAAGGGGGAGAGATGAATAATGTAATGAGAATGGAGGGAAATGGGATAGGCTGTAGGACACCTGAATCTGTATCGCAGATCCAGCACTGTGTGATTTTTACCTCTCATCTACGTCTCAGCTGCCCACCTGTAAAATGGAAGCATTTTTTCCTGCCCTCACAGGGCTACTGGAAAGGAAAACTTGATCAGAGTTAGCCAGGCTCAGGCAGGCTGAAAAAACCCCCTGTGAACGCAGTGCGTAGATCCCCCCGTTGCTGCCTTGTTTGTTTTTTCCTCTGTGCCTGCTTCGAGTTCCTGGAACCGAGGCGAGTTCCAGAGCTAGCATGGGTCTGTGCTGCTGGCAAAACAAAGCAGGTGCAAATTACGGTGGAAATGAAATAGCTGGTGCTTTGAGGCGGTGGAGTGCCCAGTTCACCTCAGGGTATATGTCTGCGTTCACAAAACATGGCTATCACGCACACCCTGATTCATTAGATGTGTTATCCGGCAAACAAGAAGCCTAATCATATTTTAGCGGGAACATTCTTATGATAAACTCTGCTTTAGTGAAACTCCACGTATAGTGCAATTTCTCCCGGCCGCGTATATTACACGGTGAAGAAAAGCTACCCCGCTGCGTATCAGAAGGCTGTAATTTCATTTAGGGGTTCTATTGACATCGTAAACTGCAAGAGCAGAGCTCAAGTGGCTATTTAAGTCATAGGAACTTCAGACTGAAATTACTGCCTGGCAGTAACCGGCCCTCCCCCCACGGGCCCCCACGTACATACTTCATGTTTTCATCCCTCTGCCTATAAATAATAAATCTCTTCAGCAGCTTTGGAAGAGAGCGGTTCCAAAATACCGGCATTACCCGCCACCCCGGGCTGTTGGTGGCACCTTCCCGGCGGGCAGGGGAAGGAGCGGGAGCCCCAAGGCAAGGTGGGACCGTGCCCAAAGATAGCCGGTGCTCCGGGGCTGCCGCTCCGCTCCGGCTTGGGAAGCGTCCGCCGGCTGCGAGAGCAGCGAAAGGTGAATACGCCCGTGCTCGCTGGTGAGGCTGTTTGTTGCCATGATAGCTGACATGCCTGACCTTTCCCCACTCGTAAGCTGCAGATATCCACCCTGGCGCATGTGAAGATAAATGCACCGTGCCACCTGCGATCCACAAGGCTACAGCACATCTGATATTTATACCGCCCCTGGCTGAAATCGCTGCCCGCAGCCCCAGGACCTGCCCGGCTGCTGGCAGAGAGGGAGAGGGGACGGGTGGGGGAAGCGGGCTCGGGGCTGCCCCAGGCCCGTGCCTGGGAGAGCAGAGCCCAATTTCCCCACGGTGGGACCTGACGCACCAAAGCAGGGGGAAAAAAAAAAAAAAAAATCCCCCTTTTTTAACATTTAAGTAACGCACAGAGCAGCAGTCGCATTGACAGAAGTTCATATATTTCATCCGTATGGGCTTGTTTCAAGAAAAGAGTGAAGTCAGGGAGCATTTGCTTTTTATCAGGAAAGCGAGGTTAACCATTCATTAGAGCTTGTCAAGAAACCTCAAATTTAAACCAGGCACAGGAAGAGGCTTTCAGTAGGACAATGGACAAGAATCATTAGTTTTGTGTGCCGTAGATACCCACCGTAGGCATTTTAATTTGGCTATCTGAAAACCAAAGAATCTCAAGTTCACGTAAATGTTAATCTTTCTTTCCCTTATCCTCATTTTTTTCCAGATAGTGGGAAAGAAGTATTTTTTGTACTCAGTGTTTCTGAGACCTTAGGGTGCAAGATAGGTGTTAAATTACCAGTGGGAACAGGATTAATATTTATTTATTTTCTCTGAACCGGTTTGTCCCTTCTTACATTTCATTTAACAGAATGATGGTTCACCATGTTAAATTATAAAAAGCACTCAGTTATATTATTAGTATTTCCATTCTTTATAAAGGAAACTTTATTTTGCTTTTGGACCTAGCTCTTTCCTGGAAAATCAATTAAATCATTGCCTCTCCTTCTTAAATGCCACCATCCTGTGATTCCTGAGACCGTGGTATGGCTTAAATGAAACAGCAGCTTTGAAATTAAATAAACAAGGTTTATATAGTTATTAGACATGGCAGGCTGCAGTAGCAGGGCAGGCTTTTCTGGTCTGAAGGTAAGCTGTTCACGCTTGCGTTTCATCTGACTTTGAGCAATAAACTACACTTCTGAGTCCGGATAGGCAGTTATCCTGGAGAATACGCTTTCGGTATTCTCCATGAATCTGTGAGAGCAGCTTACGCACCTGCACACAGCGTAAATGGGGGTAGTGAATTTTTGAACTCTGTGTTGCTGGCTCTGGGGGCTAGGGGCGCGGGTATCAGTAGCATCTCTGCTCTTTCTGCTTCTGACCTAAAAAGCTCTAGCTAGGTCTTTTTGTACCGCTCCTTACCCACTTCCCTCTGCTTGATGGACTTCTGAACCTTGTTATGACTGAAGTTACTATGCTGGCTGTGTGCATACTGCAAGTGAGAAAAAAAAATGAAGTCCACAAACTGCGGATAACAGCAGATCCCACAATACAGTGAAATCAAAATAGGATGTCGTATGCCAAGACGCAGTGTTCTCATGGTCCTTATCTCTGTATGGAATAACTGGAAGTGGTTACAGTTCCCTTCATTTAGCATAACTGAACGTATTGAGGGCTGAGTATCTTCAGTGAGATATTGACTGCTTGATGGCACGCGTCCTAATTTCAGGACGTGATGTCCTGGCATGAAGATAGGGTAGCCTTTTGTCCCACTGAGTCTTGAGAGCCTGAAATCTAAAGCTATGTTACTGTGTTGGTGTCTGTCCAACAAAGATGTGTGTTCTACTTGTACCATGTGGAAAAATGAATAAAATATCTAAAGTTAAAAAACAATTCATAAACACCATATGCACATACATACTGCATGCACAACTTCTCTTTGAAAATATTACAATGGGATACCCTTCCAGATTCTGGTTGTAAAAGACTGCAACTTAATTTCTTCTACAGGTTTTTAGTCAAAAAAATACTGCAACAGGGTCTGTTTTCTTTCAAATCAGCAAAAGTATAGTAGAATAGAGAATGTTCTTTAAAATGAAATATTGATCCGTCTGTCTAACATACAGTGCTTCTAAAGCTACTGACCTCTTAACTTGTAGGTGCCAAAAACTAATTCACACTTGGGGATACTGAGGCAGAAATAGGCGAGGTGACTAATCTAACAGCACGCGCTGATGGAGTCTGCCTGACTCCGAGTCCCCTGCCGTAGCTGCTTTGATCAACTTGCCAGAAGAGCTGGTGTAGCCTGTTTGTGGCTGTGGGAGTGGAGGGCTTTGCAGGTCCCCGAGTTATGTTGCGGGGATGAAGCTTGCTGCTTGGGAGCCAGAGCCTCTTAGGGCAACGATACCTGGCCCTAGGTGAGAAAAGGAGATGCTCCACAGCTGTGGAGCACCAAACATCTTGTGCATCAAACTTCTTGTGGCACGTTTCTTCTGGAGGAGGCATCGTCGTTTCTGCTGAGTACCCGGCTTACCACTCTTTTGGTTCCCCCTCCTATTTGCTCGAGCAGTACCATTGTTTGCTTTGCTGGCATAGCGCTGCAGGGTCTTTGTAAAACTGGAGAGAAGCTGTGTCCCTGGGTTGGAAGTGAGATAGATGACATTGCTGCAGCAGGGAAAGAACAGAGAGTATGTGACGCACTCTTTCTTCCCAACCCAGAGATCTGCATCTGGGTTTAATATTAGATAGGATCACTGAGGATAATTGTGGTTGGCAATTTTTACTTTTTAATGACTTAAAATGACCTGTGATGTATTAGGCTCAGCAGTGTCGCTCCGTAGCATGACTTCATTGTGAGACTGCCTGCCTCCACTAGAATGAGGGGTGCCGATGGTACCACTTCATCCTTACTGCTGCTTTCAGCATGTGGTACCCTGCCGTGTAGTGAACGCTACAGCTGTTTTTGCTTTAGAAATATTAGTAATCTGTCTGATGTTATATCAATGGGACTTGCTGCTCCGTAAAATTGACTGCTCTGTAGAGCAAAGACACAAGTACAAGGGCAAGCTGAGTCATTGGCTGTATTTGGATGTGTTTTCGCGTACTTTTGTGGGGAAAGACGTATACTTGACAGGAGGAAGGCTAATTCTTCTCTGTCAGTCAGTGGAAGGCAGAAGGTTTAGTGAGAAGAGATCAGATGGGCTTGAATGAATTTTGTAATTCTGAACGTATCTAGGAAATAGAGCTGAATGATGTATAGAGAACTCCTCTGTCAGTGTGGAAAATTAGAGATTTGAACAAGATGAGTTTAATACCGAAATGAAACGAGAAGAAGTTTATGATTAATAGGGTCTGGCAGAGACAGCATACTTATATATAATTTTGGAGGCTTAGGAAATGATCCTCGGGTAGATATGGGTCCGAGGGCTTCAGGGGAGAGGGGTGGCCCCACAGGGAACCCCAGCTGGCTTGTTTCTTTTCAGTGAAAGACCCAAAAGTAAGTTTTACACAGCAGGCATAAAAGGGAAGAGGTAAATCTTCAATTTCAGAAATTCAGAGCATCTTTTAAAATACTTTACAAGGACAAAAAGATAAATTAGGAATAAAGTATTTGTTGAGCTGAAATGGGCTTCTGGTTCATCTCATCTTTAGTCCTGCTTCTGAAGCAACTCCCATCAGCTGTTTCAGGGCAAGACATTTTCCTTCTGGATACGCGTCTACCCAACGGAGCAATACCGAACGCTGGACATGGAGGCCAGGTTTTCTGACCCCTGCAATGATCAACCTGCATCCCGAAACATCAATTTGTTACATTAACTCGTAAATGGCAAAATATGCAGATAGAGGAGATTTGTCTCGTCTTACATGGCTACAGATGCAGCTCATAATCATTAAAATTACTCATTGGCCTGTGAGGAAAACATAAAGAAAATTATTTTGTAGAAACGAACAGAAAAGGGTAAGATTCACAGCTCACTTGTTATCTTTATTCTAGCCAAATAATTAGCTGTTTTATTATATTCTAAGGAACTTCAGCAACTTGGGTTGTATTCTCCCCTCAGGACGTGGTGAGGTTCTATATATTTTGCCTTGTGCACTCCTATTTTGAAATTTTCCTTCAGAGTGAGAATTATTTCTCCTTTGAACACCTTTATATTTTTTCCCAGTGTAAGAGAAAAGCCATGTTCCCATACCGATGTTTTCTGACTTACAATTATCCGTGTAAAGTCAGCAAACACAGAATAATTACTTCTAATGCAGAATTTGCAATAAGCAGGTTTTATTAGAAATGGGGAAAGTGCAACTCTGGTCTTTGTCTGCCTCTCTCCAGAGTCCCATCCTAGTGCACTTTCCTTTAGGTGGCACTCCCACATTAACTTGTGTACGACCTGAACAGCTGTTTGTGATCTGTCATCTGTGTCTTGAAATATGATGGAGAGGCTTAGAAATTATATTAATTGTGGTGTCCACATCCTCTCTTCATTAAAAGTTGAAAATTGCTGTTCAAATATTTCATAATCAAAAATTAATCCCAGTCTACCTGTTCCAAATCATATATTACGCCCTCTGGGAACAAATCCCAAATCCCTGTTACAATTTGGATGCTCTCTCCTCTGGGTATTGATTACAAATTCTGGTTATTGTTCACATGCTTTGTCATAGGGGGAATTAATCTCAAGTTCCCGTCTACTGTTCTGGGACCAAAAGCTATCTATAATTAAGATTTTTCTATTAAATGGATATTGACGATGAGCTTTTCCGTCTACATTTTTGGGGTTATCTTCTGGCAGGGAAATTCTGTCTCAGCTCTTGGAGAGATTCTTCATGCTGAGTATTCTGACCACCAATTTTCAGGCCACTGTGAGTGCAGGTCTTTTGCAGGAGCCGGTGGCATAGCCGGGGTGTTCTCTAATGTTGACGTTGGGTAAGAAGACGCGATCGTTTTCATAAGGACTCGGGAAAGTGAGGCAAATAGGATGGCTGAATAAAACCAGAAGCGTTGCGTCAGAAATGTAGAGGAAGATGGGAGCGTGCAGTTTAGCAGTCATGAAGCGTCCTACAATTGCAAACCAGTTGCCACACGAAATCATAACAGTCGTAGTTATATAGAAGGGAGGAATAATTTGTCCTCCTTTTCGGCAGTGGGTAGAATAAGAATGAAAATACTATGGTGAGAGGTAGCAGTATAAACCACCAGAGAGACCATGTATTTTTGATGTGTGAATCTGTGTTCTGTCTGATTAGTTTCAGCAACTTTGACTACAAAAACAACTGCTGTTATTTCCATGTAGGTACAGTCATTTTCCATATAACGATGCAAAGCACAGAGAATGAAAGTCTTCAGTTCCATAGCTATGTCTATCCCTGTTTCTTCACGGGTGGAAAATGGAATCAGAGCAGCCCTGAATTTTGGAGAAGCTGGAATCCAGACCTCAGTTTTTGTGTTTCAGACCCACCGCTGCTGCTAATAGACATGGTGTTTCCAGTGGCAACAGTTGGCTCACGCATTCTTTCACACTTCAGAAGAGATTCCCGTTTCCCTTTTTTTCCCTCTTCTTTAGCAGTGGGCAGCCCTGCAACCTTTTGATCATACCGACTTTGTACGTTACATGACTGAACTCAGCTATGCCAAACATCCTTTTAGAAAGTTTGACATTTGTGCCATTTGAAAAAAGCGAGGGAGAGAGAAGGAGAGAAGGGGAAGAATGAATCCTGGCGGCTTCCTCCTGCCCTTTTGATTAAGAGTGCAGTAAGTCAGCAGAAGAGGTGGGATTTTTAACAAGCAGGGGGGTGTGCAAGCCAGTTGTGATCTGTGATGTATGCACACACATGCACACAGAGGAAAGGAAAGAAAAAGATGGAAGGTAGACAACAGTAATCAGAAATGACTACAAGAAATTAATTAATTGATGAAGAATGTACGGTGACAATCAAAGTGAATAGATGACACAAAGGAGATGGCCTTTGATGCTGTGCTAAACCAGGTGGAGGAGGTTGAACTCAGGAACTTCTGAGGTCCCTTTCAGACCTAATAATTTTAATTCTGTAACACCTTTGTTCCTATTCATTCCCTTGCAATTGCTATTTTGTGTCCATATTCTATTCTATTCTATTCTATTCTATTCTATTCTATTCTATTCTATTCTATTCTATTCTATGATAAATTTTGTGTAACCATTAATCCAGTTCTTCCTAATTTTTGTCCACCTCTGTTATTCCAGTCTTGGAGATGGTGCAGAATTTATGGAACTGAAATGGCTGTTGTAACCTTGGCATGCAAAGAGAACAGGGACAAGACTTCGCTATTCTAGAATTTGGAACAGAAGACAGGGAGAGAAGGCTATTGCATAACTTAGGACAAGTCATAAGACGTTGTTGTGTCTTCTAACTCAGTCTCTTCATTTAGTTAAAATGCCAAAGGCTCATTGGGGAAAAAAAAAAAAAAAAAAAAGTGTCCTAGCCTTGCAATGAGTTAGAAAATTGCCCAGCTTGCTCCCTTCCCAACATACTCACTTGGAGTTTTGCTACGTTTTAGAAATTTTAGCTTCCTTTTTCTATTCCTCCAGAAAAGACACACATCTCCCAAGAAGTTTTTGTTACTGGCTGCTGTGTGAGGTGCTCTTGGAGGAGACAGTGTTTGCATTACCTGGGGATACATGCCACGCTTCTGGGGAAAGATGTGTCAGGGAGGCTCTGTAATGAGCCTGCTGTGCCCTAGCACGTACTTGGGACATGAAGTGACCCAAAGGGGCATCATCATGTCGGTATTGCAGACAGTCCGGGTAATCGGCTCTTGTGAGGCGCAACTTCATAGCTCGGGTCCATGGGCTTCTCTGTGTGCTTCAGGGATCATCCCACCCAGAGCTCCACTTCGGTCTTTAGACTGAAGCCAATCTCTACTGAGGTGTAGGAGAAGGCTTTTGTAGAAGGGGAATACTGAGGCTTTTTACACCTTCCTTCAATACAACCAGCGCTGGCCTTTGCTGAATATGTACTACTGGACTGAATGAATCGCAGGGTTAGTGTTTTGTGATAGCTCCTCAGTTACTATTTTTTAAAAAGAGAGAGAGAGAGGAAGAAAGGAGACAGGAGAAGGGGTGTGTGAAGAGAGCTAGCAGACCAGAAGGGGCAGTAACGTTAGACAGGCGCTTTAAAAGTCCTAAAGAAAAAGTACTGAGTGTTCTAAAAAGTAAGTTTGCAATGATGTGTAAAATAGTTCTCTATGTTAAAATCTATATTGATTTTTTTTTCTTTGTTTGTATAAAGATTGTTCTCAGAATAGAAAGCTTTGACATTTTGCCTTCTCATGTACTTAATCAGTCATTTGTGTCGCTCTTACATGCACGTGTGCTCTGTCTTCTTTCTGGCTGTTGGCAGAGGATGGCTACTTGCTACTTCATCCAGATCATTTGTAGAGCTATGGGTAATGGATAATAGTATTGGAGACCCTCCTGCAACTCTGGTGATCCTGGGATGTGTGGTGGTAAGGAAGACATGATTTGGGTGGTGACAAGAGTGGATAACACAAATGGCTGACTGCCGTAGTCCATGATACAGTTGATTGCAACATGTGCCAACCTACAGAAGTGTGTTGGCTTTCAAAAACTTCTGTGTCATCAGAAGCTGGAGTTTATTAACAGACTCCTTATACTTATTTCCACTTGGTTTCGCAGTCAGAAAGGTAGCTTCGTTTTTTGAAAAAAAAAAAAATTTTTTTTTCTTTGCTTTGGCAAAGGTAGTCATGAATAACCTGACTGACAGGATGATGTGAAAACAAGCTCCTCTTGAACACTGCTCATGCTAGTCCCCATTCTTACAGTAAGATTTTATAGCTGCTGTGGTCAGCAAAGCCTCATGTGGCCAGAGACAGAGACAACTTAGGGGAACAGTTTTCAGTGATGAATGTTGACCTTTCTGCAGCAAAAAGAACTGGAGAACCACCGGGTCTTACTGGGCCACCGACAGGGTCTTGCTGCTTGGCTTTTCGTACAGCACTCCCTTTGCTTATCAGGATGCTCTCAGCTTCTCCAGATCTTTCTGTGACAGACCTGGCCATTGTGGTGGTGGCAACTTCCCTTTTTCTGTCAGCGTTGCCCAACGGCTGTGCCTTTGAGAGGGAAGGAGGCAGCCGGCCAGGAGCTGGGTGTGTTGGTGCTCACCCTGCTCGGTGTCATTGCGGGGAAGAGAAATCCTGCGGGACAGCCCAGGGGTGGTGGGGATGGTTGAGCCTTGCGGGAACAGTGCCTGTGCCCCTGCAAAGAAGGGAGCAAATGGCTCGTGGAGCCCCGCTTCCAAGTGGCTGTGTGCAGATGGGCTCACTGAAGCTGTATTTTTAACAGAGTTGGGTATAAATGGCCCATTTTTACCTCTGCATACATCATCTACACCATCCCTTCACTTCCTTCCTCTTTAAGTGATGTCTTATGCATAGATTTGTCATTTACGCTCCAACTGCATTTTGCATTATTACATTTTAATGATATTTGAAGTTCTTTCATACATATTTGAGTTCACTGATATAAATGAAAAAAGAGAAATAATCAGCATACTTGGTTTATCTGATGGCATAAAAATGTTTTACCATAACTTTGGCAATTTCTTGGATAAGATCAAGGACAACATCAAATACTAAGAGCGGGTCCGAGTACAGCTGTCTATCTGGATGGCTCTAAAGTTAGGGTCATTCAAAGTCAACTGCTGAACTTTGCAGTTTGGCCCCATTTGTACCTCAGATAAAAACCATTTAAACAATTGTACCCCTAAAGCTTTGTAGCTCGTGGTTTTGGTTAAAAAGAAACTGAGATCTGAGTGGCCCTTGACCTTTGTTGTCTTTTTGTAAAAATGAACATCTCGCGTATTGGCTTTGTTTGAGGATGCTCTGCATGATCTAGAGGGTCTAACCTCCTCTACCCTATATCTCCTGCCGACTTACGAGCTGTTATAATCTATTAGGAATCTTGAGGCTCGAGGGCAGAATTTTGTGTAGGGATAAAAGATGCTTTCATGTTGGTGCTGTGGGATATTTTTTTTTTAATTCTTTCTCTCATTCTCCGTTTCATGAAAATTCATTAATCTGTGACATTTAAAGACTCTGTCTGAGAGGTGTCTGGAGCAGCGGCCGGCTGCATACATCAATAGTTTCTCAGAGTCTGGCACTCTGTCAATATTTGGGGGCCTCAGTAACAGCACTTAAATGCACTGCCTGCCAGCCGTCACGCTCTTAGCATGTCTGTAAGAGTCTGAATGAGCGGATATTAGCACGTCAAGTCCTTTCACAACTGGCAACACTTTAGAGACAAACTGCTTGGTAGGTATCTCTCCTCTTCCCTCCCCTCCTGTTTTCTGGCATGTCTTCTTTGTTTATCTGATGTGATTTATGTATTTACACACAAATATGCATCCTGCGAGGAGGCATCATAAATCCTGAGGCTAGAGGTGGTATTATGGCATAATCTATATAACAATGGAAATGGGCTGAAGCTGGATTTGGACCCAGAACCAGATTAAGCTTGGGTTGACTCCTGGGCCAGTTGAGTCAGGAACAGAGTTTTGTTTGGATTTCATGGTGCCAAAATCTTTAGAGTTTAGTTCCAAATAATGAGAATCTTGGACAAAAATTTTACAGGAAGTGCTACTGTGGCAATATTTCAACCAGCTCCAAACCAGAAGTGGAAAACAAGCCATTTCAAGACTTGGGTTGTATTCAAATCAAAACTGTTAGAGCAGGTTCAGAATCCAGACCTTCTGTTCCTTTTTTTAATCCCATCCCACTGCATAAATTGGATTCACAGCTGAATATTACTCTAGATTACCCGTGAAACCTCCCTTTGCAGTGGAAAAAAAATCAGGGAAGCAAAATACAACTTTTTCTTCTTTCCTCTGGTGGAATTGGAAGTACAGTAAAAGAAATTTGGATTCTCAGACATTTATTGGTGTCCTTTCCCCCACCCACCTTTTATTTGGTTGAAACATTATGGCCAGAGAGCAATCAGTGTCTTTTATCATGCAGTCATGTTTATTTTCTCTTTACCTGCTGTGCTTCACCTCTTGCTTGTTATGTTGTTGGATCAGTGGCTCTGAAACCAGATTGTCTAGGGAAGTGAATGGCCATAGCGTTTGGAAGTTTAAACTGGCTTTTTAGAGCTGAATTGTAGGCAGAAAGCGAGCCGTGAAGCTCCATCTGAATGTTTCCATTTCTAAATCTCCCTAGAATATCCTTTTTTTTATCCTATTTTCGTGCCGTAGATACCAAAAGGAGATGAAGGGATGGGTGCAGAGTGAGCCCTCCATTTTCCTGACTGAATTTTGGGATCAAATTCTTACAAGCATAAATCTGAACTCAGAAGCTCTCTGAAGCCTTATCATTCCTACCTCACAAGTCCAGTAACGCAGCTCCTCAGCTTTGACCTCCAGCACATTCTTCAGTGCTAACTTGAGCCAACAACTCTTAATCCTTTTCCAATAGCGTCCAGAAAGTTTTTTTCAGTAAACTTCCAACCTTCCCCTGGTAACACCTGCAAAAATTTGGCTCGATAACAAAAGAGACAAAATTATTCTGCTAGAGCTACCTTGCAAGGGTAAGTCAGCAACAAAAATAGCTGACTACCCTTTCTCAATCGTTTCTGTGCTCTTTTTAGCACTCTCTTATCTGCTGCCTTTATCTTGATTTTTCCTTTACTCCAACTCCAGCTGCATCTGATCTCCATTTTCCTGTTTGTGTCCCCAAAGCACCTGCAGTTATACAGTATTTTGTCACCTGTTGGAAAAAAAGGAGAACCCCGTGAAAGTTTATAAATGCCTCCGCAGAGGCAGTGAGTAACAAGGGATGCATTTATCCCTGCTTCAGGCCAAGCAGCAAAGGGAAAATAAACAGGCTCAAGGCTTCTGTGAATATTGGAGGTGCGTCTGGCTAGATGGCAGCAATGGCCAATAAGTAAAGACAATCAACAGGCAGGAGGGTTTATTTTTAATTATAACAATTGCTCCTTTAGCACGGCGTAGGGGCACTCATACACGGAGGGCAATGGCCGACTGCAAACGCTTCCCTTGGCCGGAGCATGGTGGCCTCGGCGGTGCCCGGCGCGGTCTGTCGGCCCCTGGCAGCCCCCTGGCAGGAGGCTGGGGGCCAGGCACAGCCGCGGGGGCTGTGGAACGGCAGACGTGTCTCTGCCAGTGGAGCAGCGGCCCCAAGGATGGAGAAAAGTAGCGTGGGGTTAGGGCGGCGGGGGCACTCCGGGATAGCTGGGGCACCCAGGATCAGGCCCCTGCAGTAGGGGTAATCCCCCCCTGTGCTCTCCAGTTGCTCTTTCTCAGTCTGTACTTTGCACTGCCTTTTACGGTCTCAGCAAAGTAACACACGAGCTTCCTTTCTGTAACCCACGCACCTTTTGTACCCAGGGAGCACATCTCAAGACATAATGGGGCACATTTGCAACTCTGTCCCCAGAGTTTTAGAAACGTGACTGACTTTATTGTCAGCAACAGCCGTGTGCGCTCTGAGAAACCTCCCCACCCCCAGCCCCGAGTGCTGCGCATCAAAGAGTTCGTAATGTTGCATTCGTTTCTATTTCTGTGTTGTTTATTTTCTGAGTAGCTCTAAAGTTGCCTTTTGATTAAGCAAGTTGGCCTTGCGAGACGCAAGGTGTCTTCAAAACAGAGGCAGGCTGACCCCTTCCCTTCAGCCTCACAGGCTGTCTCCACCTCTGTGCAGACACTGAACTTACATTTCCCATTCCTGCTGGTGGCAACTGTGTGCCTAAAGCCCCGCACAGAGAATTTGGAGGTTGCCTGTGAGGCCTTCCACTGAGCAGCTCTTTCAATCCAGCTACCTTTCTCATCCCTGGAGGGATAAGAGCATTTGTCCCCAAATAATGGGGGTACAAAAGTGCTGAGGGGATCTTGGGTTTCAGGCTTCATTCAGTACACGTCCCTGTTGGTTCCTGGTAGCTGTAAACGAGATGCTTTCTTTGAGCGCTGAAATTGATGGAGCAAGAAAAATCTAGACTTGTCGTCCGTTCATATTTTACCTCTATTAATAAGTAATTAATTAAAAAAGAAGCTGATTTTCCCATGATGGGCTGCTAAATATATGCAAGTGAAACTATTGGCATTAAAAAGAGATTTGACTGCAGTCGAGCAGTTATTTATATTATAGTAAATCATATAGGCCCCAGTTGAAATGAGCAATCTATTGTGTTAGGCACTGTACAGACACACTGTAGGAGGTGCATCTACCCCCAACAAGCTCAGAGGCAGCAGAGGCAAAGTGTGGACAGAGAGACAACCATAAAGAAAGAAAATAATAACTCACCTTGGATGTAAAGACAGGGGCTGAACTGAGAAGAGAATGCAGATACCCTGGCTCCCTGCTCTTCTTTCGTTAAGTCGGGAGCCAGTCAGCTCACAGTTCAGCCCTTAGATTCAGATCTTGGTAAAACTGTTGAGTTAAATGTTTTATCTGCTAAAAACTGCTTGCCTCAGACATGGGTTAGCCAAAACTATGGAAAAAAATAAACTGAGAAGGAATTTAAAAGAAATGTATTGGAAAGCCAAAAGGTTTTGTTTTGATATTTCTGAACAAGGTTATGGGTTGGGTTTTTTTTTTTGAAACAAAGTCAATTTTAATTCAAAAGTATCGAACACAAGCAAAAAACTAGACCGTTTTGTTAAACAACTGGGTGGGTTTTCTGTGTGTTTTTTTTTTTCCTTTCCATATTCTCAGTTTGGTCAGCTAGCCAAATAAATGAGTTATTTGCACAACTGTAATTCTAATTAGAATGTTGGGCCCTGGGGACTTGGGCTATATATTTCAATACAGTACATATTTATAATACCAAGTACCCTGCCTGGTACTCCATATATAATAATAGCAAGCAGTCCAGTGCACTGGGGAGATGAGGGCACTGGGGAAGACCCGGTGCCTTTTAGCTCTTAACATTTTTATTTTCAGTTATAGTGGTATTTTGGAGGGTATTGCTTCCAAGATAAAATTTGCGTTTATTTGAGCAACTCACAAATGGCATTCACTGCAAAGCTATCATTAAAGGGAAATAAAGCAGAAGAGGGAACAAAAGATACATTCTCAGCAACGTCTGACATGTAGACACTTTCAGAGATCCTTGTCGCCACAGGAAAAATGCCATCTTCTCACTCTACCACCCCCCTTACCTCCCCAAATCCTGAAAAACCAGCAGATAAGTACAGGAGCTGTTCATAAAGTGCTGCGACTCAAATGCTCTTCAGCTGTATTGTTGTCTATTTCCAGTGTTTCTACCTTGCAAACAATTTAGTCTTTGCTATGTGATCATTCCTATCTTGAAGCAGTTTCCTCTCATTCCCGTTCAAAACCACAGTGCCTGTTTTCTGTGAACGACTTCCAAGGGGAGTTACTTTGGCATCAGGTATTCCTGATGTGCTTCTTGCTTGTGCAGGTGTTGCCACTCTTTTGTAGGTAGCTGGTAGGAACTGAAGGAGTTGCTTCACATTTGTGTCTATGGTACTCTTCCTCTTCTTGTTTTAACCAATATTATTTAGCGTTTTCTCCATTTACATATGTCCATGAGAAATAAACCCATGATGTTATTCAGCCTTACAACCTTGTTAGAGAAGCTTTTACAGGACAGGGTGAGATGTTTGCTTTCCAGCGTGGTCAGTGTGGTATTCGTTCTGCTCCTTTCTTGCAGAGGAGCCCCGTAGCCTGAGCTCTGATACCCAGAGCACTCTGCCGCTTGCTCTGCAGTGCCACAGCCCACGATTTGGCAGTCGTGGTGCTCCTTCCAGGTGATGTTCTCTGCAGTGTGCAGGGCTGATGCTGTTTTTTGGCTCTGCCCCGGTTCCAGTTGAAAGGCTCAGGCGTATGTCCCATATGATCTTTCTGTAATGAAACGGACTTCTGCATATGGACCCAACTGGCTCGGTGAGTTAGTGGTGGAGAAAGGTGCCTGTAGGATTGCTAGGCCTTGACTGTTAAGTCCTGAAGATTAGGACCAGGCTTTCTAGTGTTCACTTCCCTTGACTGAAGAATCGTAACTGTAGAAAGCATTAATGCCAGTCTTGATCTGATAGTCTAGCTGCAGAATAACAACAAAACAGGGAGCCATGGATAAAATGTAAGAAATGAGACTTGACCAAGCTGTCTCTGACTCCCCACAGGTACTCTTTGATGAGATTAGCTTTGTGCCTGTTTTTGAAAATTTCTTCTGACATCCGTGAAGACCTCATATCACTTTGTCCTTACCTCCTGAAGTTTGGGGCATTGCTGGACAAAGCAAGGGTCTTCTCCAAGCTGTGAGATTTCTTTCTCCTTTCCATTACCTCACAACTACCGCATTTAATACTATCTAATGGAAGATGCCACAGGATTCAAGACAAGTGGAAACATGGTAGGAAAAAAGGGCAGATGGGTGGGACTGGAGACTTCGCTAGGGGAGCTGAGAGTACACTGTAGTAAGTAGGAGGATGGGCAAACATTTTTACTGAGTACCTATGCGTGTAGGGAGTAGGGAGCTGCCTCCATTACTCTTCGTTTGTTCAGGATTTCTGCTGTTACATTTCAGGAGTCCTAGTACTCAACCCGAATGCTCAGAATATTCCCATGGGATTACTTGGTGCCTGTGAGACTTGCAGCCCCAACAGGAGAGGTGCAGGAACACAGGTCCTCCTGCTGTTGCCACCAGTGCCCCGGTGTAAAAAAATTGTGGAGAAGTGAAATTTTTACCTCTGGTGGTTGCTGTTTTCTTTGTGCGCTGACTGCTACTGTACCAAGCAAAGGTTTGTCTAGACCAGAGCTCAGGGTTACTTATTATCCTCATAATCCATTTCCTTTTGCCAGCAGCAGTGGCTTATGTGGCTAAGTCAGAAGGGAATGCTCACATCACGGGTAGCCTCTTTTCTATGATCTTCATTAAGCTTTGGACCATTAGCTCAAGATCCGTGATTATTTTGTTTGTTCGAACAGCAAGACAAGCAGAGTCTCCTCTGACTGTTTCTTTCAAGCAAACCAGCATGACTGAAAACTGGGAGCTTGCCAGAAAATGTTACGTGAAATAGTAGTGGCAGGTTCATCTTAGTGTGGGCGGAGAAAGAGCTGTACCCTCTCTTTTACTACTTCAAACACGCAGTGTCCATATGCCATAGTTGAGCTGGTTTATGGATGGAGTATGAAGGCTACTACTTCATCTACTCCGTGCAAACCCTGTGCGAGTGCTGTAGATATATAGTCTCATGGATATGATTATCAGCTGTTGTTGCAGTCCAAACACACAGCATCAATATTCCGTGTGCTATAGACAGTCCCGTTTTTCTCCTTTATCTTTAGTGTTAGTACACAGAGCCAAATACTAAAAGGGGGGTGGGGGGTGGGTCACATGATTAAATTAATACCATTAATTATTTAGAAACAATCAAAGGAAATACAAGACATCTGGCTTTAAGCCCAAACAACTCATGGCACTGCTGTTGCCTTGTAACCTCATCAGCTCTTAGTCCAGTCATCTCTCTTCTTTCATTATGAACACAGGAGATGCTGCCCCCCCTCCCCTTCTTTCCTGCCTTATTTCTGGCAGCTTGGAACACAGATCACAAGACTGGACTATAGAGTTGTCTGATTTTGAGTGTATAAACTCTGATTAGTTCTACGATGAAAAGGCATTCCCCCCCCCCATCTCCATGGTATACAATAGTGTTTGATTAGCAGTGTGTTGCAGCCATAGGTTGTATTTTTCTCTTCGTCTCGGTATTGGGAACTAGCTGCTGTAGGAGGGAAAAACGTTGTTGTTATTGCAGTGCTGAAAGTCATTAAACACACGTGTTACAGTAGGCTGCATACAACATACAGTGAGAGACAGTTGCTGCCCTGATGAGTGGATGGTCTGTGTAGGCAGAAAGGCTGGAGGAAAAATAACGTCGTGGAGAATGGAAGTCCTTTTCCCGTGATTGTGCAAGTGGACTGTGACAGACCCAGTCCACTGACCTTGGCATTCACCTTCCCCTGGCTGAGGTCAGTGGTCCTATCCTCTGTAGCCGTGGCCAGGCATTTTCCGTTGGAATGATTTCTCAATGGTGACTCTTTTTCTTGAAATAAAACTTTTCCTTGGGAATAACTGTTTTACCTAAGAAAAGTCAAAACAAATATTTCTCAACTGCTGGTTCTGGAAGGCTCTTTACTCCTTTTTTCTCCTTTTTATAGCCAGTTGATGGAAAATTTCCATTTTGGTTATCTAAGGGGTGAATTTTTGTGGAAACACCTTCTCATGGGGAAAAGAGACCTGCTTGGCTGTTTGGTTTTTTTTTTATTCCAACTCAGGAATAGAACATTTTGGGGCCCCTTTCCCCCCAAGTGATTATAACTTCATGATGAGGTAGTTCCATTTTCTCTTCAGCTCAGTCTTTATTAGTATAGATGATTTAATACAATCTAATCATGTAGTTTGTGTCTTCTGTAGGTAAATTAGTACATACAACTTCCTGAAATGGTTTTACAGTTACTGGGGCAAAACAAAGTTTCTTGCTGATCATTAGGATTCCACTTTTCTGTGTACTGGTGAATGTGGGCCCATTTTGATTACTAGCAGATGTATTGAAGTCATTCTCATTACGTCTACGTCTGTGGAGAGGCACTGACTTTCATTTTCTTACTTTAATCCGAAAAGCATAGTTTCACTAGCTGTTCTCTTAATGGTTGCTGAGAGTTGCTTTGAAGAACTCTTATTTTATGAAAAGGCATTAAGACTTCTATCACAGTAAGGATCTCTAGACAGTCTTTACCTACTCTTGACTACTATTTTGAAGATGCACGTTCCCAATTATCTGTGAAAAAGTATCGAAATATGCTTCCTTGGTTCTGAAAACCTTCCTTTAGACTACTGCTCTCTCTTATTTGTAGTATTCCATAGCCTACACTTGTCCTCAGAGAACGATGGCATCAGTTGAACATATTGGGTGTGATTTTTCAAAGTATGCAGTTATCCACATTTGGTTCCCACTGCATTCGATGTGTGTTAACACTACCTTCAACAAAGGCAGAGTTAGGCCCATGCAGAAGGCTTTAAAAACCAAAAACCAAAACCCATCCCTTGCACCCTGGGCTATTTGCAGGCAAGAACATATGTTGTAAGTGTTTCTGCTGCTTTGCAGGGTGTTTGTTGAAGGGGCTTCAGCTGCTCTCTGAGTAATGGTGTAGCTTGTTTTGATGCTATGATAGGTTTGTTTCTTTAATGTTGTCCCTTTAAGTTTATCATATGTTTTCAAAGTATTGTATTTCTTGGAACTGAATTTAAACAAAAATTCTCTGTATCCAATAAACAAAAAAAAAAAGTCTTAGATTAAGCTGTTCCAAGGTTTTGTTTGTTTCCTTATACTAAAGCCAGTACTTTTTTATTTTGTTGTCCTCAGATGTAGTCATTTTGTACAGTTTGCTGTTTATGTAAAACTTACTTTTTTTTTTTCCTTTTTCTCCTCTCCCCTTACTTTGCCTTTTCCTAACATCTACATTGCGTGTTGATGGCAAGAGCAGCAGTGGTTGGCAGTTTTCCTCAACTTTGCAAGAGAGAGAGAGATTTGGTTGGAATGAAACCTCGCTCTCCGTACAGCCTGCTTGAGATGCAGCATTGAAAGGTATCATCTCGTTTTCTGTCTTGAAACCAAAGATGAAAACCACAAACAGGTAGAAGTCTCGGTGCCAAACAACCTGTTGATTCACAGCCGAAAAGCCCTTGGCAATACATTTCTCACTGTATCCAGTTGGAGTGGTTGTATGGCTGATACCCACAGTATCTGTCTGTACCTGCAACTTTGGTAAAGAGCTAATTTCCTTTGAGGAGATTTGGATTGAAATTTAGGTAAAGTTAGCCGAGCAAAGAATTCTCTGATCTTAGTTTTGCTTTTTTTCCTGGAGTAGCATGCATCACTCATGTAACTCGCTTCGGTATTGAAAATAGCAATCCTGAAGTCACACGCTGTGCATTATAGAGCAAAATGAGATTTGTTGAAACAGCTGTGTGTGGAGAGTCCAGATCTGCAATAGCACAGTATCCTGGAGGTCAGAATTGAGGTGGATGGATGAAACCATGAAGACAGAAGTTGTGAAATACTCTGCTAGTAGCATCAATACTTCATCTTTTGTGAGCGTATTACAATTCAGAAAATCACTTGAAATCAAGTTAAAATGCTGTCCTTGGACTGCTACATATATGCTCCCTGTGACATATGCATTACAGAAACAGCCCCTGTGTGCATTAAATCTTGGACTCCACCCACAACAATTAATAACATTCTTAAAATAAGAGTGATGTAGGATGCTGACACATTTAGGTCCATGTGTTCTTGGACATGTGTCCTCCAGTGCATGAGAGAACTAGAAATCCCAGATACTCTTATTTTTCTTATTTCCTCTAAAGCTATGCTGGGAACTGTACATGGCTGCAGGCTGGCAGGCTTTGGCTCGTGGATAGCTGTACGGTAGAGCCCTATTTTATATTTTTACATGCTCTTATCTGTTCTGTTCTGTTAGTGGTACTAGTTGACTTCCACGGATTTGCATAAGCATAATTTAGAACAGATTTGGGCCACGCTATTTATATTTGTGCAGATTGCTTCATGTTTGTGAAACAATTATTTCCTGTGGATCTGTAGCATTGTCCAGTGTTGTGCAATGCTTTCATATGTATATATGACTGGTTAAAACATGAAATGTGTTTTGAAACAACATGACAGGGAACAGTAAAAACTGCACAGTAACTGAGCTATACTTGGCTGTCCATATAATGTCCAATTAATGTGGTTACTGCACTCTGAAGCCTTTCCAAGGCTGAATAAGACATGCTGTGGCTTGGTAAAAGACACAATTTTTTCCTGATTTTTCTAAAGATTTCCATTACAGATGCTACAATGACATGAGGACACTATAATCTGTATCTTTAGTAGCAGTAACAATGAAGGGTGTGAAGTGTATCCCCAAAATCCAAAGGTGTGAATTCTAACCCATCAGCAAGCCGTGTGTGAGAATTCTATACAGTAAAACCTAATTCTGTGCTGAAGAGGAACACTGTGAACTCCCAGCATAAAATAAAAGATGTTCTGTTCTCTACTGCACTATCTTGAGCCAAACTCGGGATCTAAAAGCCAAGCGAGGTTCTTTCATCACCAGTCATAAAGATGCTGTAAGTCAGATTGTCCCCTCAGGCTATATTTTGACAATGCAGTCAATCGAGCTTTGGGAACTTTCTACCAGATCGAGAACTTTGTCACCTCAAAACGCAAAGCATGGATCCATTATAAATTCATTCTTCTGATGCAGTTTTTAAAATGTATTTTGATGTGTTGACTTTTACCAGCAAGCTCCACGCCTTATCTGATACCTTTTGTTCCCTGCCTCTAACATTAACACATATAAGGCCTGTCAGAAATGTGGTGTCATGCCCTCACATGATCCAGATGAAATTTGTGCTGTGGAGTTATCCGTTGGTGTGGTCTGTTAATGTTGTTAATGATCAAGCGACATCAATCCAGTTACTCCCCTCTGTTTTGTTGTCTTCCTGTTCTGCCCTTATTACTCAAATCTACACTGGAAGGTGCCACAGGGATCAGGAAGAGCAAAATTTGATCTGTGTTCCAAATGGGATCAGAAAATGTGTTGGATTTTGTACATGTGTATCAACACTTCCAATTCAGTGAGCTGTGTTGAGAAGAGTGAAAAAAGCTAAGTCTTGTTTCTTGCACAAAAGGAAGCCAGAGTGGTACAGGAAAAGTACACAGGCAAATTCCTTTTTGCCTGAACTCTAGAGAAGCTAGTGAACAGGCAAAGCTTCAGAGTTTTGATTTGAGGATGAGTTTGGCCAGTATTAAAAATTGTCTGAAATTCTTATTGTTTTCTTCTGCCCTCCTCCTCCCCTTTGCTTTTCTGTGTTGTGTGGTGAATGTATCATGCCCAGATTTTGCAATTGGAGCTTTGTGCTTAAAAGCCACATTGACACAATGAGTGTCTTTACTAAACTATATTTCAGAATTCTTCCAGGGAGTTTGTAGTTTGCTGCTTGCAAAATTTTCAATTTCAGAAATGCTGTGTATTTGAACCTATATGATTTCCTTGATCTTGGCGGCCAAGATGATTCTCAATCTGATGATCTCGGTCTCCTGGAAAGAAGAATAGAGGAAGAGGAGGGAAGAACTTTACAGTGAGATTGTTGATACTGCTATCTTTAAAACCTATTGTTTGCTGGAGTTTTGATAAGTTTTCCATTTGTTTTCCTTCTCTCTCTGACCTAATTAATTTTACGGGATATCCCCAGGGACGTAATTTATATGACAAATGAATTACATTAAAAGTTGCTGTCATGGTATGAAACCCCTTCTTTATGGTAAATTTGTTTCTGTATTCTTTCCCTCTATAAATAGTGATCTACCAGCGATAGCGTTTTTTCTTTATTTTTCAGACAATTTTGGGTGCATAGTGACTTATTGTCAGTATTAAAAATAATAAAAAATATAAATGAAAAAGGAGAAACATTATTATAATTCAGCTGTGGTTAGCAAAAAAGCTTCTGAAGTGGCACTAGCTGAGAGGTAGGGCTCTTTCCTTTGACGTTTTCTTTTTTAAAAACAGATTTATGTAGAAAAGAGTCAAATAATAACTGGTATACAAGTCTACTCACCAATTTTCAGCTTACTGTAAAATAAAAACAGTAGTCCTCGAGGAGGGAGTTTTAGCAAGGAAAAGCACGTACCGTTTTCATTGCTATGTTCAGGACTGTCCCATCTGCAGTGTTTGTACTAGTGAAGCAGTTTAACCTTTTGAAGCCCACGGATCTTTGTGCTATCTTTTCATGCAGCCTTTTTTTAATATCCACACAACCTACTGACTTCAGTACGATAATACAGACTTTAAAAGGTTTACCTTGGGCTTCCAAGGCTGCGCACACTTTTCTGAAGGATTAAAGAGACACGAGGGGTAATTGCTGCTCCTGGTAAAAGCAGTAGGCATTTTACTAACAACGAGAGCAGAAACAAGTGTGCTGTAATTTCGGGCCAGAATGCGAGTCTGGAATTTATTTGGATTCAAAACTTTTCCAGTAGCGTTGCAGCTAGGTGCTCATTCCTGAGGCCGGATAGTGACAGCGGGTTTCATTTTCCAAAGAGAGTGAAATGCAGAAAATAGCTTAGATGGGGATAAAACAAAGTACAGTGCACCTTTACCAATTTTTGTTTTGATTAGATGGAATAATCCAAGGAAGGGAACATAAAACGTACGAAATGTAGCAAAACATCCCGGCATTACTTCAGCGGAATATCCAAGCCAGTGCTTAATGTTAAGCTTGTGCTCCAGCGCTGCGCTGACGTGGAGCGCCTGTGCCCTGGCATGGGCTTTTTGACCCGACAGTGGCCAGGTCCCAGCAGCTCACACACAGCCTGAGCCGGATTTGGGGAGGATTTTCTGTTAATTGTGAGGAACTGCCGAGATGGTAAATTTGCCTAAGGGGATGGTAGCAGGGAAAAGGGTCTTATGCAGGGAACTTATTTTGAAACACGGGATGCCCTTTTTTTTAGTTTTCTGTTTCCGTCCTGCGTTCCCAGCTTGTCTAAAGGACTTCTAAGTAGTTTCAAAATTAAATGACTTCACTAGCAGTTTTGCGGCCCTCATAAATATGATGAAGCCTGACTCTTTCTCTCTGTCTCGCTTTTTCCTGAGGTGCTTAACAGTCTTACGGCATTTTAAAAATCTTCCTTCTGTGTCAGGACAGCATATTTCTTTCGTTAAAGATAACGTTCAGTGGCAAATATAAAATAGTTATTTATGTTAGGTCTGCACTAACCCTGACTTCTTATTTTTTGGAGAAGATAAGTGGTTTTCCTTCCTTTAGATGGATTATAGAGAACGTGGCGCTGTCCCACAGTCCCCAGCTTCAATTTTAAAATGGATCAAGTTCAGGTTCTGACATACTTGGCAGAGTACCATCGTTTTTCTACCCCTCCCTCAATCTGGGCCATAATTGTGGATATCCTGTGGACTGCAGCCCAGAGACTGCCAGTACTGGGAGCATACGGAAGGGAAGAGATGATGGCAATAGCTTTGTAGCTTGACCTGACATTTGCATTGTTTCTCAGTTGCTAAGTGTGATGAGGGGAGCAGAGGGTTTGGCATGAACTGTAAGAAACTGTTCATGATTTGGAGGACCGATCCCCCCTACCTGACTTAGATGTTATTACTAGGTGCTGTTTGCACTTTAAAAAACAAACAAACAAAAAAAAAAAGTGGGGGTATTTTAAATAAAGATAAAGAAAGCAAATATTTAGAGAAAGTTGTACTCTAAGTAATTCCACTACGTACGATGAAGTTGCACTGAGGATAGATATTAACCCCCTAAAATCCCTGGGTCACAGACAGCCTTATGACAGACCCTGATAGCTTTGTGGAGGCAGATTATGTCAAGCCCTCAAATTTGGAAATGTAGCAATTCCTCTGTAGTAAGATTGCAAATGAACACCCATTCGGAGATTGCCAACATTATCACAGTTTGTCAGGGTGATCTCACAGCCCGCAAAGCGCCGTAAGAGATTGCTTTACAAGTTCTGAAAGATTAGAGTGTTGAAGTATGTGACACCGGAATGATGCTTTGATGCCTGGCTTTGTCAGTCAGCCAGACAAATAAATAATATCCACTCTTTTTATTAGTGTAAAGCATAACAGGTAATGGAAATGTATAGAGAAACGCTTTCTTGTAGCAGCTACATGGAGCACAGAAATGTAGGCTAAATGAAAATGGGATGTGTTAATGTCAAATCCTTCGAAAAGGCAGTTGTATACGTGCATGGGTCAGTAACTGCAGTGCAGCGCTTATTGCTATTTCAGCAGGTAGTAGTTTAAAGCATTAGCATTATTGCATGGCTAAATGAAACAGCAGAAATAATTTGGCGGTCTTGGGTTTTGGTTATCTAGTGAAGCATGGAAACATATTCTAGTAAATTAAGGATGGAGTTGTGGCTAACAAGGAGCCAAGGGCCTGGACTAGAGAAACCATGGCTTGGCAGAGAGAGAGAAACTCAGGTGCACAGTTAGGAAGTGGCACGGAAGTAAACAGTAGAAGAGTACAAAATGCAACTCCCTGGCAGGAATTGTGGAAAAACTTTTGGGTAATGTGGCAAGCTCAGAGTTTTGGTTTGAGTTTCAGGTACTTAAAACTTAAGAGATCAATGTGAGAATAATCTGCAAGCGTGAAATTGGCGTTTGGGACTTTCTGTAACAACTGAACTTTATGGGGTATCTTTTTTCAGATTCCTTCAACATTCAGGCCAGATTTCCACCAAGGATACATGGTCTGAAAACCATTTATGGAGCCTTGAATGAGAGCCATTCACACTGGTAAAGAGTTCCAAGCAAGGCAAATTTGTCAGTCTTTGTGCTTTGATGCAAAATATTGGTATATTTGTGTATGTACCAGAGCTCCACTGCAGATTAGTCCTGGAGCTGATTTATGTCAGTTTTCAGCCTTTAAACTTTGTGGAACAGAAGGTCTAAGATGCACATTTGTTGCGTTCCTTCATTCTTACAGAGCCATTAAGTTGTATAAATGTAGGATCGGCTACAGACTTCTGCATCTCTGATCCGCCTATAGTTAGAAGACCACCATCTACAGTTCTCTCCCACCTTGACACCGAATCAAAACTTGTCCTTGACCTTGCAGAGTTTTGCCCCTATTTCTCCCTTCTTATAAGCAGCAGAGTAGTCACGGGTACCCAAGCATTAGTTAATGATTGCTTACGCAAACCTGGAGAAGCTTGGATAAAAGACCCTGTGTAAGGGCATAGAATTATTATGACTATTATTAACTGAATGCCTAAACCTAGACAATGTATTTGCACATGTAAGTAATTATGATGCACTTCAAGGCATTCTGTTTGTAATGCTTTGTAATGCTTTGCTCTCCATTTCCTACAAATCAAATTACTGAGGGATAGATTTGATTTCCACATCATTTTGAAAATATTTTCTTTTTCTTTTTTTAATTTCCTTTGTATTAATTTTTTTCAAAGTTCAAAACACAACCAACTGTGACTAAATGCATAAAACCAAACAAAAACCCCCTGAAGTATAACAAAATTAAAGACAGCCTAAGATGATATGCAGCAAACAATGTAAATCATACCTAACAAACATGGTTGTAATAATATACCTTATCCATGTCTGATCCACTAATAACAAATACTTATTCAGAGAACAAATAACTCATTCTTCTTCTTAGTGAGAGAGAGAGAGAGGCAAGCCCCAAATTCAAATTATATCTTACAGTCTAAACAAATAAGAAAAACCTGCCAAATCTTCTTATAGAAATCCCAACAATCTTGTATTTTCTTTGTATCTTTTGGGAATAATGAGATTGGGAGGAGGGGGAAAAAAGGCCATTTTTTACTGGGAACGTGTGGCCTGATCCTGTAGCTTTTCCCTGAGAAGTCCCTGCTGCCTTCTGTGGAAAGGTTTCTGTTGAGGGTACCGGATTCAGACCAAAACGTGAAGGCACAGCCTAGGGTCGTTTTTAATAATTAGGGATTTTTCCCCTCCCTCACGAGAAGTTTCTTCAGAGGTATAGGGTTGGCAGGCAAATTGCAAGTGATACCTCTGGTCAGTTTCGAAAGATTGCTACGAGAATAAAGACTGTTACGAGAAATTAACGAATGCGTTCCTGTCTGCATCACGTTCAAATAGGTTTTTGCCGTCTTCCCGTTTCCTTTCTGGTTACAGAAACTATTACTGTTTGCTTAACGGGATAGCATCATCCTCCCCGTCCTACACTGTAGGTGTATCTTCCCCAGGCGCCTGTACCCTTCCCTGGGGTTGGTCCAGTTCAGTTTAGTTCTGGGCCATGAGTTCCCAGTGGCGTGGTAGTTGGCACAAGTATTCCCCAAAGGGGAAAAAGGCAGACGTTCGGGTATGTTGCAAGCCGTGGCATACCTTAAGTGCCATGCAGTGCTTATTTGTCGGTCGTGACCAGGTCCCGATTCAGCTGGCTGTTATGCCAGCTTTGCCGCTTCCCCCTGTCGGTGTGAGAGCAGTTCTGGCCTCATTGCCTGCTGGTGAAAACTCATGCCTCATGGCGTTTAAAGAAACTGTAAGGAATATTTGCCATCTCTTCACATTAGAGACTTCGGGGTAGAAAACGTCTGTCTGTCTTGCGTCTTTTCTTTCGCCTGTGTTGCGCCTCATACTCATCACTCCCTTGCAGGCTGTGGTCGCTGGGGTGAGAAGGGTCTCAGTCCTCTGCCTGTCTATGCTGGTGAAACCGCGGCCGTTGCACGGTCTCTGTGCCAGAAGATGTAACAGGGTGCCTCTGTGTGTCTTTTGATTTCGCCTTCAGGTGTCTTGTCATTTGGCAGCCCCCTCACCTCCTTGCCTGCCTGTCTCCCTCTGCCCCCACTTGTCCCCTTAGCTGCTGTCCCACCTGAAGTGCCCCCGTGCCACCCTTCGCCCAGGGGTGCTCCCACTGTGCTTGTGGGGCAGGAGGTGCCGCAGGGCGCAGGCGAGGGTGGAGGAGACCAGTGTGGGCCAAAGACCACTGCTTCAGTGGCTGTGTGAAGGAGAGCAGTGGTGTGCTCACACTGAGTCATACTGCTACTGCTGGCCATCGGCTCTGTGCCCTTTCCCCAGCCCTACACCCTGGCCTTCACAACGGTGTCAGGGAGAAGAACAAGTGACCCAACAATGATTAATGCCAGAATGACCTAAGTTGCTGGTTTGTGTTGGAAATTTGACCAGGTTTTCTTGTATATTTTCAATATCTGTATAAACACCTGAATCATTTTGGAGTCTGCTGTTCTCCTTGCCTAGTCTGGGAGGTTATGGTCATGAATTTTGCAGTTTCCAGGCGATACTTCCTGTAACTCTTACTGCTTGAAGTTTAAAAAGCACCATTAGCTGAGTCTAGGCTGCCTCTTTGGAAGACCCACAGTCTAGTACTTACAGATAACATCTATACATAACAATAGCAAATGGGAGATGAGTAGGATCACTAGAGTGAAGTAAGGTAAGGAAGGTTTTTAGAGTTTCGTGTATTTTATTTTGCATTGTGAACTTTAGTTTAAATTCTGTCAACAGCAATTTGCATTTAAAACCGAAGCCATAGAAATTTCTCAACATCGTAGCTGAGAAACATGCCTTAAAAATGTTAGCCAAGCATAGCTGGTACAATATAATGTACCAGTGTGTAAGATCACCGATTACTGACACTTAAATTGTTTTTTTATTGAGGAAGACCTGATTCCACCAACATGATTTCCAACAAAGATGGTTTCTTCCCAGGCTAAAAAATGAGCCCTAGTAGCTGGAATGTAAAATGTAAGAGAGAAGTGGCTGCCCAGCTGCAGAAACAGAGATCCCATCTTCAGATACAGACCAATCTCCTAGCAGCGGGCAAACAGTCTTCACTCCCTTCTGAGTACCAGGGAGAAAATTTTAATGCATTTATGTGTATTCTCCTTGAGATTCTTATTAAATGTCAGATACCAGGCCTTTTTTCGTATGCATCTGTATAAAATCCTGACAGGGGAAAGAAGGATTTGGGAAAAGGTAAGGATGTGCACATGTTCTGAGGGACTATGGAGGGCAAATTGACTTCTGTGGTGGAAGGACTTAGGAAGAAGATGGGGTAACAGGAGAAAAAAAACGAGAAATTCATGTATAGGCAGAAACTCAATGGTCAGAAAGAGATTGGAATTTATCTTTATATATTCTTTCTTTTCATAGCAAAATTATCTGCTTTATGAAACAATGTCCTAGGTGTTTAACCTGTACTGTTTTCATAAGCATGCATTTCCATTTCCAAAGAGACAAAGTGCCCAGAACATGGTTTAGGGAATGGAGAGAATGTATATCTGTTACATCCGAGTTTTATTTTCTTTGTATTGAAATGAAAATTAGATTTATAATACTGTTATGTTATGCCTACTGACCTAATCTTCTTTCTGGTATCTCTCTCTTGACTTGGAAAGCTGGAAATAGAATCAATCACAGAATCACAGAATGGTCAGGGTTGGAAGGGATCTCTGGAGATCATCTAGTCCAACCCCCCTGCCAGTGCAGGGTCACTTAAAGCAAGTTGCACAGGACAGTGTCCAGGCAGGTTTTGAATGTCTCCAGAGTGGGAGACTCCACAGCCTCTCTAGGCAGCCTGTGCCAGTGCTCTGCCACCCTCAAAGTAAAGAAGTTCCTCCTCATGTTATGATGGAACTTCCTGTGTTCAAGTTTGTGCCCGTTCCTTCTTGTCCTATCACTGGGCACCACTGAAAAAAGACTGTTCCCATCCCCCTGGCACCCTCCCTTTAAGTATTTGAAAGCATTGATAAGATCCCCGCTCAATCTTCTTTTCTCTAGACTAAAAAGACCCAAGTCCCTCAGTCTTTCCTCATAAGAGAGATGTTCTAATCCCCTAGTCATCTTTGTAGCCCTTTGCTGGACCCTCTCCAGCAGATTCCTGTCTTTCTTGAACTGGGGAGCCCGGAACTGGACACAATACTCCAGATGCGGCCTCACCAGGGCAGAGTAAAGGGGGCGGATGACCTCCCTCGAAACTGCTGGCTGCACTCTTCTTGATACACCCCAGGATGCCATTCGCCTTCTTGTCCACCAGGGCACATTGCTGGCTCATGGTCATCCTGTTGTCCACCAGGACTCCCAGGTCCCTTTCCACAGAGCTGCTCTCCAGGAGGTCAGCCCCCAACCTGTACTGCTGCATGGGGTTATTCCTCCCCAGGTGCAGTACCCTACACTTGCCCTTGTTGAATTTCATAAGATTCCTCTCCACCCAACTCTCCAGCCTGTCCAGGTCACGCTGTAAGGCAGCACAGCCTTCTGGCATGTCAGCCACTCCTCCCAGTTTTGTGTCATCAGGAAACTTGCTGATGGTACACTCTATCCCTTCATCCATGTCATTGATGAGTATATTGAACAGGACCGGACCCAGTACTGACCCCTGAGGGACATCACTTGTTACTGACCCCCAACCAGACTCTGCACCACTAACCCCAACCCTCTGAGCTCTATCTGTCAGCCAGTTCTCAATCCACCCCACTGGCCATTCATCTAACCCACACTTCCTAAGCTTGCCTATGAGGATGATGTGGGAGACAGTGTCAAAAGCCTTGCCAAAGTCAAGGTAGACAACATCCACTGCCCTCCCCTCACCCACCCATCCAGTCACACCATTGTAGAAGGCTATCAGCTTAGTCAGACATGACTTCCCCTTGGTGAATCCGTGTTGACTACTTCTGATAACCTTCTTTTCTTCCAGGTGCTTTGAGATGACAGCCAGAACAAGCGTCATTCTTTGATTAAGAGACCTGAAACTATAGAATTAAATTCATAGTGCCTGTCATTTAGTTGGGTTCTGCTTTAGTCAAGTTGGCCAAACCATCAGAGAAAAAGAGGCTCCTGAATTTAACCTTTTAACCTCTTGTTTCTGTCATGGCGGCACACCACTGCGCTGCCCTTTAGCACAAGAACTGAGTTCCACGCTCAGAGTATGGTTCACAACTTGAACTGGTGGTGTTCTGGCCCAGAGCTGCGCTGTGACACCTTCAGTTAATCTTTCCTGACCAGGATAGTAATTTACATGTCTCTGTTGAGATCTAGTGCCTTGTCTTGTCTTTGCGTATCTCTCAGCTTGTCCATGGTTATAGTTGTTTAAATGGTCTTGGATTTTAACCTTGTTGGATCTTCCCCTTATAAATTTAAGTCAAGGTGGAGGTGGTGTCTTTGCTAGAGCCCCATGTGGTTTGTCATTTGTGTCTGCTTTTTGGATTCTCGCGGGGAAGAGGTCGCATGCATGAGATTTGTTTAAGGAGGCTGCATTCATTTTCAGTAGGCGTCTCCTGTTGCACTGTGATAACGTGGACAGGTTAAGGTTGCATTTGTTCTGCAAGAACTTAATTCTGTGACTCCTACTGGCACGACATCAGCGGTGTAGTCCATGTCAGTAGGAAGGATTTGCTTTAGTGTTGGAGGACCGAGGTGAGGCCTTAAGATTCAAGACTTCCTCTACAGCACAGCCCAAATAGCGTATTGTCCCCAGAGGGTGGCAACAAGCAGATGTTTGTGAATGGCAAGACCAAGCCTGCAATATGATCAGGAAAATAATTCCCAGCGGAAATTTCGCTTCATTGTGCTGAAGAGAAGTGAAGCGCCATTTATTGATACGACTGAAGAGTTTTACATTCTGTTGTGTTATGGATAGAGACGAATAGTAAAACAGCTTCCACTTAGCATGTTATCAGTGCAGCCACCAATTACAGGGAACTCACTTATGCACAATGCCTTCCCACCAGGGAAAGCAAACTTCTACAATACCTAGCATAGTCATCAAACTCTCTGCATGCACATCTAATCTGCGCAACTGTTTCCCGGGTTATGGTTTAGTATGAATACAACACTGCTTCCCATAATCTTGCCAGTGGACAGCAAGAATAGACTTACAAAATCTTGGGAAGGCTTGAAAACAAACATGCAGATGTTCTTCACCTCTCTCTCTGTGCAGTCACCATGTATCAAAAAACACAGATATGATGATACATCATATGTCAGGGGAAAAAAACAGACTACACCCCATGCAGCCATCACACCTTGAAAACAGACATAAAATGGTAAGTCAATATGAATACACAGCTCCTAACAGCCTAATAGAATAGATCACACCACAGCCAGGTACATCTGTTCTCAGCACTAACCATTATCATTAGCTTAAAACACTTAAAATCACTGAGCTTCCTCAGGTCTGGGGACAGATTATACCAAGAAGAATCTGCTAAATAGATTTAGCAACGTAGCAAGCAGGGACCTTGGCTACATTAAAACGATACATTTTGCATCTCAAAGGCTGTAGGCTGTTTTCAGAGGAACAGTCTGAATGAAGAATGACACTAACACTGGATAGCAATTTCTTTATCACTGTTGAAATACGGAGCTTGAAACCCTTGGACAAACAATTGTGCCAAACTGGAAAACAATTTGTTTGTGAAAAATCAGGCTTGCCTTGTATGGCAAGCCATCTGCCGTTCCTATAGCATCTATTGTTGTCAGACTTCTGCATAGGATGCAAAGACCTAACTATGACTGGACTTCAGACTGCGTGGCTGACAAAAAGAATCAAATGTCTCTTATGTAGGAAAAGAAACAGGGAAACAGAAGAAATAGCATATTTCTCCTTGTCTCTCTCTCTTCCAAGTCTGGTATCCGACTGCTGGGAAATGCGAGGTATGGGTTCTTGCAGAGACCTTCAAGTCAGTCAAGTTATGAAAGCTTCAGAGAAGGTTTCAAAAGCAAACAAGCAAAAAAGCAGTTTGATATACATGCAGCAGTGGCTGCTAAGGTGGTACACTGCTGCTTGTTTAAGACTTGCTCTAAAGGAGCTGATTAGGAAGGTATGTGACGGATTCAGCGGGAATAGAACTGCCTGGCTCTTCAAAAGAAGTGGAAATGGAGAAAGGATAAAATGACCACGATAGTAATAAACGTGTGAAATACAATTTTTGATGATGAAAAATGTCTGAAAGATGCAGAAGAAATGCATGTATGTTTTGTGTGTTAGCTGAGAACATGGCCAAGGAAATAGGTAAAGGGTTAGCTTGTATTCTTATACTTCTTGTCAGGATAATAAAGGAAATTCTTTGAGCTTTATGAATGACCATGAAGGACAAATACCTCTGGCAGAACTTCAGTAGGTGGTTCCATATATCTTCACGCAGACTCAGAGTTCTTCAGGAACGCTCCAGCTCTTAAGAGAAAAAGCAAGAGCGAGTACGCATGGAAGGCCATCCCATTTTTTAATCAAGCTCATTCTTTTTTGGATCTTCAACAGAGAGCTGAGGTCCCATGCTTCCATAGCATCATCTTTTCCGTATCTTCATCCACCCTGTCTCGTGCCCTGAATTTAAGAGGGATTAAGGCTGACGGGAGCTCTGTGTTTCCCCACAGCTGAGCAGGCTGGCTGTGCAGGCCTGGTACCGGCATGGGAACTTATTTCACTGTTCTGATAGGGTGAAGCGTCTTCGCTGTTCACCAGCTTGACCTGCAGTTTGGTAAGCTGCTTCTCCTCTGTCTGAAAGGCCACATGATAAACTTCCCTTGCAAAGTCCTGAGAATGATTCTTGGTGGGGGAGGTTCTGCAGTGGAGACTCTGAAGGATGTTTTTTCGAAGAATCATCTTCTAACAGGAGGAGTTTGAAGAGTCTTGAATTTTCAAGGCAATGTGAGCATTTTTGTGGAAAGATCACTTATGCAAATATGCAAGATGTAACTAAACTCCCATCCGTTCCCAGCAAGATCAGCATTGTCCTTGTGCAGGACCCGCCTTTAATGCTGTACAATGGCAGCAAAACAGAGCTTCTATATTCCTAGTTTTATCTTCTGGCTGTCAGTTCTCTGACATTTTTGTATAGCATTTCTTCCACTTACTCCTCCCCAAATCCTGGAAGTCCACAGTGAAAATAAAAAGGAAAGTTGTGTCAAAGGCACTTGATCTGTAGTTTAGACATCTTGACGGAGCAAAAGATATGGTTTCACAAAGCCTCTTGGATTATTGTTTTCTAACCTCTCCTGTATTACCTATCTCATCCTAATGGACTGTGCTTTCACCTTTGAGGTCCATGTCTTTTCTGCTGGAGAACAATATAGTGTAGCTAGGCATGAAAACTTCAGGACTTAGAAAACTCTGCCTAGCAGAAAACACTGGATTGTACGTACTTAGGAGCTGGATCATTGTAAAAATACTGGATGTCAGTACCACTTTCCCATCTATGTTAAATCAAATCCTTGCCTTCAGAGTACCCACATAACCTGCACACAGTGTGCGGAGGTCCCCATACATTGTGCTTCTCTGGCACAACCAGTCTCTCCATGCTAAAGGACAGTCTGTAATTTTCTTGGGAGGCAGTCTGAGCCCATGCAGTTAATTCCCTGAGGAACTGGTAGTTAGCATATACCTCACCACTCTCTGCTTCCCATGGGAAGTGTATTTCTTTCATCTTGTCTTCCTAAATATAAATACAGGGCATCAAGCACATAAAACCCCCCCTACCAAAACAGGAAACCATATTGCACCCGCTTCTGTCTCTGGAAAAAGAATAATTCATGGTAGGTACGTCGGATGGCATACTCAAAGCAATATCAGGATGAAGCTCTGGTAGCACGGCAGTAGTCAGGGAATCAGAACCTGAGTAGGATAGGTGAGTACCATGGACCCTGGCAGGAGCCATGGCAAGCTCATGGCAAGAAATAACCCCCAGCGTATGCCCGTTCATTCAGCCCCAGGATGCGGATAGGTGGGATGTAATATTTGTAAGAAAAAACAACTAATAAAGTTGCCAAGAACAGATATTTTATAATCTGTGCTAAATCTCTGCTGGAAAACATGAACAGCAATGAAACTGAGAAGACACTAAAAGAAATTCGGGGCAAAGTGCCAGACGCCCAGACGGAAGCAGAATGTGGACCAAAAAGCTTGCGACAATTGGGTAATTATGGTTTATGAATTTCAGCTTTAATCTGTAGTTCAGTGAGTCCTGATTAAATATCTGTTAAACACAATTAAAGTTTGTTTTTGTATTTCACCGTCTTGATCAGAATAATTAGAGACTGCGTGTTTCATGTCAAAAGTAGCAAGAGGAATTTTAGTGAATGAACATCGTTTTTAAAAGCCATTTGTAGCACCAGCTGTTGGCATTATTTTATATTTTAGTGTTATCAGCATAAAGACGGGTCCTCTCAATGCTGAATGCTTTCCAGCGGGGCTAAGATTCTGGGAAAGGCGTGATACAGTAGGAACGGTGCCTGGCCACGGGGCTACGCAGAGAGCCCCGGGCGGGACTCTCACGCTACGGCGTTAGACTGTGCACTTAAGCGGTGGAGGGTGAGAAGTGCTGTGAACAGGTCCTGTAGCGCCCGGGCTGTGCTTCTCTGCCAAAGATGTTTTAGATAGCGAGTGCAATGAGTGATAGGAAGGATCATCGGAAAGGGCATGTATCTGATGAGCTGCATTTGGATTCTCTCATCGCGGTGTCTTATCAGAAGCTCCGGATGTCCCAAGGGTTAGGTGTTAGAGCGTTAGCCCAGAATGATAATTGTGGTAGCGTTACTCTTGGGAAGGAACCCTTAAACTGTGCTGGTGGTGCCCTAGCAAAGGCAACAGGCTGCAGTGATTGCCCTATGCAGATACTGAAAAGGATGGGGATGCACATGCCAGTTGCTGCGTGTTCGTCTCCATTAGTCGCAGTTTCATTTCCTTATAAGGAGAGCGGATAAGGTCTTCTAAGTTGTTCCTCTAAAGAATAGGAAATAAACACTGTTGTCGGGGAAAAGCAGGATAGTTTTAAATAAAGGAAAGGCACACCGAGATACAGCTTCCACAGGTGGAGCTTTTTTTTTTTCCCCCAAGAACCTGCAATGTATCTGAATGTCACCTGAACATAGTGAGGGTGTATAAATTAATCCTGGGGGGGGGTGCGCACGTATATGGCTGACCTGGTTTTAGGCTTCATCTGTCTCTTTATACCAGCGAAGATGAAACTTCAGTCACACTTAGTGGTGCCTGAGGAGGGGGAATAAATCTCACATATCATAAGCTTAAAACTGAAAATACCTACCAGAGGGACTTCAAAGACAATGCCATTTTCTCCTCTTGAGTAAGTGTTTTACTGCTCTATGTTTAGTTTGCTTCAAACAATACAGTTCCTTTGGCCTTTCCAGCTTCAGCCTCTTTGCTGAGTGTCAAAAGAAGGGGGAATGCAAGTGTCATATGTGGGGGAGACTTAGTCTTCAAGCACAGGACTGAGACCATAGTCCTGCTGAGGAGTCATCCATTAGTAACAGCTCTCAGGCACCAGTGGCCTTGTGGAAGGTCTGTCTGTGTGGCTCATTATCATCCTGCAGAAGCACTTCGTTTGCTGGCAGCTTAATGATTCAGCAAGAGTTGTGCAATAAGCACAACTCAGAACTCAATAAAGGTATTAGCTTATCTATAGTTTCATTTTGTTGCAAACACCGGTCAGTTTTTTGTGCTGTTTCGCCTATCTTTGCAGCTCAGAGGGGAAAAATAGTGCCAGAGAAAGCAGAATTTCTAAATTAGCCTTCCAAGAAAACTATAGATCTATTAATTCGTAAGTGAAATCAAGGTTAATGGTGAAAGAGTTGAGCAGAACTTAAAAATCAAAGATACTTTGGAAGACAACATCAAAGGCATATCAAAATATGGTGGTCTTTTTATAAGCTGCAAGCCCTGAAGAGATGGTGCCCCTAATAGAGCTGAGGGAGAAAGGATCAAAGCGATGATCACATGAGTCTTTAAAGTAGAAAGAATATCTAGAGCGAATCTATGAAGAGACAGGTTTTGGATGAAACTTTCATAGCACCGGGATCGTTTATCAAGTCTTGAAGCCCGGGTACAGTACAAATGATCAGATTTCACCAGGGAAGGAGGGAAAGGATATTTGGTTCAGAATAGGAAAACTAAGACCGAGTGTTGTCTATCTGTGGAATGGCAATATCCATGTACAAATGTGTGTATATTTACATCTGTAATTATAGGAACAAATACATTTTTTAAATACATATTTGAAGAATTTTAGCCATACCCTCTTTCTTCAAGAGGAGTATATTCTGGTGAAACAAAGGACATTGGTGGTGTTTGGTTGAGTGTGTGATCTTTTTATTTTTGCTTCATAAAGTTATGAGGAGAGAAGAAATGGAGTTAGGGCTTTTCTGTTATCTTCTGTTGCATTTCTGAATTACGCTGATTTTCCCTTGGAACCAGCTGCTTAAGTATATCTCATCAAATGGTTGAGCTTGTCCAAATCCACTACCCTTATGTCTGAGATAAATAAAATCAGGACAGTGTGTAGGTCTCTTAATACGAGTTCCTTTTTATGGGGGTGGGGATGGAAATGGAAATCCTGACTTATAATTCAGTGTGTGTAGGCCTTTCACAATGTGTATACAAGCCCAGTGGAAAAAAAAAAAAAAAGGAGCTATTTCCTTTTTTGGCAAAGGTGTACACAGTTCTTCACAGAGTTTTATACTATGCCTGAGGGTCATTTCTCTTTTAAAGAAGCACTGACAGCTGTGATGAATGGCATTACCTGGGAAGAGGGAATATCTAGATGTTTAAACAGATCAAGTTTCTTCTTATAGAAGAGTAAACATTAGGTCACAAATCAGACTGTTCTACTTTCATGGACAATCAGGATCAATTCTACGCTACTTAAATGTGAACTGGAAAGGCTTAAGTATAGCTGCATGCTGACGTTAACAGAGGAGAGTAGTTTATAACCTGTGTACATTGTCACAGCTATCCTTTTACATGAAGTCATGGATGAATGCCATGTGCCCATGTTGAGTTGCCTCCTTGTCAGCAGGCAAGATTGCCCGTCCATCAGTATTATCTACAACGAGGCTCATTACCTGCCAGCCAGTAAACATCTCACTCTCACCATCTGCAGTGAATTACAAAGTGACTGGAAGAATCAGGATCAGTTTGACTCGCAGAATGATTGTCAAGTTCATTTTCATCTTTGGAGGCCCTTTGGAAATGGAAAAGATGGTGACTGGGATGGGAAAAAGGATGATGGCCATTACCCTCAGGCGTACAAGCTGACTGACGCTATTCTTACATACCTTCCATTTCACCAAGTGCTGGTGCCTTGAAATTTTCACAGCATGCGGGTGAGATAATTTCTTTTATTCTCGACTGGCTGTATCATTTGTGATATATAGTGGTGCCATTTTCACATGAGTGGACAATATGTCGTCTCACTCAGGAAACATTTTTTTTAATAAAAACATTAATTGTACTCAGTACAAAGGCATCTCCCATTGACAAAGTTGACGTCCAGCCCATCAGTGATCCATTTAGAAGGGAGGATAGTGTATTATAGTAATTTTTGCCGTTGCCATTTTGCCAGTCAGTGGGGTTTTTTCAAAGCTACCAGGTAGCTTGACAATGATTGTAAACCTTCACGTCACTGCACGGGCATACAGTGAGCTCTGAGCATCTGCTTTGGCGAAGACAAAATACATTTTGTATGTCTTTTAAAGGAAAACATAAAATAAGAGGGGCAAATCAAGAATGCGTCAGTACGTTCTTGGTGAAGGGTCGGTTGGTGATGTACAGACAGATTAGACTTCCCACTGTTGGCAGTAGGGCAGGCAGAGGGATGGGAGCGTTAGCAAACAAAGGTAATTCTTGCGTCTCTTTCCTTTGGCCTTCAGGACATCAGCATAGTGCAGAACCTGGCCCTAGGCTTGGGTGTCTGTCCTTTCTCTTTGGCCTCCCTCCCAGCAAAATGCGCAGTTTAAAAAAAAAACTTAAAAAATGGAGTGATATGTGTTTGGTATGTCAGCCAATGGCCACATGTGCAGTGAGGAAATTTTCTCTGAGAGCTCCCAAAGCTCATAATCATTGTGCAAGACATAATTATCCTCTTTAGAAATCCAGATCGGTCCACAGTAAGGGGAGGATGGGAGGGAATGTTACAGACGGATTTTAACAAGTGTATGTGTCTCCTTTCTGCAACAATTTTGGTCTTAAGTGCACTTGGCTAAATTCTCATTCTCCCCCGGGAGGGTTACTGGAGGGATTTCCAGGCTTTTCTGTCTGCCTGCAGCAGGCTCATGGGGAGCGAACACACTGACTACCATTCCTTGCACCTGCTTCAGAGAGGGGCAGCATACACTCCCAGATGCTTGCCTCGGGGTGCCAGCAGGAACGGGGGAATAGGAGGAGGCTGGCATTGCTCTTCAACAGACAGTCATCCCCCTCAGGAGTCATGAAATGCCAGTGGGCACGCTGTACCCGGGGCTTCTGAGCGGAGCAAGAGCTAATGGCGGAGTTTTACCTGATCCCGGTCGGATAAATAAAGAGGTTCGGAGGAGGAAGCTCTCTCGAACCCTTTCTTCACTCTCATCATGCTTCAGGAGTAGCTGGTATTTAGCTCCCTGTAAGCCAAGAGCTTTGTGCTGGTGCTTTAGACAGCGGAATCAAATTGAAGTGGAGAGCAACCCTGATTTCGAACTCTTTTTAACCATTTGCTTATCTGACCTAATCTTCGTTTTTAGGCCGTGTCTTTTATGTTTGGAGAACCTATTTAGATCCTTTGGGTTGTAAACATTATTTGCTAAAGGAAACAATTTTCTGAACAGTGATTTTTTTACCATAAAACATGGCCTCAAAATGGCCTGCCGTCCCGATTGTTGGTGGTACCCACATATTTGACTGACTAGGCATGTTTCATAATTCTCGGGTTTGCCATATTTTGAAACTGGAACAAATGCTTTAATAAAGTAAATGAACAATACCCTCTGAGCCCTTGAAGTGAATGCAAATTTTGCCTGGGGCAAGTAGTGTCTGGAGCTTCACAGACACCCTCGCTTCGTGCAGAAACAGAGTAGACTGCTGTTATTTCTGTAGCGCGCAGGGATGATCAGCTACCTCGAGCCAGATAGTGGATTGCTGCATGGTAGACAGTGTAGCCTCTCTGGATCGTTCCTCAATATTGAGGATGGGAGGTTAATGTCAGCCTTATAGCAGTGTTTTATACGTTGCATTTGGCTACACGTACATGCTGTTGTCACTTTTCCCATTTACAGAGACTGTGCAATGGAGGGATCTAATTGTTGAATGCCAGATTATCAAAAGCATTTAGGTGTTTAAAGATGTCACTGCCTGAAGGTATTTTCAAGAGCACGTTAGCAGGTTAGGGTCGTTCCTTTGGCGCTGGATGCCTTTTAAAATTCTGGTCACTGCCTACTGTTACGTTTGATTATAACAATTTCTGTAAAGATCTTTGTTGCCACCTCCAAGGCTTGCCAGCTCGCCCACCAGAGGAGCTGCGAGTAGCCTCTAGGCTTCTCCTGCATGAAGCCTGTGAGGGGGTGATATGGCCCCAGTCTGCTTCTTTCAAAGTATTGAGAAGTACACAAGCATTGAGAAGAGGGCGTAAATAAGAAGGAACTAGAAAAATAGGAAACTTCAACTGACTTTGTAAAGGATGGATAGAGAAAGCTCGTACAACAAGCGTTGGATTGAAAGCCACACCACCACAAATGTTGTCATTGTGCTATGTTAGCTGAGCAGGGAGGAGATGGATTTGAAGGCTTGGTGGGCGTCACGTTCACACTGAAATACTGAACAGACAAATCGGCTGCAATATGAACTTCAGCCATTCAACAGTAAGCGTAACTTGGCTTGATAAACAGCCTCTCAGAAGAAGATACCTACGTCACCAGTCCAGGCATTGAGAAGAGCTCTCCTTTATGTTATGTTTTGACTATTATGTGCTTCCAAATGGTACATTTAGTGACACTGATAGAGAAAAGATGGCTCTAAGTATCAAGCAAGAAGGAAACGATAAAATACCAAGCTGTTGAAATAGCATATTGACTAGCCAAAAGAATGTCTGGCCACATTCTTAGATGTTGTAAAATCAGTATGATTATTTAGATCTTAGTTGAAACATGCTAAGTTATACTTGCAAAATATCCAGCCCTTTGTTTGAGATAATTCATTTAAGAAAGAGCTTTATCCGTGTGTGTGGTTTAGTATTTCTGTAGGGATGCTGATATTCTAAAGTTCCAAACACGGACTTTTAAGCCAAATTAAATGGAAATGTCACTTCTAGTTACAGGTCTCGTTCTTTGGGGGTTTTGAATCGTAAAACACCTAAAGAAAAACCTGAGACAAACCTGAATCTACAAATTGCAAGGCCATAGATACCCTTACTCTAGTGAATCAAGCAAAAACTATAGAGATTTCCTAGTGAAGCAGCTGTGCCACATAGCAATAGAACTACTGGCAGAACACAAGGGGGAATTTAACACACTTGACATTTTGTAAGAATTTGGGAATTTTTATAACCTGGGAAGTGTTTTGGAAGTGCTTTAGATAGCATGCTGTAAGAAGTAGAGAAAAGTTGAAATAACATATCATGATTTAATAAATATCTTCTTATGTAATGATATTTTCCTGAATGACCACATAAAAACCCACTGGAGTTGATAGAGAAATTCCCACCAAGTTGAGTGTGCCTTGAGTCAGATTAATGGCAGTTCAGCAGTCCTAAAAATAGCAAGGAAAAGGTTTTGGAAGCCTTTTAATTGAAAAAGTGCGATGACAACACACGCATTGAATTACAGTTCTTCCCAGACTTTGTTTGACAGAGGGTTAGTTAGTCCAGTTCTCTGGCAACTCCCAATAAAAGTTTTTCAGAAAGAGATGAGGGTGAGTGTATGGAAGAATGAATTACAAGAGGAGAAACTTGTGGGATTTTAGCTAGCAAAACACCTGCAAAAGGCTGCAGGAATGAGGATTTGAGGAGGACCTTGACTGAACTAAAGCTTTTCTGGTTTAATGTTTAAATAACTGTGGCACTGTTTGCAATTGCAACACTCGTTAAGGCGATTGTGGATTATTTTGTTATTTGCTTTCCTTCCTTTTCTGCAATGTGCGAAGTTCAGCAGAACTTAAATAAAGAAATTACGGTCCAGTGCCCTTGATAGCATCTCTGTTGTTAGGATTGATATGATACAAGGGTTCCAGTGATGGGAACTTCCCGTCTTTTCCTCATTCAGATCTCCCCTTGACGTTGCTACCTGGAAAGCATGAATATCAGCTGTGAAATGGAGTTCTGATTCCTTTTCACTTACAATTTCACATGTGAAGCAACTTGTTACAGTTTGTCACAATTGGTAATTTGTTTGATTTTGTTAGTTTATTTTGGTGGAGCAGTTTGTATCATCCAGGCAGTTGAGGAATAAACAACATGCCTGTCAGTTGCCAAATCCTCCGCCTTAGGATGTGGAGAACGGCATTTTGATTGAAGTATCACATTCCACAGCTAAACCAAAAAGGTCATGCTGAAGTATGGATGTGGCTGGGTTTCAAGGCAGAATCAGTGGTCATTTCGAAGCTTTTCTTGTCATTTTCTGTCTACGTATCTTGAACCGAAGTGATATAAGTTAAGCTTTTCTCCCAAGATTTCCGCACTGTATTGTTCAAGAAGGATTGTTAGAGGAAAATTTTAGTGGTATCTAGATGGCATTAGAGAATATGCACCTTCTGGTTATTTACAGTGGGAATCTGAATCCAATTTAAAATAATTTTACCCTTTTGTAAAGGGTTTTGAAACTGCATCTGCATACATATAAACAGGGACTTGTGACTGTGTCATAAGATGATAATGTCATTTGCAAGCAGCGCCTGTCTGCGTCTAGTGGGAATGGCTGGGCACTCTTCATTATCCAGAAGTTTTTCTGAGCATCTTGCAGCAGAAGTATACACTCCAAAAACTGTGTTCTTTTGTACCCAAGCCAAGTAATTATAACCTTCCTTGCCTTTCTCCTTGTCTTTCTGTTTGCCATGTTATCAAACGTATATTTTCTTGTCTGCACACTTCCAGAGCACAAAGACATGATGTGTACAGATAATGATAATGCAGATAAATATATGCCAAGATGACTAAGACAGGAGTGAAGTTGCAGGGTTGCCGCTGGAAAGACAGTATCTGGGTGGTTTGAATGTGTAGGTCGGCGCTGTTCGAGCACGGGAAGTTACGGAGGAGAAAGAAGGTAGGGTCTTGTCAGTGTTTCAGTTAGATATTAGCAGTGCAGGTAATTGTAGTAAGACATAATCTTTGTTACATCATTATTGCTTGCAGGCATTGGATACAACTGCTGTTAATAAAGGAGAGGTTTTCCTTTGCTTCAAAATGTAGCTATCCTGCTTTTGGGTCCTGAGGTCCTTCGCTGAATCTTGCGGTGAGATGAATTCTTCAGAAGACAGGATAATCCGTCATTTGACATTTACTCACTCAATTACCTTCCTGCATTTTGTGCAGGCCACATCAGACTTTTCAAATTTTATTTGTTCTTGCCAGACCGCATTTATTCATTAGCTGTATTTATTGTAGTTATGGTTGAGACAGCACTTTTATTGCAAGCCCCCTATCTTTGGTGGTTTATAACTTTCTGAAACAATTACCTTTTTGGCTGAAATTTCTCAAGCTTGTTCTAAGCTCAGAGGTGAATAATGTTTCAGTAAGTTTGAAAAAAATCCATTAAGCCATTTATGAGGACTAGACGTTCCAATAAACGTAGGCGCATTTATTTTTTGATGACCTACTTATTCCAATAAATGACATTATTATTCTGTTTTCTCCTGTTTTAAATTATGTTGTCTTTTAAAAGAGAATGAGGACATTTTATACCGGATTTTTAGATGGGCTTCAAGCGAGGTTTGTTCACATGCAATTTTGTGCAGGCAAGCACATTTGTTTGCTACGCTGAGCTCACAAACAGGACTGTTGGTGCGTGCAAAAACTTTTGGGGTTCAGCGTGTTGTTCTCTGCGGGGAAACAACAGCTCCATCCATTGTGGTTGCGGGGGATAGTTGACAGAGCGCATATGCAAGTCTGACTATGCAGTGCGAGGGTAGATAGACAAAATGAGGCCATCCATTGAATACCGGTCCTTAGTAGTGCAATGATCTTAACTCAGTGTGAAGATTCAGATATTACTTGTGCAAAAGTGCAGTGAATACACTTCTGCTGTCTTGCAGGCATGGGATACAATTTTTCATTATGCTGTCCTGGACAACGTGAAATAATTTGACAAATTATAAAGTCTCGTGCAATTGAGAAGGCAGTGCTTTTTTCTATTTTTCTTTTTTTTTTTTTTTTTGCATTGAGCGTCTGCAAATTCAACTATGCTTTGTCTCATGTCTACAATGTGCTTTTTAGTACACGTGTAGTGTTTTGTGTTGTGTAGCTTGAGTATTGCATACATTGTGAGGAAGTTCTAGTGTTTAAGCACCCCAATGTGGAATTGACTTCTGCCTTTCTTACGGTAGCGTGACACTAAATTAATTCTACTTAATAAAATAAAGATCTTCTAAGTTTATGCCAATGTAAGCGAGAGCAGAATTTGGCCCAGTATGATTAAATGTACCGATGAACTTTGATGCTAAACTCTATGACCTTTGCACAATTAAAATCTCAACTTTAACATTGCATTAGCCTAGCTTTTCATTTAATTATACATATTTGGTTGAAAGCTCCAAAAATGTTAATATTTTAAGTCTCTTCTCCTGTTTGTAATTGAACTTTTTTGTGTGATTGTTTTCTGCAGTAATCAAGAGGACATTAGCATGGACAGGAAATGAATCTGGAACTCTAGAGATTAATATTAATCTGCTAATGTCCTGTCCTGATGTTCTCAGGAATACTTTCTTCTCTAGCACATTATGGTACTTTAGTAATCAGCAATTAGGGTAAGGTTTTCTCATGCCTGAACTATGTCCTCGTATGTCTTTCATTTTCTGATTGCTATGGGAATGCTGGTTCTTCCCCCCCTGGAGTCAGAGCAAAATGTAATGTTTCTTCTTCAGGAGCCATTCTGCTTAGACAAATGCCGGGCTGGAGGCTTAGCATATTATCAGGAAGGAGATTTGAGGGTTAGTTAGGGGAGTTTAACATCAGGTTATATTTCTGTATGGAATCTGCCATGCCTCCGTGTTTAGACTGGTGTAACTCTGCATAAATAGGTGTGGGCTCAGTAGTGGTGCTTTGTGAAACACAGACCCATCAGACCCTGATTCGCAGCAGCACTTGGGAGCCTGGGCCATGCTGAAATCAATGCCAGGCGGGGGGATATTCCTGTCCTTTGGTTGTGCAGTCCAGGCAAGGCTTTTTTTGCAGATCAGTCTTGCAGTGTCAGGCAAAAAGTCAGGAGGAGTATGTAACCTCAGCCCATTTCTGGTCCCTTCTGCAGGGGACCTTGTCGTCCCAGCCCGCAGACGTACTGATGCTACTGCAGAAATTATTGTAGCCTTAGGACTCCAGTAGACTCCACTGATACAGCTTAAGTCTATACGTGTAGGATTTACTCAGGAGGTCCTCTATACACAGCTATTTCTAAGCCAGGCTATTTCTTCCCTGTTATTGCCTCTTCTTGCCACTCCCCAGCTGGTCCTGAAACATTACACCTCGTGGCATTTAGGAAATGCAGACCCATCTCTTTGTATTCCACTCTTATTTGCATAACAAAGCTGAACTGATTTTTACTTCTTTTAGGATGTGCACAGAACTAAGAGAGAATTATTTGCAGGTTTTCAGAGAGCTGTAGGATTCTGTGGGTTGGTTCAGTGGGGTGGGGGGTGGTGGTGGTGGTGGTGGTGTTGCTGTGTGTGGTTTTTTCCTTTTTCTGGCATAAGTGCCCATGGGTTTGCTCCAAAAAATTAATTGATAGTCCATTAAAAACTTACTACATTTGTTCTGACTTCTACTTTTATTTTTAATTTCTATTGTGCAATTCCATCTGAATAAAAAACCCTCTAGAAGGTGCAATATTGAGATGCAATATTGACTTGATTGTAGCAGATCATTCAATTTTTTCCTAAACAAAATTTCATTGAAATTGTTGTATTTTCAGTGTTTCACTTTTGATAAATCGGCATCTTCCAATGGCCATATGTTCTATTGGAAAAATCTCAAGTCATCCTAGTTGTATGCACCCAGATGATACTCAGTTTCATGATATGTTCCATCGTATGGTATTTGGTACAAAAAGAAGAAAACAAGAAAGTGATAGTGGAAATGACACTGAAGCCTGTTCTTGCACTTCAGAATAACCGTGTTTGAGTCCAAGTATCACTTACAGCTTTAAGTTCAGTAATTTTTATTTTGGCTTAGGATACAGAATAATTTTCATTTATCTCACATTGGGTTGTGTCCTTTATAGCCTGTTTATGCCAATGAAAAATGCCTACATTATCTGAACCTTTGACTGGCCAAATACTTATTAGCGGTTTTGCATGATATTCAGGTAATTGAGCTCCCACTGTTCTTAGCAGATGAAGTGGATGATAAAGTTGGTTTGATTTACTAGGAAATGGGAACAAAAATACCATTTTAGACCTCAGCCTTAGTTTCTCTGTGCCACCATTTCCCACCTGTATGTACATGTCTCTAATTTATTAAGGGTACTATAAAGATAATTGTGGCAAAAATGGAGAAGTGCTTGTTGTGGACTGTACAAGTACCTAAAAAGCTGAAGTGAATGAGCCCAGAACCTCGGAGGGGTGGGGGGGATGGTGGGAACGGGGAGGAACTGAAGCCCAAGTTTCTCTGGCTGTAGAATTTCTGCTATGGCGCTGGGGCTCAAAGGGGAGAGATTTACTTCAGGCCAAGAAGTACCAAGAACCCAAGAATTTTGACTCATGAGCGTGGACAGCTTGCACTGGTGTGGTGAACAAAGTTACCTGCCCGAGCTAACTGCTGTGTCCCAGCCGTGCAAACATCTGAACTTCTGAAGCATCCCCTGAACCATGACAGTCTATTACCAAACATTTTAAAGAAAACCACCACCACTTATGATTTGCTTCATAGCCTTGGACTGTGAGCTATAACATTTCAAAATCTGCTTTGTGAGCATTTCAGGCAGCATTGTAGCAGTGGTGGATAGAGAGCTGGGGTGGCAGCAGTATTTGACATCCCAATGCCTAAGACTGATTCTAAGTTGTACCAATTCCTTGTGCTCTAGCATCGAGGTCAGGCGCATCCTCCATCTGTGCTCCATCTGCTCAGCAGGAGTGCTGATCTGGTGTTCTGTACCTAATGCGGTGTATCTACCTTACTATTAGATTTTAAAAAGACAAAAGGCTCTGAGGAGTTCCATAATGTGTAAGTATTTTTAAAGGCTTGGCTGGAAACATTTAAACTTCACGCTTCAGTGGTCGACATGGGAGTTGCAGCAAGCAAGATTTCTTTAAATTCCCTTCAGAGCCCTTCTTTTCTATATCGATCCCGTTTTGCTTTTCCTAAGGATTCCTGGTTCTCAGAAACAGGAGCAGAAGTTTTAAGAAAGCTCACAAGAGGCACAGACTTTATGGTAAGGCTCTCAGTATCTTGCTGAGATATTGACTGTCTCGGGGCTGATAGAATTTCAGAGTCTTCTCCCTTCTTTGAAGTGTGTCGTAGGGATCCAGGGCTTTTCATTGTGACAATGGCATCATTTGAAAACGACAGTTTATTTTACAACTGAATTTATTCCTGGTGGCAAGGGGAAACTGAGGCAGAAAGTTACTAGATCATACAATGGAGTGAGTATCAAAGGAGACAATGAAATCCCACATTTAATGCTGGCTTCTTGAAATCAAAGGCAAATCTGACTTTGATGGGACAAGCTTTTCTGAAGATAGCTCCAGACTCTTCATCTCTTTTCTGTCCATTTAACTTTGTCTGAGTACTTGTAGCTAAAGGACTAGGAGTGTCAGTTCAGCCAGGTATCCAGAATGATAGGAACACCTTTGAATGTTTGTATTTTCAAAACAGGACTACAAGTTATTTAAGGACTGTGTTGAACAGAGTATTTTGTCGCTTGGTGTCATACAACTAGCAAAATGCATTGTATTTCTCAACAAAGTTTTTTCAAAAGTTTGTTGTCTCTGTTTAGTAATAAAGAGCTCAGTAATTCCATCAGCATTTTTAAAGTCTGAAGAAGATTCAGGGTCCAAATATGCAACACTTCCTAGAACAAAATGCCTATTGCCTTTGTTGTTCATTCCCAAACTGGCATGGATAAAGGATTAGTTACTCAGCAGCGTTCTGGGTAAAAGATCAGACTGGTTTGCATTTTTTTGTAAGGCAGTTCACCCTTCCCTGTGGCAGAAAAGGACAGTTGTATTTATACTGACAAGAATTGTAAATCAAACTTGGAATAAATGTTGGCACTGGCTCTTAATTATTTCTGGGAGTTGGGATCAGGTACGGCTTACGTTTATACTGCAGCTCTAAAAGGCCACAGAGTTCTTTCCAAAAACTGAACAATGCATGTGTCTGCTTTCTGTGGGTTTCAGCTATAGTAGGCTGCAGCTAAAACATCTGTTAAAGGAATGGGCCCATTAAAAGAACACAGCGTTGCTGTAGTGTGGTGATGCATTTTAATAGTCTCCTACTGTACTTTTTCATGCTTTTTTGCCCTGTGGAAAACCAAGCAACCAACCTGTTAGAAGTTTTCACATGAACTTACTTGCCCTGGGGTTCTCTGTGCGTCCCCATGAAAATACAGGGTTGCTGCTCAGGTGTTCGTGTTTCTTAGCAGTTTGTTCTAAACTCAGTTTTGCAAAATCTCAGTTTTCTCTAGGGTGCAGGGCTGGGGGGAGTTTGGTGTCTGGTGGGTTGTTGATGGAGGGCTTAAAATATTTTCACTCTTTTCACTGTTGTTCATCACTGGCCGGTGGTACCAGATAGCTGTGGCAGGATAACGGCTCTGGAGTAGCTGTTCACCTTGGGGCTGGCAGAATTTCATGATAATTTTGCAAAGCCTTACTAGCCCGTAGACCATGCTTGCTTCTCTGCTTGTGTTTAAAGAGGTGGTTGTAAGTAAAGTGCTTGCACATTCTATTGCAAACCATCATGTTTTCACAAGCATTTACAGATTTGAGTCACAGCTTTCCTATATCTGGCAGCAAATACTGATTTGAGAACGGAAGAGATACCACTCATTTGATCAAATTACAGTTTTTTCTTTGTACATTGCTCCAGCTGGAAATTACTTATTTTCCCAGCACAGCCCTGCTCTTCTACCGAGAAAGACACTTCCACACATGCATAAAAGGTGAACTGAAGCTGGGGGAGTTATATTTTTTGGTTTATTATTGTCATTTTATTTATTAAACAGAAGTGTGGATGTCATTGCATTTCTTACTGGTGAGGATACTTTCTGAAATTTAAAATCTAGAAGTTTAGAACACGCATGACTCATTCCACATCATTATGATAAGGTGCTGAGCACTACAACTTCCTTGGAAGCTGGTAGAAACCAAGAACCGTGGGACCTTCTAGGATCAGTCATCTAAGATCTTCAAAACCAAATTCTGTCTCTAGTTACACGACATGTAAGATTTTATACAATTAGAAATGTAAAGGATGGTGTGTTTCAGTCTCTTGTCTTGCTGATATTATTGTAGTATAGTATATCTTAAATGTCCCAGCCCTCTTTTGGTATTGAAGAAATCCCATGGGTGCTTGCTCTGATGCACAGTGTTTATAGGTTATGGATGACTTAAGTAAATAATGATTCACCAGAGCATGTGTTTCCTGCTGTGGGAAGACCCTGAGAAAGGATTGATTGGGCATTTTCTTTCACTGCCATTTTCCCTAGGGATTCTCAATAGGTTTTAAAGATTTGGTCAGGAACAGCAGCAGGGCTCAGGCACAAGTACTGTTTTTTTGTAGGCCTGGTACCACTTCTGCCTTTGGAGATGATGATGGCATATCACTTGGTAATTCCTACATCAAAGCTATGGGGACAAAGCAATAGTTAAGCTCAGATCGGACCTTGCTCAGTCTGAGTTGATGGCCGCTTACAGCTGGGGCCTTCCAAAAAACTGTTGATCCAACCTTTGCTTTTGGGGAAATGAGACTGAAAACACTGAGCCCTTTGCAAGGCAGTGTTTTGGTGCTGCTGGGAGAGATGGCTCCTTGGAACCCGGAGCTTCAGCTCCTCACATGCAGGGACCTTAATCTAAACAAGGAGTATAAAGAATAGCACTGCATGTGCCTGTATAAACAGTCTGCAAATCCGATTGTAATGAGACATTCCTGAGGTGATTTCTGAACTCCCTCATCCCAGATGGGCATATTCTCCCGAAGTTACACCCATGCTGCTTCACCGAAGGCAGTGGGGTAGAACATGGATCACCAACAGTGTGTTTCGTAGGCCTCATGGTTGCGGAAGCGTGACTGGAAGAAACATCTGCAGATGTCTGGGTTGTACAGGAGTTAACAGAGGGAGTGATTTAGGCCACCAAACGTGGATAGTTTATTGTGGCCCTATTGTAACTTTTCTTATATCATGAGGGATTTTATATCTTTTACTGACTGCATAGTCCTGGGACCTGCCTTCTGGCTGTGATTTATTTTTCCAGTTAAGTCATTGTTCATCATTATGAACTGAGATTATTTTTCTGTGTAAATTTGACAGAGAAGCATTCTTGAACTTGCACACATTTTTAATTTTAAAAAAGCACCAGAACCCCCTTTGCCCTCCTATAATCATGGTACTAAGCAATTATAACTCTTTACCCTTTGGTCTTCACAGCATTCTTGTCAGATTAGTACAGGGAGAGGCTTAAATCAGGATGCTGCCCCTGAACCACCCCACCAGCTATGGGCTTTGAAGGGCTTTTTAAACCTGGATCCAGACACAATCTTGTCTGAAGACGGGGAAGCGAATGCAGAAATGTGCCAGGAAAGCAAGGCCATGCAGTCACCAGCTGCAGAAGTAATTTTGTTTTTTATTGCTAACACTGAAATCCTAAAGGAGCAGAACTTGATTGGGGAACCTGTTGAAGGGGAAAGAAAGAGGCCTGCCAGTTGACCTTGGCAGATGTCAGGTGAAGGAACAAGACTGACTCGTAGGAAGACTTGGAAGATCACTTGTGCAATCCAGGAGAGGATGAGCAGGCCTTCCTGGCCACCCAAAATTTGGCATGAAGAGAGGAGCAGGTGCACCTGTGTAGGTCAGAGGGTGTTCCACTTGGTCTTTGGAGAATTTCAAAGGGACAGGTACAAGGCAGGTCACACATCCCGATTCTTCACGGATGGAAGGTTGTGGGAAGTTGTGGGGCTGTTGCTGTGTGGGCTTAGAGAATCAGGATGCTTTTCAAAGGGGAAGAAGACACGTAGTGCTTGAAAGAGGAGCAGGGAGTCCTTGCCTGGACAAGCTTGAGACCTCCAGTTTTGGCTTTGTGGTTGTGACACAGCTGGTTGAGTCATCCTTGCTCTTATAAGTTATATTTTCTTACGTTTGCTTAGAATGTAATGATAGCCTCTTAGCTAAAGCAAAACCTGATATTTCTTAGGTGGAAAAGAACCATCCAAAAGCAGGGTTAGGTATACAGGTATTTAATTGTCTCACATTTTTCTGTTCATGCTACTTAATGGCATTTTGCTTGCCACTCAATTAATCTCTTTGTCCTAGTTTACAGTGTATATTTTTCTGCCAACCCCAAAAGCTCCCTAACCTTTGTTGCTTCTTGTTTGAGAATCTTTGTGGATATATTTGTACTTCTCACTCACCCACCTCCTTCCCTTTCCTTTCCCTTTGCTATCCGCATGTAAGTCCATAATTTTTTACTATGCGTATGGAAACCCAGTAGTATTTGCCTCAAATTTTGAGGTCTACTGAAAGGGGGCAGGGGGGAGAACTAGATTGAAGTGAGTCATCTGTCTTGGCTCCTTGAAAGTTGGAACCAACTTCAAAGGGAGTCTCAATTTGGGGGCAGTTGCACAGATGAATCCCAAACCTTTCTACGTCCTTCCCTTTCCTCCTCCTCTCTCTTCATGTAGTCCGAACAGATTTGGCAATTTCAGTTAAGCACGTCTGTGCAGTTTTTTAAAATCCATTACATAAGTTTGTTAGTTTAAGACTCTCTTTTTCGACATATGAGCCTAAAATGGCTTTGATTTAAAAATGGAACTTGGCAGGGAATTTGTTCATATGGTAAGATTTTTTTTTTTTTAGTTTAGTTTCATTTATAATATGTTTTAATCATTTTTGGTGTTTTCAAAACAAATGGTGAAATATGTTTTTTCCCTTCTATTTTTGGCTACCCTTCTCTGAAAGGCCTTACTTCTCCCTTGTGTGTTTAATTTGGTGCTTTAAGAAGCCTTTTTAGATAGAGGGGCCTTATGTGCAAAATTTAAACTTAAACATCCCTGTGAAGAGGAAAAATTCAGACATAGATCCTGCTGGCCAGGACTTTGCATCTCAGGGCTCGTCTCTGATAACAAGCAGAAGGGTCACTAACTGGGGTTCAGAGGATGTACAAATGTAGAAATAAATGGAATACAAGGAGGAGAAAGGAGGGAAACAAGGGGAGACAACACTTTCTATATTCATGATCAGTGCATCCCAACTATCTGAGCAATTATTATTTTAAGGAAATTTTTTCACAGTCTGGGATGTAGCAAAGCAGATTGCTGCCAAGCACGTTTTCTTCTAGACCCTAAACAAGAGGGACTCTGCATTCCCTCATTGGCCCTAATTCCCCTGAATTTTCTTACAGAGGTTTTCCTTCGTGATCTCCTTAGCAGACAGAATGACTCACAGAAGAGATTTTGCCCTTTAGCAGGTGGTTCAGACCATGCATCCTGTTAAAATCTGTACAGTGGAATTGGGTCCTATTTTTTCGAGTGATCTTCTCTTCATATACAACGGTCCCGACTTTGTGGGGACTGGGGAAGCGGGACATGACTTAAAACTTGAGGCGGCTGTGTTCAGGCTGGGACCTCAGAATAAATGCTTTTAAAAGAAATTCAAGGCTGACCACTTGGGCTGCCAGTTGCACCTGGCTATGTAGGAGACCCCAGCTTGTGTTTATACCCAGACTAGCTGAAACAATTTGCATGTTGCTTTTGCAAAGGGTAACAGCAGAGAAGAGCATCATCAACCCGAAGAGCAGCCTCTTTTTTGACAAGGGACAGGCCCTGGAAAAGAAAAATCTCCTCCACTTGCCCTTTGTGGGAAGCCCAGTTGCCGTGACTGACTTCATTCAGGAAGAGAAAAAGGCAGACTCTGCATGACTAAAGCAAAGGAAGAGATGAGCCACCATAAGAAAGTGTGGTAGAGGGGGAAAAAAATGGAACCTGCACTTCATCCCGGTTAAGGCTGTCATACGAGGTAGAGGGAAAAATCTTTTAGGCTCAGAGATGGGCTTTAGAAGATCAGCCAGAAACAAACACACACAAAATAAGAAAGCAGAAGGCGTGGGCGGTTGTGGGGGCTAGTACTGACATATGGAGCCTATCAGCTTGAAGTTACACGTTTATGTCTGACCTAGGTCACTCATGCCCCAAAGTCATTACTGTCGAACAGCTGTTGGATGGCCTCTGTGAAATGACTTAGGGGTCTGAGCCCAGTTTCTAGTGGCAGGTGTCCACATTGCACAAAATCCATCTGTATTAATTGGTCCCCTGTATCTGGCAATCTCTGCAGAAAGACCAAGTACTAACGGTCCACCACAGAGATTGAGCTATCCTATTTTGTCTTGGGTGGCCCTTCAAGGAAGGGGCTGAAGAACTTTGGCAAAAGTATCATAGGAGAAGACAGCGCAGCCCCTGGCCTACTCTGTGGTTGAACTCAGACCACCAGTTTTCAGATCCCTTAGACCAGCAGTTTTCACTAATACTGCACTTACTCGTGAAGTCAGCAGAAAGAATTTCATAACTCACTGCTTGCGCGATGTCAAATATACATCCATTTGGTTTCTACTTTCGGATTGTAATAATATAAACAGGAAAACTACATTTTGAATTCATTAAGTTCTCCCTCCACTGTTTATAAAAGATAAAAACTTCTCTCTCCTTTTTTTTTTTTATAAGGATTGATTGGTGTCATGTACATATTCGTTCACTTCTGTTTATGCAAGATAATAAGAGTATTAACATGGAGGTGGAATAATGGTGTTTATAATTCCATCACCACTGTTTATATAAGATAAAAACAGTTTAAAAAACGGAAAAAAGAAAAATATTGAGAGAACATTTGCTGTTCTGTACATATATTATTTTTTTCCACTTCTGTTTGCAAAGAATGTGAAAGAAAAAAAAAGTGTAGCAAGTTGGAGAGCAGTTGATTCCGTTTATAATATTTCTGTGCTGTTTACCTAAGATAAATTAATTTGGAGTTGATGTAATGAGTAGCTTGGGAGAAGAGAATTGGGGTGAAAGAGGGCCTGATGGGGTTGTGCCTGATACTCTTAGTACCTTGTAATCCTTTCCTTTATTAAGAAACGTGAAAGATGTATACTGAATCTTCCTAGTGGGAATACGGTACCACCGGTGAGGCAGGGGACACATGGCGCTGTCATGCCAGCTAATACAGCGGACGCTGCCAGAGGGGTCGGAGGCTTTCCCTGGGAATAGGACTCTGAGAACAGAGAGGATACTACAATAGTCTGAAAAGATCTCATGAACGTTAAACCCCTTGGTATCATTGTCCATGGACTTAGTCCAATAATTGTGTGCCTGTACGACTCTGTTTTGTTCTGCAGCTTTGAAGTCTAATCCTAATTCCTTCAGGGAGAAAGGCTTGTAAAATGTCTGCATTTCAGAGAGGCAGAGGATCACTACCTTTGATGCAAGGCTCTATTGTCAGTCCTGCGCAGTCCTTCTGATTCACCCCTGCTCCTGCCCTGTGCGCGGGCATATTGACAGATGAGGAAGGCTGGCAGATATGAATATTTCCTCAGGATGAGCGCTGATGCACGGTTTCTCAGTGTCAACCAGAAAGGCCATTTATACCTAATAAAAGAACAACTGTGTGGACATTAACACACACACGAAAAGTCCACGAGTGTTCGCTTACTTTTACAAATGAGTTTGCTCCGGCTGCAGTCACACCCTTCATGTGTTTGCTTTGCGCAAACATTCAAGCAGGCAGGCTTTACTCTAGTGAAAGCAAACGGCCCACTTTAAAAACCACGTGCTCGTAGGCTTTCAGGTAGTGAACTATCAGCTCACATATGTGTTTACCCTGTAAGTGGTCAGTGCTGCGAGAGATGGCGTTGCACACGTTTCTCGCCTCCCTTGCGCGGTCCACGGAATCGACCCAGGAGTTGGCCTGACCTTCGGCAAATGGTGAGGGGCATACATTTACGACTAGCTTAAGTAAAAACAGTGAGAGAAAAGCGAACTGCATCCCTAACCAGGAAGCTGCGGAGTAACAGTAAATCTAGTATTGCGCCAAAAATGCCTTTTTGTCTTCTAAAAGAAGTCACTGTCTTTCATAATTCCACAGTAACGTTTCTCTCCTCTCTGATCCTGAATGAATCCAAACCCCAATGATGTCTTCATTTCGTCTTCCCGATTCTTACTTCAGCTCAATAAATTGTCTCTACAGAGCAAGCCGTTTAAGCACACGCGTAAGTCCATTTCTGTGAAATAGAACCTGAAGTAAAGGTTAAATTTTAATTACATGCTTGAGTCCCGTTGCATTCACACGTCTGAAGTTAAGCACAGGCTTGAGTGCATGGTTTGGGGGCTCAAGGGTTTAACATTAATCCAGTCAGGAGGCAAAACCAGCATTGTACGTCTGTTGTGTGACGTGGGCTATTGCATTGCTTGATCCCACCTATGCACCCCTGCTCCAAATGTCAAGTGCTTGAAGCAAACTGTGTATGCTTAGTGAACAGCACTGCCCAAGGTAGACTAAAAAAATAGGCTGCATTGAAAAAATAATTGCAATCTGCTGGTGGACCTTCCAAAAGCAGGCAAGGACATGAATTAGCCGAGTAAACGATTCCTTGAAAATTTCTCTTTACTAATTGTTGGCCCCTAATTCCCTTCGTGCTGACGTGGAAGTGGATGCAAAGAGCAGGGATAGATCTGTCAGCAAGCTGGGAAGGAGTTTAAAGGAGCTTCAATCAGAAACTTTTGTTTTTTACGTGAATATAAATTGTCATGGGTACAAAATGTCATTTCCTGAAGCGAAGGCCGCTCTCATCCCTATCTCGGAGCATTCCGACATACAATAATATGTGTCTTAATTATGGCGTTTCAGCACAAAAGGCACAGAAATTTCACTTTTCAGAGTTGTACAATCAAGTTGCTCCACCTTGCTATTAGGCATGAATGGCAGTCAGTGCTCCAGGGAAGCCTGAAATTGAAAGAGCAGCGGGTGGGGAGCAGTGGGTCAGGATGGGTATGCATTTAGGAGAGCTGTGTGGGGAGTCCAGAACTAGAATAGCGGGAAGTGCTGTAAATTGGATTGAACACGTTGCTAGTGGACAGGGTGAAAGATTATACAGCATTTGTCTGTGTGACCGTAATGAGCTTTTTTCCCATAAAAGATTTGGGGAGAAAGTACTGGGTATGAATAGGGTCCCTTTAAGAAGCACTTTTAAAAGAGCTCATTTTCGATTCCGATCATGTATATGCCTCAGCAAGACTGTAGCCAGATGCTTGTAGATCTGAAGAAAACAGCCCAACCCTTTTCTTATCATCTACCAGAGATGACAGACTTTAAAAACTCAATGGCACTTTCCATAACTTCTAACAAGAACTAGGACTTGCCTGGCTCCATTTGTCTGGTCAAGGCCGTATTTCTGCAATTTATCCCATGGAGATTTTCAGCAGAACCTTACACTTAGTGTCTAAATTAATGATATTCCTTCCTTTTTGCCATGACAAAAAACACTCTGCACTATATACGTTATGCTAAAGTTTTTGTCACGGACATATTCTGTAAAAGCTTTTTCAGCTTCATCATTTTGACAAGCTGATTCCATTAAATCCTTCCCAGTGATCACTTTCGTACGGTGCAGATGGGGGAGGTTGTTTGCTTGTGTGGTTTTCCCTTCTTTGAAGCTAGAAAACAGTGATCATCTGCCAGCTTGCATGGTATGTCTTACCGCTTACCTGTCCCCAGAAAAACGTATTTTGAGGAAATGCATGCATTTTCTGTATAGTTCTCTTGGTATATAGAGTCTGCTCATTAGTCTAGTCCATAACTTTTCTTCAAGGCTCCTTTAGGATGTAGACACGAGCTTAGCTCTTAAAGTGTGTGAGTTGGTCTGTTGATATCTCTGTGCATTACAAAGCTCTGGATGCGGAAGACATTTCTCTCCTCAGTATTTTTCACCGTTTCGCCTGCACTGAAATGGAAATTGTTGAGTGTTTTGAATAAGGAAACCCTCTATCTGTTCTTAAATACATGGTTAACTCAAAATCCTCCTGTGAAGGTTCACCGCGGTATGGTGGTACCTTTGCCAGATATGCGCTATCAGAGGTACCAAAGGGGTCTGGACAAACAGTGTTGGCTCTGATCCTGCCATACTGGCTGGTGCTAGATGCTGGTGATAAAAGCTACAGCTGATAAATGATAGAGTTGATAATGAAAGAAAAGGATACTTAATTTTTAAATACATCCCCTCACAACATACGTTCTGAGGAAGTGAGTTATTTTAATCTCAGTTTTATGGCATGAGGAAACTAAGATTTTGTGACTAAATCAGATAGGAGTCGTGGGGAGGAACCAGATCCCACAAAACCTGCCTTTGTCTTCAAGGAATGCTTTTTATCTGCCATTGCTACAAATGAACACAATGTAGAGCTACCTCTTTGCTTCGTTCTTAATGAAGCCAGTAGAGTTTTTCGTGCCAACCTCAGTGCTGGGCATGGCCACCACTCTTTTTGGGATAACTGTCAGAGCAGAACAGCGTTGCATATAGCCTGCTTGTGCATAAAAAGAAAAGCAAAATCTATCTCAGTAGGCTACCAAGGGTATCGAAGCATCTGAGATTCCTTAATTTATTTATCTGTGCCACCAAACAAAAGCAAATTTCAAAGCTCTTTTTTTTTTTTTTTGCCACCTGCTGATCACTTCACCATCCTTCCTTTTCCAGAGCGTTTCCACAGATACTCATATTTCTCAAGCTGGCAGCTTTCTGATTCCCAAGACTGAATAGCTGGTTATCTCAGCTTCCCATCTTATGTGAAGTTTATCTCCCTCATTTACAATAGCAAAAGCACTGTCTGCATGCACAGACCATTATCCTGGTTGTGTTGTTAAAGTTACTGTAATGCTGACTTTATTTTCTGTAACAGTTCTGAACAGAATGTTTCCTTTGAAAGGTCTCAGACCTCTATCCTCCCAGCTCCTAATCACAGTAATAACCAACCTCAAGGAGTCATTAGTGAAGACTCAAACAATATCCTGTAACAAGTCAGCTATGAAGAAATTGGCATAGTTTATCTCTTTGATTCATGTTCTTAGGAAAATAATGGCTTGCAAAATAAAGCTAGCGTTGCTCTCATGCTATACAGTATCCCTTGGAGCTGAGGCTTTCCTCCTCCACCCACTTGTCTCCCAAACTAACGTTGAATATAACTCTGCAATTGCTTACGAGACAGGGTCCGTCTACAGAAGTGACATGTTCTTAGACTGTAATGCCAGTTTATTGTACTGCTGCTTAAACTGACTCGCATACAAACCTCTTTTTGATTGCTGTAACTTGTTGCATTTTTAGATGGGCTGGGAAAATGGTATAATGATTATATTCAAATCCAGCCCATAAAGAAGGGTTTACTTTTCTGAAACGAATGGATGCAGCAAACTATGTGAACTGGGTCTGGATAAGTTCTTGGAATTGTTTGCTTTTGGTTTTGTCTTTGTGAAATGGACACTTACGCTTTGCAGGAAAGCTGATAAATAGTGTAAACTATGGCTCACCACTAAAAGACTTTGTAAAATCTCTGTGTCTGCTGTTTGGTTTGGCTTCAGCAATCAAAGGGATCGGCTTTTCTTCATTGAAAGGAGCATGCAGGTGGCTTTTCAGGTTTCTTTAAGGATTTTTTCTTCTCATTTGATGTGGTTCAGGCTCTAAACTGGGCATCAAAAGATGTGAGTTCCTTTTGCAGTTCTGCTTTAGTATCGATCAGCTTCAAGAGCAGTATAGCTTTCTCTTCTTCCCTTTTTTTCATTCTGTAAAGTGGGAATAAGGACAATTCCCCCTATAAAGCAAAAGGTAATGCTCAGCTCATTGGTGGTTTGTTTGGTTTTTTTACAAATAAAACTCTTGAGACTAGGCATGTTGAATTCCACAGCTTCAAGACATGTTAGTTTCTCTCTGGGTGAGCTGTATTGATAGAGATAAACTGTACTGTTTTGGGGAAAACTGGAAAAGTGGGAAGTTTGGAAAACTCAAGAGAGAATTCAGACAGTCATGAAGCATATCCCGTGATTCAGCTATAAGTATTATTTCTACTTGTTAACTGGGTCAGCAAATGAAATTGCCAGGCTGAGATAACCCGAGATAGTTTGCATGTTCAGGAGAGGAGGTTCAGGACTGGAAGAGAGTGTCACTTCAGAAGGTGAGTCCCACTAGAAAAGGTGCTACAGACTTACAACGTGGTTTCTTTTGTTTTGTGTCTGACTGGGGCATATATCTTTTCTCTTCAATTATATTTTGCAGTAATTTGATTCAGCCGACTACCCTGTGTTGTTCTCTATCTATATAATCAAATGGCTACTCCAATTAAGATTGAAGAGTTGGTGAAAAGCAGCCAGCTAAGCTACCCTGCCGTTGCACGACTTAAACTCCCTTCCTGCAGCTTCTCATTGGTGAGAGTCGCGGAGGGAGGTGTGTCAAGGTTAAACTGATAAAACAAGGAATCAGGAGGGGAGGTGGTTTGGATATATTAACAGTAAAACTTAGAATTAGGGACAGGATCCTCTAAAATGGGATCAGATCTAGTGATAAGAGGGATCAGGTTCAGTGATAAGAGACTGCATTCTTGACTCTTCAGTCACCCATCCACATCTAAAAGAGCAATGAAAAATTTAGTTCCCCTGAAACTGAGTTTTCAGGGCACATGTCACAAAACTAACAGCATGCTATAGAGTACACTGTTCTCGTACCAAATATAAAATGGAGAGTATTGTTCCCAGAAACCATTTTAGTGAATCTTTATAAGGTAGTTTTGATTTACCTTAATAGGCATAGAGTGAGAAGAAGCAGGTGAAAAATAAATTCCAAAATATTAATTACAGCCTTTTAGAAAAAAAAAAAATTCCTTCTCCTTCTGGAAAACTCAGAAAAAGCACATATTTAACCTGTCTTTGTAGATGCCAAGGGCTTAACGGTGCATACAGTTGTGCAGCTGCATAACCCTGGTGACTTCAGTGGGTCTGCAGGGGTTTAAAGGCAAGTGAAATACTTCTGTAATGCCTTTAGTCTTGTTCCAAGTGTTGCATACTGTCACAAGAACACAGTTCATGTTCAAGGCAGTACAAATTGTAAAAAATGGAGCACAAACCATATGGTACCTTACCTTTCGAAGATTTGCTACTTTTGTATGTGGTATCTGTCAGGTTAGCATTTTCCTATAGGTCTTCATGTAGTCAGGTTGTGATTTCTTTACTGGATAGGCAGTCAGGAAGTCATTCTGACATTTTCTTTAAATGATTGTGACTCTAGATTTGACATACTTACACTTTTCCATAATGATCTTCCTGCCACTTTGTTCCTGATTTAACAGATACCCTCATATTCAAGTCCTAAACTATGCAGCTCTCACCAAAGAGAGCCGGCTGGATTTTTCAAGTCCAATGTAACCCCAGCCTGGGGCTCGCCAGAGCTCTGCTCATACCCTTTGCCCCCCAGCACCCATGAATGGTGCAGACCCCCACATCCCTGCGCAACCCTCCAGTCCCCTTGCAGCTCAGGCTTAGCGGTGCCCCCCAACCCCAAGCCCACCCTGTTCTCCAAGCCTTGTGGTACTCGCAAACACAGCCCATGCCCTTTAGTTCTGATCTGCAGTGCCTTCAGGGAAAAATGATATATCGGAGTACTTACGTCCCAAATTGAATGTTAGTCAGATGTTAAAATGAAAGAAATATTATGGAGAGTCGGCACATCTCACTTTGGAAATAAATTACGCAAAGTACACTGGAGTGTCAGGGCTCTTGGGACCACATATGATCCAAAGATACCATTTAGAGAAGGTGATCACAACTCCGCTAGGTTTATCAGATCATCCTGGAGGAACATTAATACCCAGAAGGAGAATAATAATTAGCAATAGAAAGCTCCCGACCAATAAGTTAAACTCATTTTCCGGGGTCACTTCCTCACATCAGTAACCTGTTTGTATGTATCACTGGAGTTTATAGCAATTACCTCCTTATTAATAGTAGACAAACTTCACTAATTGCTTTTATTAATACAGATGCATTTAGTTCCTAGTACTGTACTTTCTCAGCTTAACATTTTGGTTACTCAAGTTTAGTCCACTTAAATAGTTCAGTATTATTTGATTTTACTTGCTCATGCTGTATAGTCCAGTTTTGGCACTGCCGAATTCAGGACAGGTACTTGAAAGGGCGCAGGGAATGTGAACCGTGCACTGGAGCTGCAAACCTCCAGGCAGGGAAGCAGAAGTTATGCTTCTCTGCTCATCCAGGAGAGCAGGACTTGATATGGCTATGGCCTAAGGCAACAGATCTAACTTGTGAGCTGCCAGTTCAAGTACACTGTGTCAGAACAAAAAATTCACCTACAGGCATGAGCAGAGACAACACCTAATTTTTAGGGTATGATCCTGAAAGACAGCCAGAACCCTAAGGTATTTATCTTTGTATATTTAGGTAGATATGTTTTCTGTTTTCTTCTATTTAAGGTTTTAAAGCTGAGTTCCGGGTGCAAAGAATAGCCAACAAAATATTTTATAAAATGGAACTGCCCAAATTGTTTATGGACAACAAAGACAACTCATCTGGTCAACAGTTGACTTCTTTTTTCCCTCTTTTCCAAGAGTGAACAGGGAACGGGCGGTAAGCTGGGCGGGAACAACCCAGTCACATTGCAACCACCATCTTTTCCAGGGCCATCTTTGCTCCTTCACTGTCCCTTGATGGGAGCACATACAGCCATGCAACGAGGGAAGGGCATCAGGGACGTTGGAAAGACGACAGGCAAGAGCAGGCAGCTGCTGCCACCAGAGCAGTGAACCTGGCCTACGGTGCAGCCCCTTTGGGCAGTCAGAAGTAGGCGGTGTGAGTTATTTTGGCAGCAGCCGCCCCTTCCCGGGTATTCTCTTTCTCAGAATTAGTCCCCCCACTCCTGAGAAGCACTGGCCTCCTTGTCCATGCACCCCTGCAGGGCTGTGGTGGACAGCAGGGAAGGGGCACTGCTGTGACACTGGAACGGTGGTGGCGGGCGGCTTCCTTCCACCAGTAGGCTGAGCTGCTTGAGGCTGTGGTGGCCAAGTACCTGCCAACGAAACGGCCTGATTTAACATACTTTTACAAATTCCTCAAAGACATAGTCAGTGGTTAGAGTTACTGAAAGTTAAAAGTAATACGATTTCAGGCCATCTTCAAGTCAAGATGCATGCTCAAAATGCTACTTTTAGATTATGAAACAAGAATGTATTTATTCATTTTTTACCTTTTTGCTAGTTTTGCTCTCACCCCGAGCCACTTAAAGCAACTGCTGCTGAAACTGTAATGTGCTGTTGCTTCCAGAGAGCTCTCCTGCTCTCATTTTAAAGATGTTTTCCTCAGAGGTGCTTTGTACAGAGGCTTTTCTTGACTGAAGTTCTTAGGGAGCTGGAGACCTCCGATGGATGTTAATTAGAGTTCAGTTTGCAGATGTAAGAGATTCCTTTTCTTATTTCATCTTTCTCATTGTTTTCACTGAGAACAGCTGGTAGGACTTATTTTGGGCTGAGTTACCTGTGGAATGAGTCAGCTCCTTGACTTGATGTCTTTTTGAATTAGCTTACATATACATGAAAGTCCAAATTTTGATTGGATTAATTTCTTTTGTCTTATCAAAACATAACATTATCCAGCCTTTCTGGCAAGCAGAATGTGCTGGAAAATCTATTCCATCAAGACTTTTCTTTTGTATTTTCTAGTTAAGGGTCCATGAATTTTCTGGTTTATAAATGTATTTTTGTGTGCGTGCATGTGTAACACGCATTTAAAGTCTCCTTTTCCCAGTACTTATTTCTTAACTTGAAAAAGACATGGATAACATTTTAGCTACTCCTAATTGCAAAAAATAAAAAAGTCTACTTTTACTAGGAGCTTATAGTTTATAGTTAACTTACCTACTAATTAAAGAAAATATAAACTATAGCTATATCACAGATCCTTTACAATATGTGATAAGGTAAACTGCAAGGTTTTCTGTCTTCAAGTTTGAGAGAGGAATAAAGTCAGCTACCTTTTCTGTTAACTTCTGTGGAGTGTAGCTTCTGAACAAACTCTGTCTTTGGAAAATAAGTGATGAACATATTATTGATAAATTTTGATTCAAAATTGTTCTAAAGTCATTGTTGCATTCTCTACAGAACCACAATTTGGCTGTTTATTTCATTAAAAAGAGCGTGTGCACCTGTAGTTGAGTAGATTTTTTTCAAATTCTTTAATGATACGTAACAAAAATACACGTGTAAGTGCATTCCAATGTGTACAGACATACCTTAATTCTAACGTACGTACAAAACCTCCTTGTAATTTTTCAAAGATAATTTTATTTTGACTCTCCAGTATCATAGGCTAAGGGTTGATACATGGCCATATAACTGGCCCTCAAGTTGAATTTGCGGTATCCTCTCCCATTTGCACTTTCTCCCTCACTGCAATAAGCTGTCAGTTGTAAAACCATCTCCTCAGTTCATCACTTTCCTAGAACTAACTCAACGGAGGGATGTTCGTTCTCTTTCTTGTTAGATAGAGCAGCCAGCCCTTCTCTTCGGTCTTGTGTGAATGAATGAATCCCCAAGGACAAGGGCCAGGCTGTGGAGCCGTCCCTCTTCTCCTAGGCACACGGAGGTAAAGGTGCAGAGGAGGAAGAGGAACCTGCCCCATTAACCCCTTGAGAAGACTTGATTGATTTGGAAGAGAGCAGGATTGGGGCTCTGCAGAGGTTAAGATCTGCAGAAGCGCTATTATCTGACCGGCCTTTTGGACTGTTTTCGTGCTGCGACACAATGTTTGAGTAGGCGTCATAATTATCGGTCCCCAAGCAGACACCATTGTGCAGTGAAGCCAGTTAATACAGGTGACAGTGAAATTCCAGATATTTTGGCTGCTAGAGAAGATGGTCACCTCAAGTAGCATGACCACAGGAAGAAAAAAAAAGGAAAAGGAGAACTTGAAGAGCATTTTCCTGTATATGTTGCCATGTTGCGTTTCCTGATGTGGCTCCTTACCTCGCGTGTGACGTGTGGCTAAGGCGTTGTCGTATTTCTGGGATGCTAACATAACATTTGACTGCCTTCCTCTGCATTCCTGTAATTAACTCCTGATATTAAAGCAGTTTCCATCTCTGGATTCCTCAGCAAGCTGATTGAAAGGTGGTTTAATTGCACAGCATTGCCAAGAAACATGTTAGGTGATTTCTGACTGTAGTAAGAGTTAATGTGAAGGTAATAGGAGATATCACAGGGACTAAGATTTTGCCGGCCATTAGCAGAGGTGACTTCAAAAAGCAAATGATAATTAGTATAGGTTTCACTGAACCAAGTTTCCATCTGCTGCTAGTCACTGGATTTTGAGCTGCTCTCCTGTTAAAGATTTGCATGTATTTTCCTGGATTCTTGATGGAAAGGACACTTAGGGGAAAAGGGTATAAATCAACAAATAACAATGTAACCTGCAGAAATATAAATCTATGTAGATTAATCCGTGTTTCCTAAATTGCATACTAGATTGTAATTCAATCAAAGGGTAGGGGTCTTGTGACGTTTATGAACATTTATGGATAGTATGAGCGCTCAGATTAAATGTCAAACCTGGTATTCAGTTTAGAATCACGTATTATTGTTGTTCATTAATATATAAAACCAACAATTATATCCACTGAAATCCTCAATTTAATTTTGCTCTAATCTGTCTCTGCTGTGTCAGAGAGACAGTGCAGCCTCTCTGCCCCCTCAGATCATTTACAGGGCTCCACCGAATTTCAGCCAAGTCTGCTCTTTCACCGTATTCCCCCATCACGGCACTGGCTCCATTTGGCCTCCTCTGAACTGAGGAATTCTCCAGTAAATTATTTTCATTATCTCCCACTGGGATTAAATTCTAGTTTAGATACTGCGCAGGTGTGGTGCATGCGGGAGGAGAGGGGTGACAAGACTCTGCATCACAGATCCAGTTCGCTGAGTAGATTACATATGATAAAAGCTGTGCCCTTCACTGGTTCTGTATCGGTAAAGAGTGAAAATATTTTGAGGCAAGAGCAGTCAGTTTAGGATTATCTGAATCTATTGCCAGTCCTCCCTGCTTAAAGGAGTTCATAATTTGCCTGCTCCTCACCAGTCTAGGGGCTGAAGGAATAACATGTCTCACCTTGGTAGTGCATTACATCAGAGAGATCCTAAATCACTTTGCAGAAATGGAGCAGAATTGCTGTCCCAATTTACTGCGAAGAGAAAGGCACTTGAAGCAGCTTAACTCAAGCCATTTAGTGAATAAATTGTAAGAAGCAACTGAATGCCAATTGCAAAAATGACTTTGGCACCTAAGATGTTAATTTCGTTGCAGAGCCTAAGCTAACAAAGGTAAAAGATTCTCAAGTCCCCAGGTGGCTTACAGTCACAGTTTCACTGACTTCCAATGGACTTTGACGTGAATGCCTAAGTCACTTTTGAAAATTGTAGTTAGCCTCATAAATTGATTACCTGCTTATATAATGTAACTCATATGACTGGATTTCATCATCTTAACTCCCCCTAAACAGAAATTCTTGAGTGTTTAGGAACCTTATTCCCATTAAACTCAAGGAGGAAGAGATTTCTAAGTATCCTGAACATTGAGGCCTTGCTTGTCTCTTAGTCTTTGTGATTTAAATGGAATTTATTCCCGTGGCAAAGAAAGAGAAAGTGCGCAGAATCTGGCCGCGGTGAAGCAAGGGCAGGCTTAAGATTAGCCCCTGGCTATTCTGTCCAATGGCCAAAGCAGCTTCCAAGTAATAATGATTAATTAACACTAGGAATTCAGTATGAAAAAGATCAGTGGATTCCCTTTGCTGACCCCACCAAATAGAGCCATACTGGGTTGAAAACAAACGGCATCGAGACGGGTAATTATTCTGCTTATAACACGGAGACCTGGGGAAAACGGTCAGCTTTCGTAGACTTCATTTTTTTATGTTATTATATAATAGTATATCTTGAAGAAATCTGCTGTGTTAATCTAATGTAATTAGGTTAAGTATGTCTCTAGTGACAAACAGCGCCATACGATAAAATGTTTCACCCCAGCATTTTAATGGTTCGGGTTTTGCTCATGGTTTCAATTAAGTCAGCAAAATTGCACAGGGCAGTGAGAACAGGATTTGGCCCACTTCTCTCCCGCATACGTGTTCTGCAGTTATCTAACCTGAAATGAATCATAGTTTCCTCAGACACATCTTGTTTTTCCAATACTTTACATGGCAAGTTTTGTTTTCCTGTATTTTCTTTTGAGCAAAACTGGTAATCAAGTGTCCAGACCAATTGCGATCATTTAAAAAATTACGGTGTTTCAGTTCTGGTGATTTGCCAGATTCCAGTTTGCAGCTTCTAGTATATTGTGCCTGTCTAAAATTGCCCTATAGTTTTAATTAGGTATGAAAATTTTGTTTGCTTCTTATAGCAAATTTGACAGTAATGTTGGTGTAAGTCATTACTCAGCACCTCCAGAGTCTCAGGCCATAATTTGTAGAATTCTTTGGCGTCCATGTCATCAAAGTTGCTTGATGCTTTCCCTTAAGAGAACTTGTTTTATGTTGTTTCTAACAGAGCCAAACTCTAACCACTCGGCCTAAAAATTTCCATTCTGTGTTTTTTTTCCCATGCTGGATGCCTCCTGCTTTTTTTTTTTTTTTTTCACTTTTTCTCTCTTTTTTTTTTAACTCCAGGGCTCCAAGGCACATTCTTTGGCTCAGACCTCTTGTCTCAGGTTCTTCCATGGTGTGCAACTCACTGTCCCATCTGCCCAAAACCCTGGAAAAAGTACTTCCCAACCACCAGCCGCTAACAGTTCTTCATATATAGTCCATCGCAGATGAGTCTATGGGCTTCATGGTTTACATCTTCAGGAGCAATGTAAAAAGAAAATAAGGGATACATGCTTAGCACAGGAGGTTTTTTCCACTAGGAGAACTTCCCTGTTAAAGTTCATCAGAATAATGGATTATTGAAAGTAAGGTAAATAGTGACCCGCTCTCCACAGCCTGATTTTGCCCTTCCTTTCATCTTATAGCACTTCAGCTTTTCAGTCTGGGCAGAATCCATCCTGTCATGTGTCTCATGGAAATCTTCCTTGCACGTGGGAGCAGTCAGCTTCTTTAAAGAAAAATTTGCTGTTAAACAGGGCCTCTCTAGGTGGCCTATCCAAAGGATGCTGTAAGCATCTTGTTTGCTGCCCTGCAGTTTTTATGATTCTCTCTGCTATTTGCTGTGTTTCTTCCACCTCCCTTGTGGATGATCAACTGCTAGATACACACACATGCTTTCTCTCACACTGTCCTCTATTAGGCTCATAATTCCCACAAATAATAGCTACAACTCTGAACAATTTTTCTGCCTGCTTTCCCTCTTTCCTCTCCTGTGACAGCTCCTCACTTTTCCTTCACTATCTCAACTTAGGTTTGTATTTCTCTGAATATTTTTAATTGCTTTGAGGAACAATAGAGCTAATCTCTCCCTGTAACTGGACAGCAAACAGTAGGTGAGAGCCATGTCTTGATTTAAGTACTGGAGTAGAGCACATGCATCCCATGGTCTTTGTCCACCATGCTCCTGGTCCCCTGACAGCTGTCTTTTGGAGAGCACTGTCTGGTCTGACTACCTGAATTTCTTTCAGCTTGGTGAAGAGAAGGGGGGACAGGACTGATTTGTAGCTTTGAACGCTTTGGGTGCATCTGCCTTTGTTTTCTGTGTCCAACAGGAGTGTATCTTCTTGTTACAATTGCAATCATCAGGCTTTGATTCATTTTGTCTATTACTTCATCCCAGATTAATATGTTTTGGAAAATATGCTGGCAATAAACTTTAGATACTCCATAGTAGGCTTTGGAAACTAGATCTGTAGTCTACCAAAAGTTTGCAATCCTTTAGCCATTCCACTTTCATGCGGCCATTTTTTTTCTTAGGGGTCTCAGGGTAACAAATCTGTCAAGTCCAAAAGATACTGCATTAACAGAAGGAACTAAGACAACACAATTTTTCTGTGCAGCTATTAGCCGTAATGTAAGCATCCTCAGCCCTAATAATATGCCTAACCCCTCTTCTGTGAAGGTCGGGATCAAGAACGCGAGTTCTCTTTCAGAGGCCTGTGTCATCTGGCATGACTGCTAAGAAGGATGCCATTCAAATCTGGCAGTGTTTTTGTGATAAGAGCATTTGTCCATAGGAGCTACAAGCCTATTTCACAGAGGCTGTTGAACAGCCACCAGAGGATATTTATTCTCTGCTGGCTTGGAATTATCCCAGGACCAAAAGGCTCCTAAGCCACTACCAGTTTTCTCAGCTACATAGTTTTGGGGTCAGGTAATTTCAAAACTTCCGAGATTTATGCAGTTCGTGAATTTAAAACACTTTTTATTTTTCTCTCTCCTATGGGAAGTGCTACCATCTGTGAGTCTCCTCGATCCCTGTTTTATATTGGTATTGTTTTGTGTGCTTGTTGTCACTTAATTCCCTTTTTTCTTTCTCCTTTTTCTTCTCAGATTACCACGAGCAGTTTGTGGCCTTCCTCTGAAGGAGCCTTTCCTGTCTCTTGTGTAAGTATTTATACCAAATATTTTATACTCTTCATTTATGAGTTGGGCATTTTGTTCAAGTTCCATCCGAGTCAGCCCAGAGCCCTCGTGAACATCTCTGTGGCTCCCCATGGCCACAAGACTCAGTACTGAGGTTTTATTCTAATGCAGCAGTCCAGGATTTTAATGCAATGTCAGCTTATGGGACTCGGACTTAGTTCGGTGACGTTGTGTGATTGGTTGATCTGGAATTTATATGTGCACTTCTGGATGACAATATTTAACATTTCTGTTATATTTGGGGATATACGTGTTGTGATGGGCATGATGCTCTTGCGCTCTGAGTCAGAATAAAACATACACTATTCCATGCTGTGCAAGCGTAAAACAAGTACAGAAACCAGGCAACTAGCATTTCAACCTGTCCTTGCTGAAATCTGACCTTGTGGCATAAGACCCTTCCTTACCTAGTCCTGTGTGCTCTGCTACCTAATACTGACCTGCTTTTCTTATCTGGGTAGATTAAATGTGCTGTATTCTCTTTGACATCTAACGGTATCGGGATTAAAAATCTGTTAGTGGTTTCTTTGAAAGATGTTATGTAGAGTTCTTTTCTCACATGGTCTGATTCACTTGAGTTTGGCTGCTGCTATGTAGGTAGTCAATTTGGTGACCTTTTTAATTGAAGAAAATAATATATTCATCCAGATAATTGTGTTTTTAAGACCTAGAACAGGAAGAATTAAGTTTTTCGGGGTTTAAGTTTTGCTTTTGCCTTTTTTGGGAGGATAGGGGATGGAATCTTTGGGAGAGTTTGTTTTTTATTATTTGGGTTTTAATTTTGCCAGGTTCTGACACGTGATGGTTTTGAGTATTTGGAACAAAAGTTTGCATTTTGCTGGGATTCCTTCATACATACTGGCAGTGAAATCTTGTGCTTTTAAAACAATGACGCTTCTTGTTGCAATATAAAGGGAAATATAGCACTACCACTTCATAATATTTACTATAGTTAAATAAAGACAGACCAAAGTTTTCCAAATGTCCACCAGCATTTTAAGCCACTGTTTTGGGATGTCCAAGCTGGAGCTATTTAGTGAATGCCAAAAATAATGAGGACTTTTAAATTTAGGTTTAAAACTCTATGTCCAAATATACCTAGACTTTGTGTTACTTTAGATCTTCATTCTGCAATTTAAATTCATGTTTCCTACCCGTTCAGAGAGGAAAGTAGATGGCTGTTAAAGTGCTGCCTGGAATTTAAAAAAAAAAAAAAAAAAAGCATAGCACGGTAAGAAAAATAGCTCTTTCATATTTGGGAGAGGAATTAAACCTACAAATGTATGTTCAAGTTGTGTTTTGATTGTTGGAATTTCTTCAAAGGGATGCTAAAGTGCAAATGGACATTTCATAATCTTTTTCAGGTGCATGCTGAAACAATCTAAGAGCTTTCTTTTCCTGATCCTAGACCTAAAGTATGTGACTTTAACATTCAAAGTTGACTCACTACTTTTGCGGTGCAGAAACAAACGGCACATCTCCTTCTCCCCCGCCCTGTGGGCAGAAACATGAGATACGCTGCAATGACTGCAAAAGGTGGTATGACAATGCCAGCTACCAAGGAGATGTATTTGAGCTGACCTATCATGCCTATGGTGTCCCCATATTTCTTTCCTTTCCCCTTTGCCTTTCATTATAAAGGTGTCCCAAATCTGTAATTTACAACGTGCTGTTCCAGTTTTGCTCTGATATATTTGCTACAAATAAGTAGGAGTCTATGCGCGTGCATAGCTCCCCGTGGCGATGTCAGGCCCGTGAGACGAGGGGAGCAGAGGCCCCCACAGAATGCAACATGGCTTACGTCTAATGTGACATTTATTTGACTCGGAAAGGCAATTGATTAAAGTCCCATCAGACCTTTGCCATCATGTATTATGTATTTATCCAGCAGGGGCGGTTCATAATGGCCCCTGACAAATCCTATTATTTTTGTTGCAGAACTTCATAATATCGATAAAAAGTGTTAATGATACTCCGGGATGTGAAGCGCACACTGCTTATGTTAACACTTAACAGCAGCAAAATCATTTCTGTCTGTGGCAGGGACTGTGTGCCTTCAACAGTTGCACAAAGGCACCAGTTCTTCATTGTTCTATCTCTGCGGCGCAAAGCAGGTTAGGTGGAAGATGCAAGCTGACTTCATGCTGGTGTAGGCATGTGGAAACCCAGAGCTGAAATCCCTCTCCGTCAGTGCTTTGCTGTGTGACCGCGCATACATCGTTTCCCATCTGCCTGCGTTTGTTTGTCGACCTTTAAACTGGTGTCATACACTGTCTTGCTTCTTTAAGTCAGGCTTACTCTACAGCCAAGAGCTTCTTTGTGCTCCTCCGTTCCCAACTTAGCAAGCTCCGTAGGAGCCTCACGTTACGTCAGGCACGTGCATAAAGTTTGTATTGTTTGTACTGGTTCTCTCCTTTCTCTCTGGAAGGTAGGTCCTTCAGGCCATTGATACTCTGAATTCTTCTGGGTAACAGAAAAAGTAGAATTGGAACATTTTAATGTTAGAAGCTGTTAATGGTACCTGTCAGGCATGTTTCTGATCTAGAGATAATAACTGATTTGTTCTGCCCTCTACCTCAGTACCTGGTGCTGGGCTCTCTTCTCATATCCCTGCCCACAACCTGCCAATGATTCAGAGTCTTCTTCCTCCCCCAGGTTACACACATGTCTGTTTGACTATATGGCATCAAGGTTTTGGATGTGGAAGGATTTCATGGATCTGTCCCCCAAATTATATTCCCCACTTACGAGGAATACAATTAATCTCTGTTCCACTTGAATGTCCTCACAAGTTTGAGAGAAACAGGTGGATTCTTTGTCAAAAATCTACCTTTTCATGGAAGAAGAGTCTTCCAACCAGTCTTGAGCCTTTCTATCGTATTGTCAACAGTGTGTAACAGTCTCAACAATACTAAGATGCTTTTTAGCAACATAGGTAGCTACAGTAGGATAAATGACTACAGCAGGGCACTTCTTTTACTTCCAGAGCGCTACCGGTTCAGATGGAACCTGTACAATACTGAAGAGTTTTCCACTGTTAGCAAATCAGAAAGACACCAAAGTGATCCAAATACAAAGAAGCTGCAGGACATGTTAACCTAATTCCGTGAACATCTGTCCATTTCCTTGAAATAGGTTTCTGATGTAACTGGGTTGTACTGAACTCCAACATCATTCCTATTAGATTCAGCACTGATTCTAATCCTTGTTATTTCATCTTGTTAATAAAAAAAAAAAAAAAAAAAAAAAAGAAGAAAGAAAAAAAGTGCCATTTATTCCTCAGCTTCATGAAGACATATTCGGTCAAGTAATGATGACCTAAGGGAAGCTGAACAGCATCTTACTGATCTCATCATAGTTATGAGAACCATCCATCATATGGTCAGTGATTTGTATGTCAAAAGACACCCAGCAGTATTCCAGCCTGCCAGTTGCCAGTTTCTGAGAATATGTATTCACTTTATCAGACATGATGATGCTCAAATAGTCTTTGTTATCTGTATGTGTGTCCCTGCTGTTGGTACTTGTTCACCACCAAACTGTTGTCTGATAGCACTCTGAACCATCATCGTGAAACAGCGACTAATTAGCACCATCTGAATCCCCTTATTTGGTTAGTGTGCTTAGTATTGTTTTGCAGATGAGGAACAACAACAGTGATTGCTACATCAGGAACAGGGAGGAGGCATCTTTTCTCAGGTTTCTTAAGAAGCTCTCTATTACTTCAGAGGAGTATAATAACCTCCAGGTCAAGCTTATTCATGAATCAAAAATGAACATTTGCAAAATGCCAAAAAAGTCTAAGTGTAGTAAGCCTTATGTTTACAACAGCTTTCAAGAGTTAGCATTTTTCAAGAATTATCATAATTAATGTAATAAATAGACGTGCAAATTATGCAGAAGAATCAGTTGATATGTTTCTGAAAATGAGGAGTTGTTGGAAGGGAATGGTCACCTACACAGCAATCGGAGACAGGAAAGGGATATTATTTCCCCAGCTTTTATGTGTCTCCTGAAAGAAGGGAATGTTCCAAAAAAGAGAACATGGGCAGAGGCCCTTTATTTGGCATTCGCAAATGAGAGAAATGGTGAAACGGGCTCGAAATAGCAGTGGAGCAGAAATTTTCCTCTGATGTGTTTATAGAAATCAAACTGTATAACTGGAAATGCACCTCGGGATGAATGTTCTTGAACAAGTGCCACAACTTTAAGCTTTATTCTTTATCTGAAGACATAATCATCAAATGGACTTAAGCAATAGCTTTACATGGGGAAACAAACCCCAAACTTATTTAAAACAAATCGGACAAAGTTCATGGTTTTGTTCTAAAACATCTTTAATAAAAATAGACCAAATATCCAGAAAACCAGAGGAGCAGCCAGGTTAAAAAAAGGGCAAAGTTAGATACTAGTTTTTCATTCAAGCATTACTTCAAGTCTTAACATTCAAATTATTTAGCAAATAATAATGGCTGCCCATAGCTGTGAAGTTGATGTGTGGATTACAACAGGGGCATGTATGCAACCTGCTTTCTAATTGCAAAACCTACAAGATATCCACTGAAGTTGGATGAGATTGAATTTAAGATTGGCCAGCGTGACAGCTGAAAATGTCACACCTTCCTGCCAATATGCTTGCTAGAGATCTTTTTGTTCTGAGTTATTTTTCATCTACTTAGTGTAATACAATGTATTGACTGTTAGCTTTTTTTGAACTATAATAGATTACAGCAGAAAAAAAATGGGCTTTAAAGTAGACAGTTCTAGGAGCATAATATTTTAGATTTAGCTAGGAAAAAAGAAAGGGACAGAAAGAAAATGCAGTTGTTCGGTGTGCTTTTACCCCACACTGGCATAATTTAATATATTTGGATGGAAAAGACCACCTTGCTGAATCAGTAGCAGCATTTCCTACAGCAGTTTGAACACCAGCCATCAAAATATTAAGACAGTCCAGTTTGTTAGGTCTGAAATTGCTGTGCAAAATGGCACAACTATGGAGCATAGCAGAGTTTTTCAGAATATTCCCTTTGCGGTTATGGTAAATTATCTTCCAACTTCGGCAAGCACATTGCTATTCTACAGTTGTATCACAAATGTCTCTATTTCTTTTCTGAAATGTGTTGTCAATCCTTCTCCTTATGCAGAAATCCTTTTTGATGCACCCTGCTTTAACATTACGTTGTATACCTGTCTCCATGAAAGGTACACACCAGATATAAGGTAAAAATGGTACCAAGAGCAAGTAGCATTAGAGGAGTGGTTACTATAAAACTGGATATCCAGAAACAGGTGGTTTCCCAAAAGTCACCTCTTGATCAAAAGGTCATAGATTTGACTGTTGAAACTGGCACTGAAATATGAATACTCACAAAAGTCTAAGTTCCAGACCACGGCTCAATATTCATGCTGAAAGTCCTATGTGTGGGACACCATGATTGAAAATGAGCTTCTAAGACTATCTCCTCCATCTCCTTTTTCTCTCCGCCGCTCCCACTTAAAAAAGGAATGCCGTGTAGTTTAACTGTGTGCCAATACACAGGTGGACACGTCAAAACATGTGTGATTGGTCTTCAGGCCATGCTTCCTGAAGGCTCTTTTATCTCTTGGTGGGAATGGGAACTCTTAAACATAAAAGATTCTCAGTATATTAAGAAATAATGTTTTCTTCCTCTAAAGTTCTTGTTCACTGCTGCTTCTTTCCATCATTTTGGGTAATATCATGCTGAATATGGTTCACAAATTCAGCCCCCCAGGTAATATTTTCATTTCATATGTTTGCATGTTCAAAATACTAGATTTTTGCACACCACCGAAAGCAAACGCTTTTGGATTTGAATAGATCTTGCTCTCTCCCATTCCGTCATATTGAGTTTTAAGTTTAGTGGAATAGCTGTATCAGTTTTCTGAGTGCTGTTTTCTAATGTTTTAGCTTCTTAAGCATACGCTAAACAGCTTGATTTTTCAGAGACAAAATTGGAATCCCAACTTCAAATGGCATACAATTTAAAGGTATTCATGCTTCACCCAATCACCAAAGTAAGGATCAGTTGCAGCATTTGGGTCTGGATGTGTGTTTAAATTTCATATTCATCTGTGTTCATTTATCCTGGATGTCTGTAAAAGGCATTAATTGAATTTTACTTTTTTCAGTAAATCCACTTTTACATAAAAGACAAAAATTAATGTGTTGCATTCTGGATGCTCTGCAATATGCACTGAAGGTTGTGAAGGAAACCTCCTATGTGTGATCAGCATATAACCAACCCCAGAGAATGATGTGTTTCAGAAACTGTTTTTCAGTTTTTGCACTTAAATCCTTCGAGTTTTGGTTTCTAGTGCAAATTTCTTGCGTGGACGTCCATGCATTGTTAGCGTGGTCTAGTTACAACGCTAAATAATTAAATTCTGCCACAGAAGACTAAAATGAAAATACAGCTTTTCTTCCGGTGAACTTAAATGGAAAGGTAACATTTTTAGTTGTTGAGATACCTGTAGACTGAGGCATGCCTCAGGGAAGATTGTCAAAAATCCTGGTTTTTTTCTGAACTTGTTGAAAATATGCTGGCAAATCATTTCATTTGGAGCCTGCAAATTAATCTCGCATTGATACCTTCTACTGTGATTTCTGTGGCACCGTCTTCACCTTCCATCCTGGCACGGCTGTGGTTTGATGCGTGTCATCCTGGTACATACAGCGTGCTGGTGCACTGTCGTTGCCTTGATAGCGGTCAGCCCAGTTTGTCCTATTGAAGAAATTCACGAAATGTCATAGTCTGAATAGATCAAGAAAAGCATGTAACAGGTTCAGGGAGGAGCAATGCTTTTGTAAGTCCTTTTGCTCACCAAGTATTTCTCCTCCGCGTCTTATTCCAGCAGCATTTTGCTGGGAGGCAGGGTCCAGCATTCAAACGAGATCTAAGGCATTCAGCAAGCAGATTTGTAGATGAATGGGCATCCTGTTCTGGGAATAAGAATATTTTAAAAGCACAAAAGTGAACTAGGTGTTTCGTTCAACTGTACAAGTAAACTGCTGAGAGAGCTGTAGCATCTGTGAACTTCCCAAAGGACAGAACCATAGAAATAACATGGAAACATTACAGGTGAATGAGGCCTAGATATCGTTAATGAGCAATTTATTGAAGCTGATTGATCCTTTTATGGCTGTTAAGCACGCTCCCACTTTTTCCTACTCTATGCCCCCTCCCTTTGAATTGCCTCACAAAGAAATGTTGCCCAGTCCCCCCAAATCTTATTAGTTAGAAAGTGCTGTTTTGTTTAACTAAAGAAAATGTGGAAATGTAGCCGCCTGCTTGCCAATAATTCTTCTTTCACCACTGCCCCATCTCCCCTTCAGGTAAGCTTTTGCTGACCTTACAGTCCTATTGCAAATCTCCGTCTTAACTCATAATTTCCCTTGTGATACTGTATCAAATGCTGTACTGATAGATTAAATTTACTGCATTTCCTTTGTCGGGATAATCAGTTATCTTATCAAAGAAAGTTATCGGGTTAGTCTACTACAATCTACCTTCGGCAAACTCACGTTGTGTTTTATCCCATTTTCCATTTACCTACGTGTCTCTCTCATTATTTTTTCCTTCAACATTTGCTGTACTCATGCTATTGAAGCTCCTGATGTTACATCAACATCAAACAGGTGTAAGTGAGATCAGAATCAGTTTCAATGCGCTGTAGCACAGCCTTGCAAAAGCCTATTCATTCTCACGTCTGCAAAGTGTTAAGTTCTCATCTGACAGACAAATAAAATACCGGGGTTTATTTTTCGTTGTCATTAGAGCAAAGGGCAGGTGAGCTGATTTTGAGCCGTGGCTGGTGAATGTTCACAATGATTTGCAAAAGGGTTTCTAGAGATAGAATCAGAGACATCTACCTGCACGTGAGGGTGGTTGGGCACTTGCATTAGCAAAACCTTAATGTATGTATCAGTAATGAAAATCTTAATTAAGAACGCTGCATCATTGTCCATGAACACTCTTTCTTTCTCTGTGTGTGAAGTCCTTTGTGTATTGCAGCATCTACCTGGTCCAGACAGACGGGGCCCTTGAAGAGTGTGTCTGGCAGATCTTCCCTTGATTATTAACAACTAGCAAATGGCAAACTCTTACTCTTCTTTTGTCTCGACACTGATGCTCAGAATAGTAGAACATACAGCATAACTTACAGCTTCTTTGGATTTTTTCTATTGCTTTTTCCACCTCATTATTATATTGGTGGGTTTCAAAATCCAGTAGCATTGATTAGAAGTTGCCAAAATGTGCACAGACACCTTTTTACCCGATAGTATACCTTTTCCTTTAGAAACAATACACTTGTCTAGGCCATGTTCTGTATGCACAAAAAGTATGCTAATGGGATGTGAAGACTGAGATTTTAATCTCCCTAAACTCAGGAAATTTAGAGTTAAGGTTCCCACAGCAACCTTACCTCTGCCCCTTGCTTACAATAGGATCTCTTGCCGTATGATCCCGAGCTGTGGGCTTACCAAGGCAGATAGGACAGAGAGAACGCAGTGTGATGGGTAGGAACTGCTGAGTTTTTTCCCTGTAATTGTATTCCAGTGAGGTTTTGTTTGTTGAGCACCGCCTATACGTTTGATGTGGTTCGAAACACATTCAGAGAACCTCTCAAAGTAATGGACATACAACTGAGTTATAGGTGTACTGATAAAAGCACAGATAGTATAAGGTAAGGAACAGTGTATGCAAGCACACACACACACAGGCACACACACGTTTCTTTGTGCAAAAGCCCATCAGAGTTATATATTTTATTTCAGATGAGTCGGACTGTGTTCTCAGATTCACTGTCATGTCACTGACATGGATGGCTTCTGCAGACACACACCTGCACAGTAGGAGGATGTGTCCCAGGAAAGGCAAGAGCAGGAGGTTACTGCTATTTACTTTGAATGAGACACAGCTATGGGGTCTCTTCTTGTCTGTACAGATCAGCGCAGTTGAGCCCCATATAGAAATCTACACACGCAGTACCTTTCCTTTTGCAGAAATGTTACATCTTTAGAAAGAGTTCCTCCAGCCTGACGGAAGAGTCCTTACTGAGGCCAGTGGTTTGCGTGAAAAAGTAGATCATGGCATAAAATCCACATATGCCTTTACGTTGCCATATAAAAAAACAGATCTGAGAATGAAACCCATGTAGTTCAATAATCAATCAGACTACAGCTCCTGTTTCAGCCACCATTAATATTCTCAAAGCCAACACTTACTCCACTAAGACATCAAAACCTGAAATACTCCAAATTAAATTAAGTGTTTAAATTAAGTAGATGGTTGATTCTTATCTGCTTGGTGTCATGTCAGTGTATTTCTGTCTAGGAAGAATATAACTGAGGAATCATCTCCAGTCAGATTTGATGCTATTCTATACCGAAATGCAAAGATGCAACAATTAAAACTGTAGAAGTATGCAATGCCAAATGGAGTTCAGAATCTTTGTGGAAGGCCACGGCCATCTCGGTGGAGTGCCACATATTGTGGGCAAGGGGAAAGGGTACAGTTGTCCCACCTTAAGTGCTAGTTCCAAGTGTTTTACAGAGTACGTAATTGTAGGTCTGTACTAGTAGTTGAAGCATGATCTTGAAAGCAGACCATGCCACCTACACGTTTTCTGACCTTATTGCCAGCTATTAGCCTGCCAACTGTTAAAACTCAAGGTAACTAGCCCGGGCTCGGAGAAAGCGGCCTTGAGCCACCCATCAGAAGACAGGGCTGAAGAGTGTGTGGGTCCAGCAGTTGCCAGTCTCTCCGGAGCGCATGAAGCTGAGCTGGGTCTTGTGAAAACACCAGGCTAAGACCTTTAGCCATGCTCCTCAAGAGTGCATGTGCGTATGCAGAGTGCACTGTAGGCAGGTCTGAGACTGACAGGTCTGAGCCAGCTCTCATTGTAAACACTGTCCCCCGGTCCTCCCTGTTGCAGCTCAGTCACACATTGCAAAAACAGTGTCTTTTTTTCTTTGCTTTTTTCTTTTTTTACTGGCCATTTACCCGATAGAGCGTCTACAGCTAGAAAACTGTAGCTCAGTGTCTGGGAGGATCTTGAAGAAAAGAAAGATATTTTAATATGGTAATAACCTTGTTATTTCAAAACCAAATGGTTTCAAACATGGCAGTGCTGCTACTTCTCTTTCAGGACTATGTACGTGTCAAGTTTGATGTTTTAAAACAAAGCTGTGTTATAATTATACAAGCGTGTTTAAGAAAAAAAGGCTTATGGAAAACTTAACAGCTGGAAACTGTTTTTTACATACTTGGATGACTCAAAAACAGCTGAATGGGTTTTTGCAAAGCTTTACCAAAAATGTCATTTCTGGATTGAGACAAGGCATGAGAAATATCTGCGGAAAAGGTAACAGTTTCAGAAAGGTATAAGCAAATATAGACAGAGATTATTTAATTCATCAACTTCCACTGTACAGTCATTAATGTAATGCTATAAAAATAAACGAATTCATACTTATATAGTTTTTCAAAGATTTCAAAGATGTGTACTAGACTTTAAGGAACTAAGCTTTGTAGCTGTGAGTTAATCAAATATTAATATTTATATTTCATCGGAGTATCTCATATTCAAACAGAAAAACAAAGACACAGAGAAAGGTACAGGGCTTACCAGAGTTTACACAGAAAGAGGTGACCACGTTTAGCAGCCGTGCCTTTGGATCGCTCAGCTTGTGCAGCGTGGCTGCATTCTTGGGCACGCTCGGCATCGGGGAGCTCCCGGCTCCTCTCACTCTCTCTGACTCCCATTTCAGGCACACCCAGCTTGCGGGTGAAGAGCTTCACTTGCACTCATGCGCTGGGCACAGTACTCAGCTCCCTCTTTTCTCTTTCTCACTTCATTCCCTGTCGTGGTTTGACCCCAGCCGGCAGCTAGAACCACGCAGCTGCTCGCTCACTCGCCCAATTTGGATGGGGGAGAGAATTGGAAGAGTAGAAGTGAGAAAAAAAAAAATCGTGGGTTGCAATAAAGACAGTTTATTAGGTAGAGCAAAAGCCGCGCACACAAGCAAAGCAAAACAAGGAATTCATTCACTGCTTCCCATGGGCAGGCAGGTGTTCAACCATGCCCAGGAAAGCAGAGATCCATCACGCGTAAAAGTTACTTGCGAAGACAAATACCATCACTCTGAATGTTCCTCCTCCCTTCTTCTTCCCTCAGCTTTATATCCTGAACATGACATCACTTGGCATGGAATATCCCTTTGCTTAGTTGGGGTCAGCTGTCCCGGCTGTGTCCCCTCCCAACTTCTTGCGCAGTCCCAGCGTACTCACTGGCCGGGCGGTGTGAGAAGCAGAAAAGGCCTTGACTGCTTAGCTACAACCAAAAACACCGCTGCGCTGTCAAAAGTATTTCTCATCCCAAATCCAAAACATAGCACTATGCCAGCTGATAATAAAAGAAAGTACCTCTATCCCAACTGAAACCATGACATTCCCAAAGGCAAAGTCTGCCAAATTCTGCCTACTGTGATCGTGAAGCTTGACTATACTCAAGTATCGCCCCCAGTTACAAGTGTGCATGCGCTCCTCCCCCAGCGGTCCTGAGGGCCCTCAAGATGAGAGACCTGTCACCAGGGACCTATTCTGGGGTCTTATTCAGGGCACAGTCCAATCTATAACTCGGTAACAATCGTTCTACTGTTTGAAACCCCAGTCAGTGAATAAATATGATTTTACTGCTGCTTGGTTTGGATGTTGAGCTATATTAGCGGAAACTGCTCTTCTTTCATACTGAATTTTGTTTCAGGGCGGTGTGTGTGAAAAATAACACAAATAGGAGTATTTTTGGATGATCATACTGAACAGTCAGCAAGAAGAAAAGTACAGTATGGTGAAGGGAAATCTGTTTGTAGTAAAAGCAATATAAGCTTGTGGTTTGCTAACGGGACTGAGACATGAATTTTCACTTTAACCCTAGCCATAAAACTCCCCCCGATGCCGAGGAAATCACTTGATCTCCAGTCGTTGTACCTCAGTTTCTTCCTCTCTAGATTAGTGGCAATCATGACCCAGCTCACCAGAATACCATTCCTCTTGAAGTTCAGTTATTATCAGAGGTTTTGGAGAGATGCTTTTCTAACCTAACAAGCCCACTCCTTGTCAACGTTCAGAGTGCCATTGTCTTACTTTCCCGATTAAACGGGCTTTTATGGCTTTCATTCTTTTTAGCTCGGCAGAACCACGCTTTCTGGGAGGGAGAGCAAGACTCGGTATTGTCTTGTATATTATGCAGGAGATTTTCAGTAGCAACTCCAGGTTAGGAATTCAGTGCTGGTATTTCAGTGGGACATAAATAACATTTCATTTTCGAAGCACAGCTGATCTGAGCTCCTTGAGAAATGGTAATCATGAGACAGACTTCAGCTTGCTGTTTTTGCAGGCACATTTGCAGTAGCCCCAGATTTAGTTAGATTTAATCTGTGCACCTAACCTATGGATTCACATGAAGAAAAAACTTGAATTTAGCCAGCTAGGAACACCTAACTGCACAAATACCCTCAGCACAGCAGGGTGCCATCGATCTTTTCTCAGCTTTTCGAAAGCTTTAGCTGTGTGCTCTACATATTGACCATCTTTCTCATGAAGGGCCTCAGTTTTGTTTTACCTTTATCACTTCCCCTTTGAGTTGTCTAGTGTTGCAAGTGGTTCTCACAAGAAGCTGTCCTTGTACTCCTGCCAAAACCAGAATCATAGCCTAAACCAGCCTCTAATTGGGCATTGGAAGGAAACGATGATGCTCTTCTCATTTTGCTTGCAGCATTACTTCCTTACCTCACAAATAGTTTTCTTCTCCGCTATTGCACTTAAGTGTTTTGCGATTCTCATGCTGAAAACAATTCAAATGCCGAGCAGTGGTGTTAGGCATCTCTCTCCTTCTTGTATGTATGTTTCCTATGGACCAGAAAGTGCCAGCTTCATGGATCTTCTTATCAGAATGCATCGGTTCTTGCGTTCCTGAGTCAGCTTTTAGATTGTATGATTTTTGAATATTTGTTGACTAGAGGATATGTTGAGACAACTGGATAAAGAATAAGAGGAGAAGAATGAATAAAAGGCAGAAGTCAGTGAGTTGGGGAGTCTGTTGGAGATAAATCCTTCCCTGGAGCAAGTTACATCCTGTAAGGCCCAGGGCAGTTTGAGTATAAGGGGGTTGCAGTCTGGCAAATTCTCTCTGCTTTCCTGCTAACTATTATGAACAGAACTTATGAAAAAGCCACAACAGACCTTGAAACACAATTGCATTTCGACTCTGAAGTAGGAGAAGCAAACTTAAACCTAGTAAGCAGTCCTAGAAAGAAAGTATTTTCCATTATAGTCCATACAAGAATCAGCATCATTTAAATAGCACAGGTGCATATGGGAGGCATTTAGGAAGCAACGGAAACTTCGCAGCATCCTCTTTGCTCCCACTCCACTCCAGCAGCCTTTTGTTCTTCAGCGTAGCTGCCTTTGCAGGACTACATCTTGAGCTGTCGCCGTTTTTGGCTGAAAGTTTTCAGGCTTTGTCACTGAAAAAAACTATGGAGAGAAAACAATGAAAATTTTTGTTTTCTCGCCTGATTGAAACAGCAAGATTGGTTTGGCTGTTTTTGCGTGAGCGGCAAGGCAGAAAGTACAGCCTCTCCATTTTAAACAACGTAACTGTTTTACAACCCACTTTGCACAAATGGAGCCATGGGGGCAGGGAGGACAGGTTGTGAGAGAAACAGGCTGCAAGGATAAGAAATCCCATCTCTTGCACATCTTCAACAACAATGTGATCCTTTGATACTCCATATCCACGAAGTTTTGTTGAGCTTGCACGGCAAGGTTGTTCTACCTGTGTATGTGTGGCCCACCTGCATGTACGTGCTGTTTGTGAACCTTTCCCTCCGCCCATTTACAGTTTGCCTGGGGATTTAGCAGTTTTGCAATCTCAGAGAAGTCTGGCTTGTCAGATGTAGCGTTAAATGAAATTGGTTTGTATTGCAACAGGATTGGTGGGAGGATCAAAGTCTTGGTATAAAATAAAAGGAGTTATTTGGCTTCTGTCTGCTGAAACGTTTCTGTTTCCCTCCATTTTTTTTCATTAGTGTATTAATCTTAAGCTATTGAGTTCTCGAGGAGTGAGCAAAACATTGTACCAAAACAGTTATTAAAGAGAGGATTGCCTCTTCAGTTACTGTGAGAAGGGGTGCATGTTGCTTGTACGAAGGGTATGAGAAACTGTGGGGGTTTTTTAAGGTTAATCAACATTTCGCTTTAAAATCAGAGGCACATATGTAGACAACACGATATATCTGATAATTCTAGCTTACCCTGAAAAGCCTGTGGTCAGCTAGAAATTTGGCAGATTGTCTCTCAGGTCAGGAAGTAGTTCTGGTTTACAAATTTAAAAGCCAAAATCTGTTTTAGTATTTCTTAAATGTCAAAACAACCTTCTGACCTTGAAAATTACTTTCTCTGTATACTTTTTGTGCTTTTAGGTAAAAAACAGGCCTTTTTCTTAGTGAAATATTGTAGCCTGTTAGTCATCAAATCTGAGAATTTAGAGAAGGGAAAGTGACATTAAGTCATCTTTTCTTTCCCTTTGCCAGTGCAAGAACGGGCGTCATTCATGTCAATGGCAGCTGGAGGGAAAAAGACTTGCTAACCTTTAACTATGCTTCCAGTTTATTTCCATAATGTACGCTGTATCTTCTCGGCTGCTCAGTTCTCCGTCTGCAGCATTTCAGACCTCATAATAATAATAAAAATAATACGTGGGAGGACAAGTTTCTCTGTTGTGCATCAGAAGTGACCTTCAGTGCCTCAATTTTGGTCTGTCCCCATCTAAGCACTGCAGGAACGTAAAGGGCGTATTTAGTGCGGCTCGCCAATTGCACACTTCCATAACCCAAACTGATTGTTCCTGACCCTTAATATGATCGGCTGAACTTAAAAGTGACATTTGAGCAGCCCGTTTAGTTTACATATCTCCAGTATTCTCCTTTTCTGTAAAGTCGTTTTGCCACTTCCGGATGTTTGGTGGTTTTCCCTCCTCTTCATCCCTTCCTTCATCCCTTCTCCATGCACCTCTTCTTCTCACTCTAGCTTTTCCTTTTAGAAAGTAGACATCTGTGTGATGCCCCTGTTTCCAACAGAGCAGAAGCAACCTGTGGTTCTGGCTGTGAATGAGAAGCAGCATGGGAGGGAGCAGTCTGAAGCCCTAGGACCAGTTGTTCCCTGAGTACCCTGACCCCTGAGCTAGAAGACAAGGATGGGGAGAAGAATGAAGCCCCTGTAATCCAAAGGGAAATGGTGAGGGACCTGCTTCAGCACCTGGAGGTACACAAATCTATGGGGCCAGATGGGATCCACCCAAGGGTACTGAAGGAGCTGGCAGAAGTGCTCACCAGGCCACTTTGCATCATTTATGAGCAGTCCTGGATAACTGGGGAGGTCCCAGCTGACTGGAGGTTGGCAAATGTGACACCCATCCACAAGAAGGGCCGGAAGGAGGATCCAGGGAACTACAGGCCAGTCAGTCTGACCTCGGTACCTGGGAAGGTCATGGAATAGATCATCCTCAGTGCCATTACACGGCACATGCAGGAGAACAGGGTGATCAGGCCCAGTCAGCATGGGTTTGTGAAAGGCAGGTCATGCCTGACAAACCTGATCTCCTTCCATGATAAGGTGACACATTTAGTGGATGAGGGAAAAGCTGTGGATGTTATCTACCTGGATTTTTGCAAAGCTTTTGACACCGTTTCCCACAGCATTCTCCTGGAGAAGCTGGCTGCTCATGGCCTGGACAGGTGTACTCTTCGCTGGGTAAAAAACTGGCTGGATGGCCGTGCCCAGAGAGTGGTGGTGAATGGAGTTAAATCCAGTTGGTGTCCAGTCAGAAGTGGTGTCCCCCAGGGCTCGGTGCTGGGGCCGGTTCTCTTTAATATCTTTATCAATGACCTGGAGGAGGGGATTGAGTGCACCCTCAGTAAGTTTGCAGATGACACTAAGCTAGGCGGGCGTGTTGATCTGCTTGAGGGTAGGTTGGCTCTGCAGAGGGATCTGGACAGGCTGGACCGATGGTCCGAGGCCAATGCTATGAGGTTCAACAAGGCCAAGTGTCGGGTCCTGCACTTGGGTCACAACAACCCCATGCAGCACTACAGAATTGGGGCGGAGTGGCTTGAAAGCTGCCCGGCAGAAAAGGACCTGGGGGTGTTGGTGGACAGCCGGCTGAATATGAGCCAGCAGTGTGCCCAGGTGGCCAAGAAGGCCAACAACATCCTGGCCTGTATCAGGAATAGTGTGGTGAGACGGACTAGGGAAGTGATCATCCCCCTGTACTCGGCACTGGTGAGGCCCCACCTCGCGTACTGCGTTCAGTTTTGGGCTCCTCACTACAAGAAGGACATTGAGGTGCTGGAGCGTGTCCAGAGAAGGGCTACAAAGCTGGTGAAGGGTCTGGAGGACAAACCTTATGAGGAACGACTGAGGGATCTGGGGTTGTTTAGCCTGGAGAAGAGGAGGCTGAGGGGAGACCTTATCACCCTCTACAACTACCTGAAAGGAGGTTTTAGAGAGATGGGAGCTGACCTCTTCTCCCTGGTGACAAGTGATAGGACAAGAGGAAACGGGTTCAAGTTATGTCAGGGGAGGTTTAGATTGGATATTAGGAAGCATTTTTTCACTGAAAGGGTTATTAAACACTGGAATAGGCTGCCCAGGGAGGTGGTGGATTCACCATCCCTGGAGGTGTTTAAAAAAAGGGTAGATGCGGTACTTAGGGACGTGGTTTAGAAGTGTTTTTTTTTTTCAGGGTAGTTTAATGGTTGGACTTGATGATCTTAAAGGTCCCTTCCAACCTCAGCAATTCTATGATTCTGTGATTCCATGATTCTCTCTCCCCTGGCAGTGGAGCATGATACATCCTCCCTGTTCCCAGGCACTACTGCTCTGCACAAAATTGACTTCAGATCCTTTTGGTTCTGATGTGATGAACCTCCAAACTTCTTAGGGTGTGAGTTCTGGGCCTCTTCTACCTCAGTTATCATAGGATCTAATGTTACTGCATTCTCCAAGACTTTCTGCCCGAGGAGTTGCAATTACTATGTAATTGTTAATGACTTTAATTTTCCGTGGATTTCTGTGAAGTAGGGAGGTCATATTTTCAGCACAGAGCTGCGGAGGAAACTGAGGCACAGGATGGATAGCTTCTTGATTTAACAACACCTGAGCACAAATTTCTTTTAATTTAAGGGTCATTTTAAGAATTTTTCTGAGAAATTGTTTGATATGTCTGCCTCAAGTAGTCTGCTGAAGAGAATTTTAAAAAGAACCGTGTAGTCTTTATAGCAATCGATTAACTAGATACTGTTGTTACATAGAGAGGGGGAAACCGAGACATAGCATTTGCTTAAGGTCATACAACCTGATCCTCACAGAGTTAAGCAACTTTCTTTTCGTAGTCTTTTTTGGTTATATTCCTTCTTTTGTCCCTGTAGTTATCATTTAAAAGATTGAACAAGGCTCTTTGGAGAAGAGATTAAATTTGGAGGTGTTGGCTGTAGTGTTCCAAGGTGATGGTTATTCCGACAGTTTACAATGTAGCGTTATGAATTATTAAGTATATTAAAATGTTAAAAAGTAATACCTGCTCAGTGATATGCCAACTAAATATAGAGCAAACACCTACTACTGATCTGTAGTTAAATTATTTAATCTAGAACTAATCTACCATTCAAACCAGTTTTGAAAATGAAATAGTTCTATCACTGAAAATAATTAATTGTTCAAACCCATAGGGCTAAATCCAGCAGTGACCTAAATGATAGAGAATTACACATCGGACACAAGCATGTGGGAAAATAAGTAGCAAAATAATACCTGTTGCCTCGGTTCACTCTTATCCCAGCCAGTATCACGCACTTTGGTAGGGCTTTTTCCTGTGCTGGCTTTGCCCCGCACTTCCTCCTTCCAGCATTTGAGTTCCAGCACTTTTATGGCCACCTCACAGGGAAAGTTGGTAGATGTTTGCATTATCTTTGCCCTGCATCCATTTACACCCATTCTGCGGCCTGGCCTGGGCTTGGGCCATGGCTGGTCCTGCTGAAGAGCTTGGATCGGTAGGTCTGGCCCCACGTTCAGGGAGAGCAGCTGCCTGCCAGAGCACTCCCAGTGACCTCCGCTGAATTGCTACTGATTCACCCAGATGTACAAACGAGCAGATCTCAGGCCAGTCACCTCGGTGATGAAGTGTTTCCAGCATCCAGTTTCAGGAAAAATAGTGAGTCCCTTTGAAGAAAAAGAAAAAAAATCTTTTTTTTTTTTTTTTCTCTCTCTCTCCAAACGCCTCCACAAAGCAACATGGGGGAAAGAAGGAGAAGAGCAAATATTCAACAGGAAATTTTTTCTTCAACCTTCTTGAAGAAAAAAAGTTCCCCCCCAAATCAAAACAAGATGGAGCCCTGGAGCCCCACCTGCTGACTTGAGGAAACCGAGAGAAGAAAGGGAAGATGCCTGGTCCTGTGCCAAGCATTCAGCGCTGGGCTTGTAGCACTGTGATGTGGCACTTAAAGCTCTAGGGGACCTGGAGCCAGCGTTACAAATGCAACAAAAACTCTCATGAAAACAAGCCTCTTAACAGCGTGTTGAGCTGGTCTGCGATGGCCTCAGGAAATCCCCCTGGCTAGACAGGGCCTTTTTATCCACTACATTGCTCTGACTCAAAGAGAAATCTCCTGTAACCTCCTTGACCAGAAACTGAGCGTGCCTGTAGTCTGCAGTGTAGGGCTTTGCAATTTCCTTATTTTCAGTTAATAATTTCCCATCTCGTGCTCTGAAGAAGTCTACCCTACCTTTCTTTGCTGTCTCATTGCATGCAGGGCCCGACGCTGCCAGCATGTGGCATGTCCTCAGTCATCGGGCTTCCCACCCTCCTTCCTTTGTGGTGGAATCCTTAGCTGATGTAAACTGGCCTAGGGCCATTGATTTGAGCGGGGATTTTCACTGGTTGAGCACTTGGCCCTTTGATTCCCAGAGAACTACTCGTTTTTAATAGCACCACGACTGACGCCACGTGTTTTCAAGGCACAGGACCATCTACAAGCGAATGCTTGCGTATTAATTACAACAAAGAGCAAATCTACTTGACATTTGATTTTGTTTTTCTTGTTTCCTTGCAAGCTTGAAAATGAGCTGCTTTTGCCAAAAAAAAAAAATCAAAATGCATTTCACACCTTTTTTTTTTAAACTTGAAATAGGCCCCTTGAAAAAACTGACATGTTAAACACCAGCAAGAAAATGATTATTTGGACATATGGCTCCTCTTCCTGAACTTTGCGGAGAGGTTAGATAACGCTGTTTCACATCTTAAAAGACTAGACTCCTGCTACATTACTAACATATTCTTATGTAATAATCCAGCACTAATCATACTTTATCCAGTCCCAGTAATATAAGACTCATTGATGGTTCGGTCAGTTATGAGGGGTTTGTCTTTTCACAGATTATCTTCTAATTTGTTCTTTCTCATTACTCTATCCTGAAGTAGAATATAGAGTAGAGTAGAATCATACACAAAAACATCTAGTGGCTCTATCTTTCAGCAGGGTTTTGCATTGTATGGATTGTTTCTATGTAACATTGCATGATTAATACAAAAGTAAAAACAAATTTTAAAACCCCGCTCTTAAATGATGACAAACTCATCTGAACCCATCCATTTACTTTTCAGATAAGGCTGTTTCATAAAGTGAATAATTTGTAAAAATTAAAATAAAGGTGTCAAACCATCTGAGATAATGAAATTTTACAGAAAGATTGTCATTACCTTTGTCACAACTGATGTTAGGAGTCATGTAAGGTCTGCAGGTACTTGCAGAATAGATAGTCATGTAGGTGAGCCGGCCAGAAAACAGCAATGTCCCATGGTGAAAACATTCTAAATTTTGGAGTATGAGAATGAAACTTTACGGAACTTTTTCACAGAAAAAATGAGTTTTCAAAACACCCACCTCAGCAGAGCTAATGGCTCCAGGAGCAGGACTCCTCCAGTGGATATGGGAGCATGGGAGTCTGTTCGCTTCCAGGTCTCCCTCATCACACCCTTAATCATCAGGTTCTAGAGTCAACCTCTTTCTCCAGCTTTGAACTAGAGTTTCTGTCCTGGACCCAAGAAACTTTCTTAATAATATTTTCATTAAAAATTATGTTTACCACAAGTTGTTTCATCTTCAGTGACAGAACTCTGCAATGGAAAATTGTGGAATCACAGAATCCTGGAACAATAAAAATCAGAAAGGACCTCCTTAAGTCATCTGGGTCCAACCCTCACCCCTGCTCAAAGCAGAGCTACTGAGGATGAGGTTGCTTTTTTAACCAGCTTGTTTGTGTGTGCGTGTGCATGTATGTCCTTCTATCTACCCATTTTATAAGTATCCTACTGCATATTTTTTCAATAACTGTGTTTCTGAATCTTGAGATTTTTAGAATAATTTTAGGTTGATAAGCAGAAACTCTTGATCAGAAGCTGTCCTGCTCAGGGATGAATGTACAGCTGTATGGCCAGGGTACCAGACTCTTGCTGTGCTTGGTTCCCTCCTTTAATTGCAAGACCGCTTTGTTTAGTGACAGTGGGTTGTAGGGGCTTAAATATGTACCCTAAGTCATAAAATAATGCTGTAACCAAGGACTGGCACTGGCTACGCTTAGACTGAACCCTGTTGCTGCACAGGGGGGGATCCCAATTCTGCTACCCTGCATTTGTCGCTGCTCTCAGTTGCACACACAGTGTTCAACTAGATGGAGCAGTGGTCTAATCTGATGTGGCAGCTCCTACATTTTTATCTTTTAAGTGCTTTACTTACATGAATTAATTCTGAAAACACTCTTGTGACGTTAGTCATTGTTATGATTCCCATTTTAGAGACCCTGTGTCTAATTCTTAATTATACTAATTCTTCCTTATGCTGGTGAGGTTCCGGATCTGTGAAAGGGTCTCCCAACTCAGGGAGATGGATTGCAGAAATGTCAATGGCAAAATGAGAGTTCATTGCCCTACGGCAATTCTCTGTTTCTCTAAGGCTGGAGAGAAATATTGGAAAACGAGTGTAAAAGAGGCTCTGTTGATTTGTACTAGGGGCTACACAGGAGTTGCATAGCTCAAGCCTGTAAGAGGTTTTGTATTGGCCAAAATGAAATTATTGAGATTGTTGACACTTCCTTCAGTGTGGCTACAATCTCATAAAAAAAAAAAAGTGAAAGCTACCTCTGCTGCCCGTTCTTTTCCTTTTATTGGAATGCATTATCAGAGAATTGACACCCAACCCCCCTGAAAAACCCCAACAAACCCAGAATGAGAGGCAGAGAACCTGAGGGGGGGGAGGAAGAGACTGAGGCTTGCCCAAGAATGAATAGCAAGTCATTTTAAAAGTAGTCATTATGTGCTGAAACCAGAAGGATCTTCTGTCTTTCTGTATGATAAAACTACCAGTGAAACGTATTGCAAAATAATTAGGAGCAAACAGGCAGGAAGAATGAGTGATGCGCTACTCTTCATTTCCTGAACCGGTCTTGTTCCAGTCACCTTGCAAGCTGCAGCTGTGTCTGTGGAGAGAGTGGAGGTGGAGATCAACCCTATCTGTGCCTTCTTTCCTCATGGCTTCACCTAGCCCAAGGACGTGATGGACAATCGTATCTGCTGCAGGAAAGAGACAGAATTCTACAGCCTCCTCTGGCTCTTTGGCTTCCCACTCTATTTATATCCAAGTCTAAGAGAGAAAGTGGTATGTGCAGAGTGGGGACCCTTGCAGCTGTCCCTGAGACAACACTGGTGGTTGGACAGAGAAGCCAGAAGCCCTCAGTGGGGTGATTTTGGTAGGAGTCTCACAGTTTTGGCATGCTGAGGCTGTACAACTCCCCAGACTGCTAGCATACTGTGTTCTTACAAAGGTTTTGTCCTGAATGAGGAATATGAAAATAATTAGAATTTTTACTCAGCATCGAGCCTATGGAAAAGCCTACAGGATCAAGACATCTTTAGATGAGAAAGACTGGAGGCAGAGGCACAGTACCTGTCACCTCCAAATAGTAAGATTTGTGAATGTGTGTCAGGACCAAAGTTAGCAAGAGGGATATATAGCATGTTTCATGTCAGCATTTAGAACAGAAGTGGGGCAAACGTCCGCTTTAAAGTTCTTCAAATCAAAATTATAATTGTCTTCCCATGAAAGTGTGAGAGAAAATTAAGCCTTGTGACACCCTGAGATACTTATGCTGCTTTCAAAAACCATAGAATAAAATATAACAGAACAAAGTAGAATAGGCTGAATATAACACATGATGCAGTTTAAGTAATTTTAATTTTGGAGCAGAGATGCAATCTCGTAACAACAGTATGGATCATGATAGAGGGTAGAGAGTGAGGTAAGGAGTTAATGTTTTCAGTGTTTAAAAGTCTTGTGAAGCCTTCACAATACGCATCCATATAAACGTACAGAAAACATGTCACCCGCGAAAGTCATCTCCTCATTTATCTGCTTTTTAACCAGTGATCAGATTTCCTTAACTTGTCGTGAAAACGCACTTTCAAAGTGTTACTTTTCAACCCAATGCAGCTGAAGAGGAAGAAGGGCAGGAGTCTTGCTGCTCTTGTGTCATCTCAACCAGATGTTTTCATAGAGTTCCCCTAGGTTGCACTGTTGCTTTTCCAGTGAAGGCAAGGGGATTGCACTGGTGCCCATGAGGGCATGGCTGTCTTTTCAGCATCTTATCGCTGGTGGTAATGTGCAAAAGAAAAAAAAAGAACAGAAATGTCTCTCATAGCCCAATTTGCAATATTTTATTTTTTTATAAAAGAGAGGCTCCTTCACAAAATAGGCCATTATATTTGGATTGTCTAAGAGAAAATATACGGAGCCCCTCTGATGTTTCCATTTACATTTCCCTATTGTCAGCAAATCTCTGAAAGGAATTGCCTTGGGAACTGCACAGTGTCAGTAAAAGGTGCTTTAGGAACCAGTCCTGGACAGTTGATATAGTTTTATATGGGGGTGGGGGGTGCAGTTCTGGTAATGAGTGCAATAGGAAATAAGGTTGCTTGTTTTGCCCCAGAAAAGCAAATTGCATATATGACAGAAATGAACTAGGTTAGGTGCAAGGCATGGGACCTTTCTCAGCATACGAAGGTATCTCCCAAGCATGGTGGTGCAAGTTTAGGAATGATTGCACACCCAAAAGATAAGCAAGGAATAGATTTCTGTAATAGGTGGACTTTCCAGTCTTTTCCTCTAATTTCTTATATACTGAACCATAGCCATATATTCACCCTCTCCAACATGCTGTGCTGGTTTACATCTCTGAACAAAAAGCACAGACTCACAGCTGTTTATGAAGACAAGCCAATAAATCTAGAGGAATACATTTATACAACTTATCCTGAGATTACATAGCTGAGCGCCATTTTTTCAGGTAGACAGAGCTTCCTTCATTGCAAAGGAACCAAATTCCTCTCTGTGCCACCCAGATCTGTAGATTTGCCATTAATGTCAGCTCGTGTCAGTCGCACTGTTACAAGTTATGCTGCAGAATACTTTACATACATCAAAGGAGCAAGTACTCTGCCATTTCCAGGTCCTTCCCAGTTTGCTATTGTTTTGTTTCCTGCTTTTTGCTGGCATTACATGATGCGCGTAGAAGTCAGAAAGCAAGGAGCAGTTCTGGTGGTTTTTTCTTTCATAAGTCCTGCCATTTGGCAGTGACAAATCCAGGTACAGTTCTCATAAAGATCTGTTCCAATTCTGTAGCCACTCTTCCTTCCTATGGAGTGGGTATCATATGTTTGAGCTTGAAAGCTTGCGGCAGCACTGATTGCCTTTTTCATAGCAAACAGCAAACTTTATTCAACTGATCAGACTGAGCTTTCAATTCTTGCTTCTTTGCCTGCACCTCCCTGATACACGCAATGATTTATATGAAGGAAGAGCAAGCAAGAGGGTGGAATGCAAGGAGAGGGATCGTCATCATCATGTGTCTAAATTAAAATCCGTGATAAAATCTCAGGAGGGGAAGATGATGTACGTTTTTTGGAGCTGCTCCTGGTCTTTTGCATTTAGACTCCAGGTCTGCTCTTGGTTGGTATTCAGGTAGAAATCAGGAGGTCTTTGACTTGCATAGCTTCTAGTAGAAGGGGACCTACTGAGAGTAGGACTTAACAGTAGAGCTTTCTACATTAAGCACTGTAGGAGATTTGGGGATCACCATATCAGGAACACATGCTAATAAAATATGTGCCACATAGTAAAAACTCACCTGGGTGAAATGCTGCTCCTTCTGATATCAATGGAAATTTCCTTTTGACCAGGGGTTGCTATGGCAGCAAGCACTGGAAATGAGAACAAGGACATTTTGATATGTCTACACTGTGGATTGCAAATTATGATACCCGAGTTAGTTTTAAACAGTCTTGCAAGAAGTGGTCTAGTTAAGGCAGCCTGGAACACCATGCGGCCTAATTTACCATGCTGAGCAGCTTGCTTTTCTCAGTGCTCAAGGTCCACCCATGCCTGGGGTAGAGCAGAGGTGAAGAAGCATTTGAGGGGACACTCGTTTTAGGGCAATGGGATGAGGAACAGACTGTGACAAGGAGTAGCTTAGAGAGGGGGAGCAGCAGGAGAGAGAGCAAGCTAGAAAACGGGAGGAACAGCAGTACACTGAATGGAGTGGATGGAAGCAAAACCAACAGCAACAGAAGAGATGCAGGTTTGGGTGTCCAGGGAGCAAAGGCTCTCTTCCCATGGCAGTGCACTTTGCTCTGCTCCTTGGAAGTCAGCCTAGGGCTCCCGATTCTCAGCATTTCCGTTGTCAGGAAGACACCGTCAAAGCCCTGAATGAAGTATTCTCACGCTCTTCCAGTGGCTGATCACCTCATAAGCACCGTTTTACTTGTGCTGCTGCTGATGCTCTGCTGGCTGAAGTGGCGAAGTTCTGTATTACAGCTCCACAGGTGCTAACCCGCCTCAGCATCGGCAGCAACATGGAACGGCATTCGATTTTTAAGTTGGCTTTAAAAGAAAACCCTGAGAAATTATCCTGAAAATGCATTACTGTAATGTTAATGTTACTAAGTCGAGCACTTAAAAGTTAGGAAATGCCACTGTTAATGCTGTTTGTGCAACCTTACTGAGGGCCCCTTGTCGCCTTACCATAGCCTGTAATTACATGACTGCACACTGTTTCTTCCACTGAACCCCTGCATCGAGTGGTCAGGTCCTCTGCATATTTCTTTAGAAACATTGCCCAGAGCTGTTTTGCACCCTGCTGTATTATTAGGTTGGTACTGACCCAGGGAAGACAAAACTACTTGTCTGTGTCACTGTGCTCTACAAAATCTCCTCATCTGGAAAGGAGTTGAGGCCTTTGATGGCACTGTATTTCTCTGGAATCTCCTTTTCCGTTCTTTGGTAGCATCTTACTTCCCATAATCCCATAATATTTCAAGTGGGAGCAATGCCTATTTTGGGGAGGCTGGGGAGACGACTCATAAATAGCATTTAACAGACCTCATTAAGTCCAATGTCCCATTTGCTTCTGCAGTGCATCCCTCTCCTATTGACCCTGCTTAGTTCTTCCTGTACTCTGTGCAGAGTCAACGGGCCCCAGCGGGCTGTTAGGCAGATGGGACACGGCCATCCAGCACGTGGCGTTGTAAAAGGTGGAAGAGGGCAGGAACCCCCCTTTTCCCGTAGCAGAGGGTGATAGGAGGAGTGAATAATATTGATACCTCCTGTCAGCTCTCCATTAACGGCGAAACACGTAAAAACTAGTGCTAGCTTTGCCTAGAGATGTATGTACAAAAGATGATGAAATTAATGTGGAGAACTTGCTAGAGCTTCTGTCTTTTGTTTCTTCTTAAGCATTTGTACCCAAAATGGAAAGTGAGGGGGGAATCCCAGTGCTCCCTCTCCAAGGCTAGCAGTCAGCCGCGCTGTGAATTCCCTCTCTCCTTTCTTCCCATGCTTTTGAGCGATGCTTGCAGGTTAGCCGTGCCCATTTAAAAGTTTATATACAGCAGATGTTCACGGAGCTGATCAGGAATTACGGATTTACTGCTGTAGCTGCAGCCCTATATGAAGTACAGAGAATGTATTTAAAACACAGAGAATATACCTGCCTCACACAATAAATTCACACGCACACACCCCTTGCTGCCGTTCACTTGAGAGGGGCCATCAGAGCCCGTGTGCCCTGAAACCCAAAGCAGGTCCCGGCGTCTAACAAGGGAAAGTTCTGGCAGGGCAAGGGGGGTGATGTCTAGGGGCTAAACACGCTGGCAGCTCCCTCTCACAGCAGCATGTTACCCGCCGCCTGCCCCACACCTTTTTCGAAGCAGACTTTGCAGAAGTGTCATAAATCTTTGCCTTGCCCGCCGCACAGCACTGCCGCTGCACTGGTTATCACCGGGATTCGTCCATTTGAACTGCACTTTGTTTTGCAGCCCCAGGGTAGAAGGAATAGATTGCTTTGCCACCTATTTTGGGGTGTAACTTCTCCCCCCACAGTGCCTGCGACTTGCCTATCCCGATACCCGGCATTGCCTTTTTACAGCATCTCCATCTGTATCTGGCAGGTACACAGTTTGTCTGTGTCTGCGCAGACATCCATGGCAAGGATGTGCTCTCGGAGCTTGTGTAGTTCCTGAATCATAACATTCCAGTGATCCATCAGGAAAATTCAACTGAAGGGCAGCAGGGTCTCGCTTTAACCGAAGCGAAGTAGCAGGCAAACCTGCACTCCCTTCCCTACCCTGCAGGACAGGTAGTGTTCGAAGGCTGGGGGATGGCGCGGGTGTTTATTTCGGCGAGAGCTGCGGTGGTGTGTAAAACAGAGAGGGAAGGGATCTCCCAGCTTTTTGGAGAGGGCCTCAGTATAATGCCATTTGAATCTGTACTTTTTGTTTGGTGGTAAGTTTTAATAGTTATCCTTTGAGGATTTTCCCGGCGAGCTTATCTGAATACACCAACAGTCTTTTTTGTAATATTCGCATTTCCCCTTTGGTTCAGCCGAGCCCACTGACAGATCATTCAAATTCAATTGTTTTATGTCTAAGCCGAACAGCTAATTAAAGTAGGGATGATTAACCTGACTGGCAGTGTCGCTCTCTCTCCCTCGCTCTCTCGCTCCCTCCCTCCCTCCCTCCCTCCTGTTCCAATCAGTCTTTTTCTCACACTCTCCCTCTCTCTCTCTCTCTCTCTGTCTTTTGCTCTACTGTGTGTGTGTGTGTGTGTGTGTGTGTGTGTGTTTTTTTTTTCCTCTCTCCTAAACGTGGTCTGCTTGCTGATGGCAGAATGGCACTCGGAGATTTGTGCATTGTGTCTGGTTTCCTACGGGCAGGCTGACCCAGTGCCTCTAGGGACTTATCAATAGACCACTCAGAAGAGACAGAGACAGGAGAAAGGAGGAGGGGTGGGGGGGTGGGGGGGGGAGAGAGAAAGAGAGAGGGAGAAAGAGAGAGAGAGAGAGAGAGAGAATCAATATCAAGAATAGAAGGAGCTCCGAAGCCATTTTTTTTTTTTTTTAAAGAAGTATCAGGACTTGGGAAGAGGGTGACAAAGAAGGTTTTTCAAAGAGGCAGTGGAGGAGGTTCTAATAAATTTGGAAGGAAACAGTTCCCTGTCTTGGGAAAAAAGGAGAACTCCTGGCTGATTAGCATTCACACCAGGTATGAGATGTTCCCTACCCCTTATCACTGTCGCAACCGAGAAGGAAAAAAGCTTTTTTTTTCTCCCCCCCCTTTTTTTCCTTTTTTTCTTTTTTTTTTTTTATTTTTTCTCCCCCCCTTTCCCCCCCCCCCTCCCCCCGGTCTTTAAGGAGCCGGAGCGTTTATTTTGGTACGTTTGGTGGCGGTGGCAGTGGGAGCGGGAGCCGTGGGCATTTGTGTGCTGGGCGCAGGGAGAATGGAAGGAGGGCAGCGGGGAGGGGGCGGTGGGAGACGAGAGGAGCCGGGAGTGTGTTACTGTGTCTCCTCTTTGTGCACCCCTGGGGGGGGTGGTGGAGAGGGGGGGGGTGGGTTACCCAAGTTCATTTCCAGCAGGTGGATTTAGACAGGGAGTTACTTAACGCTTGACCGCCAGTTTTGAAAAAAAAAAAAAAAAAAAAAGGAAAGAAGAAAAAAAAAAAAAGACCTGCTTCCTATGTCTATTAAAGGAAGCTCCAATTTTTTCCCTCTCTCTCTCCTCTCTCTCTCTCTCCCCTCTCTTCCTAACCAGACAGCGGGAGGGTTTCTGGCTCCTCGCCAGCCCAAAAGCCTCTAAGTGTTTTGCACTTGTTTCAGGGAGCCCGGGGATTTTTTTCAGCATTTTCACTAGAGAACAAAGAGTTCTTTACAAAGGAAGGGGGAGAGCGAGCTTAACGCCTGAGATATGTTTTTCTATTTTTATTAGGGATATTTTCCCGCCCCCCCCCCCCCCAAAAAAAAAAAGAGAGAGAAGCAAAGCACAGAATGTGTGGCAGCAACAAAATAGATTGAAAGGAAATGCAGTTCCCTTACCTCCAAATTATAATTTGGAATTAATAAGAACAGGAATGGAAGGGGGACGAGACCAAGTGAGTTTGATATATCGTTCTTTTCTCCCTTTTTATAAACTCTCTCTTTAAATCCAATTGCTGTTTTGCCAACTTACCTAGCCTCTTTTTTTCTTTTATTTTCTTTTTTTTGGGGGGGGGCATAAAAGTTACATGGCAAACAGTTTCTGTTTACTTAAAAAAATCAAGCAACAAATTCTTACTGGGGGGGGGGGAGAGGGAAACGGGGTGGTTTCGGTGAAAAAGAAATAAATGAGTGGGAAAAGAAATCTTTCACTTTCTGTCACTTAGAAAAAAAGTTGGTAATGGCTTGTTGAAGCTAGGATCCTAAAATACAGATGGGGCACTAACGTCTGTGTCCACGGACCCAGCTTTTCCCTGACCATCTGTCTAAAAGTCACCTCTCATTGGCAGCTCAAATGATTAGTCGGAGCTCAGGGATTTTTTTGTTTGTTTGTTTGTTTGCTTGTTTCTCCTGTTTGGTGGGACCCTCTCTCAAATGGCTCCATTTCACCTTCTGAGTTTAGTTCTCTAATCGAGCCCCAAATTAAGGATTTCAGGGTAGACCTCCTTACACTGTAGATTTTTTGTTCTTCTGAATGTATTTCTTACAGACACACTCTTTGTCTATTTCTATGTGGAAAAGGCACACGTAAGACAGAACGGAATAATGCATCACATTTAAGAAGATGTTTAGATCAGAATTTTATTGCGTATAGTGTATAACATACAGGATATCTTCTCTACAGTTTCTGCTGTACAATGGTTAGGATGTTTGAGAATATATATTGTCGCAAATTCAGTAGCTTAAGGAAGTGCTTGCTTTAGCCAAATTCTGCCTGCCTTCCTTTATTGATTTGTATTTTCCTGGCTTTGACAAATTACCAATCTAAAAACTGCATCATGTGTCAGTGGTACAGAAAAAAAAGAGAGGAAGCTGTATATTATCTCCCCCCCCCCCCGCCCCCCCCAAGAATAATAAGCGCACAATATATAGAACTAGATCAAATTATTATAGAGTTACAACGATTGTTTCTGGATACAGGGCATTATTACTACAATACCTTGATTTTTATATTCGTGCTGCAGGCTTCCCTCAGAAGAGGTCGTCAGTTACAGCTACATAGGTATCGCATATGTATCTGTGGCACTGTTTTTAAGCAACATCTATGTGTTGTGTAAGTGTACACTGAGAATTAGTCCATGTACACCTCCTCATTTGATGGGGGGGAGGTGGTGGTGGAAATCCATCTTCGGGCTCTGCCTGCGCCGCTTTAAGAATGCCGCTACCTTATAGTGGCAAAAAGTCCTGCAGGATACAGCCCGTCCCTTGCAAAAGTGAAGGGAAACCTTCCACGACAAGTGAAACCGCCAGTTAAAACGTAGTTTTGTTTTCATACCAGTATCTGCACTGGGGGCTTGCATCCCTCCAGCTCCGTTAGCCGGGGCTCTTCCCTCTCCAAATCTGTGGCGGGCACAGCTTCCCCAGCGGAAGTTGGGGGGTCGTGATGGGCTCAGGTCCCCTGCTCGGAGGCCAGGTACAGGTAACCCAGGCGCTCTGCATTTCCATGGGTAGCAGCAATAGCGGTGTTGTGTCGAAAGTACTTTGCGGGCTCCCCAGTTTAATGTGAAATCCTTGATGGAGAGGGATGGACCACCAAAAAGAGCTGGTCGTTCTGTTGGCAAACATAACAAATAGAGGAACTTTTGGCAAATTACAAATGCCTTTCTTTTATTTTAAATACTCTCTTTCCTCATTCCTCCGAAGAGTTTTCCCAACCTCTGATGTTTTTCATGGTCTGAATGTTTTCTGTGACTTTTCTCTCTTGCTCTCTCACTCTCCAAAAAGGAAAAAAAAAAAAATCACACGAAAAGTAAACAAAAGAGCACAGAAATGGGACTTGGCCTTTGAAGTTTTCCATAGGATAAGCAGTCTCATTTTTTCCTGCCTGAATCTCCCCCCCCCCCCTTTTTTTTTAATCTTTTAAAGGCTTTTGTGAGCATTTTGTATCTGCAACCGTGGAGATGGTGACAGAAGAGGGAGGACATAACAGAGCTGAAATCTAGATTTAGCCCCCCTCAATCTCAAGTAGAAGGCATCTTCCAGCGGCTGTCACTGCTTCCAGAAGTAGGGAGAAAGATGATAGCTGTCTTTCGGGGACTCTTCATGGACCTGACCTGAGAGTAGCACATTCACAGTACAGGAGAAAAGAGAGAAGGCAAAAAAAAAAAAAAAAATTAAAAAAAGGGAAAGAAAAGCTCTTTGAGCAGTAACACACTGGCTCTTTCTTCCTGCAGGCAATCCGCTCCAGCTCCTGGCGACGTGTCCTGCACTATCAGATATCATATGACTCTTTATTTGGACTCCCGTTAGCAGTATGGGCCTGTTAGGAGGCTGTTTGTTTTCTTTTCCTTTCATTTCCTTCTCCCCAGTTCCCCCCCTATTTTATGTGTGCCTGTGCGAGCGTATCCCTTTTATAATCTTTCTTTTTGTGCTGAAGCTTTATAGAAAAGAAAAAAAAAAAAAAACTTAATCATTTCCCAGGGCTGTTTTTAATCCTCTGCCAAAATTGAAGTTCATTGTCGAGTTGTAAAAATAAATAACACCTTTCGGTTTTATTTCTCTCTTCTGCCTATTCTTTCGCCCTTTCCGGCATTTCTCGGTGTGTCCATACGCACTTGTGTATGTCCCTCCGTCTCTCCTGCCTGTGTGGGTGAAGTTGGGATACACCTGTGTCAGTCTAAGGAGGAACACAGAGCTGCCTGCTGCCGCTCCTGCCTCTCTGCGCTGTTCCTTTCACTTTCATAAACTTTCCTCTGTTTATTTATTTATTTTGTTTGGGCACCTTCTCCACACCGAGTGTGAAAAGCTGTCAGGTAGTGAAGCCTATGCCGGGCTTTTCTGCATTTAGGTGAGCAAACAGGGGAAGTTGAGGCTGTAAGAGAGTGAAATATCACGCTGAAGAAATAGAGGATGAAGTGCGAGGTAGAAATTAGACGTGTTTTGTGTACACCACCCATAAAAGTTTCCTGTACCGGAACGCTGGTGCCTAATAATAGGGCGGAGGGAGCCAGACAGCAGCTAGCAATCGGAGGTGTATAGCCAAGTAGCCTTATGGCAGCGATATTTCTGATAGAGAGTCACATTTTAGTTAAGGGAGATGAATTTTTTCCCCTATTTGTGCTGTCTTTAGCAATAGCTTGTTTAGATAAACACCGCTGCAAAACTTTTTGCCTGAAAATGCAAAGTCACGTTAACAGAAACAATGAATCGCTATCAAATGTGTTAAATCATCGCAAGAAAAAAGGCCTGTCTTGCCAAAAGAGAGGTAATGTTCTGGTTTGATACTTTCCTATGCAATGTTTTCATTTCTGGTTTTGAACTAAAGATTTATTTTGACAATTGTTAAGAATTGATTTCTAAAGGAAAAGGGGGGAAAATCCTTAAAAACATTCCAAAACAAGAGGGTTTGAAGGGGGGAGGCTTAGGTTGTTTGGGAAGAATTTCGAGTGTTTGGTTTTTTGTTTGTTTGCTTCAGTTTTGTGCAACCTGAATTGTAATATACTTTGGCAAGCAAACCAGAAAATGAGCTTTTTACACAACTTTGCTCCCTCTGTAATTACTGCTGTATTTTGGTGGAACGCGGGGGCTTTTTTCATCTGAACTTGGTAAGATCATCAAAGCCGAAATCCTGTTTGCACTGTAGAGACACAAAGGAGTTACTGACACTTTCCGTCAGAGGTGGATGCTTTGGCCGGCCAGTCCTTCCACCAACTTGGGCTGTTCAGCAGCTGGCTGTGTGCGGGCTGATGGCCACGCTCCAGGGGAAAGTATTTTGTATTATGATTTATATATGTTTTATGCTGCTATTCCTATTAGCATAGCTGAAGATCTATAAGTTTTAGCATGTCCTCTCCGGTGTATACTTAGGCCAGCGTACAAAAGCAGTCTTGTAAGTGAGACAAATACAGACTAGAGATTTTTTTGTTACCAATCCAGAGACGACTGTATTTCGGCCGTACCGTAGGCGTGTTGAACCACATCGAGGTCTGCCTGCTCGGTTGCGGTGTTTCTTATTTCTCACCTAACTGAGCACCTTCCCACTGAAGGCAGTGCAGGTTTTCCTGAGAAAGGGTTAATGAAAAACAGAGGTAAAAGATCAGGATTTAGGGTGACCCCCTTGAATCAGTGTTGGAAACCAGACACCCCAGGATGGGTCCTTGCGCAACACAGCATCCCTCTGTAGCGTGCAGGGCGTACTTGCTGTAGCGGAGATGGTAGAGCTGAGTTGAGATGACTCCTGCGGTCTGAAACTTTATTTGTGTATGCCTCCAGTTCCTTCAGAAAATTACCGGTATCTCTTCTTCGCTCTCAACAGCAGACTGTTTCTTATTATTTAGTTTTTGCCGGTCATCTCAATGAGAAGTAAGAGGCTCTTTGACCAGAGGCAACGTTTTGAGGCTTCTTTCTTTTTTTCTCTTCCTCTAGCAACTTGAAACTGACTCTGTTTTAACGTTTTGTGCTTAGGCACATTCATGGTCCTGAGGAAGGAATTACAGACTTTGTTGGAAGAAATTTGGTTTTGAAATAAGTGTTGCGAACGTCTAAAAACTGTGTGCTGTTCATGCACGGTACATGGTGTTTGCTGTTATTCTGCGCACACTCCAGTGCTCTGAGCAGTCCTAGCTGTGGGTATTTATTTGTGAGCTCGTTCTGGTAGGCGCCCGTGTATTCAGTTGACTTGACGATCAGTAAACAGTTCAACGGTAAGGCTGAAGTTTGAGAGCTAGCTAAGTGTGAGGTAGAAGGCTTCTTTCAAATTTTTGGCCATTTCGGTGGATTGTTGCTCAGCACCTTTGTTTAGAGAAAAAATCGTTCTCCTCAAACTTTGACTTCATCTCTGCAGAGGAGATTATTCTGTTTCAAAGTTATTATAAGCTCAAATAATGATAAAACACGTCTTTAGCTACCTCATTAAATAAATACAGTGAAGAGCTGCGGAAAGCTGAAAGCCAAGCGCTGCAGCTAATGTCTGCAAGTGTGGCTCTGGGCTGGGCAGAGAAGGCCCGGCTCGTTGCTGCTGAAGTTTTGTTAGCATAACTTGGACTCGGAATTGCACCAAAGTTGTGTTTTGACTTGGCTTAATTTCACTGCTTTCATCTGACTTTTTTTCTAAGCCAGCCCAATCCGGATCTATTCAGCGCTCGGGAGGGTGATAGCCAGGGGACAAAACAGCTTGTCTAACACATGTCTCTTTAGTGCACCAGTGTGTGGCTTGTGGGGCCTCAGACTGGATCACCACTGTCAAGAGAAATGCATTTTCCTACAGCGTAATAAGTTGTCCTGCTGCTTTCAGATGTCAGAGATCCTCAGTTCAGCACTTGGTGAAAAGGTCTGCTCTCAGAAGAGGTTTCCCTTCCATTTAACATTTCATTAGTGCATGCAACTCCTGTAAATGTGATGTGGCCAGTAAGAGGAACAAATTCCGGTTTATTTTTGCCAGGATGCATGTATTTATTCTATGTCTGTATTAATGTTATGGTGAGATGATATTTCAACCTAAACACCAATTTCAGTGGCTTACCGCTAAAAAATGAGCTGAGTTGAAATGTCAAGTGGTTGTTCCAAGCTCAGATGTGAAGCTTATATTATTTTGGAAAGTATGAGGAAAGTCATGGTTACTTTTTTCTTTTTTTTTTTTTTTTAATGTGTGTTGGGCAGTCACACTAAGACAGGAGCATTTTCTGATTAACTAATTACTGGAACCCATTAATTTTTCCATTCTCATTCTATTTTTAATTTTTCGTGTTTCTTCAATACAAAATGAAAATTATAAGGAGCTAATTTCCTTAAACTAATTAGACTTACAATTTTAATCTCGCAAAACCCAGGAAATTCCAAGCGATGTTTTTTTGTAACTCTGCCATGTTGCACATGCCTCTCTCCTCTTTGAAACCCTTGTATTGGCCTTCAAAAAATCCTGGGAAAACACTCAACACTTGCCTGAGCCAGCCTTGTCGGTCCAAACTCTCCTGAACTTCTGGCACTGTTAGGCATCCAGATCCAGATTTTGTGATTTGAGCTCATCTCTTTTGAAAATAACAACATGGAATTTCCAGACATTTCTTTGCATGAACTTAAGATTTTTTTAAAAGAAATAATTAATAAATGAGAGTGATTCTGTTTCCCCTGAAGCCAGCAGAAGCAGAATCCACATCCTCTGGGTAAAATTTCTCATGGCACTTTCCAAAACTTGATTTTTGCTCAGATGGCCTTTTCAGTTTTGACCATCTGGAGAGCAGTTAAGTTAGTTACGTAGAATATTCTTTAGGCAGTCCTTTGAATAGGACTCCTAAAACTCTTTGACCTGTTACTCTCAACTACATATCCCATAAAGCCTGCAGAGCTAGCGTGAGAAATAATTTTTGATCCCTCCTCCCAGAAAAAAAGGGTTTAGTGATGATTTCTTTGGCTGGAGGATCAGGAAATACCGGTGAAAACTGTGTAGAAAGATGCCAGAGTCTTCTTCAGTGAGATCAGCTGTTCTTTATATATGTATATACTTATTTATTTATCTATTTTGTGACTCTTTTTTTTTTTGGCTTGTTGAAATATATCCCCACAATCCTCAGAAGCCACAAAAAATTATCAGTGCCACAATAACCCTATACAGTTGGAGAGAGCAAAACAGAGCTGATCTGAGGCAGCCTTCCCCGCTGATGAGACAAGCCAGCGAGATGGTTTTGAGGTTGAGTTTGTGCCATTGCCTGCATGTTGCTGAAGCACCGGGTTGTAGCCTACAAAGAATCTTCCCCTCTGTAACCAGCCATTTTTTCCCTCCTGGTCCGATTCTCTAACTTCTGTTTTCGTGAAATTCTCACCAAAGTCGGGGCAAATCTCTGTCTGGAAAGCATGGCAGAAATGGACCCTCACCGAGTGGAGTCTCTGCTACTCATACAGTTAAAAATTCAGTCCATCACTCATACAAAAAAAGTTGATACAGTGGAAAGCAAAGGGGAACATTAATTTTGCAGCCTATTCATTTTGTATTATGCTCATGTCAGACAGCGTAAGACTGTTCTGGTGCTTGCTTTGGAGGACCTTTGTGAAACTCTGTGGAGCTGCACAAAGCAGAGTCAGCGAGTGAGAAGCAATCTTGTTTCTGATCAAAACGAAGTAATGTGCCAACTAATGATGACAGAAACCTGGAGAGCGGTAGGTGCTCCCTTTTGTCAGAGATATAAAATAGAGATTCAGACCGCTGTTAAAGATTGCATAATGTCCTGGCTAAATTTCAGTGAAGGTAATTATATTTGGCCTTCTTGAGCTCCCTCAGAGGTGTTGGTTGGGTAGGGCAATATTCACTTCCTGGCCTGAGCCATACCATGAGGGTATGGAGCGTAGTTAAGCGGTTGCCACTTCTCACTCCAAGGATGGCTGTAGTCACTCGGTGTTGAGCGAAAGAACTGCTTTGCAATTCGATCAATGGCTGAGTAATGGCACCAGCAAACACTGCTCTTCCATACCTTCATTTGTCTCAAAATGCCTCTTATAAAAACTGACAACTTGAGCCTTTTCCCCTCAGCGGGCTCGTGATATTTGTAAGAGCTGTCTCCATTTTGCAGATGAGGAAACTGAGGCACAGAGACCTTTGAGTGACTTTTCTAAGTTCACTCAGAGAGTCAGTGGCAGAGCCAGGAGAATAACCCGGGAATCTGGGATCCCGTACCATGCTTTAACCGCTAGGAAATGCTACCCCTCTGAATGTAAGTTATTGTTATTAAGATGTGGTTTATCTTTCATGTGAGTTGCCATCTGTTATATTGCCTACTTGCTATTAGTAGTTACGAAAGCTATTCGCATTTTAAACTGTTTTGCATTCTCACAGCTACTTAAGCCCACAGTAGACTTTTTGACAACAGTAACAGCACTTCTCATGTGAAAGAACTGGACAAATATTAACTCATGTTTTTTCAGTAAATTTTTGCAATGCCATAAACCCACAGTTTAGAATGAATTTAAACAGACCTTGAAAAGTTCATGTATTTGATGCTGGTTGGTTCCATATGTGTCAGTTGCACCAGAGTTAAGACATGACTGTATATTCTCATAGATACGATTAAGAAGGTAAATTTCCAAATGGTAATTTAAAGTAATTGAGTCATCGATAACTTCATGTGTCTTGGGCCTAACAGCTCTGTGGCTGCTAAGGTCCTTTGAACATGTAGTAGTAAAAATGTATTAATCTTGAGCTCTTAGTGATGCTTCTGGGGACCTCAATGAGCCAAGGAGAACTAGGTCAGTTTTATTGGAGGCAGTCTGGAAAAGCCCTGAGCAGAAGGTGGGGCAGGGATTGGAGCTGTAAGTGAGAAAAGGCTCTTGAAAAGTAAAAGTTGCTCTGTTTTTCTCTCTGTGTACAGATAGGTGATAGGGGAATGCATTCGTTCAGATCCTCACAATCACCATTTTTAATGAAGCCAGGAAGCCCTGGCTTGGGAAAGGGTAACCCTTGTGAATAGGGAGAAATAGCCTTGTAGCGGAAGAGGGAAGGAGTTGTCCCAAACTATCCAATGTCCACCAGCAGGTGGGAACAAGAGATGGGACTGCCAAGCAGAGTCAGAGACGGATTGGACGCTGATGCCTTTTCATCTCTGAAGCTGGTCAAGCAGCAAGGGCCCTTGTCATAGTCCCGTCTAGTTTCCTTCACGTGTTAAAGCCGACTGAATTTCTTAAAGCTCTTATCTTCTGGTGAGCTAGAACATATCTTTTAGAAAGACAGGTAATCTTAAAGGAAGGGAATGACCACATATTTAAGTCAATTATTCTGAAGGCTTTAAAGTCTATTTCACTTCTTTTGAATCTAAATTTGATTAAGTTCAGATATGCCTTTGTCTGATGTATTAAGGAGCCCTCTACTGTCAGAAATCTTCTCCCCATGCTTGGTATTAATAAACTTTGCCGATCTGGCTGATTGATGGTGAATTTCTGACACTCAGAGTACAGTTTGAGGGTATGGGAAGGTGAGTAGTGGGATTTGAAGTGAGATGTGAGGAATTATTGGTGGCAGAAGAAATGGGCGAATAGAGACGAGAAGCAGTATGCAAATACAGTGGGTTTCTTTTTCTTCCCAAGCAGATGAGGCAGAAATGAAAGAAATACGTGGGTAAAGGTGAAGAAACAGTTATAAAGAGGGAAAGAGGTGGGAACATAAGAGAAAAAGGTCTTGAGAATAGATACAGAAAACGGAGTGAAAAGAGAAGCAACATAAAGCTATTAAAGGACAGAAAAGAGAAACAAAGGTGGTCTACAATGGTCAATAAGGTCAGGACAAATGGGAAATAAAAGATTATGTTAAGAACGTAACAAAAAGAGTAGCAGTAATTCACCTTGGCTAGTATGGACCACGGCTTCTCAAGCAGTGGGTAGTTTCCTATCTCACAGGAGGCCAGCGGGCTTAGCTCATTATGGCTTTGAAAATGTACTGCTTAATCTTCAGGTTAGAGAGGGGCTGGTACAGTTTTGAAAGGTCTGAACACATTCAGACTTTGTGAAAAAGACCGGCCAAATTTTCTGCCCAAGGCCCCTCTGTGCTCAGGATTAAAACTCCAATGTTCAAGGCATAACGAAAGGGAGGCCTAATTAGGCGAGAGAAAGCTCTTCTGACACACATAGCTATTTTTTTTTCTACCAACAAAAGGACAAAGAAGAGGGTAAAACTTTCTTAGGGCAAGCGTACTGTTAGTTTTCTCAAGTTGTTTCTCTTCCAGCCCTCTCTGGAGCAGTACCTCTCTTTGCTCTGGTGGCTGGGACATCGCAATTTGGACATGTTCCTCACCCACTGCCTGCTCATGGTGGAGCCTGGGACTGGTCACTTAACCCCTTGGCTTCAGATTACTCCAAACAACTCTAAAACCGGGTGGTGGTTTCCTATCTCAGGGGCAGCTGAGAAGGTGGGATCAACGGGGCCTGTAAAATGCTACGAAATCATTAGGCACAAGTGGAAAGGTTGCTCCTGTCTTTGTGTTTCATGCAGTTCAGGATGAAGAATTCTTGCATCTTCACCTCAAATGTTGTGTCATTTCTCTCCTGTCTTCCTTTACCTGTGAAATAGCTCTAATAATGCTTGTCACTGACGCTACAAAAGCACTGAGTGTGAGTGTAATGAGTTCTTTGTGCTTTGAAGGTATTCGTGTTCTCTTAAATCTTGATAAAATCCTTTGGCCGAGGTAAAATTCTGGTTGGTTTCTATTAAGAAGGAAAAAATATTTTTCTAAAGGACTTTGATTTTCTTTTCAAAACACATGCCTAGTCCTAACCAATCTGGGAAAATAGAGTGAGACAAAAGATAATTTCTAAGTTGCCATTGTAGGCCAAGCACTGAAATGGTGCCAATCTGGACCAGTCAGACTAGCTTTTAAGAAGATACGTGCTTTTAAGAAGATGAAAAAAAAAAGCCAGCCCTTCAAACTGGCTTTGTATGGCTGACTTGTCTCCGATTTGAATGAAGTGCGTGGAAGTAAACTCCGTGACACTCACTGCTCACTAGAAGCACGTATCTGGGTATTCTTGTTGATTGATGGATCACCAAGTGTCGTATTCCGACAACTTTCAAACAAGGCTATCCCCTTCCATTTGTGCAAGCAAAGAAAAAAAAATTACTCGGAAGGAGAAAAAAGCAAAAACTGTTGGAAACATGAAAGCCATTTCTAAAGCCATTTCTCCCTGTCACTGGTATGAGAAGAATTTTCATACTCTTTAAGGCTATTTAAAATATACTTTGGGGCTAAAATAACAGAGAAGACAATCCAATCCATTCTCAGCCCTGAAACCACAATGGGTAACAGATCCTTGTTGCCACATCGCATCCAATGAGATAGCTTACTGGAAGAATTGGTCAAAAAAACCTCATTACTGATTGCAAAAAAAAGAAAAGTAAAAGAAATTAAAATGTTCTCTTTCCCCTTCCTCTCATTCTTTTTTTCAATGCAGAAAAAAAGCAAGACACTGTTTTTATTTATTAATTAAAAATAACTCCCTGTTTTTCAGTGATTTTAATTTCTGTGAATTTTAATTCTCCTTTTTTACATGAGATGAAACACCAGAAAACTGTGAAAGCAGTTAAAATTTTCTTTTTTTTTTTTTTTTAATTTTTAATTCAGTATAAAAGATTATTCTCTCACTTTCTGCTGCCCTCCTGCCTCTCTTTTCCATATTCATGCAGACTCCTGGCTGACTCTGAATGGCACTTAACTGTTTCACTCATTAGAAAGAGCAAGTGGCGGCTTTGTTGATTTAAGGTGAGATCATGGTAGGGACCACTCTGGATTCTGGAAGTGACACAGCTTCTTGAAGATATTCGTTGTGAAGCAAGTAAGGAATATGATAGTATCACTTCTAATCAGGATGAATATCATTGCAGTCAGCAGTAGGTGTCACAAGCTATACGGGTACATCAGGGATCTGACATGAGAACACTTGTGTTCATAATGTTTCTGTCACTTATTCAATGCACAATCTCCGACTTCTCTATTTTGGCTTGTTTTCTACATTAGGACAACTTGGCACAGGTAATAAATCTAAATTTCTTCCATTTGTTTGAGAGATTACTTGAGGAGTTACCTATATGTATGGCACTAGTATCTGGGGTTGTTCCTGTTGAAAGGCCAACACTGCTGGCTTGGTCTGAGCTAACATTTATCTCCATGTTGAAGGCATGTTCTTTTTCCTAAACACTGAATAATGGTGAAATAGGATGCTCTATGATGATGGAATTAAACCCCATAATTTTAGAATAGATATTGATACCGCATCGCTGTCCACCCGTAGCACCCTTTGTATTGAGCAGAATGAAATGGCAGTAGTGTTAAAGAGGAAAACTTAAGTGGGCATTATTGACCAGATGGGTGCAGCTGCTTTGTTACGTTCCCACCATTTTGCATTTGAGCTGTTTATTTTCACTCTCTTGCTGTCATTTATCACATGAATTAGAATTGAAAGACTCTTTGCCTACTATAGGATCTACAGGAACGGGTTCCCCAGTCTCTCAGTGACTATGCTGTTTAGTTCTTTTTTCTGTAGTTTCTGTCCTCTCCAGGTAGTATTCTGCAGATTGGCATCACCATTTAGTCTACTTCCAAGAAACGCCAGACAAAAGAGAGGCAGAAATTTGGCCCGGTAGGATTAGAGGAAACCTTGAGTGATTTGACCCAGTCAACAACTGTCAGGAAGCATTGCCGCTTGAGGAACAGTAAATGCTTCATTATTGCTGCTAGAGAGATGCACCTCCATAAAACACCTGGAAGTGGTCCACAGACCACAGACAGAACATCACTGAGGTTGATTTTTTAAAAAAAATGGGGAGAGATAGCAGACCTCATATTTTTAGACATAAATTGATCATCGACTAGGGTGAGGAAGTAATCTATCGCATTTAAGTCTCATGTAGAAACCAAGCATGTTATAAGGTGATGTCGCTTTCATCGGATGTTGACCACTGTAAGGGGGAAGGACATCAGACTGCCTGAACCATAACTTTGATGAGATGAGCTCACAGGAGAGATACGTTACTTGTGGCGAGGCTGAAGGTGAATAAGGTAACCACAGAGTAAGCTGCTAAGGATGTGGATTGTGGGAAGCACTACTGATTGGAGGCAGACGGTTGGATTGATTAGGGCAGCACCTGGGGCTAGTTGTTTTCTTTCACCATCCCAGGGTGAAGTTAAACGTGCTACTGGTAGTAATGAAGAATAGTTAATACAGATCAGACTCTGCCAAAGTAACAGCATTGGCATTGAGAGCAGAAAGTTTTGCAGATTTCTGTGTGTGTGCACTTGCTACTGGTGTTCCTGGTGGGTGGCTGAATCATCCTGATGGCATTCAACAGGAACCAGCTGCTGAGAATATTAAAATGCAAGCATTTATTCCTCTAGAGAGACAGTAGCATCTGCAAAGTTTTCCTGTCTTGATAGTACAGATAATCCCAGGGAGTATTCTCTAGTAGTTTTTAACTCTCAATTCATTTATGCATTGTTTTTTAAAGCTGTATGTGCTTTGTGTCTGCACAGAAAGGCGAGCCTTGTCTTAGATCTGAGGCCACAACTGTCCTAGGCAGGTAGTTTGCAAGCCCTCTGCTGAGGGTGAGGTACTGTACGTGGGGAAAAGGAAACCAGGCTTTGCCTCCTTCTTCACCCACCACCCTTTCCTCCTCTCAGGAAAAACTGCCTCGAAGGCTACAGAGCAGGAGTCCTCTGCTGAGCCACAATTCCGCAACTTTCGTATCAGTGTGAGCTTTGTCTTAAAGTTCATGGTGGCAGCAATTATAAGAAATGGTTAAAATTGCAAGAAAACGATTTAATGATCTGATAGAATAGGGTGTCAAGCATATCTATTGTTGTTTGCATTTGTTATTCCCAAAAAGGAGCATGTTACTTCACAAGCCCATAAGCAACAGTCTCCAGCCCTAAGCTTCTTATAGTCTAGGGGACAACTCCAGAAAGGAAACCAAGCGCTGGCAGCTTTCATTAACCCCGTCAGGAACAGGGAGCACTCAGCACCCACCAGAAGCTGGCTTTTAGTCAGACATGGCCGTAACACCAGACATCGTAACCAACACAGCTGAGGGAAGGGAAAAGGCAGGTAGTAGCAACAGTGGGGGAAAAAAAGAGGGCAATTTCTTCTTTTGAGTCTTTTGCCCAGCTCTGCATATTTCTTCTGCTTTCCTTAGAATATGATCTCATGCTAATAGCATGTGAATTCACATACTAAAGGTATTTATGGGAAGGGAAAGGCAGAGATTCTGCTCATGACATACGATGTGAGAAAAGGTACAGGATTGTTTCAGGGAGAAAGAGAAACAGAGTTCTTTTGCAGTGCGGCTGCAATGTTGGCACGGAGAGGAGAAACAAGCTGTAGGCAGCCAGAGCTGTGTGGCAAAAGAAAGGGTGAGGATTGTGATTTTATTTAAAAGGGAGCATCATTCGGTGTGCTCATCACAGTAGCAGTTTGTTGAGGTATTTTAGCCTTTCTAAATAGCCCTCTGTAAACTAGCAGCCTAATACCTGCAAGGCTGTGAATAGTTTGGCCCCATTTTTCTAAGTTGGAATACTAACGCATTGCGTTAAAAGAACGAACTCGCCCAAGGCAGCAGACCTCCATTCTACATCCACCTTTTGTCATCTCTAGTCATCCTCAGAGCCTGGCAGGGTGCGTCAACAAGTCAAGGTTTTGACAGGATCTTACAGACACAAGAGGTACTGCAAACACCACTCTACAAAGTTTATTGATAGCCTCTCTCGTGATGTGACAGGCCAAGGAAAGCTGTTGGAGGAGAGGTGACAGCAACGGGAGCACTTTATAGCCCTTCCCGATTTCAGCTTCTCCTTGGAAAGAGCTGCTGAAACCTCTTAGCGGTGTTAGACATATAGTTTAATCTCAGCGAGGCATCACAGTGATGATGCATACATCAAAGACTCTGTTGTGCTTTCCCCTTTTTGTGTGAGTTATGTTTGCTCATTTGTTTAAAAAAATAGCATAATGATTTCAATTTTAAGAGGCTTAAGCCCAAAGCTTTGGAAAGTCTTAACAAAGAATGATTTAATGAACTGGCTATTGTGTTTATTGTTGTGCTCAGCTACTTAAGTATGTCATAGGCTCTGCAATACAAACAATTAATGGTCAAGCTTCTGAGCTCAAGTGCTAAGGTCTTCTGCTTTCAGAAAAGGAGAAGTAGCATTTGAGGTCTGTTCCCACTTAAGCAGTAGTGCAATAAAACTCCAGTGGATTTAGACTAAATGCTTTGGGGTTGGATTTGTTGTTTGTTTGTTGGTACAACAAAATAAAGTAGAACCTAATCCTGAATAAGAGCAGCACTGGAAAATTTCAGGAAAATACTGAATAATACTCAGACATTTTCACCCCAGCATTTCCTCTAAGGACACATCTCTCCGTTAAAACAGTCATAGGAAAGAAAAGATTTTTGAGCTTTGCCTCAATAATGCTGCAATGTGAGTGGGCTTTGCACAGGGAAGGTTGTGCCTACCAAACTTAGGAATGGCTTGATCCACATTGCATACCCTAAAAACTCATGCTGTTAGACCGCGGGGCATCAGACGGCTCTTAATTCAGCTCAGCTGATAGTATGAAGTTGGTATCCATCTCGAAAGCTACACAGCACGTATCCCAACAATTCCTGGGGACTTAGGTTCTCTGATGCAATGTAGGCTATGAATAACCTTTAAAAAGTATCAAATCACTTCTTGCTGAAAATACTTTTGTTTTTCACTTTTATGATTTCTAGCATGTCAGCTAACTTCAGCTCCAGGTAAAGAAGGCAGGAAACGTCACTTTAATGCTTCTGTATTTTGTCATGGCTACTTCATGTCTTCTGTTTTCACTGCTTATCTGCACTTTGTATTTACCACTGCAAAATGATAATGAGGAGATGGGGGTTAAAGAAAAATAATGAATTTTTAGAGCTGTTTATTGTCCTCAAACAGCATGATCCTCTAGGGCAATACCCCCCACCTAGTCTAAGCAGCCAGCAAAGAGACATTTGGACGCAAATTCAGCCACTAAGAATGAAGTCAGAGCTCAGAGCTATGATAATAAATTCCATCCTGAGAAGAAAGGAAAGACTGAGACTGCCAGTGGAGCAACCGAGTATCTGCGGAGCTGTGACTTAGTTCTCCCTTTGCCATCCCATGGCTGAAATCAAACTACGTCTGTGAGTTATTTACCTTTCCGGCCACAGGAAAATGGCAAGCCCCCAAATCCCGTCAATGCTGTCCACATAGCAAGAGCTGCCCCTTTTTCACCCCTGAATACTATGTCACACCCGAGTAGTAAACTACGCTAACTCTGTAACAAATTAACAAATATGATAACAATGGTTACTGCTCCATTATCTTTTCACTGGAATGCTTTGTCCAACCATTTTGGTCCAGCCCTCCACCTTTCTCCAGCCCAGTGCAGTCAATGGGTGCTTCCCCGGAGTGCCGCCTGTTCTGTCAGCCCTACAGTGTGGAGAATACACGTGCCATCAGCATAATGTGTACTACCAACTTCCATCTTCGTCTCTAGTCTATTTACGTTCACTGTAATTCTTTTACTCACACCAGCTCACTCGCAATACTCTCCCCTGCCTTTTGTTCTTCAGCTTTCACTCTGTGGGTGAAAGGAATAAACAGCAGCTGCTGGAACCCAGCGGCCAAGATAGTTGAGAGTTCACGTTTCTTTAAGAACAGAGGCTGTGAAGATTTTTTCCTCCAATCTTTTCTTTTTTTCTTGAAGATTTGGAAAGAGTGCCATGCATGCATGCTCTGGCATGGTAACTCTTCTTCGCCACCTGAAACAGTAGTTGTTCATACTGCCATTTCTAAGAGGAAACTTGAATTCAGCAAATTCAAGGGCCACTGAAGAAGGGCTGCTTTAGCCCACAGACTTTCCTGCAGCCTGGTAACTCATTTGGCATTATCAGGATTTTTTTAAACTTCATTTGTGCTATTGACTTTTCACAGGGAGATTTCCTTCTGTTCTGAAACCTCAAAAGTTCCCCATTTCAGGTGATTATTGTACTCTCTGTCTAGCTGGGAAAAGGAAATGTAAGCTCATGGGAAAACTTGAATCCTACAGAGAAGCGTGTTAGGACTTTTCATGGGCTCTTCCAGAAGAGAGTGGCAGGGTGATCTCTGGCACCTCAGGGCCACACTGTACAAATTCAATAACAAAGCTGGTGAACTGTTAAGTTTGCTGCTTTGCACAGGGAGGGGGTGATAGATTAAGCCCTGACACAAATACCTAAAGAGCACAGGCTTGATAGCTTCTCTTCAAATAACATTACTAAGGTATCCTGTCCTTTCATTGTACTTTGTGGGAAAAAAAGACACAGACGTGGCTGGAAGAAGAGTATTGCTCTCTAGTTTGTGAAGCAAAATTTGTCATTATGCCTTAGAAAAGACAGAACATTTCCTTGCATTTTAAGAGGGGAAGAAAAAGTTGTGAAGATAAACATGTTATACCCTTAAGCTCATATTTCAAAAGTGGCTTCTAGAATTCCTGGTAATATCTTTAGAAATGTGGGATTTTTGAGCAAGCGAAATTCTGTTTGGCAAGGCCCTACACAAGGCAAATGGGGGTGGGTACTGGAGATGAGGACACAATATTGTGTTTGTCATTAGATGTTTTGGGTAAGTGTGAGTGATCCTTTACAGAGGTTTAGCAGAGGGCTGGAGGATCCAGGAGACAGAGAGCAGTTTTGGGCTTCTTGCAGCCTGTGATGTCCAAGTACACAGAACATTGTGAAGAAAAAAGAACAAGTCAAAAATGACATTTCTTCTCCCATATTTTCTCTGAAAATCTCAGTCACCCTTATGGGATAAACTCTCCGTTAGTAGCTTTCAGTTCCAGCTACAAGCTACTGAGATAGACATTTATTCAAAGATGATGAAGCCTTCATTATTTTTAGAAAGTTCATCACAGCACATTTACTTGTACACTGTAAAGTATTTTCACAAATTAAACCTAAGCAGTTGTCAAAATAAATGAACAAAGTATGCTCTGTGATGCTTTATCCTTTATTTATTTATATTTTGTATTGTCTGTTCAAGTGTTTGTTAATTTAAAAAAATCAGTTATTTGTGATAGGTCAGCATCCTAGCTGTTAGCTTGAATTAGCAAGATCGTATTATTTTTCTGACTAGATACACTCCTAATAGCGAAAGTATTAGCTGAAACACAGTCATGTTTGGGCTCCAAGAACCGTGGTCACTACAGATAATCCAAAGGATTATTCTGTGACGGATTATCCTAAACGAAGGTTTTCCCAAACTGCCTGCTCTCTGAAAGGTCACGTCGCTTCTGTGCTAGACTCGGCGTTGAGCCACATTTCGGTGTTTGCAGGAGAAGGGATTCCAAAAGGAAGGGATGGAGGTGGCAGAACTGGGTGCCATGTGGTAGGCATGTCAGCGAAGGGAACGGCATGCCACACACCTGCTTTGGGGCTCTGCCGTGCCACAAGTTAACATTTTGATGAGCAATTTCCATTCTGTTGTTTTCTCTCAACACATGGGGTTCAAAAAACAGTTAAAAGAAAACTGTACCCATTTGCTCATCCCAGAAGCCTGCGATTTCAGAAGAGTCTGCCAGAGTAATTTTTGCATATACAGTGTTTCAGAGTTGAAACATACTGAGGACTGCAGTTTATCTTCTGAAATTGTAGTGTGATGGCCAAAGAAAAATAGGTGTGCAATGCTCTAACTTCATGGAATGCCACTGACTGATGGTTGATAATTGTCAAAAAAAGATCTTTTGCTGTAATCGAAACCTTCAGAGGTTTCTCAAGTCTATAAAATAATGATGAGCACTAACCTCTACAGGAAGGGTTTTTTTCAGCGGCTATATCAAAATAATTGCAGAAATGCCACAATATTTTGCTGGCTGCGCATCTGTAAAGAACCAGCTTTCTGTAATCACTGTACTTGACCTAGACTCCCTTTAAACCTGCACTAGGATGGTAGAATATAATCTAATGATCTGCTACGTTAAAACATTTCATTTTAGTCCATACTAGCTCTGTAACACCCTCTTTGGGGGGTGGGAACAGGATGGGACATGAGGGGAGGGAGAGGAAACGGCTGCAGATTTCCATTGGCATTGCTGCAGAAGGGATGCAGGTCTCACGGAAACACTGTTACCCTGACTGTGTTTTTTAGTCAGAAATAGGCTAGGCCTTTGCTAATTTACCCTGAGAAGTAACTGTCATGTGGTTGAGGAAAGAATTAGACTTGTATTTTCTGGTTAAACCACTAATCTGATATTCCTGTAGCCGATTTGGTTGTAAATTTTGGCTACTGAAAATTTTCTGGCTTGTGGTAGGCCTGTATCTGTGTAATTGGAAAACAGAAGAGATTCTCTCACTTTAATCTGACGCTTATCTCCATCCTCCTTAAGGCAGGAGAAAAGCCAAGGGATTTAGCGTCTTCCTTCTTTTCTTGCAACCTACTGAGACTAACTATGGTTAGAAGCTCTTCTTGATGCATTTTATAGCAGGATGTCCATGCTGCTAGAAGCCTTTTGTTGCTGAAGTCTGAAGCATTAAATCATTCAATAACCCCTTATTTTTGTCTTCCAGGAGAGCGTCAGCTTGTAAAAAGTGACACGATCAACACAAAAGTCAGCCTCTGACATGCCCTTTCACCCGCAGATCACGTTCATGCACTCGCTACTAGAGCAGTTTCAAGGTTTTCAGTAACCTTTTAATAGAGTTAATTTCACTGGTCCCTTTCAAGGGGTCCACTTGATTATATACCAGTAAAGAGAGATGGTGTTTGAGAATGGTTGATACGCTCACAATTTTTGCAAGCAAAGACCTTGATGAGTTCCTCCACAGTCAGTCTCCTTGGGCTAAAATTTCAACCTATTACATGGGGATTTAGCCACTCATTTCCCATAAACATCAATGGGAGTCATGTGGCTAAATCCCTGTGCAACACATTGAAAACGTATTCCCTTATGTTTAAACTCATTTTGATGCAGATGCTTTCTTCTGCAGGAAGCAAGTGAAACGAGGAAGCCATTTATTTCTTTCATTTGTCTGCCCCAGATCACCAAACCCCCAAATTATCCTCTCTTCTGCTTAGGTACCAGAGTATCCCACAGGATTTGCTGAATCTGTGTGTGACACTAAGTTAGAGGCCAAGCTTCAAGACGTTAGGACAATGGGTGCTAATTTGTATTTATTACCTACTCATGTGTGGGGAAAATTGGACAGATGACAGGCTGCGCCTTCACCCATGAGAACAAGACTTCTCATTTCTCTCAGTTCTCCGTCACCTGCTGTATTACGTATTAAAGGAGGGACCGTATGCTGCTTTTAGGGGATTTAACTAGTGACCTTTGACTACAAGTTACAGTGTAGGATCACTACTGGGCTCTCAGTTGATGTGTGCTTTGTGATACTCTCCCACAAGGTTAATGGGTTTGCTATGATCGCGATACGGAGATTCTACTTTACTAACTTCCTTAGTGAGGAAGAGGGTCTTTTAGACTAATTATTGGAGGGAGGGGAAATGAAAGGCTATCAGGACGTAGGCACAAATGTGAATATACTACTTCAAAATCATCGGGCACGATTTTCAATAATGGCATATGTGTGTTAAGATGCAATTTTGTGCCTGGAAAGAATTGTGTTCATTATAAATGGCAGGTGCTTTTAAAGCGCTTAAATATTGCATTTTCTATTTCCACCTGCACACCAGGTAACTGGGTATTAATATGCTACTAGTTGAGCCCATGATTCATTGCAGGTGCAGTGCTTGGGAAATCAAGGATTGCATTGAGGTCCTGATGAAAATCATGCCCTCAGGCACATCTGAGCTCCATTTTGATCAACAAGCCAAAAATAAGACTTTTATTTCAATTACAGTTCGTCTGATTTTGAACTTAATGATGCAACTTGAAGTCTATTGGCTTAGCTCCTGAGACCCAGGAAGGAGGATGTCTGGGACCTTGTCTATTCAGTGGAATAGAGGTTCCCATTAAATTCACTCTGATCTCATTACATGTCTTTTATTTGGTCAGAAGCTCTATTTTTGCTCTTCCTGGCCTTATTGAATCTGTTGTTGATTCATTGTGCAGACTTGGTATTAATGAAAAAGACTGCCTCACTCAGGTCTCTCCGGAGGGTGAGATTTTCCATAGCCCTGTGTCTGTACCACGCGTTGGAAGCACAGACTCCGATGGGTTGCCTTGTGAAACTAGATTCGAGCAGACCTTTATTAATAGGCTGATGAGATATATCAGCTTGGCGAGGCTGCCTGCCTCCATAATGAGCGAGGGCTGTATTTTACTTCCCTTAACGAACAGAAAAATCCTCAGCGATGCCTTTCCTGTCCCCCTGCTATCCCTGTTCCACATTCCTCTTTCAAAGACCTCTTTAAAGGTCTCTATTATCCCAGCTGCCTTTAGGTGTCACTCGAAGCTTTGGGTTCCTCCTGTTCATCCAGACCTTTGTGTTCTGAGCCCTGTCCTGCCTCTCAGCTGCCCCAGCAGCTTGGGAGCTCACTGGTCACCCCCCCAGCTACTGCCTCCCTCGCTTCTTGTTTGCACCCGTAGCCCTCACTGGTTGCACATCGTTACAGTTCGGTGTTTAAACAGCAATGAATAAATGCAAGTAATTCATTTTGGTAGCTTTTCTAGTTTTAAGGAAAGCTGGATGTCAAAGGCTGCACCTGCATTATTGGATTGGAAACTCTGCTGCAGGAGAGCACAGTTGTCCTAAAATACATCACGGGCAGAAGACCAATATTTTCAACTTGCGTAAGAGTGGAAGGGCTGACTTCCATCCTGCTTCTGTCAGGCATTGTCAAGCTGTCCTAGCTCCTTTCACAACTAGACTTCAGGAACTGTTAATCTGGTCTTTTCTGTTTCGAGATGGATCTGAACATTTTTGAGTGGGCCAAGTACTTTCTTGGCCTTCTGACGAAGCTTAGGTTGCTCATATGGTAAATCATTAATTTCGAGACTATATTCTGCCTTTGCTGGGAGTTAAGAGTGGTGTTCTAATAGCTTCCTTCCATCTGGAACAGTCATAAACCAGATGGATAAAGGATTGGCACCACTTATTTTGAGTCTTTACCCAATTCACCCTGTGTAAAGGGACCTTGCAATATTTCCCAGGCAATTGTTGCATGTATCCAGAATCACAAGTGAAAAATATCAGGATCAGATGCGTGGGCTGCCACTTGGGGAAAGTTTTGGAGAGGTGAGCAATAAAAATTATACCTTCCTTTAGCAATATTATATTGGAGTCCTTGATTACAAACCATATGTAAGATTGTTTTATATCTAAGAATTATTTGAAAATGTAATCATCTAGTTGGAATTCCAGAGTTTATAGCACCTTGAGTTAAGCCAGTTCAATGCAGAATTTATTTCTTAAATATAATGGGAAGAGATAGGTTTTCAAGGATGTTGTGTATAAAGATCTTGGCATCTTGTCTTACTAGATCCATTATCTTCCTCTCTGTTTTCATGAAAATAAATTCATCACACTGCATTTCAGTACATTCCTTTAATATGATTTAGTAAGAATGAGAATATTGCCAGAAACTAGAAGTTGCACCTATATTTATTTATTTCGGTAAATTAGAAATATTAATATTTTCATTAGTGAATGGCTAGAAGGAACAAGTCAAGCCGTTCTGGTGTGTTGCAAGTAGCATTTATTACAGAGAATGTTTTCATTTACAACATGACTTCATAGAACTGTCCTTTGGCCCAGGCCATACTGTAGTCTTTGGGAATTGCTTTGGAAACATTTCTGATGCAGCTGAATACCAGAACAAATACATGATGGTAGCCTATTTTATTTTGGCTTTAAAAAAAGGGGGGTGGGGGAGAAGATAATTCAAGGAGGACTGTAAAATTCAGGTGACAAAATTGAAAGGTTCCCAAAGGCTTCTTAAGCATACCAGAGAAGTCATGGAGACGTGGTACTGCAAAGCACAAGAAGGGAAGCAGGAAGGTGAGTGTGCATTGGTCTCTTCTCACAAGTTACAACCGACAGGACAAGAGGAAATGGCGTCAAGTTGCGCCGGGGGAGGTTTAGGTTAGACATTAAGAAAAACTTCTACACTGAAAGGGTTATGAAAGACTGGAACAGGCTGCCCAGGGAAGTAGTTGAATTGCCATCCTTGGATGTATTTAAAAGCCATCTAGATATGGTGCTCAGGGACATGGTTTAGAAGTGGGTCTGGTAGAGTTAGATAACGGTTGGACTCGATGATCTTAAAGGTCTTTTCCAGCCATAACGACTCTATGATTCTACAAATGGGCAAAGATGTAAGAGGATGCTCAAGTCAAACAAATACTTTTCACTAAGCAGAAGCCTAGGCCAAGCAGAACCATAAGAAAGGGTTATAAATCTCAGATAAAAATTACAGAAAAAAGGATGTAACAGTGGTTGGAAAAGCGAAGAGCAGACCCACAGAAAGACATAGGTTCTGTACTTGAGCTTGAGAGTCTAAGGGGGGAATGGATAAGGCTACTATGAAAGAAGAGAGGAAACATTTAAGGGTAGGAATACTGCAACGTTGTAAAGAATTTATTTTTGTTTGTCATCATTGCATACATTGGAGGAGCCCTTTATGATTTTCAGCTGAGTAAGATCCTCTTTAGACCACTTTCACAGACGGTGTATGGAAAAAGAAAAAACATAGTGATGTATCATCTAGGATCATGTTGCATATGAGTCCTAGAGCACTCGGGGAACTGAGAAGAAGGTGTTGGTGCTCCTAGCCAAAAAAAAAAAGAAAGCAATCTGTTCTTAAAATTAGCTGGCGAAACAAGGAGATTCAAAGGTTGCTCTGTTACTTTGAAAGACCAAGTGGTCATCTTATGAATTAATTTAGCAAACCTTGCTTCAATAGTTTGTAAATTGTTTACCACAATAGTTAAAACCATAAACATTTTTTTGCAGGCTGATTAGTCTTCACTGGCTCTTTCTGTTTGCTTGGAAGAATCTTTCTGTGCCCAAGTGCTTCAGTGCCTAGTGCCTCCTGTCCTGAACAGGCCATCTCTCTGGTCCCGGGTGTTGTCTTTGTGGAAGGGCGCCTTTCCAAGCACCACATGCCAGGAGGTTCTGCTGCTTCCTGCTACCAGCTAGGTGCTGGGCTGCGAAGCAGTAATTGGCAGCTAGCATTGTGTATTGCATCCAGGATCCATTTCCTAGGATATCCATGAGGACAGAAGAGATGGGGCAAATGTTATCACTACAGAAGTTAATGATTCAGTCCAGTCTGTCTTTGTGGTTTCACAATAAGGAGCGTGTTAGAAGAGCCAGTTCCTTTTAGCAGTTTCTCCCTGAAATGTGCTGGAATGTGATGTGTTCAGATGAAATCCTTTGTGCTAGCACCTCACTCTTTTCATCTTCTGCCATTCCCAAATTGCAAATTTGTCTGAAGAAAGATGCTAAATTGAGGTACGGGGTCAAGAAATGTGTCCCTTAGAGTAACTCATGAGAAAACACTTAAAATACAGCTGTGCCTCCTGTTATAAAATCAAATGAAACTGAACTATAACAAAAATTATAAGAGAATAAAAGCACCAAAGTAATAAGCAAAAACATATTGGCATTCAAAATTGGTTCGACTGACCCTTATAATACAGAAATACACAATTTAATCAGTTATTTACAAACTGCAGAAGAGAACACAGCATGTTAACAGCGGTAGTCCAGTTTCCCTATTGCCATGCTGTTAGATGATCTTTAAGGTCCCTTCCAGCCCATACCATTCTATGATTTTATGTTTGCAGCAATAGTGAAAAAGAGAGTGTAAAATTTAGACTTGCACCTAGTATTTGCTACCAACTCCTTAAACTGGTGCTGGATGAATGCGTAAAGCTCTGCTCAAACAAGGGACCAGCAGGAAATCAACAGCTTTTCTCTCAAAATACCAGAGCTGTAGAAGCTGCATGCCCAATAGTGTGGTTCTCAACTTTTGGAAGGCACATGGGCCATTTTCCATTATTCATTCCAGTCATTCAGAATACTGACGTTATATCTTGCCTTTTACCATTTTGGTTCAGTACATCTTCAGTCATCTGTCGTGAACTACAAAAACTGGAAACAAAAGGCCTGATCCTCCTCAGAGGGGCAGTGTCACTGATGTCAGTGAGACTACCAAAATAAGAAAGGCAATGCCTGTGAGGGTTAGGCTCCGGGCGTTCGTACCAACTGAAAATAGGTTGGGTCCCATTCACATTGTCAGACAGTGGTGGCAGCTAGAGCTGCTTGATTTTGAAACATGACATCTTCTGATCCGCCTGTGTTTCTGCACTTTTGTGGCCCTGTAGCAAAGCTTTCAAGGCCAGTGTCTCCAGTAGCAGTCCAAGATTATGATCCAAAAAAAAAAAAAAAAGACAATTATCTTTGTCCTCAATGCAACAAAACAGTGCAGAAACACAGTCTTGCAGAATGACATCTGCCATTCAGAGGAACAAAAGGCTGAACTTGGAAGGTCAACATTTTGGCTTTTCTTGCTTATACTTTCCTGATTTCTAACCTTAGTATTGACATAAAGCATAGCTACATTGCTTATCTCTTTTCTGTGAGTGTTGGTATTATCTTTAAAGAATTTGTAATGCCTTACAAAAGTGTTTTCGTAGCTCACCCTAATGATCAGTATGTTGGAAATAGGGATCTTAAAATACGGATTACTGATCTGATCTTTTGATCTTTTGATCTCTGATCTGATTTGATCTTTTGGCCCAGTTGTAACCTTTCTAGATAATCTCTAATGCAACAGGCATTAAATAATACAGCATGTGATAACAGGGGCTGCCTAGATGCTCCATAGCAGAGCTGCAAAGAACTCTGTATTTTCACATTGCAAACCTTGGCAAAGATATAATGCTGTATATGCCAAATTTTCAAAAACGATGAAATTTTGCTTTCATGCCCAGGAATAAAACAGCCTAAGGTACCAACCAACAGAAAATTTGATGGGGGGGTGAACACCCTAAGAGCCTTGGATGCTATTTTTTGATAGACTTTAGACATTAGCAAATATTATCTAATGACTATAGCGGGATAAAGAGTTCTCTGAAATTTGAGTGTACTCTTCGCTGGGTAAAAAACTGGCTGGATGGCCAGGCCCAAAGAGCAGTTATGAACGGAGTTAAATTCAGTTGACAGCTGCTCACAAGTGGTGTTCCCCAGGGCTCGATATTGGGGCTGGTTCTCTTTAATATCTTTATCAACGACCTGGATGAGGGGATCAAGTGCACCCTCAGTAAGTTCGCAGATGACACCAAGTTAAGCAGGAGTGTTGACCTGTGTGAGGGTAGGAAGGCTCTACAGAGGGGTCTGGACAGACTGGATTGATGGGCTGAGGCCAGTGGTATGAGGTTGAACAAGGCCGAGTGGCAGGTCCTGCACTTGGGTCACAACAACCCCGTGCAATGCTACAGGCTTGGGGCAGAGTGGCTGGAAAACTGCCCGGCAGAAAGGGACCTGGGGGTGTTGGTCGACAGCTGACTGAATATGAGCCAGCAGTGTGCCCAGGTGGCCAAGAAGGCCCATAGCATCCTGGCTTGTATCAGGAGTAGTGTGGTGAGCAGGACTAGGGAAGTGATTGTCCCCCCCATACTTGGCACTGGTGAGGCTGCACCTCAAATACTGTGTTCGGTTTTGGGCCCCTCACTACAAGAAAGACATTGAGATTCTGGAGCGTGTCCAGAGAAGGGCAACAAGCTGGTGAGGGTTCTGGAGCACAAATCTTATGAGTAGCAGCTGAGGCAACTGGGGTTGTTTAGCCTGGAGAAAAGGAGGCTGAGTGGAGACCTCATCGCTCTCTACAGCTACCTGAAAGGAGGCTGTAGAGAGGTGGGGGTCAATCTCTTCTCCCAAGTAACAAGCGATAGGACAAGAGGAAACAGCCTCAAGTTATGCCAGGGGATGTTTAGACTGGATATTAGGAAAAATTTCTTCACAGAAAGGGTTATCAAACGTTCGAACAGGCTGCCCAGGGAAGTGGTTGAGTCACCATCCCTATAGGTATTTAAAAGAGGTGTAGATGTGGTGCTGAGGGACATGGTTTAGTGGTGGTTTTGGAAGTGTTAGGTTGATAGTTGGGCTCAATGAGCTTAAAGGTCCCTTCCAACCTAGAAGATTCTATGATTCTATGAACTACAAAAATAAGCATCTGACATTAAATAGGGCAATAAAAATACCTTCTCAAACTGTATCCTGATTTGACGAATCTCGACTGAAAGTAAATGAAATAGCTGAAATGCCAAGCCTTGACAAAAATGGAGGAGACGTTGGAATGAAAAAATGTATCATCTAGGTTAATAATTGCTCTCTCTGTTATTAAAATTGAAAAGACAACTTAGTTTACCCCTGGATCATTCAGCTGTTAGCTTACTTAATAGACCAACGCAGAAGTTTTCCAAATTTCTCTCAGTTTTACAAAACACCAGTTCATTGCTGCAACCTGGAGTGAAGCTGTTTACAGCTCTGTGCTAAGTAGAAAGTTCAAATCAATTATTGTCCATTAGAGTTAGGTATAACTGATGAAATATCCCCAGAGGAGTATTGTAAATGTATCAAGATGTCCTCCCCCATTACAGAAATGGGGAGGCATGGTGAATTACTTACCTTCTCTCTTACACTTAATGTCTCTGAAATGCTGCCAGGCAAAAAAAGGCTTATCTTGTCTCACTGGGTTTAAAAGAGGTCTTTGCTGTAGTCTGGGATACAGGGGAGGAAAAAAAGGTGGTAGTACTGAGGGCAGACCCACATTAAGCTTTATTCCCAGACAGGACCTAGAACAAAAAAAAATATGGAGAAAAGCTACTCAATAACCAACAGTGGATTCAAAATACATGCAGGAAATATCTGAACCAAAAATCAGTACTAGGGATTTTTTTTATAATGTAACTGAAATTTTTGTGCAGTGAGCTATATAATAAATTCACTCATTAAAATGTACACTGAAATAGCATTGGGGCAGAACATACAAACAATAGAAACCAAGAAATCCATGCTTAAGCATGTCTCCAAATGCCAAAGCACAGTGAGCATGGTATTGAAAGTACCTAGCATTCACTATTTGTCTCCATCAGGAAAAAAGCCTTCAGCCTACTTCTCACTTGCTCTCCATCTGGTTCCAGGACTGTACTTGAAGTTGTAGAGAAATAGGGAAAGACAAGGTTCTTGCACCAAGGGAGCATCATTTTGTATAAGATCTTTGCTAGGGATGTAATGAAGTTTGTGGCTGCCAGACGCACTTTACTTTTTACGACACCTGGCTGAGATGTTCTCAGTCTACTGTTGCTGCTGGCATACAGGATCACTGAGTTATGGGGTTTGAGTCATCTCAGCTGTATGTGACAGTCTGTGCCACCAAGCACAAGGCAGTGGAGTTCTGGGGAAAACACACCACCTTGAGACCTCTTGAAGACTGAATGGAGCAGTAGGACATATAGGCAGAGTAAGGAGGAAAGGACATACGGGACTGAGGAGCAGCCATGCTCCTAACTGGTCCGTGAAAGTGAATCTTGATTTACGCAAGGAGTTCAGGTTTATGAAAACTCAATGGATGTCCAGTGCTTTCTGAGCATCCAGAATGGAAATCAGAGATGCGCAATGCAATGGGAAGTGTGCATCTCTCCATAATGTCCCCAGAAAATGTTACTGTAACAGATTGTAACCTATGCTGCCCACAGAGAAACTAGACTCAAGCTTTGCACAATACATGGAATTTTAAGCAATTCAGTGAAGCAAAGGGAGAAGGTAGGGTCAAAAGTTTAAAAATCCTGCATGGGGGTTTCCTGACTCTTGGGACTTTTAGCACAGCAGCCTCTGCTAATTTCAGTTACAATGAGTGGATACAGATGGAAAAGCAGTCTCAGGTAGCTGAGTTCCAAAGCCATGTGCTGTGTATCATGAATTTCACCCCCAAAATATACAGGTATACTACAGGGTACAAAGGATACTTTACCTGAAACTTACAATTTCTTCACCCTCCTTTTGACTTGCAGAAGTTGAGAGGTTAGTATGCTTGTTTTTTTCTTTTAGAAGAGCATCTGAGCACCTGAGCATCAAAAATTACTTCTCTGAGCATTATCAATCCTTCTGAGACTTGTAGCAGAGGGTATTAGAGAAGAAAAATGGGAAAATTAAAGCAAAGATTGAAAGGGCCTAGGAGGAGGGAGAAGGGTGAATCTGAGAACCCGGAGGAAGCTAAAAACTGGGAAAGAAATAGAGGAGGGTAAGAGAAATGGGAAATGTGGGGGAAAAAAACAGGAATAGTATAAGTGGCTGGAAGGGAAAAAAGTATTCAAAACAAAATATTTGGTGAGTAAAAGCACATGACAAAATCTAATGAGAAAAGATGAAGCTCCAAGATCCAGTTTATGATGTAGGAGGGCAGGAGGAAAAGGGTCTTGAGAGTCTTTAAACCTGAAGTGAGCAGCATGACTATGCCAATAGTTAATTCAGTGACTTGGAATTCTAAAATCTGATTTTCAGATTTCTGCCTATTAATTTCTTCTGTGACCCTTATGCAAGTAACTTAACATTTCCGAGCCTTAGTTTCTAGCCCTGTAAAATAAGAATTCCAGAACTTCAGTAATCTATAAGGTCTTTGTGAGACAAAATATATCAAAGGTCTTGCAGTAAGCTGATGCTACAGCCTTATGATTCACATAAGTATCTAGAAAAGAAAGAAGTGTTGGGAATGCAGGTCTATGGAGTGAGACATAATTTGAGAGCAGCTGAGTGTAGATTTGGTTGCACAAAATGCTCTTCCCTCATAAAAGGATGATGGTAAGATGCATGGTGAGGTCCAGCTCTCCTCCCAATCTTAAGTACAATTTTCAAAGCATTGTGCAAAGGAGTTAGTCTTGTGACTCATATCAGAATGCATTAATCACACAACTGAGTGTTGGAATCTGATGGATATTGAGCTACATGCAAACTTCTATTGATGTCAGTGGTATATGATCTCAGCACCTCTCATAATCAGAAGAAATCGTTGTTGACAGCTTTTGGAGTTTTTCTTCTACATTTTCCCCCATTATTTTCCCTCCAAGCCACAGTGGCTAAGATAGCCACTGTTGAGAATGCCGGTCAACGCACGGGTGGGTGCAAGAGAACAGTCTGATCGCTCGATGTAACCGAGAAGAAACGAGTTGAGGGCGATGACGGACCTGGTGGCGCTGCTGCCGGCGGAGCCCCCTCCCTGCCTGCTCTGTCCGTGGTCCTGGCAGCCGCCGCCGCCGCCCCCGCCTGCTCCCTGCGCTGGGGTCCCCCTCTGCGCCGCGCTCCTGCGTCCTGCTCAGGTCTTTGGGGGAAGGCAGCTGTTTGCCAGCCCTGTGCTTGAAAGGCTGGGGGACTATAGCACAGCTGAGCCCAAAGGCTGCTTCTTATAAGGCCTAGGAGTAATCATTTAATGTCCCTGCATTCCAAGATGCGTTTTCCCTGCGGCCGCTACCAGCCCATACTACTGTAGCAATCTTTTCTCTGGGAAGAGAGAGCTGTATGTTGCTCTCAAGCAATAGTCGGATTTGTTACCTCCACTCCTCTCCCAGTCCTTCTGGATGGAGAAGACTCAAGAACCTGAAGCAGGATTGTCAGGAAACAACAAAATGCAGCCACAGGTTAAACTGAGTAATTAATAGGAAGGTTTCTCTTCTCACTGCTATGATGAGGCTAGACAATGTTTGACACCTGCCATAGCATCTTTCAAGTTTGGGAGGATCACTTTCCTGGAAAGTAAAATAGCCTATGATAAGTTAGTAACATAAATCTTCCCATATGAATGCTGTAAAGCCTTAGTCCCACTCTGTATCACTCTCTAATTCATGACATGCGATTATTCATAAAGTAAAACCATTTTCAAAAAAAGTTAAGAGTTCCTTATTTCACATATTGGTATTTTAAGTCTTTAATCTTAGGCCTGGCAAAACACCACAAAATGGCATCTGCACATATATTTCCAGATTCTGTGTTATTCTGCCATATTTCTCTCCTAATGAACATTTCAGAAATGTTCAGGTGAAGACTTGTGGTTATGAGTACTTATGCATCATTTAGAATCTATCGTTCTGCTTGAAAAGTTTGTCATTCAGTTAAAAACAGGAAGCATATGACTGAGATGACCAGATGCACGGTACAAATTACAAATGGTAAGAAAAATGAATCCTTCATATACTGCCAAAGGGATATATACCATTTATCCAGGCTGTTCAGCTCTCATGCAACTGAATAACAACATCACTTGAAAAAATTAAGACTTGTGGACCAAAAATAAAAAAAACGATAAATTTTTTCATTCTAAATCAGTTGTTCAATCAGCTCTACCAACCCTTCATGACCAACCTCAGAGACATGGAATAGCTATAAACATATTTTAGAATACTTTGAAAATTACATATATGGCTTTTCCATACGCAGTGTTGCTATAAATAGTGTTGCTGATCTCTCAGGACCTTACAAGCTGCCTGTGACCCTGTTCTGCATATCCTCATTGAAAATGGAAGGAATTGTCTTGCTTAGATGCAGAATTCTCTTATTTCTTGTTATCATGAATTGCAAAATTCACACCTTGTATTTGTTGTTGCTCCAGAAATCAAAATTGCCATTCAAGAACTTTGGACCACTTTACTTTACAGTCAGATATTCCACATTTAGGGAAAGAAAAAAATCCACACAATCATTAAGTTCTAAAAAGAGAAAGAAAGAAAGAAGAAAAAATGAATTAGGGAGCAGAGGAAGAGGTAGTTTTCTTTGTAACTGTTACGTAGCTTGAGATACTATAAATTGCACTGTGGAAGAGAAGCTTGCGAGCAAAGGCAGAAAAATTAGTATGTGCTGCAGCTCCTCTTATGGAGAGTGCTGTGGTAGAAACGGCAGACGTGTATTTGTGATGTGACACAGGTAGTCTTATTGACATGAGCATGGGACATTCGTAATCTCCATTTCCAAGTGGAGCTGCTCAGCCCAAATAAAAGAGGATGCAGGGAGAAGCTTTTGTGTTGTTTAATGATATATTACAGAAAAATATTTTAGGTAAGCTTTAGGCATAATGAGTCTCTTCTGCAAGTATGGGGTAATTGACTTTATCCCTCCATCTTCAGCCAAGTACTTTAGATATCACAAAAGACACAGCACAAAGCTTAGGAAGTGTTTAATGAGTGTGAAATGCTTACAAGTTATGTATGTGAGTATATGTATGTACGTATCAGCATATATACAAACATGCCTGTAAATATATATGTATGTAAAAATAAGATTAAATAGTTGTTTACACATATGCATGCATGAATATGTGTAACTGTTGGAGTTTGGTGTGGGTATGTCTGTGCAGGCATATATGTTTGTATTTGTTTATGAAATATGTGAAATATATTTATATAGTCACTAATTTCAGTCTAGTAACAGGGTCAAAAATAAGTATGACATGTCTGATTAAGAAACCTGCTCTTTTTTCCAGAGCAACAACATTGCCCTTCTAATGAAAACCAGAAATTGCACATGAATATAAAGACAAAATTTTGAATAAAGACTGGACCTTAGGCTTCTGCCGTGTCCTCGTTTGAGGTTCTAAGGAGGAATGCTGTATCTGTAGCAGAGAGGAAAAGCCTGTTTCCTTGTCTGGGAAGAAGTAGTTGTTTGAAGGTGCACAGGTTGGAGAATTGTTAATCTAATTCTTGGAAAGCAAGGTTAGCCATCAGGAGATGGTAATGTAGGACACTTAAAATTACTCCTGTGAAAAATTAATTTAGAATACACATGTGTGATTCGTTACACGCCTATTGCTTCTACACACATGACATAAAGTGCTTTCTGAAATGGGTATTACTAAGAGGTGGCATTGTCTGACAAAGAAGGGTCATGGCTTTATGGACTTCATTCTATGTATTTTGAGCTTTGAACGCTGTTAAACAAAAATCCTGAAAGATGCAGATCCCCTGTCTGCATCCCTCAGGACATTGCCCCTTGCAAAGAGCTTATTTCTGGGGACAGTAGTAACAGTGGATACCATAATCCTTAGGTATTCAAGGACACTTGTCCTCCATCTTGTGGGCCTCATATCATCTTGGGGCAGGCGGATTCGTGCTGTGATCATAACACAACAAATGTTCTTGCTGATGTATTTCATCAAAGCCTGCTCTAACCCACTCTGCTCCCTGTTGCCCTTGGAGATCATCTTTGCTGGAAGGAGGAGTTGAGGGGGCTATAATATTTGTGGCTTTGTTATGAGTGTGAAAAGCCCCTTTCTGGGTGTGTGGAGGGGAGATTTGGTGTATCCTTGGGTCATCTCTGTACTGTTATAAATAGGCGGCTGTAAACAGGAGGACAAATTGCTCTGACTTGTTCCAGACAGACATACAGTACGTGCAGCTTAGCAGGCAGCTTTCTGAGTCACTGTATGCAAAATAAGCTTCCCGTGAGACTTTGCGACAAAAAAGAAGAAAGCAACTTGTTGTTGTTTCAGTAATCGTGAGCTACTGAGCTAAGTAAACTAAGGCTGCCCATAGACCCACCCATTACCTTCTAAGAAGGAAGGTCTGGGAGAAGGCCTGTCTGTGGCTCCTGCTTTCTCTCAGATCATTAAAGGCACTGGGATTCCCAAGAGTCATTGAGCCATCTTGATTTAGTCAGCTTTTGTGTTTGGTTTGACTAGAAAACGACCTCTAGATGAGTCTATCCTGTGCGGTCGAAGGAAAACTTAGCCACTTTTGAGTCGGATTCACAGTCCAGCTGCTGCACATTGTCTCTGAATTACCGAGCTGCCAAAGCCTACCCCTCCGTGTAAAAAGCTGTTGAAACAGTGCATGATGCAAGGAGCAGTCAGAAGAGTCTGAACTGACGGATCAGCGCCAATAAAGGGCTCCAATCTGACTGTGTAGATAAAGGAACAAGCTTTTTCAATAAATCCAAGATACAGCCATCCAGGCTAGATGCTCCCATGGAGGGGACTCGGTACATGAAATTGCAAGAATCATTTGAGAAAATGTTTGCACAGATAAATGTAATGAATTTCCTTTTCTCTCCTTTCTTTTTGTCATCTTCCCCATCCATACAAAGCCACAGTTTATCTTTCTGTCCTCAGGAACAAGGAAGCTGCCAGGCACAAATCGAAGAGCCCACACTAGCGCAGAATGGAGCAAAGCATTCTCCATCATCCGTACAGATCTGACCAGCCTGTATTTAAGTTTTCTCTCTGTGCAGGCACAAATGCAATTAGGAAACCTGTGATTTCTCCTGAGCCTTGCCAGTCTGACAGCTTGGGAGAAGGAAGTGAGGAGAATGCAGGGAGTGACTGGGCTAATGGTGATCGGCAGCCACACTCAAAATGTCTGTTCAATCAAGGAGGGCGTACCGGGCAGCGAGGTCTCACTTCACTCTACAAACTGCAGCATCTCGGCACTTGTAGGCACCGTGCTCATTGTCAATCAATCTGTGACAGCCAGCCCTGCCTCCACAAGCACTTCATTCCCCCTCCTGCATTTTCTGCAGTGGTAGGAACTGAAGAGGGTAGGAAATCAGAGTTAACGAAAGGTGAGGGTGTGAGTTTATCGTAATAAATGCAAGGTAAAGGTAAACACACAAATTACAGCCCAGGTACTGTGGTGGCATGTGACATTGACAGTGCCAGGAGAGGGAAGTAAGAATAGCAGGAAAAAGACGTATATTAGAGGGTATTACAAAATATATAACTGAAAGTGGAAAACAGGTGGCAGGCTAAGGGAATGATTAGACATGAGTAAAGAGAGACCAAAACAGGCAGATAAAGGGACAGCCAGAAAGAAAAGTGTGGGAAAGGGAGGAACACAATGTAACAGGTAGGTAGAATTTACACTGCATCCCCTTTCATGAGACTCTCTGCCCAAAAGAAGTGGCTAGATTCTTTGAAACCTTCAAAAGAGATTAAACACACAATTTACATTGAAATAAAATGAGAGTTGTGAGTGTAACACACTGAGCTGATCTTAAAAATTCTTCTCTGTATTCATAGCAGCATACAGAAACATTAGCATGAGCTGCATGACTTAAAGCCCTACAAATCAAAGTTAGCAAGGGCCCCAAACACTTCATTCGACACTAATGCATATACTATGCAATGTCAGTGTGTACCGAGAGGTTGGGTATTTTTCTCAAAAGCACGTATGTGTGTATGTATGTGTTCCCTACATGCTATAGATAACTTTATATAGATAACTTTACATAGATTAATTTGCCTCAAATTGCCCATTATAAGATTTTGGATCAGTTGCTGATTACTTTGCAATCTTCATGCCGTGGAAACTCTGTTCTGAACACATATATGATGCATTCCTGTCTTGAATTTCACCACAGATTTGCTTTCAAAGTTGCATCTGTGCCATCCATGGAGACATAAAACGGAAGTACTAATGCATTCCCTGAAGAAATGGTGATATAAAGGTCTTTTCTGGGGGGAAACAAGGAGTTTGATGTGAATGAACAGGCTCATATCTTCCACACGTGAAATTCTTACAAGAGAAGTGGCAAATGGAGCCAGCTCAGCTCTCACTTTGCAGAAAGCTTCATTAGAGCTGAAAAGTAGAGTCCGATCAGACACTTCTCTAGAGCCTTCTCACCTGTCAACAGGAATAGGAAAGTCTTCAAAGTGACAGCAGGGTTTTGCTTAGTATATTGCACGTAGCAGGTACCATAACCATGCAGCAATACTGCATTTCTGCTGCTTTGCCGCTTGTGTATGAATCCCATGCCAAGTGGATCATTTGAGGCTTTAGGTAGTGAGATATTTCCCTTTCACTTTACACAGATATCAATAATTGCATATGGTAGTAAGCAGTGAAGGATGTGCTTTTGTTAATGTCCTAAAGACTGCAGTGTACCCTCAGTCTGAAGCCTCTTGCTCCAAGTTTCAAAGGACAACAAAATACAATGGCAATTATACTCCTCTGAAATAGAAGGTTTATTGCGTGCAGCTAGGGGAGGTGCTCACTTAGCTGTAACTGAGCTGCTAAAACAAAAGCTGTGTTTACCTGCTGCTGCCCAGCAGATTTGAAGTCTAACAGGTCTGTTAGCTGCAATGTGAGAGGAGCCATGTGCATGCTTTAGGTTTAATGGCATACCTCATGATGGGCCCTGAAAGACTGCTCTGGGAGGTGAAGAGTAGGTGAAAATACACTCTGCTCAGTCAAAAAACATCTCTGGACCATGAAATACACTTTGGATGGGAAAAGGTGCATCAGAAGAATTTCAAAAGGAGAATTACAACAAGGGTCGATAAATAACAGATTTAACAGAACATTAATTCAACATGCTAGGCTTTAAAACCAAGTTTTTCTTTAACTGATTTTTTGGGAATGTTAGTGAAGAATGTGAATTGGAGCCCAACTGATGAGTCTGGACATCTGTGACATGATTAATTTTTGTAAATGTAAATAGTAAAAGGACCATTCAGTAAAAGCTAACCTGTTACGTTCTGCTGTAAAATAGCCCTTTTTAGAACCAGTTGCTTTCCTAATATATAGCACATGGGTTTCCATTAGCATCATCAGGATGATTTCATGCATATCCTGGGGCAAGTTTTGGCCCCAAACGTTCTATAATTAAGTTCTAGTGGCTCACACAGCAAGCTTGTGTTTTGGATAACTTGCTTAAGGCTGTGAGCATTCAAACGGCCACAACTGGGGCCTTAATGTTAATGCCCCATTAATCCCTCCACTCTGGGAGTCAGGTTTTCCTGCTTTAACATCTGTTGCACCAGCAGTAGGTGCACCTACGCCGACAGTGTACAGAAGGTCAGATACACAGGGGAGGGTGTGCAGATCTCTACTAAAGAGACCATTCCAGTAGGACCACAGTTTGCGCTGGGTGGAGCCATGCTCATTGCTTCTGCCTGAAAGAGCATCTTTATGTATCATAGCCAGCCAGGCCTGATAATGGCTAAAGAGTTTCTGGAAATGTCCTGGTCTCCCATTTGGTTCCATCAGCATCTCTTATTTTAGCAGGAGCTGAATCAGACATGAATTAGAGAAATAGTTATTCTAGTACCTAATACTTCATAAGCCAGAAAAAAAAATTGCAAACACACCCTTTGGATGTTAAGATACCTGTATTTGGAAATTAAGACCTACTGGCATTTGCCTGGCTTTTGTTGCTCTGGTCTCAGAAATCTTAGAAGACTTGTCAAGAGATGTAGACGCTTTCTGAATATAGAAACATGGTGTTGTTTACATTAGTATTTGGTGGGGAATTGTAACAAGATCTTTCTCGTTGTGGATCGTACTATGATTATCTCTGTGGGGGACAGTTTAAAAACTTCAGCTTATATACACAGCAAGTTCTTGCTTGCATAGTATTTTTTCTGCCATGGAATTTAATATATTAGCACTCTCTGGATGACACTGACTTCCAGGTTGTTCTCGGGCGTCATCTAGGAGATGGGTTTTGACCTTTGTGGGGCTTTATGGGGTTTGTTCTCTTCTTAACGGCTGAATTAGCTTGATCAGCTCAGCCGTTGATTCTCTTGCATGCCTTGTCTCTCTGGTTACCACATTCGTGTACCCTTCCACAGGGGAAGTCAAAGATTTTTATACTGGGGGACAGAGCCCTGTCTTATTTTCCCAGGGAAAAGGGAGAGTGGGAGAGTAAGTCGAGTGGGAGGCTATGTAAACTGAGGAAAGGGAGGCCAAGCTTGTTTCTGTGAGCCGAGGGACCTGTTTTAATGTTGGTATGAGGCAAAGTCAGACCGTTCTTTGTATCACACATCAAACTCTTAGGTGGGCTCACTTTATAAATCTTAGCAAATTTTAAAAATCCGTTTATGCTTAAAGAGAGTTGTCATAAGTATTGTCAAAATGATAAAAATCACACCATTTTAGGCAGTTTGAGTCACTAGTGACTGCAATGCTGTGCTTGGTGTTTAGAAAAGCTATCAGCTGTCAGTCATATCAGCAGTACCCATAGGGCTAGGAGTGCTGGTTTGGACAGGCTGAAGGTAATTAAAACATCCTATCTATAAGGACTTACAGTATTAACTTTAAAATTAGCTTGCACTTGGGGGAGTGAGCAGCATTGTATTTCCTCCTCATATGTAAGTGTTATCCTAGGCAGAATGGCTGCCAGAATTGTTTTGTCCGTCAGCTGCTTGGAAGGTCCTCTGTGACATACATGGGGTTTTAGGATACGGGCCCGTAGAAACTGAGGTAAGCAATGAAATATTACACGGATCTTGTAAGTGTAGAGGTCAAGTTATCAGTGTGCATCAGCTGGATAATAAACACACAGCCTCAAGCCACCTTTGTCACAGGACTCCACAGCACCAGGCAGACACACGTTGGGCTTGTCTTCTGTCAGGCTCAGCAGGGATTCCTTTCTCTTCTATTAAAAGAAGCTATATTTGGCTCTGCAGATGGACAGGTACATACCATTAGTTAGCGGGAAACTGCAGAAAGCTAATAAGGTGCACAGGCTGTGGTTTGTCGAAACCTGGGCTTCGGGGACCAAACCAGTTGAACAAATTTCCCTCTTTGGCTGCTCATATTTGCCAACACATTGCACAACTCACCAACTTGTGCCAGCACAACTGTTTGTAGAGTTGGGCTATGAACGGAGACAACCAATCTTTCTTTAAATCATGGATTTTTGCAGGGATCAGGGAGTAATTTTTTGCAATGGCCTGGGGAGTAATGAGAATACCTTATCTGATATCGCTTCTGAAATCAGTTTCATTGGACCTTCAGCCTCAGGGCATGATTTGCAAAGTAATCAGTACTGCATTTATGTTTACCATTTTGTGCACCATTGCTGGTGTGAACAGCTCCACTTCTCCAAAGATCGTAGAATCACAGAATCACAGAATGGTTAGAATTGGAAGGGACCTTAAAGATCATCTCGTTCCAAATGCCCTGCCATGGGCAGGGACACCTCCAACTAGACCAGGTTGCTCAAAGACCCATCCAGCCTGGCCTTGAACACTTCCAAGGATGGGGCATCCACAATTTCTTTGGGCAATCTGTTGCAGTGTCTTACCACCTTCAGAGTAGAGAATTTCTTCCTAATATCTAGTCTAAATCTCCCCTCTTTCAGTTTAAAACCATTACCCATCATCCTATCACTACACTCCCTGATAAAGAGTCCCTCCTCATCTTTCCTGTAGGCCCCCTGTAGGTACTGGAAGGCCGCTATAAGGTCTCCCCGGAGCCTTATTTTCTTCAGGCTGAACAACCCCAACTCTCTCAGCCTGTCTTCATAGGAGAGGTGCTCCAGCCCTCTGATCGTCTTCATGGCCCTCCTCTGGACTCGCTCCAACAGGTCCATGTCCTTCTTATGTTGGGAGCACTAAAGCAGGATGCAGTACTCCAGGTGGGGCTTCACAAGAGTGGAGTAGAGGGGTAGAATCATCTCCCTCGACCTGCTGGCCATGCTTCTTTTGATGCAGCCCAGGATGTGGTTGGCTTTCTGGTCTGCAAACACACATTGATGTATTTTAATGCTGAATTTGAAGTTGTGCTCCTGAAGGTAGAGCAAAGGCAAAGAGTCTTCTGGATGTCATACTTGACCAATGAGGAAGGTTATCAGAAGTAACCTTCAAGCTGGAACACAAGAGGTTCCACTTAAATTTGAGAAGAAACTTATTCTCAGTGAGGGTGACAGAGCACTGGAACAGGCTGCCCAGGGAGGTTGTGGAGTCTCCTTCTCTGGAGACATTCAAAACTCGCCTGGACACCTTCCTGTGCAACCTCGTCTAGGTGTTCCTGCTCCGACAGGGGGATTGGACTAGATGATCTTTTGAGGTCCCTTCCAATCCCTAGCATACTGTGATACTGTGATACTGTGATAACTCAGAAGCAAAGATGAACTTTGTATCATGTCTCCTGAAACTTCCTGATATGTTTTTCCTTCACATCATGATCTCACAGTCAGCAGAACTGTACTCATAAGACCTCAGACTGATCTAGCAGTGTCAGGAAGGTTCTGCATTGTCAAGGCTACATGGCAGCACCAAATCTGAAGAAGTAGCCCCTCCTATGTAAGACCACAGGGAAGTTTAATCAGTTAGTGCCTCTGGTCCAAGAAAGGTTGTCTTTTTTTCCCTTGATTCCAAAAAATATAACAAGAATAACAGATGTCACTCGAATAAACCACTAACCTATTTTTTCTCTTTGATAACACCACTGCTGTAAGGACAGAGTTTGTCCTTCTTGCTGAAAACTATCAGTAAAAAACAAGTTTATTCCTCTGTCTCTACCTTCCCCTTGCTTCTCACCCATAAGCTCTTTACTTTCTGGTTAAAACCACTAAGGATCATTTCCAGTGCAGGCTGAAATCAGTCAGATTCTGGTTTGCTTTGCGTAATAACTTTTATGTCTCAGGTTTAGCTGGTGGTTTTCTTGTCTGCAGTCCTTGCTACAGGGGGGTTATGGGTGGGAAGTGACAGTGGTGTTTCATCTCATCATGTCCAAATGCCTGTGCTCCCTCCACTGCCACCCCCTGCGTGGCTTTCTGATACTTTTTGTCTGTGTGTGCAGCATTTTGCAGTGTTCTAATACTGAAGTAAGAGGAATATAATTTTTTCTTTTATAGGCTTATATCCATGGTTCAATAGTATGGAAGAGTGCAAGGCTCACTCTGTCTGTCTGTCATTGACTTCCTTAGGATGCTTTAAAGAGAGAGACTAGCTCCATTTTGCCCAGTCAGGTTTTCCGGATTTGTGATGCAAGAATATAAACCTTCCATAGACTAGCTGGCCAACTCATGATTCAGGAGGTCATATATCCTTTGAAGTCGTTTCCCCAACTCCATTGTCACATCTTATTGCCTGATCCATACATGCTGCTGTCATTTTATGCAATGCATTATCCACTCTGCTGTATGGCTGTTCCTCATTGTACCATCTGATGCTAAAAGAGCCACGTCCTCAATCGCTAGGTTTTGCTCCTTGCTGTTTTACTCCTTTCCTCATATACAACTCTGTCTAATTCACAGGATTATTCAATGAACATGAATTTAGTCTCCTTCTGGTTAATAATCATCTAACCTGCCAAAGCGTGTTTCATGGGTTTCCATATTTTTACGGATCGTTTTTAGGCCAGAAAAACACAGTGTACCTTGGAGTCATCAAACTGGAAAAACAATCAAGACCTGCTCAGCCCATCTCCCCAGAGCCAATGAAGGATGGTGTATGCATCACATGTCTAGTGTTTTGTCTAGGGCAGTTTTAAATACACAGTCAACCTTCAGTTCCTTCCATAAGGAGATTGCTCTTCAGGCTTACGCTATTTGCTCCCTGGAATTTCAACTTTATGTTGCTGGTCTTGATTTCATCCATACACCTTTTCATTATTAGCTATCCTCTCTTCTTTCCCTTTTTTTTTTCTTTGTTTTTTTGGCATTTGCACCTTTCAATTATACACAGCTTGTTTTCATGTCTTTCCCCTCATCTGCTAGTCATTGGCATGTAACTGGGCTGTGCAGATGTAGCTCTTCTTTTCCTAATAGCTCAGTCTTTCCACCACCCTGGTCGCTTATGTGGCTCTTCTCTGAACTCTTTCCAGTTGCTCTGATGAGGAGGTGCCCAGAAACAAATGTCACATTCTAGGTGATTTCACTTCAGAGCAGAGACAGAGAGACTATTGCTGTATCTTGCTGTTATGTGATGTGATTACTTAGCTTTTAATGGTGCTGATTTGTCTTGACTTTTCTGTGTGTGTGTTTGGTCTAGACTCTGACCGTTGTCTGTGGCTCTTAAAACAGCCTCTTTAGCAGCCTCCAGGCCTGTTCCATTGATCTGAATTTATTCATTATCCTTTCAGGCTCCTTCAGCCCCTTTGTTCCCTTTCTTTCCTAAAGTGTAGTTGTCACAGAACTCTGTATAATCCTCTCATGGTACGTGTGTTTTGGATGCTGCAGTTAACAGTTCAACTCCACCTGCTTTCAGAGCCAGCCCTGTGGGCTGAGGTTTTGAGGCTACTTGCTCCAATGTGTAGCAAATACTGGCAACTCACCTTTAGTTACCTAAGTCCCTAAGTACCTTTGAAAATGTTAGGGTAAGTGAATCATATTGTCCTGTAATGAGTCTTCATGAGACTAGGTTTTAAAGTAACATGCACCTGCAGCAAAATCCCCAGTCTGGGTGCTTCTCCCCAGTCTTTGGGTGACTTGAACCCAGACGTTTCACCCTTTGATGTTTATCCATACAACTATATAAAAAGAACCAAAAAGAAATGCAATGTTGAGATACCTTGGAATTTTTGAAGGTGTTTGTATTCCAGTACAACTTTTGCTCTAGCACTTACTGTCAACAGAACTGACGTCAGGTTAAAGTAAACAAATAATCTAAGCAGCTTCTTCAAATGCATGAAATGTAAAAGGCAAGACTTCGTTTCTCTCCACAGTACTCACCAGCAGGTAAACCTATTTTGTCCATCTGGCAATTAGATATTTTGATCCCTGTTATGCTTACCATCATTGGTTTTCTCGTTCTCATGTTATGATGTTGTTTGTTCCTTAAATATTTACTCCTGGCATGCATATATGCAGACATAAAAAAAAGGCTTATACTTTTCCCTATGCCCAGAGTGCTTCGGGTTCATGCTTAGTTCTAGTGTGGAAACCCCTGGGTAGCTGTGCTACTGTGACCTTTGTGCTAACTGCAATGTCATGACCTCTGTGCTAATTGCAGCTTGGTATTGAAAAGACAGAATTTATGTCCTTGTTAGTGAAGCCTGTTCAGGATAAGATAAGAAAAAGATACATACCTTTCCACTGTCTGCTAACTTTGATAGTGCAAGATAAGAAAAACATCCAGAATACAGTGGAAGCCACCATATGCTGTAAACAAGCAGCTGTAAATATATTTGTGTTGAAATGCATATTGAGTTCTCTCAATCCTATAGATGAACATGGTCGTGGTAGTCCTTTTGAACTGGTACCGTATTACTGCTTGGGGGTTTTGGTAGCTTATATTCTTAATCAGTAAGATAACCCATGTTTGGGCAGTTCTGTGTCTTGAGCTCTTTCTTTAGGATTAACTCTTACTAGAGACAAGAGTTGTGACAATGACGGATGCTACCAAAACAACATCGATGAACAGATTTGATTCTGCAGGTCTGACTCATGGCAGCTTTGTATCTTCTTTTTGTCATCTACATCTAAGTAAAATGGTTTGGAAAATTTGTATCAAATCAGAACAATTTGCTGGGTTTTTTTTATAATTCTCTGAATTATAGTGTTCTCATTTTGCATCTCTATTTCTCTCTTCATAAACTAGCTTATGGATTTAATCTATCATCAATGGCTATTGCACCATATCTACTAGTACAATACTTGGGTTGTGGACTGGTGGAACAGAGGGACCAAATGGTTGGTCCTCAGAGTCTTACAGCAACAGTTGGGGCATCTTGCCTGAACTGCTGCTGGTAAGAGGCTGTGCAAGTAGCCAGCCATCCAAGGCCAGCAGCATGGTATTATCTCACTGGGAACGGGCACATGCATATGGTGTTGCAGCATTGTGTTCCGGCAGGGAGTGAGGCTGAGCAAGTGCACAGCAAAGCCAGGGCTCCATGTTACCACTTACTCGCTGATTTCAACTATTTGCAGGGGCGACTTCTTTGCCCATTTGGCTGAGAAGCTTCCTTTGGAAATAAAATCCAAGAAAGGAAGTGATTTGTTCTTTTCCTGTGATTTCCAGGAGATGGTCAAGTTGTGGAATTTCTTTTTCAAGTGTTTCCCAAATCTTTAAAGTCCTTTCTGTCTTTCCTTCCATATAATAGTTTCTACATAAAGCTCAACATTCCTGAGTTAAGCTTTATAAAATGGCTGTGAAGTCGATCTGTTATTATCTCGATTGGCCTCACAGAGAAGCTGAAGTGCAGACCACTGAAGTACCTTTCTCCAGGCCAAGCATAGATTCCCCAGAAGAGGTGTAACTAGGACCCAGACTTCCTGATTCCTAGTGCTGTTCTTTAAAATAAATAAAATTCCCTTTTGATTTCTGAAGATATTCTTTGATGGTGGTGACGGCAGTGTAGCAAGCCTTGTTTCATATTTGTAAAATTTTTCTTTACCTTTTTGATCTCACATCCTTTAAACCTTATTATTATTATTTTTATTGATGCCAGCTCTAATCTATTTCTATTTTTATTTTGGCAGCCATGAGTTTTCCATCAAATTGGGGGAACTGTCGCTTCCTAAACATCTTCATAGTATTAAAATTGATGAGATTGAGTTGAGGCTGCTTTTACTCTTTTTTTTTTTTCAACTTTTTTTTCTCTTTTAATAAAGGCAAATCAAACTGAGATGTTCCACATTTACACCTGTACTTCCTTTCTCTTGGTATATTCTGATTGATGGCTCTGTTTCTTACTACTCCTTTTCTGCTATCATGCGTATCCATTTGTAGTAAAATACCCGGCTATCTTCACTGTTGTATTTTCATACTCCAGTCAAAAAGCTCATTGCCTCTCAGGCACCAATTGCAAACCCTTTTCTTTTCCATTCTTTCCAGGAGATTTGTGTGGCAGCTCAGTCCTACTGCAGACTAAAACCTTTGCCTCTTTTTTCCTTACTCATGTCATGAAGTCATAGCTGTCTGTGATATCACATTGGGCTGCTATGGGAAATATTGCAATATCTGAAAGAGAGGATTATAACCAGGTTAACAAAGCCATGGCAGGACTGGAATGATAAAGGTGTTTATCATACCATAAAGCATCTCAGTAATTAGAAATTTAAGCACAGACGTTTCCTGTTTTTTGAGGGAGAGCTGGAATTTTATCTGCTTTTCTCTCTTATGCTTCATCAAGGAAGTTCACATGTATAAAGCAAGAAGAATTGAAGCTGCACTTTGTTTTTCACACAGTAAGAGGGAAGGGAAAAATGTGCAGGCAGGCTAGGTCTATAACATTGATTTGTAACCAACAAAGGAAATGTCTACTTATGAGACACAAATCAATGTAACCAGACTGTGAAAGTGCAAACAGAGATGTGAGAAAATTATTTGATCGTTAGTCTTCCTTTCGAAAAGACAGGGGGCCAAATTCTGCTCTCGTTGATGAGGATGTAACTTCCACAAAAACCAGAGGAAACTTGCCGGTGTAATTATGAACAAAATTTCATACGGTGTCCTTCTGATGGCTGGAGGTGTAAGGCATTACAGTCAGGAAGGGGGCTAGGCGGCAAAGGGAGGCAGAGGAAGGATGCTGTAGCAAAGAGGATATGAACCAGGTTTTGCTATTAATGAATTGTAGGTACAGAAAACATATTGATGTTCCTTCCCATGCAGAGATGACCTGTGTGAACTCTGTGCCTGCTTAATTCAGCTGAAATTTTAAAACAGTTCTCATTAACCTGAGACTTTGTTGCCACAGGCTGAGATATTTTCTTGGAGATGGACTGGTCTCCTGAGAATAATCTAGTCCTGCAGATTCTAGACTACAGGGTCCATTACCTAGGAAAGCCCCGTATTAACAACAAATCCACGGTATTTTGAAGGTAAGAAGAAAATTTGGCAGTCCAAGTCTTTTTAGCCTGTGTGAAGCAATAGATGCTGATTTGGAAGTGAGCCCCTTTATTCTTACATGGCTAGTCTTTACAAAGACAGTCTGCTTCTCAGGTGGGTGGGAGTTTGTCTCCCCTGGAGCTGTTCACAGCCCAGATTTACCCTGTAGATTGATAGAATTGGTTGTTTCCATGCAAAATCTCTGGGGCAAATACTTTCTGAAGCTGCGGTTTGATGGCACGGTGGATCTGAGTCATAATACCCTATCAAAAACACTGTAGTCATATAACACGAAGTGTTGATCTAGGATAAATTCACATACTAGTTTGAATGTTTTCAGAACAAATGGATTAACTTTATATGGCAGGCTTTATGCCAGATCAGATATCACCTGTCTGCGCCACTCTGACTTCAGGCTAGATTGTATATCGTCTGTTCTCTTGCAGCAACGCAAACTCTTGCTAATTTGATAGTAATGTGATCATGGGCCCTTGCCCAAACCGGGTCAGATCTATACTGCTGAGTGATCCCGTGGTAACGGTTGTGGACTGATAGCCTGAGTCTGTTCATTAGCGGGGAAGCTCATCTCGACTTCAGCATCAAAAATCCACCAAAGTAGAGGCAAACTACCTTCCTTTAGCTGCACACCGTTTCAGTCTAGGCTTCAGTCCCCCTTCACCTTCAGCGGTTCCCTGCGTTTGCACGGGTACTGGGCTTTCCCCATATGTCTCCGTTCCATCCCATTAGTGCAGTCACTGGAAAGAGAAGGAGGCCAACACATACACGCATACACAGTTTTAAAGGCTTGGGACCCTTTTGAAGAGGTAGGTATTTTTATTCTGGTTAAACTATTCTAATTCCTGTGGATATTGTTTTATTTATGCCGCAATACGAGATTAAATCAGGCCATGGCTTCCCAACAGGCAAACAAAGAGAGCCTAAACAAATGATATTTTTGAAAGCTTTTGGGAAAAGAATAATTTTGAATCTAAAATGTGTTAAAGTGACATTAAATAACAACAAAAAGCTTACATTCGTTACAAGTTAAACTCCCCTTTACATAAGGAGATCCAACAAGTTCTGTCATTTTACTTTTTAAACCGAAAAAAGTCCTCTTTTTGATTTTTCTGTTTTCTGAACTGCACTTGGCCTTTTGAGATGGAGGCAAAACTCTCCCTGGCACTTGCCCCCAACTCTCACATGTAGTGAATGTTTCCCCTTGGGTGCTCTTTGTGTCGTGATATCTTAAAATAAGTGTCTTTCAGTCAGGCATTGCTCTTATATAATACATGTTGTCATCTGGAGTGAGGCACAGTTGTGCATATTTAGCTGGTTTGCTTTGTAATGCGTCATTACAAGTGACCGAAAACATGGTACAGGAAGTTGTTTGTGTGCTCTTTTTCATTGCTTATGCAACTCCCAAGCAGAAAATGTTCTTGAGAGCAGATGGTACAGAACAGTCAATTGCAAGCTCCATTTTCCAGATGCATAGATGTTTCATGTCTACTTGAAGCCAGTTCAGATAGCTTTGTAAACTTGAGTCCAACTTTTGTTTAACCCTTTACTGGGCCACCAGTGAAAGTTTCCTGCAGGAGTTTCAGTCATAATAAAAATAACCTGAATGCACCAGATGCGTTGTGTTCTCTGATGCTTAGCTGGAATCTGGGACATAGTGTTATGATCAGCAATTAAAATACTAATACTGTTTTTCTAGCAGGAATGTTCCAAGTTCAGCGGCTGATGCATGATCTGTGGTTTCCATTCATTTCTCTCTTTCAACTTTCTAAATAGCACGTTGTAACACAGAGTGGCCAATATCTGAATTTCTTACCGCTTGACAAGGGGATTACTAGATAGTGAAGGAAAATTAATTTGACTTCCTACAGAAAAGGTAAGAACTTCTTACCCTAGGGCAGTAACACAGTCAGCTCATGACTGCATGATACTGATAAACTACAGTTTACAACTCAGCGGGTTTCTTGTTTGATTTGGTTTTTTTTCACTTGCTTGGGTCTTTGGACTTTTCACAGTAGGCTTATTGCTGCTGAACCATAGGCTTTTATTTGATAACAAATAAAAGTACCAGTCAAATTTTTTCCCTGGTGCACCCACAGAAATCTGTTTGAGATCATGAGTATTACAGACTAACTTAATGGGAGGGCATCCATGAAAGTCGCTCTGCAGTTGTTGGCCAGACCAATCATTTTGTAAGTTCAAACACAATGTAGGTTTAGTTCAGTTCTCACTTTACTGTAAGGTGATTTGTGGATCCAGGGACTCATAATAAGAAAGATGCTTGATCCCATAATAACAATATCAAATTCTCAGTTACTGTCCATAGATCCTGTCAAACAGGCAAGTAACGATTCCTCTAAAGTTACTGCATGGTTATACAGTACGCCTTGGTCAGAAGTAGGCATAGAACCAGAGTCTGACATCTGATCCACTAAGCTTTATTGTTTTCAAGTACTTCCAACAAACTTTCAAGAAAGATTATCTGAGCTCAGAAAGACGATATATTTAGAAATAAAAGCTGAAGGAGAACATTTTTTATTACATCCTCAGTTAAGTTTTTAATTGTATATTACATTCCCACAATGTGAAGAGATGAACCTAAACTTAACTCTCAAAGCTGAACAAATTCAGAAGTCAAATTGACTTTCCAAATCTCTGGCTCCAATCCATCTCTTAAACTGAGATAATATAGAAGTTTGGAACAGCTGAAGGCCGGCTCTTATGTTGGTAATACCATATAATCCAAGCTTAGATGCCCAGGCATTATGATTGGTGGTAAGAGAGGTTAGAAGGAACTGGTTTCTTTGGAAAAACTTGTGAAACAGTCTAGAACCACTCCATTTGTGAACAGGCTCCCCAGGGAAGTGGTCACGGCACCAAGCCTGTCAGAGTTCAAGGAGTGTCATATGATTTGGTTTTAGGTAGTTGTGCAAGGAGCAGGGAGTTGGACTTGATCATCCTTAGGGTCCCTTCCAACTTGAGATATTCTGTGTTTCTATGATTCTTTCCCTTTGAAGAGTCTTGTGTTTGTTATTAACCAGAATCAGGATAGTAAAGTTGATGGACCTGACAGCATGTTTCTCTGCAGCAAAATTTTGTCTCATTTGGCAAGAGGACAGGTAGTTCAATGTCTCACTGAACAGCAGCAACGTTACCAGTGAGAATTTCTTTCTTGACCTCCTACTGAATTAAAGTTCAGAATTTTTGTGGCACTGTAGTAATCTTCAGAAACCCCTTCCTTCTGTGGACCACTCGTGGGTTATGGTACAAATAATATTTTCAATTTATAAAGAAGCTTCATTTGAAGACCTCATTATTGATTTGCAGCATTATCTATTAGCCTTGCAGTAGTGATGGAGTTGCACATTGTTTACTTTTCCAAGGGGGAAACTGAGGGGTGGAAAAAATAAGGGTTTGCCAGAAGTGTGAGAAGTAGCAACTTTATCAAAATGTAGGCCTTCTCTAAAAGACAGAAGGAGAGTTCATGTCTAGAAAGAGTCAAGCGTTCAGGTCAGGATCCAGCCATGGCCTTTACCATTCAACGCCCTCTCAAAACCAAACGGTGCTGTCAGGTTTTTATCTCGCTCCCTCTTGCTGCTTGGGCTGTGAAGCAAATTGCACGAAGGCAGTAAGTGAAAAACGGCATTTTAAAATAAGAATTTCCAGGTCCTGCAGCTCAGGACTGTCATATTGCATGTTAAAAGCTCACCTCCTTCCCAGAAGTGAGGTGTAAAAAGTAATATGAATGTGTGTGTGTGTGCGCGCGCGCGTGTGCGCGTGTGTCTGGGTCTGGGACTCAGACAGATTCCCTACCTGGAAATGGCTTGCTATTATTAGACATGCAGTTACCAGGGGTTATGTAAGACAATTGAAGCTCTGTTTTTTAACAGAGACATGATTCATGCTACTTGTAGTAACAGTAACCACCTCCAAACGAGACAGAAAGCAGACACAGACAAAAGGCTGAAGAAATCAATGCTGGCTGAACACAGCCATCCTCCTGATACCTTCTGCCTCTCAAACAGCCGTCGGGTTATCAGCAGCAGAGATTAATGCTAATTCTGAAGACTTCTGGAGTTACTGAGCCGATGCATCTGTATCGGTGGCGTTTGCAGGGAGCGGCTGAGGCTGCAGGAGCTGCGAGGGGGGACAGCGCTGGGCACACTTTGCCATGTTCCCGGCAACATCTCTGGTGTTCTGCAGGAGGCTGAGGGAGCTGTGAGCAGAACTAGCACTCCTACTCTATTTTCTCAGTTACTCCTGCTGGGAAAGGCTGGAACCAAAACAACTTTTGGCTCCTCTGCAGTTAACACTTCTACAGTCATTTTTATAGTAATGTGGAGGGAGAGTTGAGACCTGGAGTAGCTTTGAACTTCTGCCAGCACTCTTCATTAGAGCAAATTGAGAAATCTGACTGAACTAGAATAGCTCTGAGCTCCCCTACAGCTAAGATTCCTGATCCATCTCCTATGGTACTTCTTGCTGGTTGTGGCAGAGATCAGAATATCTGCAAGCACCTTCATAATCTTGTTCATCTGGGCCATTTTCTTATAATAATTTCTGTTGGGAGATAGCAGGAGTAAGGTAGCTGCCAGATTGTCTACAAAGATCCAATCTCCTCCTTGCAGAATTTCTTTCCTGATAGGAAAAAAGGTTGTGTTCAGAATACCAAAGCGAACACCAGCGTGGTGCTAATTTACAGAGTTTCACCTTCCAGAAATAAAAGGTGGGGAAGTTGCTATCAGGTCCTCTCAAGTCACTGCCATTCCCTACCACATCTCCTTTTGGAATACTGTAGTTCTATAAAATTTCATGTCAGCATCATCTAAACCATTCTGCGTAGTAAATTCTGCTGTCAAGGAAGAAGATGCTGAAGATTTGGAAATGGTCTTTTTAGCACTCAGGAGACAGCCCTCCTACATTAGCAGAACTTATCCAACAACAGAGCCAACTGCCTTCAGTTTCATTCAAGAAAGTTTTGAAATGACCAGAGAAATAGCCTCTAAGAGCCACAGAAGAGAGCTGAATACGGAATTCTAATAAATTCCAAGAGTTTGTCATTTGCTAATACTGGAGTAAGAATAACAGCAATTATTGCTATGTTATTTTCCTTAATGCATCATGCTGTATATACTGTACAGAGTAGAAATCACTTCCGCTACTATTAATGTTAGTAATCGTTCTTCATCAGCCACACTGCATATAGTTTTAGGAGAAAAGTGAAAAATAACTCAGAATGCCTTAAAAATGGCATTGTAGTCATATCCTGACTCTGTGCTTTGCTGGCACGGGGTATTTAAAACCCAGATCTGAGTAACGCAGCCAGCACTGACATCTCTACATTTCAGGCTCACTTAAGAAGAATCCTGTTTTGATGCAGATGATACATAACTTTAAAAAGCAAATAATTATCACAAATATACATCACACCTCAGGACACGTTGCTGTCAGTGACTTGACATTTCAAATGATGAGTTTCACAAATGTGCATAACCATCAGATTTGATTGAACAATGTTTTAGAATAATTCACATGCTCATCTAGAACTTTTTTCATTGTGTTTTGGCACTGAAGCATGAAACAGGAAATCTACAGTGGGTTTCTCTTTGCTTGTGAGGAAGCAAACGCTTTGATCAGTTCTACGTACTCCAAGGCTGTAGTCAGTTATTCCTCAATGGATAATGAAACCAAAGCCCAGAGTGACTCTGTTTCTCTGTGGATCCTGTGTGATATTTTATATATAGTGTTTGACATAAATCAAACAAGCTTTCATTTGTACAGTTTGAGGCCAGAGGCAGCAAGCACACAGGAAGAATGATATGGGAAAACATGTTCATGATGCTTTTTACCTAGGCTTTTCACTATGTTGGTTACTGACTCTTTAATGATTGACTTGCAAGCAAAATCTTCAGAGACAGGAGACAGTCATCCAAAACAAAAACCAAAAAAATATCAAAATCATCTGAGTGTTTTTCCTGACTGTCAGTAACATCATTTAGCTCAGCATTCAGGCACTGGTGTTATGAATCTTAAAACTTGAGGAAAAGACTCCTTGTCTCAGACCTTGCCCCTCAGAATGCACGCAAACATGATTTTTAATATAAACCTTCCTCTCCTAAAGGCAGGTAAAAATCGTGTAAGTTTCTGCCTCTCACATAATAAAAGCTCATGAGAGGGAAGAATTCCATTAAGATGATGCAAAGGTTTTTTTGGGGGGGGAGGAGGGCGTTCAATTTTTCTGTTTCCCTATTTGATAACCTGGCTTTTGGTGCTTGAGAAAACTGGATTTCTGAGTGAAGGTTTTATTTCCTGTATTACCTTAAAGGGAGTGGTACTGTGACAAATGGATCAAATCCATTGAAATTTAAAGCTGGTGGTATTCCATTGTCCTACATGGAAATATACCACAAATGAATGTAAAAAGTATCTCATAGTTTCTGCAAGCAACAAGCCATTAAAAAAACGAGATTTCCTTACTTTTATCAGTTACCATTCTGTATCATCTTCCATACTCATGATTGTACTTCAGACTTGTGAAAGAGATCAGCTTTCAGCATGAGATCTACAAATTTGATGGCCGGACATTGACACATAAGTGCTGTACCACTGAGACCAGGGGGGAGGAGTGTATGGCAGAACAGAGCCAATAGTGTAAATCTTCATTAAATTGCATTATGTGTTGAGATTTTACAGTCCCCGCACCTAGGTAAAAATACACTATCAGTTTGCAAACCTGGTTGTTGAAACATGGAGATCTGTTCTTTAAGGACATTCAGTACTTTCTTCAATTCACCAACATCTATGGGACTAAGGGTTTCAGGGTTTATGCCAAAGTATTTGCAAGGACAGCATTCAAGGAAACCAAAGCAATGCGTAGGGGAGGAGAAAAAAGCTCAGCTCATTCTCTTCGTATGCTTTCATTGTTTTTGTTCTTCCTGAAAAAATAATGTCCTTTCAGATTTCATTTGACATCTCCATGATGTTGAACAGATTCGGAGAAATCACCAATATTTTGACAGGGTTCCTTGGCAATGAAATGTTCATGAAGCTCATCTGTCATGAGCTAATCTGGCTCATCTAGCCAAAGCAGTAGCTTAGGCGGATATATTACCCTAACAATTTAATTTCTACACATTTTCTTCGTCTCTGGTGATTGCAGTGATGGCAACTCATATTTCAGTTGCAGAAACATTGGTAGTACTTGTGGCACAACTATACCTTTGGTTTTTTGAGAACCTTGCTTAAGGTAGCCAGGCAGTGTCATGCTGTCCCAAGTGCCGCCCTCTTGGTAACAAGGTGATAGATACTCTGATTGAGCTGGCCACCTTCGGTGTTCGTGGCTTCAAAACCTTAACCTCTTACCTTGTTCCTCTTCCACCAACCTTTTGAGTTTCATACCATAATGCTGATGCCTTGTAACCCACAGCATCAGCACACAAGTGCCTGAAGCTGTTTATACTCTCAAACTGCCTCTATTAATAGTAAGTATCTGTAGAAAATTAGCACTCAAAACTCAACAGCGTTAGCAGTACACAAGCACTACCCACAAATCAGTCTGTTCCCAAGGAAGCTTATGTAGGTGCAGTTCCACTGAGCACAGAAGATTTACCCCATATTTGACACCAGCATCAATAAAATCATGATTTTATGTATTTGCCTCAGTCACACCCCACTTTAAAGAATTGCTTTGAAAAGTATGTAGTTTCATTCAACAATCAGATACAATGGTGAAGGCTCCATAGTAAGAAGGTAGAGAATTCTGTGTTGTTGTACCCAGCAATACCTTGCCAGAATAAGATAATTTTAAAATAATAATTGTGTATATAACTATACAGACATACATATATATGTATCTGGTTACCATATTGGTATATATCTGTCTATATGTACAACACTGTTTCTTCTCTTTACCACTTGTGAAAAGAGAACTCATGGTCTGACACGCTGTCATAGTTCAGTCTGGCGTCATAGATTTTTGTATTCATTTGAATGTCTGGCTGAATATTACATCAGGGCTTTTGGTGGTCTGCTTCTGCTCTGATTAAGCCTACTGCCTACTGACATTTAGTTGTCTCTTTTAGGTATCAGTTATCTTCAACATTTCAAATCAGATGTGCAAAGTCCTAACAGATACTTAACATTGCTTAACATTGCTTTACCCTTCTCTGCCCACAGCGAGGTGCAGCCAAGAGAGCAACCTACACTCTGCTTGGGTATCATCTAACCCGTTTCTCTGCAAGTGTGGGGTTTATAGACCCAAGACACTAGGCATGATGAGGTCTTAATTAATTGAAAATAGGCAGCACCCCAATTTATATCTTAAATGACAGAAAACTTTTCCAAAAGTTCAGGGTTGAGGCCTTGTACCACTGCCTGGGGCAGGAGGGGCCATTTGGCATGGGGAGTGGAAAGGCAAGTCAGTAGGAGAAGACTTGTCTTTTTGAACCTTAGCTCTTAGGTGTGGTTAGCTGTGGCACTGAGAATACTGCTTGCAAATAGAAAGAAATATCAGAAGAATCAATAGATGAAAGTGAGACCTAGAAAATGCCTATTCCAAATGCCCAATTCAAATTAAGAAAAGAATTGCAGCTTAAGGGTAGTGAAGTTCTATAGTATCAGATTAAAGGCAGTGAAAGAAGGGAAAAAGAAATAGATACAGACAAGTAATAGAGGGTTTGTGAGACAAAAAGTGGGAACACAATATAGACTTTACTACAAACTACATTGCTTTTCCAGATTTCAGTAAGTACCCCTGGGACTTCAGGGAAAGATTTTTTCTCTAGTACTTTTGCAAAGATGTCCTTGTGGGAAATTGGCCTATACCAGGCTAGAGCAGTCCAGCCTCTTTAAACGCCTCTTTAAACAGTCTTTCTGCAAATGTCTAATCCATTAACAAATTAATTTCTGAATTTCAGGCCCAATTACAGATAGTGGACATACAGTGTTCCCAGTAGAGTACAGAAATGAGCAGTTTTCTCTACTAAATGAAGCCTTGACTATTGTGAAAAATTCATGCTATGGCCTTCTGATAGCGTGTCCTGTGCTGCTAAATTCTTCTGTTTTCTGTGGGACAAGTTCTGACCTCTGTTGGAAAGTCGTTTTTTATATCCCAGTCCATCTTGATTTCTGTTTAAGACACTATGGTTAGATATGTACCTATAGGTAGCCAACAGTCTAACCTTGTTCATGTCACATAAATGCTGCAGTATGCCCTAGTCAGAGGACGTGCCTCCGTTTGAAAAAGAAATGTTAAAATACATCTGGAATAACACACTTCATGCAGCAAGTTGACTCTTGAATCAGGTTTGTGTTGTCGCCTCTCCTTCTTGTTGCCGCTTTAAGAACCTCACCCAAAATGCTACTTCTGGAGAGAAAAAGTGGCCAAAAAAGAATTGCGTTTAGCCTAGACAACTCAGTCTGAAAATACATCACGATAGTGAAAGCATCAATTAAAACTGATCCCACCTTACTCAAGAGACCTGTATGATATGTGGATTAAGATCAGACATGCTAACTCAGTGGCACTAGCAAGTTCTTATTTTCCATCGCCTCATGATAGACAGTGCTGTGCCAGCACAGCAAATAAGAATAATCAGAAATAAGCTTACAAGAAGCTCCTCTTTTAATTTTTTCATTACTGGGGATCACACAGAAGGCAGAAGGAAGCATACTTCTGAAGATATCAGGGAAAAGAGTATTGCAGGGATAAAAAAAAATAGCAATTAACTAAAAAATTGAGTCCCCTTGATCAGGACTTACTAAGAGAAAGTAACAGAAGACTGTGATACTAGGTGTCAAGCAAAGAGAAAGAGCTGTTCTGCTGGTTGTCTCTTGCAGGTCAGACATACGAGTGCCCCTAACAAACAGGGAATACTGAAGGTGTTTGATGGTATCTCTGAGCAGAAAGAATTACAGCCAGGGCGAGAGATAGAAATGTCCTGCAGGGAACCAACCTAGAAAAAGCAAATTTCATGACCAAGCACCAGCAGGAAATTGATGTTTGTAATATTTAAGTCATCTATAAAGGAAATATTGTGATGGTGTGTTGTATAAAGAACAGTCAGGCTGGCCAATGCTTACTTATGTGTGCTTTAAGTAATACGATATGACAGACCACATCAGATCAATGGTGCTGATTAATGAACAGCTCTGGAAAGGTAGCTAACAAGAGATGAAAGGGTCAAGACACAAATTTCAGGAGGGAGGAGAAGGAGGATCAGTGCCTCAGAATATGGAGTTATGGTCTAAGAGCCCATTAATCATCAACATTATTATGTAAAGTACCACATTTTCTCCTGACTTTATGCCCACTGCAACTCCACTGAAGCCAGTATAGAATTGACCTGAAGTGTACATCTTAAATCACAATCTGTAGTACATCACTGCTATCATAAAATGGACCTTCCTTAATAAAAACAGTAATACAATTAATGTTTCTTACACCTTCTAAATTACCAGATAAAGCTTGGGAAGAACAAGGTGGAATAAAAGTGAGCATTTATAAATTGCCCAAGTTACTATCATTAGTGGAAATATTTAGGTAATAAGAGTCTGCATTTCTGGAATGCATTCATGCAGAAAACTTATCCTCCAAAATCTTAATTAAGCACACAGTACCTCATGGAGCAGAAATGTTAACACTTTCCTTTTCTGCATAGAGGAGCCCAGGTAGAGAGGGGAGAAGTGACTTAACCCAGTGTCACATATCGCATTCCCCTGTTGTCCTGCTTGTCTCTCTTTTTTCCCAATCTCCTCATGGTCAAAACTCCTTTTCCTCTATTTTTTCCCATGCTAGATTAAAACTTTTAGAAACATTTTGGAGTGTTTCCTTCTCTGTTGCACTCACCATGATTTCTGAAAAACCATCAGCTTTGTTGTTTTCATGTACTTAAAATGTACCTATCAACTGCTGATGATCTCAGTGCTTTATGCTCATCACACTGGAGGAAAAGAGATGTATCTTCCCAGGCTGTAGCAAAAAAGATACAGAAAAATAAAGATATTATAAGTGTTGCCTTTCACAGAGATTTTAGTGCCCAGATTTTGTAGAAGACTTTGAACAGCCCATCTCCAACAACTTGTCTGCCTGACCCTTGATGTGAAGCCAGATTGAGTGCTAGGCAGTGCTACATTAGAGAGCCACTTGGATTGGGATCCCAGAGATTGGAAGAGCAATGATGACATGAAAAGAGAGGTGACAAAATATGCAGGATTAGTACATGCAGTTCTTAGGCTTCTCTTGTGTGAAATCAGGAGTGAAGTGAGCAGGAGTTCTGCCGAAGTAAAGACAAAAGACCTGATCCTGTGATTTTTCTGCTTTTAGTACAAGTTAAAAATGTGTGTTAACTGAAGTATTGGGCACTCTTTGAGGCACTCAGGATTTATGCCTTAAAAAGGTGAGCAACAGCCAGATAAAAGACAGACTGATGTGTGCAAAGTGGATCTAAGAAGCGAGGTCAGCATTAACAGAACAGGTGGGGCATATACTGAAGTGAGAAGGAGAGCTTGAAAGTAAGCCATGCTGAGTGTTAGCAAGGACTTAAATTTACAGAATCCTTGGGTGTTACTGCGCCTTTGAAATTCAACCCTTGGTACTGGTCAAAGGTGTCACTGTTTTATTAATTCTTTTGAGCTAGCCTGATGCTGGCATGTGGTTCCTCTCCCAAGCCCTGGTGAATCTCAGAGGTTCAGGCTGAGTTGGAGGATTTGTGTGTGTGTGTGTGCATGTGTTTAAATTTACTCAATTTGCAATTCAAAGCAGACTTCAAGAGGGGAGAACCTACAAAAACTAGAATCAAAGAAAATGTTTGCTTGAGCCCTTGTGAAGTGTAGCTGCCAGATTTTGTGTAGCCTGTTGAAATCAGTATGTAGCATATATCCCAGTCACCAATAAACGTCATCATTACAAAATGTATAAATTGAACTTAGAACCGAATGTATGTTTTGTGAAGTACATTATTACAGTGTCATCTGAAATCCTTCATTGTGTCTGCTGGCGCTCATTCCAGTGTTCCTGCTGCATGAACAGTGGGGTTTTTTTATTGTGTTGCATTTACAGACATAAATTCCAACTTGCACAGTGACATTAACTACCTGTGAAATAACAATTACATCTCTTATCATTTTTTCTTCACCTTCTTGATTTCTTTGATAAAGCAAATATTTGCTTTTCTTGTCTGATCAGGGTAGGCAAAATCATTTATTCATGGAAATAGCACCATTGGCTTCACTGTGGGTAGGACTGAATATGCTGATGCCCCAGGAGTTCTTTGCATAAGTGAAGTGAGCAGGATTTAATTCTGTCCCTGGATGTTAACTTCAGACATACTTCCAACATCTACAATGTGCCACCCAAAGATCATAAGAAGCTAGCAAAGGAGGAGTTCTGTTAGTCTAGAGAGGAATTCAAGTCCCCCAAAAATGTAAATACTCCCAAAAAACTTAGGTCTGGGTGGTGAAATCACCCTCTAATAAATACTGGAGCTGAGGTTTTTCTTTGGATCCCGTTCTGTATTAGTCCACTGAGTCCAACTCCCTCTTTAGCTCAGGAGATGTCAGACATAAAACTGCTGCTGAGCTGAATCTTTCCTGAAAGGCTGACAATAAGTTATTTCACTGGTCTCGCCACAGTAGACCTGGTGGCTGATGGTAGATAAGTGGAGTTTCTGCTTTGATATGAGCCATCATTTTTGTGATGTAAAGACAGCAAAAGAAGTGAAGGGGGATTTTTCCTTCCTTTTCCTGCCATTCAGTCCTGAAGAAGTGTTTGTTGCTGCTCTGAACAGGACTAGCCTTGTTGTTCTGATGAGATGTACTTGAGTGCCAAGTTTGTGCTAGCTCTCCATCACTGCTGCCTGCTCATGCCATTACAGTGAGCAACTTCTCAGAATGAATCCTACTGATAGTGCTTTGCTGGCTAATCCTCCCTCTCCTCCTTACTTCACCAGAATAAGTTGCAATGGGCAGACTGGGGTAAGCGGGGACTGACTCTCTTGTCATTTGCAGCCAGGGCTGGAGAGATTGAAACGGGAAGAATTTGGCCCTGCCAGGCTGCAGCCAGCTGTACGGACAGGGGAGAATGACAGTTAGTGTTGCAGCAAGTTTTCTTGCTCTCAGTAAATAATTATTATTTTCCCCTGACCTTTCCTTTTGGTTCTTTCTGGTACAGACACAGCCTCTCTCTGTTCCCTGCCCCAATGAACGTCTGCACTAGGTCCAAGGCTTGGAGTAATTTACCTGAAGAGTGATACCATTTGGAAACCACTGTAAGTATATTTTATCTCTTATAAAAGACTACTTGTTTCAGCAAAAAAAAGACATCTTTAAAAAACAAAAACAAACTGCGGCACCTGTGAGCATTACTGATGAGGGTAAGCGAAGTTTTGCTTTTGAAATTTGCAAGGAACTATGTGGGTAAAAAATATGTCAATAAAAAACTGTTAAATATTTAAGTTGTAGCCTCACACCATAGTTCAGCAATGGCTGGTTTGATCTGCTCGTATCTTTTAGTTTGGCAGGTTCTCCCTGCTTACTGCTCAAGTTCATGCTGTTCTAGTTGGTTCATCCACATTTGTCTTCAGAGTGTTTATCTTCTTTTTTATTCATATTACTTTTTAATGAGACACCTTTCCTCTCATTGGTGTTTCATGCAATACATATTGAATTTACTGAAACTCCTTAAAGATTTAAGCTGTTCTTTCCAGGCCTTTAGTCATTTGTGATTTGGGCTGGTGTTTCTTAAGGCCGTTACAATTTGGTAAATTTGGTGGGATTACATAGATGAAGTCGCCCGAGAGAATTTTGACTTTGTGTTGTGGTTTTATTATGCTCTGAAATTATCAGCTGTATGGTATTTGCACTTTTTTTCCACTGTAGAGCTCATAGTTTTGATATGTTATGATCAATTCTTAGTGCATGCCAGTATTGTCAGAGTGTTGCTGTAGCTGAGATGCTCTGAGGTGGTAAGTCAGGCAAGTTTCTTGGGCGGGGCCTGACTTTGATGAGACTTGTGGTTTAGATGGAAAAAATTGACAAATTTGGGGGCATATAAGCCCCACTTCAGGTCTGAAACAGACCCGGCAAATTTCAATCTTAGTTTAACTTAATCTCTGAGTTTAACTTAATTATGTTAATCAGTCTCCTGTAAGGGATTTTGGAGTTTATTTTACTTTTCTGCGTTGATTAAATTTTCCAGGCTTTTATTGCACTAGAACATTGGGCCTCTCTTGTCAGTTCTCCGTGCCTCCCATTCTTGCTCTGCAGTGTTCTGCTGGGATTTCTCCTTCGTATTACATTTTATGGTGATGTTTTCAGGAGTTTGTGTTTTCCATTGTATGACACAAACTTGCAATCAGAGATTTTAAACAAACTGCCAGTCATGTAGCTGTAACAGCATGAAGATCAATGTGGCTGCAAAATCATCAGAGAAGCTGTGTGAATATTCAGGCAGTCAGCTTGTGCAGGACTTTTAACTACTGAAGCAACACTTCTGGCAGGAAAACTGGGATGGCTGAGGTGGTTTAAAGCAAGCTTGTCTCGGGAAGCTTCACCCTCAGCTCTGGTGTTTAGTGTGCCCTGAATTTTGAGGTGAGGTCTCTGGGCAGATTTCAGTGGTTTTTGCTGTTCTTTTGGGCTTTTGTTTTGTTTTGTTGTGGTGGTTTTTTTTTTATATTCAGTGATTGTACTCATATCTCTCTCTATTTCACTTTGTCAGTTTCTAAATATGTATTGTCAATGTCATGTCTGGAAGAGACACAACACTGGCAGTGATAAGCACTGATATCAGGAGCTGTGTTAGTCGCACACAGGCAGAGGAAGAATGTGTAGCAGAACACTTGGGAAGAATATCGCTTAAAATCAAACATGAACTATTTTCACGCTCTTATATTTTTAGGATCTGAAAAGCCAGTTGTTTGGGTTTTTTTAAATTATATACAGTCTCTGTGAATTACTAAGGTTACAGATGAACTGTACACCAGTGAGTTAAGTGCAGTGCTTGGGCACTACAGGGATCTCTGACCTGAGGGCACTTACTAGAAGGTGATGCCATATCTCTGAGGAGGAGAAATAATGCCTGGAACATGGGTGGGCAGACTCAGCCAGCAGCAGCACTTGTAACAACATCAGCAACCCTGTGGCATGTTCCCTCCGTGCTGTTTAGTATGCGATGAACAAAGGTCTGGTTGGTGACCCAGCCCTCCCTGTATTCAGAGGCTGAAAACTGCCTCATTATTGTTCATTATGTAGTATTATTCTCATGCAGTCACATTATCATAGCTTCCCCTGAGAGCCAGGATGCTACTGTGGGTTCTGCACAGCTACGCTGGTTCCTATACCTGAGCTAATTTGTTCGTTGCTAACCTGGTGTCTCCACAGGATGGAGAGCTGTTCCCTGTGTAAGGGAAGGTTCAAGCATTAGTTATAGCTGCATTGGGAGAAGTACAACAACATACATTGCCTATTTTTGACAGAGACCTGATTTGGTGGCCCCGCTGTGAGAACATGTTAACTCATTAAGGAGAAATCCATTCCAAACTCAAGTAATGGTTGCAAGGGAGACACATGCAAACAAATCACAGGTGGAGAGCAAGTGGAGAGCTGGGAGAGAGAAGGCTGTACACAAGAGTGCCAGCAAGAAGGGGGAGGTGTAGCAGGGGTTTTAAAGGCATTCCAAAGCTCAGAGGTAGTAACTAGCTTTCAGGTTAGGACATCCAAAATTTTATCCATTCTGTCTTCAAATTAAACAGAAAAGAGCCAATTCTGTTTTGCAGCCAGTGCGCAAATCATTGCAGTCACTGCAGCATTGTGAGTTGTCCATCATTTGAGACCTTGTTGTATGATAGTGTAGCATTAAGGTATGTGGAAAGGAGGGAATGCCTCACTGCAATGAAGATACTGACAGAAAACAGGAATAAAAAGATGGCAGTGATTATACGTCTGGCTTTACACAAGCTGGAAAGTGCTCATACGCACAGTTCAGTTCAGGGATGACAGTGGATGCAGTTAGCCTGGTATTAGGTACTGTAGAGCATACAAGCAAGAAAGAAGAGAGTATATTTTAAGTGGTGTAAATGAACATAATGAAAAATACATAAATATAAGGGAATGCTGAAAGGGAATACCAACAGAAGAAAAGTACCTGGACATAGGATAGGAAATTTAAAGTGAAGGGGTAGGTAGGATGTTTAGAAATGGACCGGATAAATCTTGTATAAATCAGTAGCAAAAATGAATTCTTCAGTGACCCTCAGGACTCAGATTAGCTTAGAAAGATCATCATCTTTTCTGTCCCCAACTTCTGGGGATCTGTGCATCAGGTCCACATACAGAAGTGCCACCTCTTTGCTATATTGGCCTTCTTCTGTCCTTCACAAGAAGCAAAGATGATGATGGCCCTCTGATAATTTTAAGAATGAGTGCAGTATTTGGAAAGACTTGTAATGCACCACTGGTGTGTGTGGAGGAGGAGCTCAGAGTTAACTGGAGATCAGACTGGAGCCCCTTGCTCCAAGAGCACATTCCCAAGTCTTTTGCAAATAAGTTGCGACTTTTGTTGCCCTTACTAAAAATTAAACAGCAAACTTCCTGTTTCCAGGATTAGTCTGTAGAGAAGAACATAATCACATGAACTAAAGTAGCAAGGTAGACTGACCCTTACTACTGAAATAATCACACAGGACTGCCAATCAGTGAAGTCCAGGTATGGTACATAGATAGGTATAATTTGGGAAGGTTCCACAAGCAATATTTATTACTTGTTTCATTGTCACGCCTACCCCTGTGCTTTCACGGTTTTTGACATAGCTATGACAAGTCATACTCTTCCACAGTTAGTGTGCCATTTTACCTTCTGGAACATGGAGATATATTAGAGAGCTTGCTGATGGGAGTGTTCATAGAAGTGTGCAATCAGAAAAAAAATTAGGTTGGAAGGGTCCTCTGGAGGTGTCTAGTCCAATTCCCTGCTCAGAGCAGGGCTGACTTCCAAGTTGGATTAGGTTACTCAGGGCCTTGTTCAATTAAGTTTTGAAAATCTCCAAGGATGGAGAGGCCACAACCTGATCCAGCACTTAACAACTCTCCCTGTGAAAACTACAGAAATAAGACAGCAATAGAAGTAGGCTATGTAAGTGAATGTAGGAATATGTAATTAGAATATATAGGTGAAGGAATAGCAATAGGAGCTTTCTATATGGGTGATAAGGTAGGATGAAAGGATAGTAATATACTTAACAGCAGTGTAGCAGGATTTTTCTGGCTTTGCCCATCATCCTTTGCTGGCAACAGCAGTCAGACATTGCAGACTGGAGAAGAACCTTCTTAGGTTTTCTTCAGAGGTAGTTTTGATCACAGTGTCCCCAGGATTTTTCTTTTCTGAAAACTTTTCTTTAGATCCTTAGCTGACTCAGCTGTCTCCCTTACTCAGCCTTCCTTCTGTGGAAGCCTGCATTCCTTTCAGGTGGTACTGAGATGCAGGGCATGTCTAAATAGTGTAAGAGAAACAAACTGCTGTGGAGATGCATCACCTCTAGTGCCAGTCAGCACCATTGCCTCTCTTCCCACCTAGTGAGCACAAGTCACCAAGCTGCAGGACTCTGATGTGGAAAAGCGATGACATAAGAGCATCTTGATAACATAGTGTCAGCCATAACAGCAAAGTAGAAAATAAGTGGGTTTGGAAAGGAAGCAGCAGGGGGTGCTATGCCCAGCCTCCCTGGTGTCACTACCTGTTGCTGAAGTATTTTTTTAACCTGTCCCTCTAATGAGTTTTGAAGGCCTGGTAGGTACACGTGGGATCAGCCACATGATGAAGCATCAGTCAGTGCTTGGTCTAACAATACAATGGTGGCTGTGCTAGCGGCCAACAAGTCGTGTTTACTCAAACTGAGCCTCTACCCTGCAAATAACAGCAGTAGCCTGCCCGGGGGGGGGGGGGGGGGGGGGGGGCAGCTTTGTGTGCGGATAGAGCTGGAATCACAGGCTATATTCCAAGCATGTAACTTCGGTTAACTCTGAGCTGAAAACAGACCTTAAATATGTCTGTTCAGCTTCCAGGCACAAGGGACTTAATTACCCCATGCATCCAGAGTCTAACCCTACAGACATCCTTTGCTGCTTGGACAAAAAGCCACCCTATCTGAAAGATTCTTGGGTAGCAATGCCGTAAAAAAGCACTATTATATACACAGATTCCCGGCAGCCCCCAGGTGCATGCTAGCTACACATGGGAAAGTCATGAGATCTGGAAATGAGGCGTGTGAAGGTGTGCCAGAGTTTGTATGCCAAGGATCAAGGCAGACTGTTACAAACAAAACACATGTAGTCCATATACTTTAAAATGTCTGTGCCCATGTACAAGCTCTGCATCTCATGCATCCTCATCCACATAGCAAGAGATGGATCTGGGTGACAGAACGGGGAACAGAGGGAAGGATGCCCGAGCTTGGAGTGACAAGATGCTCTGTTTACTCTTCAGGAAGAAAAAAATATGCTTTTAAATGGTTTGATTTTCCTTCCATTTAAAATGGAGTGAATCAGTTCAGCCCTTTGCTATACCTCTACAACTTTAAGTAAGATCTGTTTAGGCATCTCCTATTGATTTCGATCAGATTAGACTTTAGCCCAGTATATTTTGAGCATACTGATTATATATATGGAAGATACAGCAGCACCACCATCTGCCTGTCCCGTGGCGTGGGGATTTTTAGCCCCAGTAATCCAAAACAAGTCAGAGCTGCCGCCAGCAGCAGGGTGATCAGCGTGACCCTCCATCGGCAGCAGTTCACCCCAAAACTCCCTCTGTCTGGGACCAAGTGCCTTTTTCTGCGTTTTGGCCGGCCTAGGGCATCCCTTCAGCGCCGGGCAGCCCAAGGCAGGTGCCAGCGACCGACCGGGCCCAGCACCTCCCGGGGGAGGATTTGTTTTATTTATTTTTTGGCCCGTTTAACTTATTTTTCTTCATCATAATTACATTTTTTTCTTCCCTCCTCTCCCGGAGCTTTCACCTTCCGGCCGAGGAGGCACCTCGCCGGGGCGGGGCGGGCGGGCAGGGCCGCTCCCCCGCTGGGGTGGCCAAGCCGAGCCGGGCCGGGCCGGGCCGGGCCGGGCCGGGCCGAGGCCGGACCCAAGCAGCTGCTGCCCCCCGACGGCGGCCGACGGCAAATGGCGCCGGGTCCCGGCCCTGCCCCCGGCCGGGCGTGTCGCCCTTATGTAATGCCTTTATGTAACCGGCCGGGGCCGGGGCCTCTGTTCTCCCCTGCCAGGTGGCCGGCCCGCTCTGCTCCTGCTTGTGTGTGTGTCCCCAACACACAAACACACACCCACAACCCCACCCCCACGGGAACGGGGCTTTTTGTGGTTGTTTAAAAATTGAGAGGCCGGGCCAGTCCTCAGAAATCACGTTTTGGCATGTGTCAGCCGCGCACCCTCCTGGGTGGGATGCGAGAGAGCAGGGCCTGTGGGGAGATGGGGCTCCCGCCTCGGCCCTTCTGGAGGAGAGTCCTTCCCTGTGGACGGGGGCTTTGCCAGCAGACAGGGAGCCAGGGCCACGGCCATGGGACCTGAGTGGAGGGAAGGCAGGGCCGCCTTGGCTCCAGTGGCACCTCCATGCTCTGGAACGACCCTTGCTCAGGCCAGACGCTGCCCCAAAAACAATGGTCACCCAGCAGTGCAAGTTGCCGCCTCGAGAAGGGCCTGCTCCCAGGGCAACCTGCTGCTGCTCGCACTTTGGGAGCTAGCAGGAGATAACTGTTTTATTTGGATGGCTTCGGCCTCCCCGGCTCCTGCTGCTCTCTCACAACTGTGGCCGCGTACCCCCCCAGTGCACAGTGGGAACTGCTGGATGTTTACCAAGGCGCCAGGGCCATGTGCTGGGTGAGGGCAGCGGTGTTCCTGGCTGGATGCTGTGGCCCGAGCCGGCTGGGCAGCTACCTGCCTTGGGGAGTGGAGGAGGGAGTGCCTTCACCTGTAAAACAGAGGGGGAACAGTGAGAAGTGGGTGCTTGCCTCCCACTACAGCATGCCCGCTGCGTGACTCGAAGCCCGCCACCTCTCTTTGTGCCTCAGTTTCTTCCGTCTGTGAAACGAAGATGGTGATTAACTACCTGCTTAATGGTCCTCTGAGGCTTAATTCCTCACGTTTACAAAATGCTTGGAGGTCCTGGCTGGAGGGAGGCATTGAGACCTCTCTTGGACTGTGCTCATAGTCTGTTGTTTCAGGCTCCAAATCTTCATGCTTTACTTAGATGACCTCGGCATTTCAAAATTACTTCAGTGCTTTTCCCTGCAAAACGAGCCTCTGCACTGATTCGTTTTGAACTGGAAACTTGCATATTTGTTTGTGTTTCAGACAATTCTATTACATTTCTGTATAACTCTATTCAGAATGCTACAGGCTTGGTTAATATTTGTCAAATGGAGCTTCGACTGTCTAAACCACTGGGACGAGTTTCATTTTATATGTCATCAGTAGGGGCAGAATGAGGAGCTTCGTGCTTGGCCTATTTGCTGTAACAGTCTCAGGGCCATTGCATTAGAGTCAAAACAAGGAGCAGCTTGTTTCCAAACAAGAAGCATGGAGGAAAGTCTTCTCTGCCTCCTTCCCTGTAAGGGAAAAGAGAGGAGAGAGGGGGGTGGTGGGGGGAAAGAAAGTTATCTTTAACAGATTCTAAAAATGCCTTTTCCCAAATATGCAGTCAGGCCCTTCAAAGGTCTCTTTGTTTATTTTCAGGAAGAAACCCAAGACAGCTGAAAACCAGAAGGCGTCTGAGGAGAATGAGATTACTCAGACGGGTGCATGCAGCGCCAAGCCGGGCCTTCCCTGCCTGAACCTTGAAGCTGTTCCGTCTCTGAGCCCGGCCCTCATCCACTCACCACATTCACCAACAAACCTGCACGCACACACAGGGTCATCTGATTGTGAGTACACCAACACACTGCTGGGCTGTGCCGGGGTTCTTGAAAACACGCTGCTTACTGCGGACCAGGTTTTCCACTTGGATGCTCTTTTCCATAATGGCACAAGCAGGACTTCCTCAGGGCTTACCTTTTCCCTGCTTTGGGAATTCCCACTGAAGCAGAGCATTTTGCGTTAAGGTCGTGATAATGCAGTCAGCAAGAGGAAGCTCAGAGCATGTTGTTGGGCCAGGTTGTTGCTTCTTACAAATTAAAAACGGAAGACCCCTCAAGGGTGTCTCTTTCCAACTAGAGCTGTAGTTATTCCTCTCCAGGTAGTCGCATGCTTCTCATTACCCAAGCATATCTACTGACTGGGGATTTTCAGCCTGTGCTGTATTGCAATGAGAAAACAAGTGTCTGGCTCTGACACCCAGGATCATAAAGGATTTCCACAAAGAAAGGGGGGAGCATTTAGTGGAGAGGATCAGTCTGTGAGAGTCTGGAAAATCTTTGTAGACCTGTGTGGTTGTACAAGTTTAAGGCTCTTGTTTTGAGTACATTCACTTTCAGATTACTCAGCATGGGTTAATCGGCCTTTTAAAAATGTTCTTTTCCTTTTTGCCAAAAAATACAAAAATAAAGGAGGGAATGATTAAACCTGGATTTTGGAAAGTCAGAACTTACCCTGTCGACTCTTCAAAACATTGTCATTTCACAGTGGTACCTGCCTGGAAGGCTCTTGGGCAAGAGCGTGCAGGGTGATGTGAACCTCATCATTCGCTAGTTTCAGAATATATAGTTTACCTCTTCTGCGGTGGTTTTAGGATGTTATAAAATTTACAAGGGGGAAAAAAGGAGAAAGAAAGATGATGACACCGGGTTTCAAGAGCTGAGAAGCCAACCAGACTTTGCAAAGGACTATAAAAAAAATCAGGGCATGACAATAAAAAATCAGATTAAAAAGTATGTATATCCTTTTCTTTTTTTAATTTAAAAATCCTGCCTCAGGGCCAAGCTTGGAAGCAGCCGGGTTATAGGGATCATCACTATCAAAATCACTTTAGCTGTAATTCATTCCTGTTGGCTTCTGACTTTATTCATTATGAGCTGCTTCTAGAGATCCTGATTTTAATAGAGCTGTTAAACATTGGGGAGACTTTCCCAAATCTCACCTGGTGATTTGGGGAGAAAAAAGATGTGAAACAATTGAGTAGCAGGCAGCATGCAATTTAGTATATACAAGAATTCTCTTCAAATTGGAGATGTCAGACTCTCTGTTAAAACTGGGGTACAGTTTTGTCTTGTAATGTTTTCTGAAAACAAAAAGCTTGTGAAAAGATGCAAAAAATGAGCAGAACAACAACAAAAAAAAATCCTTATTTTCAAACAAAGAATCTCTTTATCCCATTCACAAAGATGAAAGAGTTCATTAGTAAATGGGATTTGAAACCTCACACTGATGTTTTTTGACAGTACAAATGGAAACCCATGAAAGCAACCTTAGGACAGAGGCCAGCAGGGATTGTAGGGAACTTGGAGAATGAACTCCTGCTTTTGCTTTCTGAGGTGGCCAAGTTCAGGGGTGAGGAATATTGGCAGAGGGCAGTAGGGGGAGGTGGAACCTGGCACTCTTCATGCTCTACCTGTTCTGTGGACAGAGTCTTTTAGAACCCAACATTTTTAACGTCCCCAAATCACTTTCCATTCCTACTAAATTCACAATACCAATAAGAATAAACTGCAAACCCATGTCAGATGCTCTTTTCACACTGAAGTTGTTTTTTACAGAAAAGAAGTTTAATAATAATTTCAGCATTAATATTGTCCCATCTCAGGAATTGTTGAAATTTAGTTCCCAAAATACAGTTAGAGTCCTGCAAAAATTCAAGAAATGTTAAGATGTCTTGTGGTGTTGATCTCTGTTAGTTGATTCCATGTGCTTTGAAACCGATGAAAAAAATCCCATTATTCATGATGGGTTATAACCTTTATCAGGCTGTATTTGTTTGGGGCTGTATGCAAATAATTAGTGTTTGGCGTGCCCATGCAAAATGGCAATGTCAGTTTCTCACATGAACTAAAAACAAAGCATGATGAATATTTACTGCATATTTACAATAGCTATCTCCCATGTTATGTGGGGTGGTTTTTTTTTAATATTGCCTCAATCCTTCATGCTGGAATATATTCATTGACCCAAGAGATTAATATTTGTGGCTACCAACATTTAAAAATGGGCTTCCCTGTCATTACAAACCCCTTCTCCTCACCTCTTGCTTCCTCTGCATTTCGGGTTGATTCTTTCCCCTCACCCTAGAATCTCTCCCCTTGTCCTTCTCTTCCCCTCCTTTCAGAGTTACATTGCTACATCTTTTTTCCTGTCAACTTTTGGACCTGTGGTGATGCTTCACTTCTTTGCACCAGCAGCACTTCCTGTCCTTCTCTCTACCTTCTAGACATTACAACATTGCTTCTGCTCCCTTGCCCAGACCGCCATACTGCCTCTACCCCCACAACTGGGCAGATTACATTTCATTTTCAAAGGACATTCTTCATTCTGGTGGGGAGTTTTCTAGTAGATGGTAAATAATTTAAAAATACTTAAAAACTAGGATTAGACAGGAAGGTTGAGAGGAATTTTTGTTGAAAATATCAGAAACACCCAGAAAGCGTCAGCATGGTAGGGTATATCAATTCTTGGAAAAATGCACTGAGGTACAGATGGTTCCATAAGCCCTCATTCATGTATCTGGACAAAAGACTTGGATTTTATGGGACACCTATTCAAATCAGTTTGAAATCTTCACTGACCATTTTGCATGCACAGTCACTAGTGCTTGGCAGAAAACAACACCACATATTTATTATGAGAAATATTCAGAAGCCAATCTACTCTAAAAAATCAGGGTGCTTTTGGAATGATTCAGATCAAAATACTTTTTCCAAGCAAAGGAAATAAAAACTCTGTGATAGCCATCTGCTCCTCAGCTGTAAAAGGCAGAGGTGAAGAAAGCGTAAGCAATAGTCTGAATGCCAGTCTTACTAAAACGAGTACTTAGTACAAAAATCTGGGTAAAGTCATATGTGATGCACAACTTCATTTAGGGCTTAATTCTATAGTGTAGTACATTGTACATGGTGTTTCTGATGCCACTTATTCCCAGTGAAGTTGCATTACTTCTGACCCTTGTAGGACTGCATCCTAGATTTCTGTATTTGAATATCATGATATATTTCCGGCACAGATGAATCCTTGAAGCAAAATCCAGAACCAATTCTCATCTCTTTCAGTCTTGGGAAATGCTAGCTCACACTATGCGATTGGAGAAACAAGTTAGAGGAAGAGGTGCTTCCTGAGGTAACTGTTTTCATGTAGGGCTTGGCAGATACAAAGCAGCACTTTGAATTAATTTGGAATTAAGTCATGGAGTGAGCTGATAGAGCTCCAAATGAGTTATACCTCTAGCTACTCAGCTGTCACAAACAGATGTAGCTGCTTACCCAGAAGAAAGGTGTTTGTGCAAAAAGCTACAAGGATAATCATGGGAGCACAGGTTCTGGAAAGGTTACAAAGAAGCAAAGGAAAGCATGTGAGATTGGTATTGTTTACAATTTTCCACATACTTTCTTGCTTATGGATAGAGCATACACAAAGTTGGTAGGGTCCTAGTTTGAAGGCTGAGCTGCCTCAGGTAAAGTTTCTAAAGATTTTTATGAGAGGGAAGGAAGTCTTCAGGACGTGGCTGTACTTAAACTGATTTGGTCCGTATAGGCCACTTACTTCATGAGCCTTTCAGAAAGCATCTATAACTATATATGCTTTGCAAGTGCCAAGAGATAAGATCATTGTGGCAGAAACTTTCACGAGTTCTCAGAGATACAATCAGACAAAAACTTCATTCAAGCTCTGATGTATGCATCTTAACAGATGTGTCCAAACTCAAAGGAATCCCACGGGAACAGTGCAACTGAATCTCTTTGTCTCTATTGATAGTTAAAAGAGTTATTCTTAGACATTGGATGGTCCATCTGTGAAGGAGTTTGTTCCAGACAAGGGAAAAGCAACATCTTCGAAAAGAGTTTCCATGGGACTGAGAGGCAGGTTAGACAATCATTGGAAAAACTGCTGAAGCAATTTCTATGATTTTAGAGAACGCAGAATTCTTGCAGAGACCTGAGATTCTGGTAGGGAATAAAAGTTGAGAAGGAAGTGAGGCATGGATGAAAGCAATCATTGGCAAGACATTGAGATGGGGAAGGACTTTATAAAGTTATGTTTTAGCAAGGGACTGGGGAGATTTTATGCATTAAATAGAATGCACTTTATAAACACTGTCAGTGATTGACCACGTCTGAATCCTTTGTCTATACATGCTCAAGTGACATGGCTGCCTTGGTCAAATTCCAGCATTTTTTAGCTTTCACAGGATGGGAACTTTGAGGCAGTCTGTTTTCTTTTTCTCCTTCTAAATTCTGGTTTTTGTAGCCTGATAGCCTTCCAGCATAACAGCGAAAGGCAGAGAGGGAACATCACAGGGTTTGCTGAGCAATGGGAGTGGATGTGGAAACTCTGGGTTTTCATTTTCTTGAGCAGCTAGAGGGACCCACCATTCCCTTCCCATGAATCAAGAAGTTTGATTTGCCTGGGGCTAATATAGAGGCTAGATGGATCTGAAGGTGGTTTGGCCTCATCTTTATGTTTTAGGTTTCTTGTTTCTCTTTGAGGTTCTGTGGCAGGAAGAGAATGGTTACATGCCCTTATGGTATTCCCTCTGCCTCTGGAAATTTGTGGCTATGATTCCCTAGGAACTGCTCTGGAGCTTTCAGATGATCTCCACACTCAGAGAGGAAGAGGGGAGCCGTGATTCTACCAGCTTCTTTGTTTTCAGAGGCAGGCAGTATGTCAATAGTAATTTCATCTGTATTTTTGCTAATCTATGTATGGTATGTGTTAGCTAACGCTGAGTATTTTTAGGTTGGTTTTGGTGACCTAAGAAATGATGTATGTTTAGATATCTATTTTAGATGATATAATAATAATAATGATACAGGCAAGCTAAACTGAAAGCAAGGACATCCATAGTTCTCAAATACTGATGTCACGATACTTAATTACACTTTGTCTTGCAGAGCATTTGAAATTTTGTTTCATAGAATCATAGAATCATAGGGTTGGAAGGGACCTCTGGAGATCATCTAGTCCAACCCCCCTGCCAGAGCAGGGCCACCTTAGCGCAGGTTGCACAGGAACGCGTCCAGGCGGGTTTTGAATGTCCCCAGAGATGGAGACTCCACCACCTCCCTGGGCAGCCTGTTCCAGTGCTCTGCCACCCTCAAGGTAAAGAAGTTCCTCCTCATGTTTAGGTGGAACTTCCTATACTCAAGTTTGTGCCCATTACCTCTTGTCCTGTCACTGGGCACCACCGAAAAGAGCCTGGCCCCATCCTCCTGGCACCCACCCTTTAAGTATTTATAAGCATGGATCAGGTCCCCCCTCAATCGTCTTTTTTCCAGACTAAAGAGACCCAATTCCTTCAGTCTTTCTTCATAAGAGAGGTATTCCAGTCCCCTAATCATCTTGGTAGCCCTATGCTGCACCCTCTCCAGCAGTTCCTTGTCCTTCTTGAGCTGGGGAGCCCCGAACTGGACACAGTACTCCAGGTGCAGCCTCACCAAGGCAGAGCAGAGGGGGAGGATGACCTCCCTCGACCTGCCGGCCACACTCTTCTTGATGCACCCCAGGATGCCATTGGCCTTCTTGGCCACAAGGGCACATTGCTGGCTCATGGTCATCCTGTTGTCCACCAGGACTCCCAGGTCTCTTTCTACAGAGCTGCTCTCCAGCAGGTCAGCTCCCAACCTGTACTGCTGCATGGGGTTATTCCTCCCCAGGTGCAGCACCCTACACTTGCCCTTATTGAATTTCATAAGATTCCTCTCCGCCCAACTCTCCAGCCTGTCCAGGTCTCTCTGTATGGCAGCACAGCCTTCTGGTGTGTCAGCCACCCCTCCCAGCTTTGTATCATCAGCAAACTTGCTGAGGGTGCACTCTATCCCCTCATCCAAGTCGTTGATGAGTATATTGAACAGGACTGGACCCAGTACTGACCCCTGGGGAACACCACTCGTCACTGACCTCCAACTAGACTCTGCGCCCCTAACCACAACCCTCTGAGCTCTGTCTTGCAACCAGTTTTCTATCCACCTTACTGTCCATTCATCTAACTCACTCTTCCTAAGCTTCCCTATGAGGATGCTGTGGGAGACCGTGTCGAACGCCTTGCTGAAGTCAAGGTATACCACATCTACCACTCTTCCCTCATCTATCCATCCAGTCACACCATCATAGAAGGCTATCAGATTAGTCAGGCATGATTTCCCCTTGGTGAATCCATGCTGAGTACTTCCGATAGCCTTCTTTTCCTCCACGTGCCTTGAGACGACACCCAGAACAAGCTGTTCCATCATCTTTCCAGGGATGGAGGTGAGGCTGACTGGCTTGTAGTTCCCCGGGTCCTCCTTCTTGCCCTTTTTGAAGACCGGAGTGACATTGGCTTTCCTCCAGTCCTCAGGCACCTCGCCTGTTCTCCAGGACCTTTCAAAGATGGTGGAGAGTGGCCCAGCAATGACCTCTGCCAGCTCCCTCAGCACTCTCGGGTGCATCCCATCAGGGCCCATGGACTTGTGAATATCTAATTGACCTAACTGGTCCCTCACTTGATCCTCCTCAACCCAGGGGAAGTCTTCCTCTTTCCCCGTTACTTTCTCCAAGGCCTGGGACTCCTGAGGGCTTGGCCACGTAGTAAAGACTGACGCAAAGAAGGCATTCAGTAATTCCACCTTCTCCGCATCCTCCATCACCATGGCTCCTGTCTCATTCAACAGTGGGCCCACAGCTTCTCTGGTCTTCCTTTTGCCTCCAATATACCTGAAGAAGTCCTTCCTGTTGAGCTTGACATCCCTTGCCAGGTTTAGTTCCAAGGTGGCCTTGGCTTTCCGTTTCATCCCTGCACACTCTGGCAGCATTCTTGTAATCTTCCTAAGGGGTTAGGCCATACTTCAACTGAGTGTAAACTTCCTTCTTCCACTTGAGCTTGTTCAGAAGCTCCCTGCTCAACCAGGCAGGCCTCCTGTGTCCCTTGGCCGATTTCTTGCTCTTCGGGATGCACCGATCCTGAGCTTGGAGGAAGTGGTCTTTGAATACCAACCAGCTTTCTTGAGCCTCTTTGCCTTCCAGAGCCCTAGTCCACGGGATCTCCCCAAGCAGTTTCTTGAAGAGATCAAAATTAGCCCTCCTGAAGTCTAAGGTTGTGATTTTGCTTCTTGTTGTTTTGTGGTAGTGCCCATGATCCTGAGCTCTATCTTTTCATGATCGCTACAGCCTAGGGTGCCCACAACCTTAATGTCCTCCACCAGTCCCTCTGTGTTGGTTAATACTAGGTCCAGGAATGCTCCTCTCCTTGTTGGCTCCTGCACCACCTGTGTTAAAAAGTTATCATCAATACACTGGAGGAGCCTCCTGGACTGTGCGTGACAGGCCATGTGGTCTACCCAGCAGATATCTGTGTGATTGAAGTCCCCCATAAGAACCAAGGCCTGAGATTGGGAGGCTACCTTTATCTGTCTGTAGAAAGCCTCGTCAGCTACCGCATCCTGATCAGGTGGTCTATAATAAACTCCCACAACAGTGTCCCTCATATTTGCCTGGCCCTTAATCCTTACCCGTAAGCTTTCAACCCTCTCTACATCCGCCCCCAGTGAGAGCTCGATGCATTCCAGTTGCTCTCTCACATAGAGCGCAACTCCACCACCACGTCTCATTGGCCTATCTTTCCTGAAAAGGACATAGCCATCCATGACAGTATTCCAGTCATGTGAGCTGTCCCACCACGTCTCAGTAATTGCAATGAGATCGTGGCCTTGCAATTGTGCACAGATCTCCAGCTCCTCCTGCTTATTCCCCATGCTGCGTGCGTTGGTGTATAAGCATTTCAGAGCGGGAGTCATGTGTGTGGTTTGGACCTTTGAGATGTGGTGGGCCTTCTGGCTCTCAGGAGTAGTGGCAGACTTTGCTACAAGTGCCTAGCAACTATGCCCTGGCACCTCACCAGCTAGCCCAGTACCATCCCCACCCCCCTTAAGCATTTTAGTAAATGCTTCCCTTTTTAACAGTCATAAGTGGTTCCTGTGTCCTGTAGGTTTATATTTCTGTTTGTAAGATTGTCAAAGAAATATCAGCCAGGAATAACTTGTCTTTTCATAGAAGCAGATATATGTTGCTGGAATTGTGTTGAGACAGAAGTAAGTACGAGTACAGATACGTAAAACTGTAAGCTGAGCTCACCCTACCTCTGTTGAAAAAGCCATCACAATACACTGAAGAATTGGCAGTGTAAAATGTTGTACTACTGATAGGAACTGGTCTCTATATTCCTAATCAGTACACTAAGTGAGTTTTGTCAGGTTGGTCTCTCGGGCTTTTCTTCTCATGAGAAATGACTAATAGCATATGGTACTTCAGTTGTGAAGTCAGTGAGTATGTTTTCAGAAGCAACTGTGTGACTTTGGAGCCTAAGTTTCACTGATGCATAAATCACATTTATAACACATAGATGCTTTTGAAAATGTGTCTAATTATCCTAAATGTTGATTCTCCCATTTGATGACCCTGTAATACTGGCTTGATGCTAGGTTGTCAATTCTTGTGGTATTCAGTGCTTTTCTTGCTGCTTTCCGTTTAGAGAACACTCAATGATAACACGTATAATTTCAGCTTTGGTTTAAAACACCTGTGTAAGTTTCTAGCTTTCATGATTTCAGGGGAGAACTTGAAGATATGTCCCCGGTGTATCTATTCTTTTTAAGTACCATGGAAAAGGATAAAAAGTCTTACAACTCTTTACAATCCCATAGCTTCCATTCTTAAGATTTTGAGGTGACTGAGTTGATAATACTGTGATACTTCTGTTTGTAAGTCATGCTGCAGCCACTGGGACATACTGTAACTGTCCAGTAAGATATCTGCAGTCTGTTTCTGAGTTTATGTGTTCCTGCCTTCAGAGTCTGGCCCCCACAGATTTTTATTACCATTCTTTAAGTTGTGAGTCTACTAGTAAATCCTTCCCTTATATATTGGATGAGTGTTTCAACTGCTTCACTCATTAAGTGACTGACTGATGAACACTCTAAAACTATCTATCATTGTTCGATGTATTAAGATGTTCTAGTACTCTTTTGTTGTTTGGGATTTTTTGTTTGGTTGGTTTTGTATGTGGGTTCTGGGGATGTTTTAATAACAGTCTCCAGAGCAGTGCTTTCCTCCTCTCCCCCTTGAGCCCGCTTACCTTCTTTCATCATCCTCCATTCTGAAAATTAAAGCAATAATGTCAATTCCACTGCAGAATTTCTGTAACCTCTTTGATTACCTTTACTGCTTTCATAGATCAGTAGTCTAGCTAACCCACTGAGTCTACTACTTGCCTACTTAATCTATGAATCCACATAATCTACAGCACTTCTTAGATACCGATCATTGCCCTGTAAACTTTGTCTGCTGCGTTTATGTTAAAGATAAATAATTACAGTATTTGTCTTTATACCTTTAGTGTTTTTTTTCTTTAAATTTCCTCTTCACCCTACCTAAGCTTTATTTTACATCTAGCCTCCTACAGTTTATGCTCAATTCTGTTAGTGTCACTTGGGCATGATTTCCATGTTTGGAAGGATATGTTTTCACCTTCAGTGAACTCTTATACCTTGTAGCATTTCCTACTTCCTTATTTTTTGTTGTTGTCCTTGGTTATGCACATGGACTCTAATAAAGTATTATTAAGGCCACCTCCCTGCTGATCTTATGAATTTTAATTCCTTATCTTTAACTTTCAGATGCTTTCTGACTAGCTTCCTCTTCTTTTTTTCGTTTTAATAGTTGTTCCTCCTGAAGTTGCACATACCAAAACTGCCACTTTATGTGATCTGCTTGAAGGATGTCAAACATAATCACGCCAATCATTGTTATTTCATGTCTTAACCACACATGCAACTGCTGTCATCTCCTCTGTCCTAATCGGGTGGGAAGACCTAACCAAATGTACTGTTTCCCTAGTATGGCCTGCAGAGGGACACGTCATGTAGCAGAGTCAAACTTACTGGTGTTTGACAGGTAACTCTTACTTGAAGGAAACTAAAGCAGCAACATCTACATCTCCTTTTGTCCTACTGTGTGTTGTTAAAAGCCCGCATAACTCAATGCTTACATGTCTCTCGGTTGGTGCTTTGCGTGCTATAGGGAGACACCTTTCATGCTTTGAGAAACATTGACTGGTGCATTAGTTGCCTGGTTTGTTGCAAGTATGCAACTCCAAAGTTACAGATATAAAAATAGACTTAGTCACCTTCTGTTCCTTTTCACCACTGTGATCTGTCTAGCATTGAAGCTTTTCGCTCTTTTCATCTAAGCTTCCATAGCCACTTTCTCCTCTTTTCTCTCATTTACCTATGGTAGAGTAGCCATGTAATCTTTGTGCCATGATCACAGTATCACAGTATCACAGTATGCTAGGGATTGGAAGGGACCTCAAAAGATCATCTAGTCCAATCCCCCTGTCAGAGCAGGAACACCTAGACGAGGTTGCACAGGAAGGTGTCCAGGCGAGTTTTGAATGTCTCCAGAGAAGGAGACTCCACAACCTCCCTGGGCAGCCTGATCCCACTCAATAACTTTAAAACAAGGTAGGGCCAGAGCAGTATTCGAATGAGAGAAGACCAAAACAATTCTTGTATTGTTCTCTGCTGAACAAAGAGAGCTCTTTCATTCAAAGCGTTTTTGAAGTGAAGCCTTAACGTGGTATTGGGAGAGAACCTGAAACATAAACCCAAGGTACTGTTTAATACCACCTACTAATGTTTATAAAGTGCGCTAGGGGATGTTATGGGGGAAAATCATTGTATTTCCACAAGAAATGTGGTGTAGATCTACTCCATAGGTGAAAGTCAGTTGTAAGCCATCAGAGTGCCACTGAACTCCTTCATTTGCATCAGGGTATTTGCCTCGCAGCCTGGTGCACAGCAGACCACAGTGATGTGTTCTGGCTGGCTCTGTACATTTGGGTTCCTGAGGATGTCAATTATTATTGTCTCTAGAGGGAATGCCATTGCGCCATCTTTTCATTTTATGTTTTCTGCGACTGTTTTCATTGTCCATGGAGTCATTTACAAGGCTAAAATAACATCTAGTTAAGATCTAGTCTTAAATAACATGAAACCTAGTCTTAGGTATCTACCAATCAGAAACAGGAATACAAAGAGAATTCAAGATCTCTAGTTAGTCTGTCAGCACAAATAGCTCCTTGAGGAATTAACTGCAGCTATGAAAAAAAAGGATAAACAAATCCTAGAACCCCTACTCATCCTAGCTTTGTTGTGTTAAACACTGAAAGGATCTCTGCCCGGCTGGGATGCGCAATATATACTCTGTATCAATCTGTGACATGTGGTGAAACGCATCTTCTTGAAAGCCCACCAGAGAGAAGTAGTATAAATTAAGAGTAATCTCACAACAGCTATTTTTGAGTTCTTAACCAGTGAAAATGTAAGTGTAGCAATATTGTGCATCTATTAAAAATCTTGAAAGGCTCTTTATAACTAGATGATAGGAGTGATAACATGTAATTTATTGATGTTACACAGATAGAGAAAAAACCACAAAGTAGCAATTTTTGTGTGAAAAGGGGTATGATCGAGGAAATAAAAATAGAGCAGGGGACTTCTCTCCACAGCTTCATGCCTGTGTGTGCAACCATGTCAACTTCGACGAAAATATCTCGTGCTTTGATCCTATGCAGCATTTCAAAACAGGGCATATTCCCTGTATTCAAAAGTAAAACTCCCAGATGCTGTCTTTAATGTTTTTGGCTGAGTAGAGGGTAGAATGTGCCTGAAGGCAGACCTGAGAAGTAACTTTCATACACTGTATTGGTATCACCTGTTGGTGACTGTATGCTTGTGTACACATGTAATTCCAGGGCCTCTTCCCTGGGGGGATGGGGGATGGAGGGGAAGCAGTGGAACTCACAATGTACATTTAATGCTACAGAGCCATCTGATGATATCAAGCCACTCATGAATGCTGCGTTCTTGTTTTTTGCCTTCATTTATTAGTTTAAAGCATTCTGCCATACATTCCTCTTCCTATCAAAACTAAATAGGTGATTTTGGAAATAAGTCTGCTCCCAGGGATTGCAGAGGTCTCACTGAGGACAGAAATTTTCCCTATGGCCTTCAGCATCGTTGACATAAGCATGTGCTGTTTCCCACTGATATTTAAATCTGAATTATAAGCAGGCCTGAACACTCATCCCGTAAACTCAAAATAAAGAAGCCACAGTCTAAACCAGTATGAATATCTGTCTCACGCTATTTCTAAGTTGAAATATTCACCAAAGCACCCAGTTGTACTAGTTAACAATTACCCTTTCACTAACAGATAAAAGAGATAAATTGAAAAAAATAACCAAATAAAATCTAGCATTTTCATGTGATAGCTTTCCTCTACTCAGGGCTGAGACACAGCCACTGGAATAGATAAAAGCATCCTTTTCCCAGCCTTGAGGACTGGCATTTGCAGTTTTTCATCCATTCGTTGTTTCTCCCATCAACCAGTAGTTCTGTGACCAGGACAAAATCTTCTACATTGAAAGGCCTTTCTTTGGAAACGTGGAGGGTATAAGCAGTGCTCTTCGACAGGCAGCATCTCTCCCACAAAAGTCAACCATTTCTGACTGCACCCTTTTCCTAGCAGACTGCTACAAACACTCCCTGTAGAGGATTCTAGCTTGAATAGAAACCTTCTAAACAGGTAATTATCTTAAGAGGTTTTAATCTATATTTTCCTTTTAACCAAAGCCCACAGGCTTTCAGGCTTACTGTATTTAACCACACTCAAACTGATAAGCTTTTCCTCCTTGTCTTTCTGCCTGGGGGAGAAACCTAACAATACAGGGCAAACGTGAAAGAGTTCATGGAATAGCAATTGTCTCTTTTGGAGATGTGTTTTAATATATTTGCACCTATTATCCTTCTAATTCACTCCTCCTCCAGACGCAGCTCCTCCCTAAACAATGCTTCTGAGAGAGAATATAGTAAGTTTATACAGTCCACCACAGTGAGATGACCAAAAGCAATCCCTGTTCACTTTCCTTTCAAAAGCCCTTAAAACAGGTGAAGGTATTCTTAATGACTACAGTAAGCTTTTAATCAAGACCATAGAATAGCAAAATAAATCACCTTGTTTGCCTACATTTTCCAAAAAGTTTGGTTTTCTGTTTCCAAGAAGTGTCCCCCTGTTCTTCGTTTGAGTGGGGAGTGCTCACACTGTAACTTCATCGGCACTGCTGGCCGGTCTCATCTCTTCCCTGTTCAGTGGCTCTCTTGCTGCAGGTCCGCTCATGCAGCGTGCCCACCTGAGTAACAACACCTGTGAAAGAAAACTAGCAATAGATGCCACCTAGACTTTTAAAGATCCAGATTGCCGTAAACTCACAGCCAATTAAAACAGTTGGGCCATGCTGGGGCTTGGCAGGATCGTGCGTGAGCTCTCCGGGAACAAGCGAGCGCGGTTGAAACAAGTTTTCATGGAGAACATGAAAATGTTCCCTACTGAAGAAGGGATGAGTACGGCCTCGTTTCTCTTCCTAGGAAATAGTGCCATCATGTGGCCATGTTATTTTCTCTGTTTCCAATTTTAAGAGGGCCGTTATAAAAACAGTTTTCTCCCTTTACGTTTTTTAAAAGAGCATTAAAGTGCTATTTGGTGGGCGTATCTTTTGCTAACATAAACAGGTTACAGCTGGCCGGGACACAGGAATTAACAACCTTGTAATGGTATGGCCAGCCTGTTGAAGCCCCCGTTAATGCAGTTGTGACAACAGCTTCGGTGGCTCTTCTGTTAATGTAGTATATGTTGCTTGGAGGTGTTGTAGATACCTTCAGGAAAAGCATCCCCCGTCAATGTAGTCTGTGTCTATGCTAGGGATATGATGGCATGGCTGTAGCGGCACAGGGTCTGCAGACAAAGGCTGAGAGAAGAACTGAGAGAAACAGAGTGTGTGTACATGTGTGCCAGTGTTTACAGTGGAGGTATATTGGACTGGACCCCAAATACGTGCCTGGGAATAAAAATAGCTTTTGAGTATACCCTCTTTACTCTAAAGTATCTTTGGAGTTCCTAAAACAGCAAGAATATAAACGGGAGTGAAAGAGGGAAAAGTAAATACTCTGCTAAAAATGGAGTATTTCTTTAACTCAAAAGTAGCTGAATGTGCTGTAACAGTTTGAAGGAAGCCCTTGGTCACCAAACTGCTATGAATTGGAGCTAGTTTTTACCTGTTGTTTTACAGTTGTTAGTAGGATGCTCACCATAAAGAGGTATAAAGGAATCAAGGCACTAGAGTAGTGTGAGAGGAAAGCTTCATTTTTTCTAAGCCTGGAGAACAAAGTTTGAAGAGACCTATGGAGTTAGTTCTTGATCTTTCTGTAGTGTTCTTCATCCAAGGAATGCAAAACAATTTGTTAAGATTAATTAAGGCAGGCAGTCCTTCTGCAGAATTGGGTGCATGATGCTGTCCTTGTCCTACATGTGAAGCAAACTGAGGCACAAAATTGCCACCTGCAGATTGTAGAGCAAACAGGATTAGTGCTGACGGACTTCTCCCAGAGTCAGGCAAAGCACAGGAAGGTGATTCACTGCCTGCTCCCCAAGCGTGTAGGCTGAAATAGAGGCTTTTATGCTTGATACTGGGGATTTATGCTCACTGGATATGGAAGTAGTCTTATGTACAGAACACCTATGGTTTGGCCTTCAGTTTTATGTAAAAAGGATATCTCGTCATTAGGTAGATGCTATAAAGGACAGGGCAATTAACTGAATAAATTGTGCATAGGAAATTTGCTGAACATTCTGTAGTCTGCAGAAAAAGCCTGTCTCCTGAAGAAAGTTTAAGCAAACTCTTTCTTATTAGCCATCTACTTGATATATTTGCTCCTTGGAGAATAAGGTTGTGTTTGTGTGTGCATGCATTTCTGTCTTTCAAATAAACGTAGTTATTAGACTATGAAATTTAGAGAAGTTTGACAGCTTTCAGAACACAGTGATTCTTTCTTCCATAGAATGTATTACTGACACATTAATAGATGTTGTGCTGGTAAAAATACAGTACTTCCTGTTAAATGTAGACTGCTACATATTTTGATTCTAACAACAATCTGGTAGGGTTAGGGCAATTCGTGTAGTGTCATCTGGTGTTTGTTTTGGATAGATATTATAGAAGGAGATACTGATTTTCAAGATGTTCAAGCAGATGATTGGGTGAAAAATCCAGCAAACCTTTAAAGCAACAAAAAGCAAGGGCTGCTCCTGGTCAGATCTCCTGCTGAGGATACAAATGTTCTTCTGTGTTCCTGAAACTCCATACAAGCTTTTCCTCTTGCAGGCCCCTGCTCAGAATGAGGCCAAATATTCAGGAGAATCAGTCTGAGCAGGATTGGCTATATTAGCCTCTGTAGCATCATCGAGATACACTGAGAAGTCAGCCACTACCAGGTTTTCGGGATTTCAGTTCAAGTCACTTCTTGAGTGGAAAAAATGATGCTCCACTAAATTTGGTCCCAGAGAGTTGGAACCTGATGCAGGACTAATTTTGTATATGGAAACATTAGATATGAATTTTTGCTCTTCTAATCCAGTTTTATTTTAGAGTAACTAACTTGAGAACAACAGAAAATAAAACTTCATCACTAGGGATAAATCAGGTCATTGGAGCTGAAGAAAGCACCCATGGTTATGGTGCCAAGTTTGGAACAGGAAACACTAATGTATGGAAATGGGAAAACTTCCTGTGGAAATTGTGGGGCTATAGTAGCTTTCATATGTTGTGATGAAAATGCTATATTTCAACTGAACTGTCATGTTTATGCAAGAGTTGAGATTTTAATTCAAAATTAAGGATTCTTTACTGAGACATGCCCTTCTTAAGGAAAAAATGTAGAGGTTTTTTTGGCTGGGTTTTTTTTTTGGGGGGGGGGTTGTTTTTTGGTTTGTTTTTTTTTGCTAACAGGGCTTTATTTGCTTGGTTTTATTTATTCTGTAAAGTCTTTAAAGTTTTTCATATATGAAGCATCTCAGGCAACTGTTTCATTCACCTCACTCAGCTAGAGTACTGTATCCACTTTAGGGCACTGCATTTTAAATTACAGAAGGGCAAACTGGACGGAAGATGGAGAAGGTAAGAATGTAACCAGTGAAGGTGATTGGGAGACCCGAGTTTGTATTTTCTAGAAAAGGTAGGTCTAAAGAAGTAAAGTGGGGCACCTTCCAATATATGAGAGAGTGGTTAGTAGTTCTCTGTGTCTGCTGGAGGAAAAGATGAGTAATTGATTTCAAAGTTAAATACTAGGAAAACTTTCTTTCTATAATGATAGTAGACAGTCTGTCTGGGGAAAGAGTGGAAATCCCCCACATTGTTGTTTTTTGCAAACATGTTAGACAAATTTCTAAAGAGATAACGTAGGTAAATTGTTCCCACTATGAGGAAAAAGAGTAGACTAGATGACTGACTGAAGAATCTAATGCATCCTTTTGATACAGGCAGGAGGCTGTGGTCATCCAACACTTCATGTGGAGACCAAGGATTAGATATTTTTGAAACTATGCATGGTAGAGGAAGAGAGTAGGGAGTAGATGATAATGCTTGTCTAATGCAGCACAGGTTACTTAGGTTTGTGGTGCTACCAGGAACTAGTGGCTGGATTACAGAAACATGGAGAAACAGCTCCAGAAGCAGGAAGAAAGCCTACCAATCCTAACTTCCACATCTTTGACTTAGCCCAGGGTATTCTCCAACCTGGGGAGGCACTTGTCATTTTGATGATAAGAATATAAAGATATATTCTATATGAGATATAACACCTCCAACTTTTCTGCTGTGTCTCAAACCGTGCATTCTTCTCAATGCGAGGCCTGAGAAGCTTGTCAGGAAGACAAACTGGGTGACAATATCAAGGTAGTTCTAGTTAATCTTGTCTAAGTATCAGTAAGATGGGTAGCCAAACAATTTTCTAAATGCTGCTGCAGAAAATTGAGGCAAAAAATCAATCCATATCTGTCTCAGCAAGCCTACCAATTCTCAAGGATATACGGCAATTATTCTCTTTGCTCCTTAAGTATGAAAGCAAGACAGAGCCTTTGGGATTCACTCTGCTAGTTATTCCTGTGAAAGACCACACAGTAAGTTTCCAAAAAGAGCTTGGATTCCAGCATCCTAGGCAATTTTGCTTCAGGTGAAGGCTATGCACTGAGTAGTAGCTGTGGTGGTTTCTAGAAATGGTAGTCATTACTGTGCAATGAGCTTTGAGATACTGTGCTTTTAAAGGACACTAGAGAAAATAAAATTTTGTGTTATCTTTCGGTTATGAGCATTAAAGCTGTAAGCATTGACTTTGCAGAAAGGGACATCTAGTGGCTGTACAGAAAAAAACTCACAAAATACATTCTAAAATGTACAATGTAGCCATTTGTGTGTGGCCCACAGTCTTCAGTACAGCTTTGTAGCTCTACTACATCATGTGTTTGCTGGAATAATTTTTTATGGTTTTGGCAAACAAAAAAATCACCTTTGCGAGTCATACCTTTCTAGCTTTATGTAGGTTTATGTATGGTAGCTTTGGCAAATCGAAAACTGCCTTCAAGCCATGCTTGATGTACCTCACTGCTGCACTTCCACATTTTCTATAGCATCTTCCAGGAGTCCACTGCCTGCTGTTTCCTTCTGCCATTGCCATCCCCTTTGGTACTGTACTTGGAAAGGTTGTCATTGTTATTGTCATGGTAAAATCTACTTTCCTTTGAATGCCCATAGCATAAAAGTCAGCGGGAGGGGTGGATGAGATTCAAGGAAACACTAATCTAAGCACTCAGTCATGGATTACACAACAAAAGTTTTTTCCTTTCTCATCCACGGTTGTGCTCCTTCTTACTAGTTGAGGATGAATTCCATGCATGTTTCTGTGAATAGCCTGACAGTTTAATCGGTACATTTGCATATGGGCAAATGGAGCTTTTTTCAAAGTTGCACAGTAATATGTTTCACCTTTATGCCATGCCAGCTTCAAATTGCATCCCAGGAGGATTGCAAATGTGCATAATCTGTGCAGTTGTCTCGGCTTTTTTCTTTTCTTTTTTTCCTGCTTTTTTCTTTTTTCTTTTTTTTTTTTTTTGTTGAACTGGCAAACGCCTATTCATTGCCCATCTGGGTAAGAATGGCCTTTGCATTTTCACACCCATTCTTTCCTATATGGTTTGTGAATACCCCTCCAATCAGAACTTGCTTCACAGAAAGGGGACAAAACCATTTTACAGGAGTTTCTCAGAATAAGTCCATTGGGATCTCTACATCATGTTTACTGGAAAAAAAAAAAAAGGGGGGGGGGGGGTGGCACTTAACAAAGAGCACTTGAATTTCACAGAAAAGTTCCCACTGTCTTGAGTTTAAAAGAGTGGCAGGCCTGAGAAGAGCCTGAGACAGCAGTCTTTTTCCTAATCCAGGCATTCTGTGCAGTGATGAGTAGGTGAGTGTGCGCGTGTGTAGCTGGGTCTTGTGAAGAGCTGACACACTTTCTGGCTTGTGCAAGGCTCTAGCAATCTTTGTCAGAATGTGGCGTTTACTTTAGAATCAAACCTGTATTGGTAAGTCCACCTTTTACGGGGAGCTTCGCTTTTGGGCTTTCGTCTTAGAACAGCATACAGTAAGGGACAACCACAAAACTTGGATCTGGACACAGTTTCCTGCAGAGAGGAAGAGGAGCTGCATGGGATAGTGGGTTTTGCTACAGACCAATCTCTGGAGTTTGTTAAAGATGCTCTTTTAGACTGCTCTGGTTTGTGTAGTAGCATCCTTGACACCATTGCCTGTACTTTGGATAGGTATGGTTTTCAGTGTTGAATGTCAAGGAAGGTGGCCTAGAAGAAATATCCTCAAAACTGTATTAGCTTTTTTTACCATCTGTTATGTGTCTGTTCCACCCAGCCCTCTTGTTTTATCTTTAAGGAGTGAATCTCAGTTGTTTCTCAGTTGAACAAGTGGTAGATGTTCCAATTTCATTTGAAGAAGTAAAGAAATGAGAAGATTTTTTTTTAAGGGAAAACTCTGTTATACTAATAGCAACCAAAAAGTACTCCATGGCTTTTATGAAGTGTCTCAATTGACTTTCAGACCAGTTCCTACACCTCAGGGTGCAACCTAGATCAGTTCCTATGGGAGAAATATTCACATCCCTCTCAGAAGTGCATACAAACCTCTTTTCTTTAGCCTTGATTAACCCCAGCTGGCTGTTTTCATCAAGTTAGCTAATGACCAAATGCATTGTGGCTACACGACTCTTGCTTCCCACAGCTAGGACCTGAGAAAGGCTGCTGAAACTTACAGATGAACCTTGCCCTTCCTCCTTTCTGTACGTGATTTGTGGATAAGTGGCAGAATTCAGTTTCCCAAGAAGTCATCAAGTGTCATGGTGGATATCACATCTTTCTGGAAAGGATGCATTTTTCAGAGTTCCACTCACAAAATTTATTTTATCTGCCAAGATGCATAGGAACAAAGTAGGTTTCTTTGCACCTGCTGAAGTCAAGAGACCTGTCCATAGCATCTCTGGTATGTGTGGAATGTTCCACCTTGTGCATGTGCAGGGCAGGATTTTTGGTTTATTGAGTTAGACTGCTGCATATTTCTTCTTTTTATCAAATACCTCATTTGACAAAGCAGAACATAAACTAGAGGTCATTCCCTTTTCTAGAAGCACATCTTAAAGACATGTTTGCATGAAAAGGGAGCCCTAGGGTCAAACCAAGTAGTGATTGATACTTATTGATGGAAAGATTTCTAGCATACTGATAGGCAACCACCCAAAGGGAGATGCAGATAAGTGCAATCACATGCCATAGCCTACAATAGGTCTTGAAAAGAGGTGTCATGTGTTCATCATTAATTTTCCACCCTTCTGTTTCCCCACCAGTACAAAGCTTTTACCAAGTTCTCTTCCTTTCAGATCAAGGATTCTGACTTGTTATGTAAATACATTTTGAATCCTCATGTCATCTGATGTTTTGGGAACGGAAGTAGCTGGAACTGTCCTGGAGGCCTCTGGAGAATGACTCTATCTGGAAGAAGAAGGGAATATGTATCTTCTGTACATTATTTTGTCTAATAATAGTTGCAGTGCCCTTGAAGGAAAGTCTCCCGGTTTCTAAGGTGTTTTTCCAGTCCTATGATCAGTCTTATCAGAGGATGAAACTCAGGTTTCCCAGCAGAGCTTATGAACACATGAAATTCACAACCTCCATGATACTGTTAGTAGTTTCCTCCTTGTTTCTGCTATGTGTGCATCCCCCCAGTGCTCTGATCTTACATGGAAATTAGTACCCTTCTAATACTGGCTGGTTTACATCTGTTAACATCACACTTCTTCAGACAGCTTGGCCCCATCAGGATTTCCAGTTCCTTACCTTTGTACTTCCCTTTTATCATTCAGCTACCTCAGAGAATTAAAATAACCACCTTTGTCTAAGGTGGTTTCTCTTTGAACCACCAGAATAGAGGGTGCTTGAGATGTCAGGAGTGGATAAATGAGAAGGAAAAGGCAGAACAGGGAGGACACCACATTCTCCTGCAAATTGCAGTGAGTAGTGTTCCACTGCCTGTGTATGAGATGTAAAGCAGCCTTTAGGCTGGACCAGAGGGACATTGTTGGGCTAAAAGGCACGTATATGAAACCGCTTTCAATGCCATGTATTTGTTCTGTATACTTCTGTTAAAACAGACAGTGACAATAAGCTAGTTTAATTTACTCATGCTTCTCTGCCAAATTTCACTTTCAGATTCTCACACATTAACAAGTAATTGTGGCAAGAGGGGTTGTAGATTTGCTAGGAATATTCAAGACAAAATGCCTCCAATACTAGTGGTGATTTTGCATTACTTTTTTCTGCATACTTTTCTGGGAACCAAGGTGATGCATGTACTACAAGTGCTATGAGAAAAAAAAATTACTAATAATAATTACTAATAATTTGTTTACATCAAAATCTAAGTAGTAAAAAAAATAATGAGGAAAAGAAATGAAAAAGCATTAAAACCAAAGCAAGCAAGATGGATATGGAAAAGTGGATGGACGATTAAGAAGTTACTTTTTAGTCACTTGTAGAAGTTCATTTTAAAGGATACGTTGGCTCTGTAACCGAATTGGTTAGGTGCGTTTCTAAACTGTTCTTTATTTTGATTATTCAGCCAAACTAAGACAAAGTCTTCCTTAGAGTAAATGTCTGTAATTTTCCAGTTTCTGTCAAGTAAATAACAGCAGGAGAACATTTGTTTTTATATGATGGCATTCTGGTGCCAGTCAGAGCTTGGGATATGCTAAAAATGAAGGGGACAGCTCATGTTAACTTTGTGCTTTGGGTTCTTACAGAGGACTGTTTGTCACTATTGGGTAGCAAATGTTCTAAACCACAACCCCAGACAAAACTGTGCGTGGGATTTTAGGAACATTTACAGCCTAAATCTTGAACCAGATTTGGCTTTTACAAAGTGACTGCCAGTTTTTTTGATGCAAGTAACTGTACTGTAAAACACAGGATCCAAATTCCTTAAAATACCAATCTAGATAGAAATCACATTTTTGTATAGACTCTTTGTATTAACAACTTGGTGTAAAGGGTCATTAAAGTAAGAATCTGATCTTTTCTGACATGGGACCACATCTGAACAGCCCAAAATCCAGCTTTAATCCATTTGCTCAGTGTTTACAATTGGCTGGCTCTAGGCTTTTTAGAGCCAGATAAACTGATAGGAAGTCCAAGGCCCAGGAATGTAGTTGGAATGTAGGCCCAGCTACACCTGTCTTTGTCTGCTTTTGTCCAAAAATTCAAAACTTGAGCTTCTGCAAATGAGCAGCAAAGTTTACTTCTAGCCTTACAGAGATGCTGACTTCTTATTGCTGTCTTTGTATGTAATTTTTACAGTATAATCTGTTTTGTTTACGCACTGGGCAGTCACCTTTGCCAGTGCCCTGACTGTGGCTCTGCAGAGGACAAGACTCAATCTGCTGTTGTTTTTTTTGTTGCCTGCTTTGCTACAGGTAACATCAGTTGCAAGGGGATGACAGAGCGCATTCATAGCATCAACCTTCACAACTTCAGCAATTCTGTGCTCGAGACCCTCAACGAGCAGCGCAACCGTGGCCACTTCTGTGACGTGACGGTCCGCATCCACGGGAGCATGCTACGCGCCCACCGTTGTGTGCTGGCGGCTGGCAGCCCCTTCTTCCAGGACAAGTTGCTGCTGGGCTACAGCGACATCGAGATCCCCTCAGTGGTTTCAGTCCAGTCTGTGCAAAAGCTCATTGACTTTATGTACAGCGGGGTGCTGCGGGTCTCACAGTCGGAGGCCCTCCAAATCCTCACAGCTGCCAGCATCCTGCAGATCAAGACTGTGATTGATGAGTGCACAAGGATTGTCTCGCAAAATGTCGGGGAGGTCTACCCAGTGATTCAGGATTCTGGCCAGGAGACACCCAGGGGAACACCCGAATCGGGCACCTCGGGGCAGAGCACCGACACAGAGTCTGGCTACCTGCAGAGCCATTCACAGCACAGTGTGGACAGGATCTATTCGGCCCTCTATGCCTGTTCCATGCAAAATGGCAGTGGGGAGCGCTCCTTTTACAGTGGCGCTGTTGTCAGTCACCATGAAACAGCCCTGGGGCTTCCCAGGGACCATCACATGGAAGACCCCAGCTGGATTACCCGGATCCACGAACGGTCGCAACAGATGGAGCGGTACCTCTCCACCACTCCAGAGACCACACACTGCCGCAAGCAACCACGCCCTGTCCGAATTCAAACCCTGATGGGCAATATCCACATTAAGCAGGAGATGGAGGATGACTATGACTACTATGGCCAACAGAGGGTGCAGATCCTTGAGCGCAATGAGTCTGAGGAATGCACCGAGGACACTGACCAAGCAGAAGGCACTGAGAGTGAGCCCAAAGGGGAGAGTTTTGATTCAGGAGTCAGTTCCTCCATTGGCACTGAGCCTGATTCCATGGAGCAGCAGTTTATGGCTGGTCTGGGCCGGGATGGGCAGCAAGAGCCTTCTCAAGCAGATCAAAATGATGTCCCTGCTGATGGCACTCAGCCACAGCAGCAGCAGCAGCATGTAGATGCCAACTCTTCCTCGCCAGAGAGAAGCAATGACGTTGAAATGGACAGCAAAGTGCTCACAGTCAATAACAGCACCGAAAAGGGGGCTTTGCAGCCTTCTGTCAACACAACTGTTGCCCAGCCATTGCCAACCACACAGATCTACTTACGCCAGACAGAAACCCTCACCAGCAATCTGAGGATGCCACTGACTCTGACCAGCAACACTCAGGTCATTGGCACAGCTGGCAACACCTACCTGCCTGCCCTTTTCACCACACAGTCCGCTGGCAGTGGCCCTAAGCCTTTTCTCTTCAGCCTGCCCCAGCCTTTAGCTGGCCAACAGACACAGTTTGTGACAGTGTCCCAGCCTGGCCTGTCAACCTTTACTGCCCAGCTGCCAGCCCCACAGCCCTTGGCCCCATCTGCGGGCCACAGCACAGCGGGTGGGCAAGGCGAAAAAAAGCCTTATGAGTGCACTCTCTGTAACAAGACTTTCACCGCCAAACAGAACTACGTCAAGCACATGTTTGTACACACAGGTAAGAGTATGTCCCTATGGTTTATACACAAAGCCAGAGAAAATACTTTACAAACATGGACTTAGATTCTGTTTCCCAACCTGCCAGCCCCCAGCATAAACAGCAGGGAGAGGTTATCTGGGGAGCTGGTATCACTGAACACTTTCCGAGCTTACTGTATTGAAGTTGAGCCCCTACAGAAACTTATAGGTCCCTTATAGGGGCCTAAGTGTGCATGGTGCAGAAACAAGCTCATTTTACTCGGAGTAAAATGTGTCCTGCACCCATCCAAGGAAATGGTAGGCATTTGTTGTCCCCTGCAAGCTGACCAGGCAACATTATGTTGAAGTGGCGTGAGGAAACTGTAATGACATACTAAAGAAAAACTGTATCTACTAAGAAAGGGCATCACCTTGTAAGTTTTGCAGGTACATGTAAGTTTAAGCTCAAGTGATGACGATTGGCATGAGTTTAGGGCAAGTACATTCCTGGTGGAGTTGCAGCAGTAGGTCCAGGCCTGGGTGTTAGACACACTGCCACATATTTTCTAAATCTCACATATTCCTATAAGAAAGTAAATTTGGAGTTCTTTCAGGAAGTTTTTCTGTACTTCACTAAAGCCAACTGGTGTAATCCCCCATCTCTTGGCAAGTCAAATGTTTAACTAGCTGTGAGTACAGAAACATAGGGCTAAATGAGAAAAATTTAAAATAATATATGTAGAATACCACATCAGCACCCTTTTTGTTTAAAAGGGCAACTGCTTTAGTATATGGTCTTTTGATATGACATAGTTAACAATATTTACTCCTGAGCCAGAACTGCCTTTTCTAGCTTTGTTGTTATGAGACTTCAAAGCAAGAAGATACTGTATCTTACATGGAGAAGCTATCCTGGGTTCAGGACTAAATTTTGCTTGCTTTAGCCCTTGGCTCATTCTGACTTTGGAGAGAAATTCTACTTTAGAGAAAGAGTAAATATTTCTCTCACCAAGCAATGGTTTTGTTAACATCAGAGCTTAAAATAAATGCTGGGTTTGTGATACAGGGAGTAAAACCTGAAGAAATTTCCCAAGGTATGGGAGGAATGTAAGTCATGCCTCCCCATTGTATCCAACAGATTTCACTTCCATGTGCATATGTAAACTTTTAACTTCTATTTATCTATAAGTATCACTTAAATGAAAAATTCCTCTAGACATCTAAGACAGACATGTACATGGACATATACAAAAAGATCAACTTCTCAGGACTTGTAAAAAATGTATGATTGCAAGGATCAAGAATCCTAAATCTCAAGATTACCCTTTGTGTCTGTTTATGTTCTCCATCTTTCTGTTGTGGATGAGTAGCTAAAATACTATGTAGATAGTGCTGTGTTATTCAGAAAAAATATCCCCTTCAAAACACAGTCAAGTATATCTGCCTGCATCCTTGTTCTAAAAGCTAGAAAGGCTTTTTCACAAATAACTTCACTGAGATTAGGTGCTTTATTTCCCCATCCCCAACTCTACACTACATTTGTTTAAAAGGGCAACTGCTTTAGTATATGGTCTTTTGATATGATGTAGTTAACAATATTTACTCCTGAGCCAGAACTGCCTTTTTAGCTTTGTCGTTATGAGACTTCAAAGCAAGAAGATACTGTCCATGTATCCCACAATTTGGAATCAGATAAAGAATAATATTGGAAGACTTGACCTAAAATATTCCTGGCTACTACTCATAAAGTCAACCAAGGAAATTGATAGGCATCTCTAATCATGAATTATTATTTTATTTGTGTGGGTCTGAGAGTGCCTAAAACAATGAACTGTGGTCACGAGGAGATTTGAGTAGATAAATGATTTCAAAGTTCATTTAGGAACAAACTGGCTTCTAGGGTGTCTGGGAGAATAATTGCACCTTAACCAACAGAGCACAGGGCTTCAGAAAACTCTTCTGAAAATAGCCTTTATACGAACAGCCTCAGAGAAAGCATGTCTGCTACCTTGTCTAGTGCTGGACAGGATCATTATGAAAACTGAGAAGAGACAGCTGTTCCCACTGCCAGGATGACTTTCCTCAGCCCCGTTAAAAGAAGCCAGGCAAAGTGTCTCTGGAAGGCATCCATGGGAAAAGGGAACTATTTGGGATATGCAAATGTTTGAATTAGTCTTGCTGTTTGGAGGGCTCACAAGAGAAGCCATGGAGGAGTCTAATCATAAACCAGAATTCAGCAACATAAAGGCCTCCCGATCTCTGTATGTTTTTATGCTTCCAAAAACTACACTCTGCTGTAGCTTTCCATGCAACGGCAATCTACTTCCCTTTCTTCTTTCACATGGACACAAGCATCCTAGTGCTGGATATTTTTCCGTGTTCCCTGCATACTGGCTTTAATATATCCCACAGTATTGTTCTCCAAGACATGCAATGTTGTGGAAATACAGTACTAGAATACATGCACCTTATAAGCCATCATTGCCTTCTCCTACATTTCACACTGTGATTAATATTTGATAACTGTTCCACATTGCTGTCTAAAACCAGCCAAATATGAAATAAAGAACCAAAAGGAGGAATGTGCACATTTAATTCACTGAGCAAAGTTTTCTCCTACTTCAAGATGAGGAATCGTGGGAATAAAGAATCTACAGTGCTCACTTAGGAAGGACATAAATTTGCATACAAAATAGAAAACCTAAAAAAGTTTTGAGATTCTTAGGAGAGATGAAATCCCAGGAAGGTTTTGAAGCTAACATTAGAAAACCAGAACCCGGTGTATCTTAGAAACATGTGCAGACAAAAATCAGGGTGTTTTTATAGCATAGTCTTAACAGGGTCTAGAGCAGAGGAGACCAACTTATTACAAACTCTGGGACATATATTGCCTAAGGCAAAAATGAGCATTGTAAATATAATCAATCTCTTGTAAGTTAATCAGACTTTATTATAACTGACACACTATCATTTTCCACATAACACGTGTCAAGGATATTGGCCTGTCTACACTCAACACACTGCTATGTTTGGCAAAGCCAGCAGGAAAGTAAGGACTTAATGTGTTTTGAACAAGTGCTTTTCACCAAGTAGGGACAAACTCATCATTGGTGCAAGGAAAAGCAGCATGTGGATTTCATTCACAGATGTCGCCATCATATGTGCAAACTGAAATAAAAAGAAACAGAGATTCAGGGGAGAGGAAGTAGGTCCTTCCTATCCAATCCTTATTAATTATCTCCTCTTAAATTTGAATATAAGTAGTGTATTGTAATCTCACTGTACAAAGAGTAAATGATATATTACACAGACGTGTGATGGTCCCTGAAGATTGCCTCTTCAGGATTTAAAACTGTGCCAGACAGATTGTAAAAAGGAGGAAGCAGGATGACCGCGAAAAAAAAAAAAAGGATCTCTGCTAGAGGGGAAATTGTGGAATGACCAATGGAAAATCATTTTTCAGTGAGTGAAACAGAAGATCATTTTGATTGTTACAGAGCTATGGTACCACCTCTCTCTCCCTGACAGCTTTGGGGACAGTGAATTACTGCACCTGAAATATACCACAAGTGATTCAGAAAACAAATTAAAAAGCAGCTTTTGATGGGGCAGACAGGGTGTTGGGTATTGTCTACATTATCAATACAGCAACATATCACGAAACATGAGGCCGTGACGTTGTCTCCCAGAAGAACTCTGAGGATAAGGAGGAATTAAGAGTAGTCTGGACAAACCAATCATATGTGCTCAGCTAAATAGTTTTTTCAGTTCAACCTTGTAGTCACTGGTTTGTCTGGATATGATCAGAGTTCACTTATACAAGTTGCCAGAGTCAGTTTTACAACAGCCCTGGCAATGTGGTAGATGACATAAGTATTTTATCTCTGGTTTACCTGATAAGGTGTTTTATTTAATTGGCAGTCAAATCATTTAAATGTAATGTCTCTTACACTGTAGGTTTAACTGTTATGTTGCCCTTTGCACGGTACTGTCTGGTCTAGGCAATTGTATGTACTGAGGTCCCCTTTTCAGTTACCGTTATCTATGCTTCGGCTATGAGATTTGACCAGAAAAAGGGGCAACAAATGTGAACCTCTTATAAGGTGTTGGATTCCTTTGGCAATCTTTAGCATTTCTCTAATGAGAAATTTAAAGCAATTTGACAAAAACGAGTGTGTTACAGGTCAGCTATCTAGTAATTACTAGCTTTCTCCATGCTTTCATTGCATATAGGTAGGGAGATGGAGCCACTGAAAGGTAAATTAACTTAACTAAAACCTGTCTAGAAATGAGCACATGGAGCAAGGCAGGAGCATAGCCAGGAGAGGCTGTGCCATTGAAGCTGGGGGTAGACACCAGGACCTCTTAACTCTAGTCCTGTCTTTGTCAGTACCTACTATGTGAACTTGAAGAAATCACCTGAGCTTCTTTTTACTGTATGTGGATTGGGAATACCTGTAGCCCCCTTTGTAAAGAGTTTTGAAACCCCTGGTTGCAAAAAATATTGTGTATCAAGACATGCTTATTAACAGAATCACTCTTTCTTAGCCAGAGCACCTCTCCAAAGACCCCCGTGAGACTTACCACTAGTTTATTGCAAAGAATCGTACCGAGCTGGTTTAATTTTATTATCTTTTTTTTGTCTGTTTTTCTTTCTCTCTCTCTCTCTCTCTCGTTGGTAATGGGCAGGTGAGAAACCCCACCAATGCAGCATCTGTTGGCGCTCCTTCTCTTTAAAGGATTACCTAATCAAACACATGGTGACGCACACTGGCGTGAGGGCATACCAGTGCAGTATCTGCAACAAGCGCTTCACCCAGAAGAGCTCCCTTAATGTGCACATGCGCCTCCACCGTGGGGAGAAGTCCTACGAGTGCTACATCTGCAAGAAGAAGTTCTCCCACAAGACCCTGCTGGAGAGGCATGTGGCTCTGCACAGTGCCACCAATGGCACACCTGGAGCCACCGGCACTGGCGCAAGGGCTGTCCCTGCCGGGGTGGTGGCCTGCACGGAGGGGACCACGTACGTCTGCTCTGTCTGTCCAGCTAAGTTTGACCAAATCGAGCATTTCAACGACCACATGAGGATGCATGTGTCAGACGGATAAGTAGAATCTCTCTCTCTCTCTTTGTTATGAACAAAAAAATAGAAACAACAAAAAAAGCTATGGCACTAGAATTTAAGAAATGATTTTTGTTTCATTTTTACCTTTATTTTCCTCCTTTTTTTGGGTTCGTTTCATTTTGTTGTTTTTGTACTACATGAAGAACTGTTTTTTGCCTGCTGGTACATTACATTTCCGGAGGCTGGGTGAATAATAATTTTCCCAACCTCCCTTGGATGGTGGCCTTAAGGCCAGGTAGTGCTTCATGAGCTCCACTGGTTGGATCTCTAGCTACTGGCCTCTAAATACAACCCTTCTTTACTACAAAAAAACAAACAACAAAAAAAAACCACAAAAAAAATCAAAAAACAGACAGAAAAAATAAAAAAAAAAACAACCAATTTCTTTTTTCTCACTTGTGAAGAGCACTACAAAAAAAAGAAACAAAACAAAATATATTACAAATCTACAAGGCCTACTGTCGTTATAAGTACACCGCTCGCAGTGTTTCAATGGACATAGTTCACAATGCTGACGGCTTTTGGACTTCACAGTATCCAATTAGAACTGTGGAATATTTTGCTTCTGGTTGAGCAGCAACCAGAGGAAACAAGGCCCTGCTGGTTTCCACCACGTGTCTGCTTTCACACACACGCACGCATCCACAAACACGAAAGGGCTGAGGGGAGTGCAAGGCAGTGTGGGTGGCTTGGATAGTGTGGAGTCCCTGCAGGGTGAGGAAAAAGAATCAGAGGTTCCTCACCTGGATTCTGCTCCATCCCACGCTCTCTGGCGCACCCTCCCCGCTGCTTTTCCCATACCACCACCACCTTACAGCAGAAACCAAGAAGATTCAGACAACGAGCAACGGTGGCTTTTTTGTAATTTATTCAGTGTCTTCGCTGAGCCCAGGGCCTCAGCACAATCAAGAGGGACTTTCACAGAAGGCAAAGAGAAACACAGAGGAAAATCAAAGATATCAGAGGTTGCAACCTATGGATCTAGGTACAAGAGAAGGGTTAGTTCCCACAATCTTTGCAAAAAAAAAAAAAAAGTTGCGTCAGGATTTATTCTTGTGGAAGAAAGAGGAATAGAGGGTGGGTGGGGAGGGGAATAATAATTAAAGAAAAAAAGAGTTCTTGGGACTTTTTTAATTCAAAATTTTATAGAGGGGCAAAAGTGATGTTTACCAGATAGAATGCTGATTTTTTTAATATATTTACAACAGTATTTGTGTAAAAAAAACAAAAAAAGTGAGATTGTTAAAAGTAATTTTTCTTTGTTTTCTTTTTTGTTTTGCGTACACTGCCACTAATATCTTCTCTTTTATTATATATATGAATATATATATAAATATATATTTTATTTTAAATTGAGACTGTTAAGGTTAGCTAACCTGCTTCCAGATAGAGGGGGGGAGGGGAGATGATCTTGATTTTTATTTTAAAAAAGAGGAAGGATGTTTCTTAATTTTCTTTTCTAGTATTATTCTCTCTCTCTCTCTTTTCTAATGGAATCAAGAATTACCTGGGTCGATGAGGGGCTCTGTGAAGTCATCTGTGAGATTATCTACTAGAGTTTGTGCATCCTGCAGTGTCATTTGAACTGCGACTTTGTTTTTGAATTACGTGGTTCTCTTTTTGGCTCTTACCAAGGTTCTGTTGTTCTTTTTTTGGTTCCATCTCAGAATTTATTTCTGCTGAAGGGCAGTTCCTTTTGAGAAAGATTTTTCTAGCAATCTTCCCCTGGTTTGGGGGATGATAGAACCTGTAGTCTTTTCTTTCTCCTTATTTGAAAAAGTAATTAAAGTTTTGGAAGTGTGTAATAACTAGGTTTTCCCTTCTTTTTGGTCACTGGACAAGAATTAATCTGCTGTATTGTTCTCTCATCCCTGCCTTGCTCGCTAGAGAGCTTCCATATTTGTGTGGGAATCTGATCCTGCCCCTGGTAATTTGTGCTGATGCCAAAATAACTTAAAATGTTACCGTTGCAAATAATGTTCCCTTCGTCATTTGCAAAAACATCTAACTGAAGGGCCACATCCCGCGTTCTCTGCATATGCAAAGCTATGCAAGGAATGTAGGATCAGTGTGAAAGATTGATTCCTGATCTGCATATATATGTTGGTGTTTTGTATTTTGTTTTATTGTGTTTGGGCTGGTGTTCTCCCTAGTCGTGTTCTGTGTATCTGCGTGAGAATTTTTCCCCCAAAGCCAACTCCCAAAGTACATGGGTCCTTAGTTCAGTTGGATCAGTGTCTGACACTATCTTTGTCTTGCTTGAAATCCATAGCTAGGATTTTCACCAGCTGCACTCTGGACTTTATATTTTAGGCAGAGAAGAAGCACCTAACAAAAATATGCAAAAAGAAAAAAAAAGAAAAATTGCTAGTTTAGCTTTTACTCGTGGCTATATTTAAATTAAGCTTTCTTAAGTTTACAAAACTTTGCTTGTGAACACTGAGCATTTCACATGAGACACTTTTATGCTGGACAACTTTCTAATTATTGACTTGATAGATCTCCACATACAGTTTTGCGTGTTCTTTACACCTGCGGCTTCTGTATCAGATGTCTGTGATTCGGCACAGGTAATCTCATTGCTGTGTTCTACGCCTGTTCTATTACTAATTTATTTTGGGGAAAAAAACTGACAGGTGGTTCGGTCTCAGAATTTTTGTGTACCCTGCAAGGTATTGTTTAGCAAATCCTAAACACTGAAGCCCTGATTCTCAGCTGCAATAGGCAGCAAAAAAAGACTTTGCGGCAGTGCCAGAGCAAATGAGCCTCTTACATGGTAAAGTCTTTTTTTTTGTTACCAATTTGTTTGGGTAGTTCAAGGGGGCTGGAGAGGGAGCACAAGTTAGTTAACAAATAATTGTTCTCATAACCACACTGGTAAAAGCAATGCTGGGCTGTAAACAAGTGAAAAGACAAAACCTAAGACACAGAGAGGGAGAACTAATACTTGCCGTGCAAAGACACACTAAATCTGTACAGAAAATAAAGGTTCGAGAGATCAGGGTGTGGAAGAAAATGGGGAAGGTGAACCTATATAAAAGGATTGAAGGCCTTTCTCTGAGGAAAGGAGTTTTTTCTGAGATGTTTAGTATCAAAGAGTTTGGTGTTCTCCCATATGAGGAATTAATGAAGAATTTTACCCAACTTAAAAATCTGTAGCTGCTCATTTGTCATCTGAGGTCTGGGGAAAGCTGTTTAATTTGCCATTGTTAAATCTGGTGAACTATAGTCAAGATGCAGCATATTCTGGAATATGGTTCTGATACCAGAAGAGATGTGCCAGTACACAGGAAATAAGAATCAGGGTTTACAACTACCAAAATCTGAATACTATGGCGTTTAGAGAGAAAAATCTTACCTAAATTTTAATTCTTCGGTTTTCAACCTTCCCTAAATCAAAGAAGCATCATCTTTGAAATGCAAATTTATTATGGGGCCTAATAAATTTGAAGTGAATTAAAGATCAGTTGTGAATGAATTAAGGTTTTTTTTAATTTTATTTAAAAACCAAACAAAATTCCTAAAGTAAAGCTAAGACATACTAGATTGAATTCTAAATCACTTGTCAAAGAGTTTAGGCCAAGGTCTTCACAAATGGCTGCTTGAAATATAAACTGATTTTCTTGAACTTCCAGGCTCAAAAATTAGTGACTTGATTTTGTAAAATGTGGAACAACTCGCAGCATGACTGCAAATGTAGCTGAAAGTGCTCATCAGGTCACTTATTTAAGTGCCCTTCTGTGAACTTAGGAGCTCAAACATTGACCCCTTCATCTTTTAAAATGTTAATTTTTTTTTAATAATGCTTCCTCCCGTCTGTTGAAATATTTATTTACAACTTGGAAACAGCTACAATATCTGAATGTTACAGGTATCTTCAAGCTTCGGGTGTTGCTACAATATTCCTTAGCAGAAAGAATACCTGTGGTACACTAGCAGTTGCAGTGATCTACAAACTGCTGTTGACAGTGTTTAGGTGCATCCATCTCAGTATGCTTGGAAGGCTTCTTTCAAAACTCCTGATAAAATGATACAGATGAGAAAGAGCAGACTGTAGCACACATTCCTCTGATGGAGCATGCAATATCCTGCATTCCTTGAGCCTGATTCTCACTTTTCTTAAAGCTCTCTTTATATTGCTTTTGCAATGGAAAAAGGCATTAGATAGGACAGAAACTTAAGCATACAAATCAGGGCCTCCCTGCAAGGCAAAACTGCAATAAAGGAAGCCTTAGAGTAAATGAGAGGTGTCTTCTCTTACTGCTGCTGAGGCTGATGAAGTCAATGGAAAATGTAGGATCGGCCAGAACAGATCTGCCCTGTGGTCCACCCCACCCAGTATTCTGTCTCTGATGTGTGGCCAGTTACAGATGATTTGGATGTAGATGAAAGACCCACGTTGGATAATTACAAAGTAATAAGCCTAAGAGGGAAGATTTATTATAACCCTCATTAGCTATGTATCTGCTTATAACCTAAAGACATAATAATTTATGGCCGTCACTTTTCATCCCATATAAAAATTACATGTTGTGGCAGATAATTCTCATTATCCTTCAAAGGTCTAGCTTATTAATCGTGCTGTCCTGTGGAAGTGAGTTCCTCAGGTTAATTGCCACCTTGTTGAAATTATCCCTTTTCATGTTAATTTTGTAGCTGTTCATTGAAACACCTTTGTTCTTGTATGATGTGAAATCATAAATCAGAGAACCAAAATTTAACTTCTCTTGCCAATTCCGCTGAAGTCTGCCTCTCTGGGAAAGCTGAATCCACAAGGAATGCAGGACCACAACATCGGTGTCTTCTGGTCAGTAAGGAGAGAACAGCTGCTGAGTGTGTGCGTGTGCGTGTCTGAAGTGTGTGCATTGGTAAGGTCCTCCTACAGTTATCTGTTGCAGAGGACTAGCAAGTACAACTCGTAAATAATGGGAGCATTCCAGTAGAGTACACCAGTCTAGAAACTGTAATATCATATTAACAGGGAAGAGTGGCATTTAATTGACTTTCTAAGAGAATGAGATTTCCCTTCTAAGATCAAAGAGGCTAAGTGGTACCCATTTTTCTTCTTTTGACTTTTTTTTTTATCCAAAGGAGAGTTGAGAAATAACCCACAGTAGCTTCCTCATTTCTTACCAACCCCAAAGTGATAGATTTCAGTCGGCCTTAGCTACTCAATTAATGTTGGATTGTTCACATGGTGGAGGAGCAAATCTCTTGCCTTTAGCAAGTATTATGCTGGCATGTCCTGCCTCTGTTAGTAATAAAAACAAATCCCGTAGGGAGAAGGTACAAAACACAGTACATGCAGGAGTCTTGAGTCCAATCCAAAATGAGAAACACCCAAACCATTTCAAAGATAACCAGACCTTAAGTACGCTTTTAGGACTGTAGATCTGTGGCCCTTCTGACAGTCTTATGCTAAGGAAATCCTCCAGCTCTCACTGCTGAAGATGACTTGCCGCTCAAAAAGAAATATAATATCAAATTAGCACCTGGTGGCTGTACTGTTAAGGAAAACTAGACCTTGTTAGTCCAACCCTTTCAATTCAACATCCAGCTCCTCTGAGCTATTGAAATAAACCTGATAGAAATGGATCAGCAGGTAGCCTAACTGAAGCAGCATCTGATCAGCCTAAAGCAAAATAGCTGCTCTTCACATTCCCTGATTTGTTTTTATGCTGGCTGTGAAAATTCACAAAGGAGGTGTAATGTGATGAGAACTTGGCCCTCAGAGGTTCTGAGCCTCCTCTGCTCCCAGGAGACTTGTCACTCAGTAGGACCTGGCCGCTAAGTGATCACAACTTTGCTGAAGAAAGGCTTATGAGAGAAACTACAGATAATACTTTAAAGCTGGAGTCTTGAGTTTGCAAATGCAATGAAAACCTTTCCCAGTGCTTGAATGTCCCGCTGACAGAAACCAAAATCAGGTAGGAAGGCCTTGCAGAGCGGCAGATACTGGAAGTACCAAGTTTCTGCAGCATGTCCAGTAAGAGAGTGAAGTGTATGAAGGTGGCCTAATGCTAGATTGATGTCCATCATGGGCTTGTTCTGGCCATGCCAAGTCAGTGTTCTTGCTGCTCTTAACCTTCTTATTTATCCTGCTGGAAGTAATAAGGTCTCAGCTAAAGCTACTCAGTGATCCAGTTCATTTCAGCAGGAGCAAAGGAGTCCCCAGATTTTGACAGGTGACTAAGCTGGGAAATTTGGAGAGAATTTTAGGTATGTGCATGTTCTTCAAACTAACTCAGACAAAACAAAAAGGCTGGATATGTTTTCTTTAGCATAGAACAGAGAGATTTGGTCCACAAGGGAGACACTGACTGAGAGACAACCTGTCTGTAAAATAAGAATGCTCTACTCTCTTAGACCTATTGTTCTGAAGCACAAGGGGGAATCTTTGTTTCATTTTTCTAAGAAAATATGTAAATGAGAAACAAGATGTGTTAGGTAATAGTGTATATCCATCTAATTATTCCCAGTGGTGATAACTAATCAACTAGATTAGTGCCTCTAGGAACAGAGAAAATGTTATGCATTCAATGTTTCTATTTCTGATCCCCCTTCACTATAGATCAGGAGTAACTAAGATGGAAACAGTAGAGTTATACAATTGCAAAATTTTGGTGAACAAAAGAATTGTTTCCCTGTGTATGTCAGCCAGTATCTGGACAAATATCCACTCTGAATTAATGTTTATAATTACTAGGATGCTGTTTGATAATTTTGGTTTGAAATTCTTGTTTTTAATGAAAAAAAACCTCAAAGTTACATATTATTAGATATTTTTTCATTATATATTTAGCAGTGGTGCTGGCTTCTTTTTGCATTTTATTCTCTGCAGTAGTGCTTGATCCCCAGGCATTATGAAAGTCCAAGTGTAGGAGAAGCAGAGTTGACTGACCTACTGTGAATGAGGTAAAAAATTAAATTGGACCCATAATATGCTTTAAATCACTGTTCATGTTGCTATTGGTAGCTCAACTAAAGAGTTTCTGGGTTTATTTTAAAATACAAGGAGTCAAACGTATTCTAAACATAATTCTAGAAAAGTCACATCAGGGGAAAAATTAGTCATGGTTTTTAAACACCCATTTCCCCCAGAATTGTTCGTTAAAAGCTTTTAAAATAATAAGAGTTCAACTCAAGATATGCAGAACTCTGCTACTATAACATGATTCTTCATGTTATACATGAGCACAGTTTTCCACCACCAAAACCAAGTCTACTTCACTAACTGACTTCTTTTCCCCGCAGTCAGTGAATTGAGATTTTTGTGCACAACCACATATGCCCAAGGAAAACTCTTAATGTTTCCCCTAGGAAAATGAGTGTAACATTGAGGTAAGCAGACCAAGAAGGTCTTCCAAACACCCTGTTAACTGTATTTTAACCCCTCCATTTACACATTTGTCCTCAACTGTTTTTCAAAAAGCAAAGAGCAGTAAGGTACTTCTTTGGGAAGCAAATACACTACCCTTGAATACACTACAGCCTCATATACAATTGCTGCCTTAAAACAGAAATGTGTCTGAGCAGTATGGAGTGTGCTTATATTTTGTATCTGTAGCAAAGTTTCATCTAAAACATTCCCTTCATGTGAGATGTGTTGTTTTCCTGTTTGAGAGGGTAGGGAAGAGATAAAGAAGCGTTAGTGAGGCATAGTGGTCTCTTCGTATTGGATGGTGCTTCCCAGCTGTTTCAATTACAGCTCCGGGTTTGGTCCTCTTCCAAACTTATCTCCTCCTTTTGATTGGGTTGGTTGGCATCAGCTCCCTGTAGAACACTGGAGGGTAAATCCTGTTCCTAAACCAAATGAACAACATGGGAGTAAGGCTGCGTGATTTGACTACTGACTTCAGTCTCACCAATGCCAGTGGAATTCATGAGAGAGAAATCCAGCGAAAAACTACTTCCCAGTGACAAATTCTGTTCTTAATTTCTATCAGTTTAACCTGTATTGCCACTTTGGGGATTGCATGCATGTCACTGGTGATAAATGTAGGCCCTTTGATTGGTTTAGCTGTTGTTTCTTTTAAGAAAAACATATTCTAACAATATCCTTTTGCTGCAGCAATGTCATTATACAAACAAAAGAGCCACCAATATCCCGTTGTGTGTGAGAACTTCTATCCAGTTCAGCCCATTGGGATATTCCTATTTCCATTCCTCATGCAAACTTTATTAGCCCTTGAGCCCTCTTCGTGCTGCAAAATTTCATGCACAGTCGTGCAGCCACAGCCCAAGCATCCCTCGTAAATGCTCCATGTCAGGTTGGGCTTAGGTATTACAGTAGCTCATATGCTTTTATATGGTCCACACTGGGGCTTACCCTGCTGGAAAATCTGGTACAAGTGTAGCAAAGCATTTCCTGCTTTAGGTATTTTCCAGGCAGGACTGCAGATTTCTACAGTGTGCACACTTCATACAGTTGACTTGTTGGTGATTTTTTGCCAAGTTCACAGTTCCTATGACACTTGAGGAAAGTGCAGAGCTTGGTTAGATACTTATTGTTGTGCTCAACTGTCTGATTCTGCAGTGTCCTGTTCCTACAAAACAGACAGGTATCTTCCCAAGATCTATATAATTAATGAGGCACCTTTTCTATTTCACTTTGCTCCTTTTTTTTTTTTTTTTTTTGCCACCTGGCTATTGCTGTGTTCTTTGTTGAACCTTATGAAGTCCCCTAAAAGTTCGGCCCCCATGTTGAATATATACCGTTTGACTAGAGAGGACCATCACATTCAGGAAGCAGGATTACATTCACCCAGCTGCCCTGAAATACAACACAACTTTCTTCCTCTCACTTTTCCCATGAAGTCCTTTACTTTCATTTGTCACGTAGTCAGTTGGTACCTATGGGATCTTTGAATAAAACCAAATTATATGGCCTCTGTGTGTGTGTGCACGCAAATGCATGTGTGAGTATGCGTGTGTATGTGTGCACGTGTAGGCAGATAGCTAACTATCTCTTTCTGGCTTTACAGACAGGTTGTTACTTGAATGCGTGGATATGCATGGTTCAGGAAAGGCTTTAGATGAAGCAATGGGTACAACATTAACTGTGGAGCATTGGCATGGATCTATATGAATATAATGAAAAAAATATGTTCACTACTTAGTACATGTGCACACATACATTCATAAAACACATTCTGTCAGCCAAATGCTCGTAACTGGACGTTTGCCCAAATAAGATGTTTGCCCTCATTCAAAACATGACAACCAGATTTGGTCCAGTGTATTTTTGTGAGTACCCATTATGAAGGGAAGGCCAAAGTGTGCCTCTCAGAGCCTTGTGTGGTATTTCAGCCACAAAATAAATAAAACAGTCCAGCTCAGCAGGCTTTACTAGCAGAGATGGGCATCCATGGCGGGGGGATGGCAGCTCTGGAACGGTACCGTTGAGTTCAGTCACTCGTTTCCATAGAATTTCAACATATTCATCTGACAAAGGAATAAAATCCAAGCAAAATAATCTAACTGGTCTGTTTGCTCCTCTTAAAAAGAACACTAAAAAATTTTCAAGTCTTTAAACAGTTAGCGACACAGTGTATTGATAGGCTCTACAGTACTCCAGGTCTGGAGTCTCTAGTATCCAAAGCGCCATATCAAACAGCTCTTTCCCCACCTCACGTACTCTGAAACATGTTGACGATAAATATATCTTTACAAGTAATCTGAGTAATCCATTCCAAATGTGCAGTCACTAACAATTAAGAATTAACTTTCTCTCCCTTGGTCTTTGCCAGAATCTTTTCAGGAACATGGCTAGTGCGTCTAGAAAACCAATAGATTGTCAGGAGGAGAAGAAATTGGTCACTGAGAGTATTCAGTATGTAACCTGCGCGAACTGCAGGATTTCTAGAACTCATTTTTTGCCCATTTAGTTAGTGGGATGAATAAGGACATTTACCTACAGCTCCGTATTTTGGTATCATATTGGCCCTAAAAGTAGCATTTTATTCTTTTAACTCTTTTGCCCAAATGGAGGATTGTCCTTGTCCCAGAAAGGGTAATTAGATATTTGGGGGGGGAATTTTTTCTTTCATTTTTACTCATACAAAGTTGAGTAAATGTTATTCCTCTTCTTAGATTGGTGGCATTTCCCTTCCCCTTGTGAATAAGATGATAAATGCAACATTTTTGGCTGGTTGATTTTGGGGTGAGGTTTTTATTTTGGTTTGGGGTTTTTCTTTGGTTAAATGTACATTGTCTCTCTATAGTCAAAATGTCTGTGACTGTAACAGTATGTATTTCTTTTACTGGAGAAAATAGACTTTTCGGTTTTTGTTAACAGTACTAGTGACTTTGTGGAAAATGACAAGTTGCTATTTAGATCTGCTTAGTTAAGTACAGTACACTACAATACAGTATTTCTGAAAGCTAGAACATACAGTACACAATATATATAGCAATTCTATATCAATATATATACATAGTATAATCATTTAACTTTTGCATCTGCCTATGATCATAGAAAAATTATTTTTCACATGTATCATTCACAACCCAATCAACTGCTGCAGCTATTTGAAGCATTTAACAATCATTATTACAGCTCTAGTGTGTTTTTTCATATTATTGGCTTCTTTATTGTCTTTACAATTCTTTTTTTTTCAGGCTTTTTAAAATCTCTATGTAGCAAGATGTAGGAAAGTAATTTTTTTTAAGAAAAGGTAAAACAGTATTAGGCTCTACAAAAAGTTAGAGATTGTTCCCTGCTACCCTTTCATATCAGAAGAACAATTAACCAAGACAATTAAGGTTATCTATTAGCTCTCTTCTAAGATGTCCTGTTATTTCATTTGTAAAAGTGTTTGTCAGACTTTCCTCTTCCATTCCTAGCCTCGGAGAAAGATGCTGCAAATGGTCTTTCACTCTTTCCTAGTTCAGTTTATTTAAAGTTTTAAGATTTCCTAAAATTATCCTCTGCACTAACATGGATTAGAAGAAATATTATTCTCTGTACAGTTATGCTAAATGTGACCAGTGGATTTTGCCAGGAATTGGGTAAAAAATACCTCCATCCACCACTATTAATATATTCCCATTGCATCTTTACTCATCCACTTGATCCCCCCTTTTTCAAATGAAAACATCCTCTGCAAATTTGAGTTTCACTTCAAAAGTTTCCCTGGGGAGTGTTGCCTTTATCATCTTCACACCACATTGCTGTTGGTTTGAATTTTGGGTCAGTCCCACTAAATTTTAATTGTCACCACAGAGCTGCTGAAAAAAATGTCACGAGGGATATATCAACATCTAGATCCAAATAGCCCAGAGGAAGCTGATCGACACCCAAGCCTTATGGCTTGGAGTGTCCTTTCTGTATTCTCATCTTGCAACAGATGGCCCAGGCAGCAAGCCTGGATCCAAACTTCATAAGACCGCAAAGTTACAAAAGCATGGGAATTTATGTTTGCTTTTCTAATTCAGACACATCTCAGATGACCTTCATTCCTTTGGTTGATAACATCTCACTCCTAAATGAAAATGTGCAAAATCAAGTGGATGAGGGTTGTGGGGGAGGTATTCATTATATCTCATTTCTCCTAGCTGTGAAGACTGGAAGAAATGAGAGATGGTCACATCAATTCTAAACTGTGCTTTCACTGAGAATGGGGAAATCTGTGTCACTGCAAATTAATAAACTTAAAAGTGATTTTGGACTGGGAAGAGAGGGAAAGAGTTACCTATGCCACCTATATATATCCCATATATACCTATGGGATAATAAAACTTCAAGCATAGGATGATGAAGTGCTGGCATTCCTTACAAACTCTTGTCATCTGCCATTTGCACTTATGTGGAGGCCACTACCACATCCTTTTTCTTTCTACTTGCAGTTTAAAAGTTATGGTCTTCCAGCAGTGGTTTTTAAGTCTGGCATTTCTTTATTCTGTGTATACCCATTTGTAAGAGAAGGAAGAGACTATCCTCTCAATATTAATTACGCAGGTAACAAAACTAGATTACCCTAATACGTAAAGGATGGGCTTTGTCCCATTAAGCCAAACGGGTGCCGTTTCCCAAATTAATTCCAGTTAGCTGCTGCAACAGAGTGCTGATTCAGTGGTCCACGTTTTCTGACCATGGTCTTTGCCTTTTCCTTTGACTGAATGCTGAATCATACATGTTTTCATAGAGAGTGTTCTCACTTCACTGAGAATGCCTGGTTATTTAAATGGCTGCATACCCATTCCACGCTTCCCCTGCTAATCCTTTGTAAGGTTCAGTAATTCATTTAGGATAATTACTAGTTTAACATGTTTCTTGATTTAACTTCTTTGTTGCCTTTTATTTTTCCTAATGCTTTTTTAAACACCTCAGTTCATTTTGCATCTTATACAGTTTACAGTTTATATTTTTAGGCTAACAAGTGGTTTTACAAACAGGATGGTACCAAACAGGTAGATTATCCACACTAGAGATTGTACTTTTAGAACGCAGTGTGTACAGATACAATTGCCTAAGGGAAAGTGAAACTAACAAAATAATCAGCTGGTGAACACTATTTTAACATATCTTTTTCATAAAAGACAGTCAGTCATTTGTGAATCCAGAAATCTTGCTTTTTTTGAACGCGTCCTTTTTCATTCTCTGAAGAAGTACTAATCTTGAGAATTGTGATGTTCTAAGAAACTCGTTTCATATGTGCATATTTTCTGCTTTTCTAAGTAGAGAGAAAACAGAAGGTGATACTGGCTTTACAGTTTTCTAGATTCTTGCATTGGAGACTTTCCTTGAATGATATAAACATCAAGGGAAGACTCTGTCCAAATATTAGCTTTATTCTAGTATATGGTTTTCACTACTACTTTCGTTTTCCATCTCCTCGTTGACCAAGTAGACCTCTAGGGCTAATGCAAGCCATGGTTTCATGTTTCTGTGGTCGACAGCATTTGTATTCAGCTCCCTTTTGCACTTCTTTTCGGTGTTATACAGCTTTTGAGGAACACAACAGTTGAAGTAGGTAACACTGTCGCCACGAGGGGGAGAACCTTGAGAATGTTACTCTATGCTACTGTGCAGGGACAGAAAGGGATTTTAAAGTTCTTCGCTGCAAGGTTGAATAAGAGTAGAGTCCCCTGCCTTGGGGGTGCTTGCACCAAAGACTGGGGGGCCTCCCAAGAGAGAGGAATGCTTGAACTTCATACAAGGGACTTGCTCTGCGCCTGTGCCACTTAGAGGAAAAGACTGAATCTCCAGGATCTGCTGCTGCTCTTTTTTCAATGAATTACTATCTTTTAAAAAATTTATAGTTCCTATGTATTGGTGGAAGAGGTGTCACTCTTTCATTTATTGGAGTCAGAACTACTTGTTCACAAGTATCTTCCAACAAGTTTCATTGTCTTTTGGGTTGTCCTGTTTCTTTTGTCCTAATGCTAGGATGTAGCTTGGACTGCTGTGAAACCCATAGGGGTCCTTTAAATCTGGAATTTATTCCCAGTTTCGTATGTGCTGAGCATTCAGTCCCCTAGATCCTTGCTCCAAAGTTCAGATTCAAAGAAATTCTTACAATGAAATGAAGCAGAAAATTGGTGGTTTCCCATAAACTCCACCCATAATGAGCTTTTGTTGTCAAACATAAGATAAATAGGCTGCTTGGTTCAGGCAGGATGTATTGCGTGACCTTTCTTGACAGCATCGGTGAGGTCTATACTTCATCCTGAAAATTGATTGGACCAATACTCTGTGGGCCAAATTCTGCAGGTGGGACCCACGTGCTCTTTTGTTGACTTCAGTGGATTTTCTCTGACATGGAAAGCATGTGTAGTCCTACAGAAAGCTATAGTCCTAAAAACTAGTTTCATATACACCCTTCAAGATCTCACAGGACTGTTCCCCATAATTTAGCGTGTTTCTGCCCAAAGTTTCTAGTCTTTATAAAACTGACTCAAGATTTGATTTCACTCCACCAGCCCGATTTTGCCTGTTTTAAGGGCTCTGTGATTAAATAGTCTCTCCTTCTTGCTGGGAGGCTTAATTCAAAAGAACTATACAAGGCAGAACAGCTGCTTCCCTTTGAACAAGGCATGGGACTTTTTTGTCCAGAGTCACAAATAGTCTCGAGTCTTTCATTCCACAAATATGTAGCCTCTTTGGGTTTGATTGGTGATGGCGTGTTTATCTTAAATAATTAAATAGTGAGCCACAACAGCTAGTGTAGATACATGATACACAGCAATCACTTTTCCCTAATTTACACCCTTGCTGTGTCACTTTTCTGTTGCCAGAACAATGTAAAAGGATTTGGGTGTTTGGATATTTGGAGGTACTTGATTCTAGGTTTCTGACTGCTTTATCCAAAAGTGCTCTGGCCATACCTTTTCTGTAATGTTGGTCATATAATCATGTGGGTGAAAGAATGTTGTTTCTTTGTAATATCTGATTATATAACCCCAAATTCAGACCATACATCAAGCTCTACTATGGACTTTTTTTAAAAAAGTGCTACTGTAAGGGGTATGCAGGAGAATGTATGGGAACCCACATAGTCTAATGTGAACTTAGCATTTCAGCAAACAGTTAGGACACCCTCAAAGTACACACAGCTGAACAGCATGAAAATTCATTGCTGCTGTTTATAATGGCTAAATTGATGTTTATAGACTTCACAGAAGAGCTAGCAAGTATTATCCATTTTGTGTGTCGTGTGCCATGGCATGGAACACACCACTGTAGCTCTGCACCCAGAGGGACTGAGTTTAGGTGCTGGCCCCTTGCCATGGCTATTGATTCCATTGTGCTCTCTTTATTTTTCATTATAGGCTCACTGGTAAAGATAAACAGCAAAGTCCTTGTGTCCTGGCATTTTTCTGGTTTGGAGGTGGATATTCAGGATCCTTGCACCCTTATTTAGATTCTTTCTCTTAGGTTCTTCCCTTATTTCTGTGCATGTGAAACGCTGTAAATCTTTTCTGCACGGGGATGAATCAGAGCGTATCTGTGTGCCTGGAGGTAAGGGCACAATTCTTCTATCTTTGCAAGAGAAAGAAAAAGGAGGAACCTGGTTCTCAGTTATCGTTCAGTTTATTTGTTGGTGTTTGCTTTTGTTTACATTCTGGGGTGGGCTGCCATCTTCAACAAGGGACTGGGAGTGGGAGAAGAGACAGAAGGCTTGAGGAAGCATGTGCCTGAGCCTGTGCCTGAGCCATCATGCAATATCCCGCTATGTACTGAGCAATTACAGTGAGATTAGTATAGCAGCAGCGGCGTTGCCCTAATGGGTTCCTCTTTCCATACATTTCCCTTTCTTGCTCTTCCTTCCCTGTTGTGGCCTCTTACGCTGTTTTAGTGGTTTCCCACACTCCTTTCTAGTAGTTATGAGGGTTAGATGGAGGCTCTTGTGGCTGTCCAAACTGAAATTAATCTCCAAACCAGTGAGTACCCCAAAGTCTTTGATGTCTTTTCCCAAATGATATCTTAATGAGTGGCAAGCCCTGGCAGATGTTTTCTTTTGTTAAAAGAGAGAGATAAACTAGGGGAGGTATGGGCTGATTGGGATTCAGTAACCTGCTTGCCTTTTTTATTAGTGAGCTTTATTTTGTTCTTCTTATGTGTTTTCATTTTGAGGTACTTAAAAGCTTATATGCCTGTCATTAAAATTCCTGCTTTTCCCACCATAGCCCTAGAAGGGCTCTGAAAAAAATCCTTTATATATATACTCGTGTATTTGCAGGATGGGGGAGGGCGTTGTCCATGAACATGTGTGTCTGCATGAGAGGGAGAAAACTAAAGTTAGCGTTGAACTGTCCATTTGTTTTAGGGTGGCCACAGAGAGCTGCCACTTTGAAGAGCTGATTGCACTACAGAACCTTAGCTTGGGCACTGTTAAAATAAGGACTGTATATTGGGAACAGGGAAGCTTTTTAGGTTTTTTATCCACACTTACACATGCCCCTTGCAAGGTGTGCCCTTGCAAAGTTTGCATCTGACAACTTTGTGTAAAACCACTACTGACCTTTTTGCTGTGTCCATTTAGTTCTCTCTTCTTTTTGCAGCCCCCAAACAATGGCTTGTCTCCTTTCCAATTTCTGTCATTTGACTTAGGTTTTCGATAAATGTCCTATCTGCTAATGAAATCTCTACATTGAGTGGGAGGAGAGAAAATGAGGCATGTGAAAGTGTGGCTGGGAGACTGCAAATTCCCCTTTGTTTTGGGGCGTTCGTATACTTTTACTGAGAGCTGATTTCTTGGGGACTGGGTGGGGAGGGAGTTTGTGCTTTTTTGGTCTGGATAAGGCTTTTTATTTTTGCACTAAGTATGACTGCACTGCACTGCATTGCACTACTGAAATGTATTTACATGTGGTGGGATTGGAAGGGGCCAATAAAGCAGGAAGGGAGAAGAGAAAGGGACAGGCACAGAAAAGAGGGTGTACCACAAAACTGACCAGGTTGAAAGAGAACTGGGGTTACCTTTACTTTAAGCAACTAGTCAGACACTGAGATAGCTGTATTGGATAGCTTGTGTAAAAAATAAAAAAAAAGTAACAAAAAGCACTATAATAGAAACTGAAGAGGCATCACAGGTTTCAGGGTGCTACAGATCTTTTCCCCCCTTTTCCTAGAGAGTGTTCTTTGGGGCTGTGAGAGAGTTAAGAGTACTACTCAGCATGAAAACCAATGTAAGGCTTCACCATAAAGATATCAATTCCTCGTTCAGATGTCAAAACCTGCATTATCAGTTAGGATCTCTTCGGAGAGGTTCAACTGTGATTAGCATCCCTTCAGTATAAGCATGATCTCTCAGCTCAAAAAGTGAAGCCACAAAGCAGGCTTACCAAAGGGTAAGGTCACTGAAAAAAAAGCACTTCTTTCCGAGGCTGTTATGGGAACAGTGCAATAAACAGTCATCCTGAACACTCGTTTAAAGGTGTTCCAGTCAAGCCTTTGGGGCAGAGGGAGCAGGAGGGTTGTGTGGACAAGAAAGGGTGACAGGAATTCAGTACAGTAGGGAATATTCCTGCTTAGGCAAAGATGCTCTCTAGCATTTTAAGATCTTCAGTCTGATTATGAAAGCATTATGAAAGCTTTTGGCTGGAATCCTAAGTTGGAAAGTATTTTTACAGTCAAGATGCATGTTAGCCTATGCCTTGGTCATTAACTTTGTAACAAGCGTAATATAAGAAAAAAGAAAACAGTAGTAATGTGCAGCAAGATACATGTCTGCTGTAATGCTTTGTGGTCTATAAACTCTCAAAAGTTTGTGTTGAATCTCTTTGGTAAGACTATAATTGCAACTTCAGCCAGAAGGTAAAACAGGATCATGAAAAATGCTCTGTATAGTAACTGGGAGAAGAACGTGAAACGTGAGTGCATCTGCTTTGGTCCTGCAGTGTAGGGACCGCCTGTCTAATGTACAGAGATTTCATAGACAAAAAAGGGGAGGTAGACATCCAATTGGTAAGGCAATTCTAGAGTAATTGGTTGGTCAGAAATCTATTCATGCCCTGAATTTCTCCTTAGACCTGAAGCTAAGACATTTTGGCTTTGTTAGTACCGAGAAATGGGTAGTACAGACCTTACACAGAGCTGCAGAATGCAAAGTGGATTGCTGCTGGTCAGTCTGTTGGGCTGCTGCATTTGAGAAAAGCATCAAGAACTAGAGGAGGAATAATATACCAGACGCAGGTCCTGGGTGGGAAGGAGCAAGTCTGTTTGGAACCAGGAGAGACTTTGGAGTTAAGGATATGTTTTTCTGGCAGGGTCTGGGATTTCCACTCTTAGATTTCATCCATCCTGGCTTGAAAGGACTGGAAAAGAAGAACTGGAGATACCCTCTGATGTAGTGTTAGATGAACTACTGAATGACTCTTCCCTTGAAAGCAGGCAGGACAGTAGAACCTGCAGTCTCTTTCTGAGCCATCTGCAGGAATCGTGTAAGATGAAAACCACTGGAAGGTCATCTTCCAGTAGTGAGGCAGTGGATACCCAACAAAAAGCACAGTTCATTTGGCAGCCAGCATAATACAGTGGCGAGAGAGCACCTTTAATTTGTAAAGTGGCATTTGCTTCTGTAAGACTAGTGACAGCTACAGAGTCATGATACGGGAGGAAATGAAGTCTGTCTACTGAAGTTAATTCAGGTTATGAGCCAATACTCCCCTTTTATATTTAGGTGAGGATTTGTTTTGTTTTCTTGTTTAAGGCAGCTGCATATATTGCTACTGTCAGAGTGGATTTGCATTGTCAAAGAGGAGTAGTGGACTGCTCCAGAAAAAAGTGAAGCTGAGGGTTTACTGAGCCTGCTGTGTCCAGAGTGCCTTTCCTGCTGTGGTAAAATAAAGAACTTCGGTAGTTTGAGCTGTTCTGGCTGACTGATTGCTGCATATTCCTCCCTTGTGGTGTGACCTGATGGCAACCGTGTTTGGACAAGGAGAGGAACACTGCATGTTTGCAATGCTGTGAGAAGACGCCATTTGCACTAGTTTTTAAGAAGTACTGCAACCTGAAGAAGTGGGCTTTGAGCCATGCTCCAAACCCAGGTTTGAATTCAGCCTGTTTAAACCTGATTCCAGCTGACTCAGTTTCAACAAAACCAGTCTAGTCCATGTAAACAGGAACCAACCCATTTTTAGAAGCCATACTCCTGTCTATGTTCCCAGTTAGTTACAGTGCTCAACCAGGTCAGTTCCTGGGCGTAAGTGTGATTGTATAGTTTTAATGGCTTTTAAATAAGTTGTTCCTTTTTATATGGCCACTTTGAAGCTAGTTTAACTGGATCTGCATTTAAATATAGCACAAACTCATTTTTTTTCAGCGTGGTACTAAAGCCCCATGTAGACAGTGCTTGACTGAGAAACCAAGGATAACTTGAGGTTTATTTTAAGAAGCCAAAACATATGTTGCTGACTAGAGATGCCGCATAACTTAATGCCCTGTTTTTTTCTCCAGATGGAGAAACACTAACTTCCATAATTCTCCTCCATTTGTCATCCTGCTTCATTGTTGCACCTTTTCTCTTGAATGAAAATTGCTTTGGCCTATGGGCTAGATCCAAAACAGAACTTCTGTGTACTTTTTGATCATCTTGTTTCTGTACGTTCCTTTCCTCAACATTGACAAGCACTACTGAGGATCAGCTTGAGTTTTTGCTGGGACTATGTGACGTAGTTATAGTTCAATAAGATGCTAGTGATATTTTCGACATTATGGTAATTTTAGAGCTTACCCTTTAGGAAAATGTTGTGTTTCAGAAGTTCCATGGAAAAAAAGAAAATGCCAGGAATCACGATGGAGCTTCAGTCACAGTGCTATAGACAAGTTTGTAGGGAACGCAATTCTGGTGGCTGGTGATGCTGACATTTGCAAAGGCAATTTGAAAGCAATAGAGACCGTGTGCTTTCTCATCCCTGCTAAACTAAGAGAATTTATGCTAATGGAATGATCCCAGAGTAACCTGTCAGTGTTCATCACTTTTTCCCTGATGGAGGAAGCTAAACAATCTGTCACATCACCTTAGACAGTCTGAATTTGCTTCAAGACTGCTCCCAAACGGCCTACCAGCCAGGTGCCCTCCCTCGTTGATCCTAGTCACAGTGGCTGGTGGTTTGTCCCATCAGCCAAGGTGACCAAGAAGAGATAGCCTTGGCCCCAGCTAGGAGCCTTTTACCTTTCCTTTTCCTTTGGATTTTCCATTGAACCAGGAGTGCAATTAGTGGTGAGTGGACGGTGGGTCAGCTGTTGCTCCAGATGACAAGAATGGCAAAGCCACATGGCAACTGAGCTACTGCTGTCCTCAAGGACAGCTGTCAAGGCAGGAGGCCAGGCTCTGGTTGCTGGTCTAGTTATGAACCTACAGCTTCTGCTGCTTGCCCCTCCAAACTTGTTTTGATCAACTGTGCTGTTGCCCTCGAATATGCTTTGTGTGTGAAAAACTGAATGCAGTTGTTCTGTTGTCTGTCTTCTCTCTTCTGCATCACGGATGTGGCACCAACTTACTCTCACAACAAGCTTGAGTTTTGTTTTGCTGTTGTTATTAACATGCAATTCTACTGTAGACCAAAAAATACGAAAAGGAAAAAAAATGTTTCAAGACATAAAAGACCAGTGAGTGAAAGGTGAAAAATTTAGGAAGCAAAGGTGTGAGAGAAGCAGTGGTTAACTGTGTTAAGTTAGAAATCTCAGAATAGCCTTACCTATTTCTTAACCAATGCTTACCAATCATCCGGTAGTGGGGTTAGATAGCTTTCTTGGCTCATTCGTACTTGTATCCTAATATATATATATATATTTTATTTTTGTTTCTTTGGTATTGCTGTTGCACATCATGTTGTCTTTTATAATGCCTGATTTTTATTGTATTGTACTTTATCGGTCTGTTTTGGGTTTGTTTTCCTTTTGAAGGATGGGAAAAGTAATGTTTCCTTTTGTTTTGAATTTTTGAGAAAAAAATGCACTGGAAGTAAACACAAACACATTTTGCCATTTGAAAAAAAGGAAAACACACAGCCACGCAGTGGAAAAGGCTAAGAAAAAGCTCCCCTCTTCTTCCTTATTATGGAAGCATCCTGTAACAGATGTGCTAGGAAAAAAAAAAAAAAAAAAACAAACCCAAAAAAAACCCGATCTCAAACAAAAGAGGAGAGAAGCCTCTTTGATCCTAACTCTGCAATCTGGAGTATTTTAGCACAGTATTTTGCAGGGTCAGGCTCCTAAATGGCCAACAGTCATAAAATCTGGAACCACATGGGGCAAATTCATCCCTGGTGCAAGCAGATTTACTTGCAGTGAAGTCAAAGAAGGTACACAAAGGATGGATTTAACCACATGCGTGCAAGATACAGCTGCCTTCCCCATAGTACCTAAATCCCCACTGCTAGATTTTATTGCTGTTGAAACAGTTGGTCTTTTGGCTGTGTTAATCGCATAATACCCCTTGAACGTTGCTCAAGGAAGGCAAAACACTTTCCCACTGAATAAATGAGTTCTGGATGCACCTTGGTGTGACACTTTTTGCCTACCAGCTTTCAGCTGTTACCCACTCCCAGCCGTGAACTGAAACGATCTAACTCTGGTTGAAGAGCCTGCCTTTGCCAGAAAAATGGACTTGACTTTTAAGCGTAGTAAAACTTTTGCGTATTTAACTACTATGATCCAGAAATGGCCCTTGCACTTTTAAGGCATAAGGAAACATCCTCTCTGTCTTTGAAAATGGCAACAGTTCTTTAGCGAGTGAAACACCGCAGGCGTGCGCACCCACGCACACCTGTGTGCGGTCCCTGGGCTCGTCACCCCAAATTCTTCCCCGGATCTTTTTGTGCCCGGCAGTGTCCTGTCTCCATAGTGCCTGGTCGTTTGAGTACAGTGGGACAGAGGCTTGTGTTGAGGTAAATGTAAAGAGCATACATTTTAAAAGGCAGATGATTTTCCTGTTATGCCAGCATCTTTGAATCCCCATATCAGCTGACGGTTTTTTCTAGCCTAACACGGCTTTCAATCAGTTGTTGAAACATTGGCTTTCTCTGTTTTGTTTTCTAAGGACGGAATGTGGGGTGGGGAGAATAATGAGGTGTTGTTTGTAACTTCACAGTCCTGATAGTTGGTTTGTATCTTCCATATTTTATGCAAAAACAGACATTATAAGTCAATAAATAATTGTGCCCTAGGTTGAAAGTTAAGTGTTCAGGAAAGGAAAAAAATGGTTGACATTTTTCTACATTTTTGTGAAGACTCTTTTGGAAAGGAAGGGTACATATTTTTGTTGTGTAGTATTTTCTATTTTTGAATGCATTTTCTTGGTACAAGACTGTTTTGTGGAATTTTTTTTCTTTTTGGTGAACACATTATTTAAAAAAAAAAAGAAAAGAAAGAAAAAACTAATTGAAAAGTTTGCCCTTAAGGATATGCTGCAGTTTTGAGGTTTAAAATAAAAAAAAAAAAAACATTCAAGGCGCGTGTTAAAAGTTGGGGGATTGTATTGTTGGGAGTTTTTTTGTAATTGTTACAAGAAGAAGTTTGTAGCCACTGCTGTTTATTTTGTTTCAGATGAGTAAGTAAAGGGATTGTTCTTGTGTTATTCTTTTTTAAAAAAAAAAAGTTATTTATGAAATGTCACAAACACTGGACTGTGAGTTTGTGTGGAAGCATTTTACCACCCTGTGTCTTCATAGAGCTGTTGGTGATCCTACTTCTCATTACTCTGCCTTATGATTTCCTGAGCATATTGGTGGGGGTATGCGGGAGGGAAGAGATGTAGGAGGGGGAGAGAGAAACTAAACGCATTTTTGAGGCAGAGACTTGGAGGAAAAATGCAAAACAGTGTTTTGGAATCCCAAAGCTGGGCCATCAGCTCTACGTCTTCTCCCTTCTACCACAGGAATGAGAGAGGCTTACAGTCACTGGTGGAGAAAAAAAACCTCATGGTACCTAGACGTGGTGGTGCACAAGGGGTTAAGTGACTGAGAGCTGCGATGCTCATAATGACCTCTGTAAATGACACCCCAGTTTCTCAGTCAACAGCTCCCCTTGTTTGCCCATCATCCAGCCAGTGGCTTTCGTGACCAACTCACCAACCAAACAGAAACCGTGAGGATGGTTTGCGTTTTCAGTCACTAATCAAGCCTTTTTGGCACCCCAACAGTGGGAGTGACCAAAAGGGAGCGCTGCTCAGTTTGGTCACTGGTTCTGGATTTGAGGAGAAGTAGAGGCTGAGGGCAACCAAAGAGGTGTACCATGTTCTCAATTTTTGAAGAACAGGCTTAAAAAGACGAGAGCAGTGCTCCAGGCGCTCATGGGACCAGAGAGAAGGGAAGGAGGAAGACACCAACAGCCATAACAAAAACTGGAGATATGTAACTGGGCTACAATTGTGACCAACCAGACTCTTTTCCTTCCTGGACAATAATGCAGCCAAATCTTGAGACTGTCAAGCAGACAGAAAGCTGAATGTGGCCTTCATTTCTCCTGCCTTTCCTTTTTATTCTCCCTCTTCCTTTGCCCTGAGATTTCTTCTCAGTGAGCACCCGCTCCACTGAGCACTTTTTTGCCCCCCACCTAAACTGCCCTTGCTTTCAAAACGTGGGTTCAGTCAGGACTGAGTAAAATCATGTGCCTTCTTTTTCCCCTTTTGTAATTATACCAACCTCCTCCCCTTCCCCAGCTTACACGTGTGAGGGACGCAGGAGGAGGTTCTTCAGAAGTGCTACTTGTCTATAGGTGTCCAGCAAAACAGCAAGGTGGTGATGAGGGGAAGGGGAGTGGAGAGTTGCTATTAGCTCCTTTCCCTTTCCACACGTAGCAGGTCTTTCCAAGGAGACACCCTCTGCCACCACCTCCTTAGATGCTCCTCTCTCCTACAGAGCAGTCTCCTAGTGGGCATGGGGTGGCTCTTCTCTGCCGTTCCAATCCTGGCTGAGTGAAGCGCTCACTCGATTTCAATTCATGCTGTTTGCAAGCAGCTACATTGACGAGACAAATGCAGTTTGTGGCCTTATCAAGGTGACTTTTAAACCACTTAAAGGAAAAAAGGCAACTCGATTCCCGCCCGAGGTTTGTGTCACTTGTAAAAACCCAGTCCGTAGCAGTTTAGACTCCTTTAATCTCAGTCCGTTTTAACGATGGTGGCTAAACTGACCAGCCTAGAGCTTAAATGCTAGACCGCCTGGTCTCGTGCTTTCTTTGCTATAACCCCTACTGTCTGCTTGCTTTTCTTACTTTCGACTATATTCTCTGCTTTACGAGGCAGCCCTAGCCTTTGGTGAAAGGTGAGAGGAGCCAGTGGGATCCTGGCTCAGGGAAGGGAGTTGATGGATCGTTTTCGGCGCTTTAGCAGGAGAAGGATATACCAGCTGCCACAACAAATGCGTATTATGGTGGGCTGACTGCAGTATTTTTAGGGCCAATAGACCCCACCCAGTTACTGAAACACGGCTGGTTCCCAGGTCAAAACCATGGAGGGAAAACAGCATGTTGGCATAAGCGGCTTGCAATCCACAGCTGCTCACGGGCAAAGGAGGTCCAGTTAAGAAGACAGGGACCCAACTGCCACCCAGCTTCCCTGCCGACTTGCCCACTGCACAGTCAGCATCCCTGACGCCAGCGAGGAGCCAGCTGCGCTGTAGAGGCTTTTCTGATTTTATGAATCAGCGCAAAGCAGCCCCCCCCAGTAGTGTCCACCTGATGGGCAAGCGGGAGGCTGGGTGCCCACCGGTGCTGTTCCTCCGCACAGCAGGGAGCTCCAGCCAGGCTTTCCAGGAGTTTACCCTTTTCAGAAATCCACCTATAAAACCTGGGTGATGGGGATTAAAAGTTCCGTGATCACTTCCATAAATGATCCGGTAAATGAAAATGTTGTGGATGGGGGATGGGAAATTTATTCTTTAGGCTGTGCTCTAGAGCCAGGGAGGAGCAGCAGGGGAACAGTGTATTTATTCCCCCTCCCCATTAGCAGCCTGCATGTGTGCATGTATATACAGAGAAAGGGTGCATTCCGACCCACCTTTGGTGCTGATGGACTTAAGATATTTGTCCAAGGCCTACTTTTGACACACTTAAGAGAACATAAGAATAAACTCTCTCACATGCAATATCTCCCCCACAAAAGGCAGGGGGGGGGGAGGAGAGCAGTGCGGGCGGCCGGGATTGTTAGGGTTGGATTATTTTGCATCTTTTATAAAACTGTAATTTCAACAGTGCCTTATTCCTAATAGATGCTGGCACTTGGGACACACACAGAAAGTATCGATGAAAGACAGAACTAGGGAGAGTCAGACGTGTACATCTGTAGCAGAGGTCATTAATCACTGTAAAGGAAGCTGTATTGGGAATGACACAGCTATGTCGGAATTGAAAATAGTTCAAATATTCAACCTCTAAAGCAATTTCCCTTCCACCACCTCCTGCCTTCCCTCCTTGCCAATGGTGCTGCCCAAGAATAGCTGCCTACACCGAGGCCTGTCACTGCCCCATTTGCTTTTGGCGTTGTCAAGTCCGAAGAGTTTAGCATAGTCAAGCTTTCCACTGCTATCGTGTTTTCCATGGGGTATGTGAATGCCAGTTATTTTGCTTTAAATGCACTTTAAAAAAAAAAAAAATCAAATCAAAGCTCCAGACTGTTTCAAATACATAGGGGAAGATAGTGCATATGTGTTTGAACCCAGTTCACTTTATCTCCAGTTCAAATGTACTCCATGCAGTGTGTATGTATAGAACAATGTGTATGCATACAAACACACACGTCAACCTTAAATATCAGCAGACTAACCTTTCTCCTTAAGCTCATGAAACCAGATGCTACACAAACACAGCAGCAGCAGAGGAATTGCGGTTGGGCTCTTGAAACAGATCACAAAAAATAAAAACAACTACTTGGTCCTTTCTGTATGTTCAATAATTACAGAAGGAATTGGGTTGTAACCAGAATAAAAAGGAACGGTGCTAACTGAATGAACGGGCAAAAAAAAAAAAAAAAGACAAAAACAAAAACTCAGCCCAATAACGCAGTTTGACTTTTACACTAATTCTCACATTGGGTTGGTTTGTTACTTTTTTTTTGTTTTATATGAAAAAAGAAATTACATCTAAACTGATCCACCACAACAAATAAAAAAAAAAAAGAAGCAAACAAACAGAAATGCATCCTGCCCTGAGAAAGTTCTTGTTTATGGAGGATGTCAGAAGTCTCAAAACTCTCGGCCTTGCTCTCACGTACCACATGCTCAATCAGTCCTTTTTTTAAAATGTCTGAAACTAGAAAAAAAAAAAAAAAAGGAAAAATAAAAAAAAAAGAAAGAAAAAAAAAAAAAACCTTTTTGAAGCACCTTACGTGGCTTCCCATTCCAGGAGTGGGAGCCGCCTTTTTTTCTTTGAGCACCTTACTGATGTGTTAATGCTATCTGCTGTCTTTTTGTTACCCGTGGGCTGAGCGGCTGGCTGGCTGTTGGCACCTACAGGCAAGGGCACGGGGTGGGGGCGAGGGTACGGCCGGGCACGTGCGGCCTTCCCGCCAAACGCTACACACGCACACCTGAGCGCACAGCCCCCCGCGGCGCAGCGGGGCCTCCATCCGCCTTCCCATCCCTGGCGGCACCGGCTTGAACCCCGGGCGGAAAAAGTTTTGGACGGTCTTTGCTCTGTTGCGTGGAGGGGTGGGGGGGAAAGAAGTAAAGGTAAATGGTGGAGGGGAGAGCGCACGCTCATGTGTGCGGATGTGAAAAAATAAGGTGGGACATTTTTCTCCTTGAGGGACAAAGAAATTCCCAACAGTCATTTGATGCTGAGTGAATGGGAAGCTGCACCCAAGCCTAAATCCTGGCGTCTTTATGCAGGCAACCGCCGCTGCCGACCTCGGCAGACGTCTTGCTGGCACAGAGGCTTCAGGATTTGGCCCCAGAGTGGCGGAGATCCTCCGCAGGAGACGGGTCTCTGTCGGTACCGATGCGTGTGGCCATGGTCGTATACCCATCCGCACAGCCACGCGTGCTGCCGCCTGCGCACACACACACACACCCATACACACCCACACCCACCGCTGTACAGGTTCTCTCGAGAAACATGGTTTGTGACGATGTGAAGAGCAGGTCAAAAGTTTTGAGGGGTTAAGTTCCTTTTTTTTCTCTCATTATACTCTGTAAATGGTATGTCAGTTATCAAAAACAAGCAAATAGAAAATTGTTTTAAAAAAAAAAACAACCTTGCATACGCCTTTTCTATCAAGTGCTTTAAAATATAGAATAAATACACACATCCTGCCAGTTTTTTCTTACAGTGAGAGTATCCTTACCTGCCATTTAATATTAGCCTCGTATTTTTCTCACGTATATTTACCTGTGACTTGTATTTGTTATTTAAAACAGGAAAAAAAAAATAAAAAAAGAAAATTAACTGTAGCGCTTCATTATACTATATTATTATTATTATTATTGTGACATTTTGGAATACTGTGAAGTTTTATCTCTTGCATATACTTTATACGGAAGTATTACGCCTTAAAAAAATACGGAAATAAATTTTACAAGGTTTCTGTTTTGTGTGGAAGAGTAATTGATGTTGCTAAGAATGATGTTTGTTTTTTGTTTTTTTTTTTAATGTTACCAGCACTTTTTTTGTAAGTTTCACTTTCTGAGGTATTGTACAAGTTCACACTGTTTGTGAAGTTTGAATATGAAGGAATAATTAAAAAAAAAAAAAGACAAAAGAACGTGGCAGGTGTCTTTGTGCATTTCTTTTTCTCTGGAGGAATGGGAAGGTGGATGCGGACCCTTTTTAGCTCTGATGCAGCATGGCATGAGTCCTGCTGGCAGCTGTCTGCAAGATCAGCCGAAAACTTTATTGCGTTGGGGTCATTGTCAAGTCTGAACATCAGCAGTATTTGATGTTGGGGCTGGATGCCTGGAAGTCTGGGGTACTAGCGTCTGAGATGCCACTCAGAGATAAAATTAACGACTTCCCATTCTTCCGGTTTTAAGCAGCTCCGCACTAAGTCTATGAAAACAAGACATTTCACTTGCTCAGACCTTGTCCCCCCCCCCCTCCAAATATCAGAAGCGTATCCTGCCTGTCAGTTCAGACTCCGAAGGAGCGAAGTGCTCCTTGGGATCTGCGCTCACCCCGAAGGGTCTCATTTCCCCTTCCTGACAAGGACTAGTCCTCAGTCCTCTAGTTTCAATAAATATTTTTTCCTCGAGAGTTACAACAAGCACATTAAAAAGACACCCCTAAAAGCTACTCATTACTGTGTTGAACGGTGGCAAAGAACACCAGCTCATGGCTCATGGTGTTCACTCATGATTTTTCCTGCAGATCCAAAGCTGAAATGGTCAAAATTCCCCGGCACTGCGTGCAACAGAGACGTTGCTGAATGAAACAGGTACAGCGCTACACTTCAGCAACTTTTAAAAGCAAACTTTTAAAATTGAGCCGATTTTGCTAACAAATTTCAGTTTATATTTTAAAAGTTACTGAAGATGTAAGCCGTTCTACCCTTCAGCTTATCCTTTCCGCCCTGCCGTTTTCATAGTGGATGTCATTCTTAACTTTCCATACCTTCACTACGCTTTTCCCCCCAGTACCAAGTCACCATTGAGTTGCAATATCCTGTCTGATGACTTCCATTAAAAACATTGAGTAGTCAAGCCACTCACTCCCAAGTCGTGCACGAGCCAATGCCATAAAAGTACAGAAAAGCTTGCTGCAATTTACAGCAGGGCACAGACGTTGCCAAGCTCAGGCTGCTAAGGCTGCGAATGAGAATTATTGTACAAACCAGAACTGGACATGCAGACCTGCACTGCGCCCCTGTCACTGCCCAAATACTGCTCCCACTTAACCAAAACCATATTGGATCTAGAAAAGTGTGTAATTTTGTTTCCAGGTCACATATTACAAACTGTTTGTGAGGTTTACTTCAGCTTTGGAGCAGATCGAGCGCCCCAAGGTGAGACCAAGGTACCCTATCTTAACTTTGTCCTTGTGAAAATTAGGGCCATTTTGTCCTTTTGTTTTCTGCTTCATGCACCGTATACAAAACAATCGTCATCTTCATTTTCCATGATGGCATGAAGAACAACTGTCCCCACAGTCCTCTGACCCACGAGTGGTAGAAAGGAAGGGACCCTCCCACCTGGGAGAAACTACGTCGGATGACTCTCTCCATGAACAGCCCCGAGAAGTGTTTTGACATGGAACTAAAATCCTGTTTCTCAGCCACCATCTGCAAAAATGGCAAGCTGTCTCATGTCTAATACCTCACTCCCGACCTCTGAGTCAGGAGGACAAATATGCAGAGATCAGCTCTGAACACTGAGGTTTGTTGGGCCACGGGTAGGCCAAGCCACAGCCTTCCCAGACATGTCCCCAGTGTGTCCATAGCAGTGGACACCCTGAGGTGGGCTGAGACAAGAACCAGGGCTTGGTCCTACCTGACCTCTTATCTGAGAGTCCTTGCTGCCACCGTCATTTGTGACATGTGGTGGTCACTTGTCTTCTCACCCTCTCTGCAAGGAGGAGCTAGCCCCTCAGTGGGGGCCTCCACCAGTTTACCTTTCAGCCAGTCTCACGATAGTTAAACTCATTTCTACCAAACAGCTCCTTCTCCTCCATCAACCACAACCCTTTCCCAACCTCTGGACCTGCTTTTACAGGCCTAGGAGGAGCCAGGGAGCCTTAAATACAACTGATGCCAGGAACAACAGGGTTGGTCTCATGTCCACGTGCTCCCCCCTCTCAGCCTCACCCTCCTCCCTCTTCACCAAATCAGCCCATTTTTATTGCAATGCTCACAGTACTGGTGTGGCTTTTGTAGTGTGAGATATTAAATGCTCCCACTCATTATGAGCCTCCTTCTGCACTCTGGTACTCTGGGCTGACACTGCCCCTTCCTCTGCCATGGTGCCTCATCCCCTGGCGTCCCTCAAAAGCACCCTCTGTGGTATATATGGCAGCATGTGGTTCATGGTTATTTTTTTCTGCAAGGCAAACCAAGTTAGATTCCTTCTCAAACCAAACTGCTCCACACCAGAGAAGACACACGTACCCTTCCAAGACCACTGAAACCACCAAGTTTCCGCAGGCTGCAGGCAGGACTGTGGGCAGGACTGGTACCAAGGTTTTAGTGAGTTTGGGCAATGTGTTGGTATGAACCAGCCAAAGGTCACACCATCTCATGAGGCGATTTTTGGGTGAGAGCTCAGTGGAGGGGTAAGGAGGATACAGGGAATAGAGGTGATTCAGGTCCTTATACCAACCCCGTAGGCTGGAGCGCTCCTTAGAGGGATCACACTCAGTTGACAAAGGAGAAGCTTCTACAGGAAACCTGCTCCCAGTCAAGGAAGAAATAAAGCCTCCTGAGCTGTGTCCTCACCTTTGGTCTGTGAGGGAGAGGAGGGTCCCCTGTGGCTTCTCTATGGGGCAGGGGCTTAGCTGTAAGATGTGCTGGCACACTTAGCCACACAAGATAAGCCTAAAATGAGGATCCTGACATGAGCCTCTCCTCAGAATTGCACCTGTAGTAGCTGGGAGTGGGAAAACTAGGAAATTGCCTAGGAACAGGCTTCTGGGGAGCCACTGCGTGTCCCCAGTAAGCACTTAAAAGGACATGGGGACATCTCACACATACACACATAGGCGCGCACATGCAGACATTCATTCCTACCGTCACACAGCTCCACCCTCTTGTGAACTTGGACCTCAGGCCCCCAAGGAAGATCAGAAGGTGCACTTGAACACAAAAGCACAGAATTAGAGTGAGTTTAAGACCCTCCTTCAGATTTGCTACGGTCAGAAACTTTTGGCCAGAAGACATTTGTTTCCGTTTGAAACGCTTAATTGAAGCTCTGCTGGCTGGGGAGATCCTCCAGCTGCCTGCCAAGAGCTGGCCTGGCAAGGTGCCACCCCAGGGAGAGCAGCCAGGACACGGGTGTGTTCAGTCAGGTTCTGGGCCAGTTCCTTGGCCCAACACGGGGCACTGGATGCACACCAGTGGTCCCCGTGTACAGTAAGAGCCCATAATAACTGATAAATTACATCTCAAAGAGCACATGGGTGTCCTGTGTAAGCACATTGCAGAGAGGGGTGGAAAAGTACCCTTTTTGGAAGGGGGGGTTAATCATCTTGGTTTTGGCACAAGGAGGCATTTCTAGTTCCATCAGAAAATGGCCTGAAGAAACTTTGAGGTTCCTGGGGTTTTTTTTGAAAATTGGACCATGTTTAGCTCAGGAACCCTGATGCTGCACTCACTTTACCAGCCCTGCAGTCTGGAGAGGGGGACACACTCCTACAGAGGACAAGGGGAAAAACCCTAAAAAGCTGTGTTTCTGCCTGGTTTCGAACCAGGGACCTTTCGCGTGTTAGGCGAATGTGATAACCACTACACTACAGAAACCTGGAGGTTTGTCTCCTGCGGGTCATATTTGTGCAAATTCAGAAGAAAGGTTGTTTCCCAGTGATGCTCCCCACATCCACTTGCCCCTTTTCCCCCTTTCTTCTGCTACTTCTCTTTTTTTTTCCTTCGTCTTCCAAAAGCACCAACCACAAAAACATACCACTCCCCCTTTGCCAACATCCATCCAGGCCACCCTTCTTCGTGATCTCTTAAGGGTGCTCAAAGCAATGGGCACAACCAAGGGAAAACCAAAACATGCTACTTTTGACAGCCAGAGGGAATTCCCCGATTAAAATTGTTTTTTAAGGGAGGAAATGCAGCATGAAGACAGCTTCCCCAGAGATACCCCAGAAAGGAGTAGGAGTCTCCAGCCATCGCTTTGCAAGGGGCGTGGCCAAGGTCCCCTTCTCCAGCTGGCCAAACCGGAGATCAATGACACTCTGATGTCACCGTCCCCACATAGAATGACCCAACTGCTTTAATATCTGCACAACCGGGACAGAAAATAATATAAAACTGATGTTTCTGCCCGGTTTCGAACCGGGGACCTTTCGCGTGTGAGGCGAACGTGATAACCACTACACTACAGAAACGGGGTGAAATTGGGGTTTTGCACCATATCTGCAATAGGATGAACCCCATTTCCCTCAGTGGATGTTCCCAAGCACCCCAAACCCCTCTGGGAAATGCACCCCAAATCCCTCTGGGAAATGCACCCCTTTCCCATGTTGCTCCCCCCAACTCAGACCCCAAACCCACTTGCTTTTAGCCCATTTTCTCCACCTGTTGCTCTCCAGCTTGTGGAGCATCACCTGAAGCACAGAGCTGCCCCACTGCCTGCAAGGGGTTTCCACACTCAGTCGCGCATTAGCCTCACACCCAAAAAACGGTCCTCGGCTCAAAATCTGGCAGAAGCAGTCTCATCTTTTTCTGGAAAACACCAAAAAAGCCCAGGCCACTTCCTTCTGCTTCCCAGTCCGGAGACAACGCCTTTATGTTCCAATCAGGCATTTAATCTGATTTGGTTTTAGGTTAGGTTCCTCCATGATAAACCCCAAGGGAAAGAAAAGGGGTCAGTTCTGCTGCTGAATATTAAAGCATTTTTCACAAGAATCAATACTTTCATATGTATATTATACATATATATATAAAGTAATATATAGGTGTGCACCGTGATATAGAAAATCAAGGTTTCCCTGCGCTGATGCCCCTTCTCGCCTTTTGATTTCCAGCCCTGCTGCTGCTCTGCATTTGGAAGCAGCGTTTTGCTGAAGGACGTGAATGAGTGAAGGGAGACAGGTGACAAGTATTGGTGAGCCCTGCCTTGTTGAGTTAGTTCATGCTTACAATAATCATAGGCGGCCACGGCCAGGGCTCTCCCTTGCCTGCTGGGATGAAGTAGCAGCCTAAATCTAACCAGCAGGGCAGGTATCCCACTCTCCAGACTGCAAGACCAGCAAAGTGAATGCAGCATCGGGTTCCTGAGCTAAACATGGTCCGAATTAAAAAAAAAAAACAAAACACAAAACCAAACAGGAACCTCAAAGTTTTTTCAGGCCACTTTCTCATAGAACTAGAAATGCCTTCTTATGCCAAAACCGAGATGAATAATCCCATTTCCAATGAAAATGTGGAAAGTTCAAGTAATTTTTGGCATATATTTTGGTAAGTGCTGACAAAAAAATTGCAGTCAAATTTCATTTAAATAGCTTGGGGTTTGTTTTGTTTTTTTTTTTTCAGAAGGGCTGCAGTCCTAATGTTCCCAATGGATAGCCATGGGATGCAGACCAGTTGTGGACAGCGGCCCTGTGATTTCGGAGGCCCGCACAGATTTGTGAAATGCTTTAAGGCCAGGTCCATGGGCGCAATTGCATGTCTCGAGCGTGGCTCCATTTCAAAGGAGGCAAAGCATCTACGCAGCTCCTCAGAGCTGAGCCCCAGCCTCTTTTGAAAGCAGGTTGTTGCTGCTTTTGAAACATTGGCCTCGCTTGTCAAGAGCCAGCTTTCCTGCAATTTTCCTTGGCTGACCCGTTCACTGGTGGGTCTGCGCACCGAAACCCAAGTCTGAAGCACAACAGGAGACCGAAATAGCATCCATTCCACCTAAGGAACAAAAAATATTATTTCCTTGAGGAGGCACAGGAGGATGCCCTTACAGAACTGTGTGGAGATAGACCAGATGAATGCTTCCATCGTTGCCCGCATTGCACATCTTTTTAGGTATCAGAGATACTCCACACGGCCCTGGTAAAATGGGGCCAATTGCAGTTCAAGGACTTGGCATAGGTGCTTACTTTAGTGATGATGATGATCATCATCAATCATCAAGGACATCTCTGCAACACTCATACAGGTGCTGGGCGATACATCTTGCAGACCAAGTCATTGTATTAGGAGTGATGGAAGGCATAAATATCATAAATCCAAGGAATTAAAAGTGTCTGTGGAAACTCAGCTGTTCCGACAAAGCTCTGTGGCTACGAACGAGCAGACAACAGCCTCCTTGGACACATTAGTCCCGCTGATGGGCTTCAAAGTCAAACCTAGGTGGAGAGCAGTGCTCAGCTCATATGCCCCCCTCGGTGCTAGCAAAGTGTAGGGAACAACAATTTAGCACTTCTTTCACCCAGGGACTGTCCTCGTTGCACAGCACTGGCAAACCTCACACCAATACTGTGGCCCAGCCTTTACCCAGTTTAAAATTTGCAGGCAGTGTGCCATGGTGATTTCATGCCAGGCTTTTCTGCCCAAGCCAGAAGAAGCGTGTGATAACGGCACTGACAGTATTATTGACCCCAATCCCATCTATCTCATAAGCAAGCGAAGAAGAATCCAGCTATTCAGACAAGTTTTATTTTCCATGTAGCCACACTGCCCATCATCAATTAGCCTGATGAATGAGACAGAGCCAGCTGTCTGGAAGAGACTAAAAACAAAGCAATCAAAGGAAAGAAAGAAAACAAACAAACAAGCAAAAAAAACAGAAGCCCAACTTCCCCAGACTACAGCACAACCCTTCTTTTTTTTTTTTTTTTTTTTTTTCCCCTTGCATGATTTTGGAGGCCTGCAGCACCAAGGGAAGCACGGAGGGATAAAAGCAGCTTGCCCCCACTGCAGATGACTACCAGCATTTCAGACAAACCCCAAGATTTCTCATTCCGTACCTGCACCCCAGGAAAGCCATCGTAACCCAGCACCCTCCTAGGACCGTACCTGGACCAGAGAGCATGAGGATGCTGATCACAAAAGCCAGGGCAGCTCCCTCGGCAGGAGCAGCCAGGCCATGCTGCCACCAAGCCATGAAAGCTACCAAGCGACAGCACTCACAATTCCCGCTCCAGCAGGCATTGCTATTACAGAGAGAATTGAAGAGATTATTTTAAAAGCTAATTGGAATCAGCAGCCATTTCACCTGTCCTCAGAAAGGAGCATGAATGAGCACACCAGTGACCTGCAGTCAGCTGCATGTGTCTGCAAATGCATCTCTAGTTTCCAGTGTAGCAGCTACAGGGTTGGAGACAACTCCTGCTGTATCCCCTGTGGTGGGTGAGCCAGCAATGTGCCCTTGTGGCCAAGAAGGCCAATGGTATCCTAGGGTGAGTTAAAAAGAGCGTGGCCAGCAGGTCGATGGAGGTTATCCTCCCCCTCTACTCTGCCCTGGTAAGGCCATATCTGGAGTACTGTGTCTAGTTCTGGGCTCCCCAGTTCAAGAAAGACAGGGAACTTGCTGGAGGCAGTCCAGCAGAGGTCTACCAAGATGATCTGGAGGAGGTCTTATGAGGAAAAACTGAGATACCTGGGTCTGTTTAGCCTGGAGAAGACTGAGAAGGGATCTCATCAATGCTTATAGATATCTAAAGGGTGGGTGTCAAGAGGATGGAGCCAGACTCTTTTCAGTGGTGCCCAGCAACAGGACAAGGGGCAACAGGCACAAACTGGAACACAGGAAATTCCATCTGAACATGAGGAAAAACTTCTTTTACTCTGAGGGTGACAGAGCACTGGAACAGGCTGCCCAGAGATGTTGTGGAGTCTCTGCCTCTGGAGACATTCAAAACCCACCTGATGCATTCCTGTCCAACCTGCTCCAGGTCAACCTTTGTCCAACCCCCTTTGACAGGGGTGTTGGACTAGGTGATCTCCGAAGGTCCCTTCCAATCCCTACCATTCTGTGATTCTGTGAAACAAGACATAAGGAGACTGCTCCGCTGTTTCGGGGTAGTAGAGGGGAAGAGGAGAGAAGCATCTGCGTGCTCACGTCTTTAGAGATGGAAGGAGGAGGAAAGTTTCTCAGCCCAATATGTCCTCATCCTTTGAAACTTAAGACCGGCATACCCCATGCCACGAAATGCTGGGCTTTGCAGTGTCACACCTCTGCGCCTACCCCAGAGCCTGGCCGCTCCACCAGCTCACCTGTGCCCACAGGAGCCAAGCCTGCCCCAGGGATTTGGGCAACTATTGCTTTGCCTTTACCCAAGTCCTGGTCTTAAGATACAGAGGAAGCTGGCAAGGCACCTCCAGCGTCTGCAGCCACAACTTGTGCTTTCTTGGGTCTTGAAACGCCCTCGAAGCGTCCCAGAAGAGAAGCTGTTACCACATCACTGCTAATTCAGTCATACAGCTGACCCCCTGAAAACTTTTGGCAGCATGTGCCCAATAGCTGTCTTTTGAGTCCTGCCTGGAGAAGCTTGCTCAGCCCGCACCCACCGCTGCTCAAAACCAGCTTTCCCCAAACTTTCAGAAAGCCACGGCTGCCTTGGAGGAAGGGTTTGCCAGCTGCCAGCTCTCCAACAGTGGTCAAAGGATATTTCTTCCTCACTCCACCTCTCAACCTGCATCTCCTCTGATGCATTCACCCCACCCCAGTGCTGCCCCACAAACTGCAGGGCAAAGCGGGGGTCAGTTTGGGGTGCCCTGGCAGAGCCGTGATGGGAGGGGTTGTCCTTTGGCCCTGCCAGCACACGCAGCCTGTGGCGCTCACGCCACTCACCGCCTCCTTCCCCCAGATGAACGGCACACCGACACTTCACCTGCTCTTAATCTTTTTTTTTTCTCTTGCCTGCCCAAACGCCTTTGACAGCCAAGCAGGCTGCCTCCAAGGGGATTTACCGTCCAGCGCAAATGAGGTCAGTAGCTTGACTTCGCAGCTGCTCGTGTCTCTGGGGATGCGCTGTGGCCTCTGCAAGCAGGGCAGTGTGACGGCTCAGGGCTGCGCTCTCCCAACTGCTCCTTGGCTCAGAACTGCATTAGCGACCTGAGCCGACCATAAATACAAGCTGCCGAGTTTAAGTTCTCAAGCACAAAAGGAGCTTCAAGGCATTCTAATCCTGTTTTCTTCCTCTTCTTCCCCTAGGTTTTAGATGACGCCTACCTGAATCTGTATGTCGTCCCACCCACCTCTTTTCATCAGCCCCTTCTTTGGTCCATTTGCAATCTGCTTACATTGGCTTTTGGGAAGATATTTTAGTGACTGTGTTTCAGCACAGTGCCCGTGCTTATTTGGGTTTATGTCTTTGGACAGCCTCCAAAGCACTTTATCCAAGGGACTTAATTAGTCACCATTAATAAAGTGTATAAACAGCTGCTTAGGAGAAAAACGGATCATAAAACCAAGTATTTTAACAAGGCCGCTAGCCTGCAATTATATGCGAGACAGAAAACTGTTACCAGACCATCCTGCACCAGCCTTGGGTGACGTTAGAAAAAATGCCAAAGAAATTTAGGTGCTGGCATCTTTCTAAGTTCCCGGCAACGATGCTGGCACTGCAGAGCAGCTGCACTTCTCAGTGCCCTCTGCACCTTCTCTCTCTTGAGTGTTCAAGAGTTAGGATGTCTGCAGGGACCTGAGGGTGGCAAGCACACATATGCGCCCTGTATGTGTACTTCATAACCTTGGACCTTGTAGGGCCTGATCCTGAAAATATTTGTCTGAAAAATATGACTACCTGAACATGCTCTTGAGCGGACTTTTTGGGAAAGGCCACCAGGAAACACCTCTCCTTTTGTGTCTACGCTTGAAGTGTTGTCTAGCCAAAACAGCTATAGACCTATATGGCCAAACTTTAGTGGTGATATTTGTTTGACGTACACATTGAATGCAGAGTTTTAATTCCCCAGTTGCCCACATGATGTGTGTGCTTGTTGGAGGTCTGGTTAGAGCCAGCAGGTTTCTCTTCCAGCAGAAAACCAACAGGGCAGCAGCAAAGCCCCATGAGGTCCAGCCCAAGGGGCAACCTCCACCTTGAGCCAATTGGTGTGGCAAAGTCCTCCCCAGCTCCTTCCTCTGGCCATATTCCCCCAGCCCTTCCTATGCCCCTCTGGGCCACACTGGTGATAAGGAACATCACCACAAGCCCATCAGGATGCCTCTCCCCTGACATCTTCATCTACCTGCCTGTTTTTTCCTTTTCCACTTGTCATGCTTGATTGATGACTTTAAAGAGGCAAACTCACAACCTATGTGCTTCTTCACCTTCTCCTCTTACCCCACTATCCAAAACACGTGTTTTCATTCATCTTTCCTCTCTGCTTTCCCCTCCTTCACCCCCCACCCCAGACTTTCATCATTCCCTGGCCCTTCACCCTGCCTTCATTTCAGAAAAGGAGTACAATAGCGAGGGGATTTCAAAATCCCAGCCTTGTTTGTGTGAGTGGGAAGATCCACATGTGTCTCAGCGGATTGTGGCCAAAGCCCACGGCCACTCATGGTGAAGGAGCAGCTAAGCAGGGTCCCATTCCAGAAAAACACCCATGCACCCGTATGACTTTGAGTATGTGAGTGATCCCAAAGGAGACGCTGGCACTCTTAAATTTTTGCTCAAGTGCATTAGTAGCTGGGGACTGAAACCAGCATCACCCCGACCTCACAGTTCACAGGGGAATGGAAATCTTGGCAAGGAAAGGCAGACAGCATGAGGTAACCTCCCCTCATCTGGTGACACCATCGAAGCCTGGGGAAGGACTCCAGACAAGCCTTTTCTGTCTCGCCTCCTACATAACAACAGGAGAGTCAGCACTGTAACAGAAATTTGGCACAAATGTAGCACGAATGAAAATGTAAGCACCAGAGGAGGGTTTCAAGAAAGGCCTGAATGAAGGACACTGTTCCCCACGGTCACACTGAGGACTGTGTTGGTGACATCATGGCCAAAAGGCTGCTACAACTGCTACACAGACAAGTCATCAGCAGAAGACCCAGCATCTAAACACCAGCATGATGGCATGCACCATATGGCACATACCGTTCGTTTTCCTGTTGGCCTGAGAGAAAATTTTCCTCTTTTTCTAAGAGTCTGGTCTTATAATTCAAATATATGGTCCAAACAAGGAAGATCAGACATCTGGCAGCAACCCAGCCCACGGGCTGGAGAAACTGCAGCCAGCCAGATCCTCAGGTGCAGGACCAGCCCAGGGAGCCTTCTCTCGGCATCCATCCAAAATTTGTTATTGAAAGTCAAAAGAAGCCCAAGAGGCATGGTGAGGGCTTGATAGCCACTGTCCTGATAGCCACTGTCCATTCTCCTACATGTTGGCCACAAGTGGTTCTGGCCAGATCACCTGAACCCATACATCTTAGTATATGAGTGTGAGTGTGTAACATCAGCCCACTAAAAATCGTCTTTCCTTTCCATAAGATTCCACACTGAGTTTTGTTATACTTTTTCCTACATTCTTATTATCCTTTGAATTTGTTACTAAGGCCCTAAAACTCAAAGTTTCATTAATATTTGCTTCTTTGCTGCAAGAAAAATCCTACAGATCAGAAATATACTGTTTAAACTAATCAGATATCTGCAGGCATAGAGAAGTTTCTCAAAGACTCAAATGAAAGTTGGGTTTTTTTTGTCATTTATGTTCCCTAATTTAGCACTGGTAGTTTGTGTAATATTGAGAGATATTAAAATGCTCTTTCTACAAACTACTCAAATACTTCACAGTTCTGAAGCTCCTAACGGAAAAGAAAGTACAAATCTACAAGCCTTAACAAACTGCTAGTGCACCTTCCCTGGTAGTGGTTTTTCAAAAGAGAAGAAAATAATTAAAATGGTTTAGTACCTGCCTTCTTATCAATGGATAAGAATAGGTTAGTACCTACCATTCTTATATTTGATATCTTTATCGAATACAACTCCTGTGGTTTCTAAAAGTTCATGATGAAATCTGCAGAGGAATGCCTCCCCTTTCCTGTGATTATAAACCCACGTCAGCAAATGAACTTGAGACCATCCTTCTGTCCTGTGCACCAGAGCATGTATTTCCTTAATTGCAAATGTCCTTATTGTTGCAAGTGCTTGAAATAATTTAACCTTCCCTCTAATATATTGACATACTTTCAGAATCTGGAAGGAAGCATACAGACAGCAAGAACTTTTATGGAAATATTTAGTATCGCAAGGAAGGCTGAGGCAAGGAATTAATTACCCAAATATTGTATTATGTGTGGCCCACGCTGATGGGCGCTGAGCCACTGAGCCAACAGCAACCATTGAGCAAGGCAACTAACAGCAGCTTAGTTCTTTCCTGTCCCTCGCAGAATGAGAGCAAGTCTTATGCAGTGCTGTAAGAAACTCTGGGCACTTAAAAGCTTCGTAGCTTTTTGTTGTACTGAAGGAGTGGCTCACATGCAATTTCTATTGTGGGGGAAAAATGAAAAAGTGAAAAAAAAAAAAAGAAAAAGGGAAAATAAAAGGAAAAAAGAAAAAAGGAAAGAAAAGAAAAAAGATGAAAGAAGAAAAGAAAGAAGAAAGGAGAAAGATGAAAAAGAAGAAAGGAGAAAGAAGAAACAAGAAACAAGAAACAAGAAGAAAGAATAAAAAAGTAGAAGAAAAAAGAAAAAAAGAAAAAAGAAAAAAGAAGAAAACACAAAACCACCCAAGAAATAAAGCACTGAGGAACCGAGGATACAGCCAACCTTTTCCTCTGGTGCAGTATAGGGACCCTTGCTTTAGGTCTGGTGGGACAACCCCAGCTTGGGCTGCAGGACAGCCTCTCAGTCCAGCTGCGCCCCAAGTCTCCTGCCTTGATAGCAGAGCTGCGGAGCGCTGGTGCGAAAGCTGTGTCACCGGTGTGTGCCAATACTCACCGTGGAGTAGCTCTGACCCCCTCCCCAGAAGGTATATTGGCACAAACTCACACACAGACATCTCTAATGAGGGACTGAAAAGATTAATGTTCTGCATTGGAAGAGAAAAGGTTAGAAATAACAACTAGTTGTCTCCTCTCACTGCATTTGGTGTCTTCTCTGACTTTTGGGGAGATATTTATAATTAATCAATGCTAAAGCTTATTTCTGCTTACTTTAAAGTTTCCTTCCTTTGACTAACACGGTCACCCTGTAAATGTGAAGCTGCTCAATGCAAATACTCTACAGGTAGTCCACATCTTTCTTGGATCAGTAACATATGCACTAGGCAAGGGGCAGGCACTGATCCCAGGTGAGCCGGAGGAGGAATTTGGTGAACTGAGTTGCCCAGAGTTTGCCTCGGAAACACTATTAGCAGCAGCATGATTGTTTTCTGTCTTTTGATATCAGCACTGTTACATCCACATATTAAACCGGAGAAAGAGTGGGATCTCAATTTTTCCCACTGCAACAGATGTGAAGATTACCTTTCCAAAGCAAAAACACCCCACTTCTTGCCTTGGCCGAGGAAACCCTGAGACAGCTGGCTCAGCTGATCAGAGGTAGTCCCTGGAGAAAGAAGATGCCCTGGGACCGTACCGCCTGCAAGGTGACAGCCCGCACTGCACTGCAGAGAGATGTTAAGTCCATGGGGGAGTGTGCTGTGGCGCTGGGGGGCAGCCCAGGAGGAGTCTGGGTCCAGACTGGAGATTGCCCAGAGTTACAGTGCAGGGACCTCGCCTGTTCTCCCGGGCATCTCTATACAACTGAGAGCTTTCATGGAGGGATCCCAAGGCTAAAGTTTCAGTAGTTTAAAGTGAACCAGCAACTATGGACTTCGTAACAGCAAGCAAAATGCAGTTTATTTGTGGACTTCTTTCTAGGATCTAAGAGAGAAGATTAGGGATGTCCCTTGGGTGTTCCTGTTTGAATCTTTCTGGACACAGATGGGAGATGGGCCTACAACCGGAGGTCTTTGCTTTAGGCAGTGCCATCTCACCACCCAATAGCAGAATAATCAGGGCCAAAACCAGAGCCAGGTCAGTGATAAAAGCATGAATAATTTCACTGCTGCTCTCATGCCAGTCAGAGCCGCTAGACAACAACTGGCTTTTTACTGATCAGTTTAACAAACAGCACTTGACTTAATTGTCACTTCATGTTTCTCCTGTGCTGAAGGTGAAAATACATGGAACAAGCACTTTTATTTCTTTACTTCTGCCTTTCGGAGTGTGACCGTAATCACCCCACTCCAGAGGAGGACTTGAAATTGGACATGGGACTGCATCTGGAGCTACTCCAAGAGGGCAGAGCACCTTCCCGCAGCTGTGAGCTCCCTGGAGCCCCCTCAGGGAAGATGCTGACTCAAGGGCAGGTCCCCTGCTCTGTCACATGGACCCAAACCGTGCCCCAGTGGCTCTGCAGGTGGGGTAGCAGAGGTCACCTTCTCGCATGGGATGTGGGACTGAGGGGACGGTCTCCCTCCAATGCAGGATTCAGGTGAACTGCCTGAGCTAAGCTAAAAGCTGAAGGACAGCTTGGAGCTTCCCTTCAAAAAGCTCATGGCCAGAGAGGGCTGCCTGATCTCCAGACTGCTGAGGAAGGTGGGGAGGACAAGCCTGTGGGGTGATCAGCACATGAAGTGCTCTCTTCAGGCACCTCATGGGGCAGAGTAGGCTGCTTCTGCCGGCAGCAAAAAAGCTAAAGTAATGTATAGAAGGGCCTAAGCACAGTGAAAGTTTGTGAGTAGCCAAACCAATGCAGGAATATGCATTGTGGCAGTAAAGACAGACCTCTCATTCTGTAATCCGGTAAGATCTCTTAAGAGATGTGCATACAGAGCCCATTCCTGAGAGAGCCTCCGTGCAAGGATATTGGTTGCTATTAATCTTCCCTCATAAGAAGATAGTTGGTGAAATTAAAAGAGAAAACATTCAGCACTGACAAAGATTGTTTTTTAAACACCATAATTATCCTGTGTGACTCACTGCCACACCGTGTCATCGCTACCAAGAGGTTAGATAAATTTAAAAAAAAAAAAAAAACAACAAACAAAGCAAAACGAAACCCGTGGTGTTTATATGAGTCAGGAGACCAGGAGGCTGCATGCAGCTGTGCTAGATGGGGAAACCAATGGAGGAAACCTTCAAGCATCAGCCCGCTGCGGCACGACCGCCATCGGCCCTGTGTGGCTGCAGGTCCCCTTGTGCACCGCAGCGTTTGGCGTTGACGGGGTGCTGGCTTCCACGGACGTGGGGCTGCGTGTTTGCTCCCCCCCCCCCCGGTTATCTGAGCCACCAGCGTGACCCTGCACAGGGTGCTCACCACATTCCCACCCAAAAGGGCTGGGGTTTTTTTGGCTAACGGCTGCCGCCAGGATGCTTTGGTGCCTTCGGCAGATGCTGTTCCCGGGAGCGCAGCCCCCGCCTGGGACCGGCCCCGTCCCTGGGGCGCTGCGGCCGCCCTCGCTGGGGCCGGGGGTGCTCGGTCCCCCCGCGGGGTCCCAGCTTACAGCCGCGGGATGCAGTTTTGCTCACCGCCACCGGGTGTCCCGGCGGGACCGGGCAGAGGTGCCGCTCCAGGGGAAGGATGAGGGGGGGGGGCGTTGCTCCAGTGCCACCAGCTGCTGTGGGACACGTCCAGCCTCGTCGCTAGGAGGAGGGATGGAGAGAGAGGGATGCATCGAACACCACAGAGCACTTACTACCTGAAAAGCCGCTTTTTAAATACATTTCCACTCTGTGCATCCGTTCTTCTTTGTGCCCTTGTGTTCCACAGACAGGCCCGTGGGCTGCCAGCACTGCTCCCAGGCACGTCTCTGCTGTCACCTCATGTGCCCTGTGACAGCCACCTGCACCTCCCACCTCTCCCTCTCGGCCCCCTACCTCCCTCCACAACCCTTCCTCCAGCGGGAGTCAAGCCTCTGCCGCTCCAGTCGCAACCATCCTGTGCTGGAGGTCTCGCCTGTCTACGAGGAAACAGCTTCCTCTTACTATGGGTATGCCCAGTGCACAGCTCAGGATGGTCTTTACCTCAGCAGGGGCCTCCTAGATGCGGTAGTAATAAAAGTAATCGGTCCCGCTACTGCACAGGAGCTCAGCAGCGCCCGCGTGCCCTCAGAGCAGATACACTGGTCAGAGCACTCAGCCCCCAAACCTGTTCATGAGATGTTACTTGTATGTGCAACCTCAGCTCTGTGTTGGGGTTACATCAGGCAAAGCCCCTACATGAGCAGGAGAGGGCCCCTCCACAGCCCTGCAGCAACTCCCTGTCAAATTTTGCGTCTGAGCTCTAAACCACAGGATTTTAAGAGGCGGGGGTTCAGCAGAGGCAAACCAGCGCTTTCCCCCCTCCCTGTGTTCTGGTTCTAGCTTAACGCTTTCGAAAATATTCAGCACGAATCAGGCCACTGTCATGGGAAGTTGTTCATGCCTAGCACAGTTAAAAGAAGTGAAGGGGGCCACATAGCAGGTAGTGTTGGCCAAGGGATCAGTAAGCATTGCTGCAGGAGTACAGGGAAAGCATTACAGGCTTTCAGATGTTAAACAGAGTATCTGCTGTTCGTACGATCTAGCAAGCCAAATGCTACGCTTCTGGCTGCAGAGCACCTCAGTGCATCAAAAGCTGAGCTGCACAGGTCTTTGACCGCAGAGCCAGGTCCTCAGAAGATGCACAGTGATTTCCACAGGCTTCTCACCCGTCTGTAACAAACCAGCCACTAACCCACCGCCTGCCATCCAGCCTCCCAGCAAACCTCCATTTAATGTAACCAACCCATCCTATGCTCAGGACAGAGTCCTTCCAAGAAGAGAGGTTGCTCAAAAAGACAGGTTATTTGCTCCTCCTTTTTTGTGGTGTGCATCACTGAAGCAACGTGTTTTCCATCATTCAGTTGGCTGAGTGATGTGGGACCTTTCCATCCCAGCAGAGCAGTGTCTGTGCAAAATACACAACAGTCCTTGAGCCGGGGTTGGGAAAGCTGAAGTTGAAGACAAAAGGGGTTAAGGAATCATCTTACTGCTGCCAGCTCCTGTGGCATTAAGTCCCCACAGGTCCTGCTCTATGTTTCAAGGCATAGAAAGTTCATAGAAGCCGGGATTTTCCACAATGAGGTGTTCCTCTCCCCCCCAAAAAACCCACTTTCGTCCTTGTCACGAGCTAGCAGTCAATAATTTTTAGTACATCCACTTTGTGGCTTCATGGAGCAGTGGTGGCCCTACTCCCACCACACTCATAGCCCTGGGCCCACGGCACTCACTCCACGACCAAGTCCCAAGAGAAAAAGTCCCCGAAGTTGAACACAAGTACATGCTGAAAATCCTGATTTCTGGCTCTGAGAGGCCTGGTTTAATAGAAATAAATAAATTAGCCCCTAGCTCTATAATGCTTGTGCAAATGCAAGTGCCCTGCAGATGACTCTGATGAAGCTGCTATTTGCTCCTTCAGGAAAAAACACTCGGTGCAAGGTTTTAAGACCTGAGCAGCATGCAAATGGCAGTGAGATAGGAAGATGCTGTTCGGAACAACACCTTAAACCGCTCCTCGTCTTCTAGTGCACTTCAGGGGTACAGAGTAGAAAACCTGAGGGGCAGCAAGCAGCAGATCTCACCATTTGCTGTCCTAGCAGAAAGCCCAGAATAGAGGTTTACATTGAAAAGTTCACAGGAAACCATAGGTAAAGTAGAGTTCACTGAGGCAGGTAGATGAGCAGGGCTCAGGGCAAGGCATTTGAGGGAGCACGGGAGAGAAAGGGGAGGTCTGCGAGGAGGCTTGGCTTGGAGGCAGACGGGAAGCAGAGAGAGATTTCAGTTCACAGCCAGGGAAATGCATAAATGCTACATCCATCCCAGCAATTTTCACTGGAGATCATTTCATGGTGTGTCTGTATATAGCAGCTGAAGTGCCTCTGAAAGCTATAATGAAGAGGACCAGAACACAGTCTAATTTCTTGACTCACTGTTCAGGCTATAATTTTGTCAGTCTTGCCTCAGCTCAGTGTTCTCGGTGCTTTTAAGTAAAAATGGTTTGGATGTTTTTAGCGTGATTGCTCGTTTAAGGAAACATGGCTCGTGCAATCATACCATCTCTCTGGCCCTGAGCAAAGATTTTGAGCCCAGTGAGCCAAGCCTGACAGAGAGAGTAGCAGCAAACCTAAAGAGGGTGACATTACTCCAAGCCCCACGCAAACTGGCAGCAGGGGGAGGAAAAAGGCAGCAGAAGAGGCTCTGCTGCTGCCTGCCCTACATGGTGTGCGGCTGTGCTTGCGTGGGACAACTCGCCTGCTCAGCCAGGCAGTAAGAGGAGCAGCCGGGGTTAGGGCGGTGGGAGGAAGGCAGAGGTCTCAAATCCACAGGAGGGCAGATGTTACTCGTCCCACTGCTCCTGGAACAGTGGAAATGGGATCTCCGCTTGTCTGTCTTAAAATATCCTGGAGCATTCTTGCTCTCCTCATGGGTCACTCTGGCTCAAGGCTAGAAAATTAAAATTAGGCAGAGGCAACACTTCTTGCATGAGGCGTGAGTGTTTGGTGGGTACTGTGGGACACTCAGGTATCTTGGTCAGCGTTGACTTGGACACTCCAAGTCCATGTAGGAGGCATGGTATCTCCCCGCATCCTCCCCAGTGACGTGGATGTCTGCCAGTCGGTCCCACTGCAGTCTGGAAAGGAGAGGTGGCCAGAGCTGCTTCCCAGTGAAAACACCCTGTGGGGTGGCAGCAGGTAACTCTAGGTGGACACTGGCGCCATTGCAGAGACCAGTCAGTGACAGGAGGGAGCCACAAACACCCCTTTCAACTCTCCTGCATGCATGCACATGTGTGCGCACACAGCCTCTGATCTCAAAGAGGAAAAGAGGATTAAAAATTCCTCCTAGCTGTGAGGCGAGAGTATTGCTGTGACCAGCAGTGAGCAAAACCAAGGGGTCAGAAAACCAGCACAAACACCGCAGAGCCGTGGGAGCCAGACAGACGGCTTTGAGCAGGAATCTCAGGTGTAGGAGAGAAAGCATCAGTACTGTTACTGATAATGCCGAGACCCCCAAAAAAGCCTTTTAGGATGGAGGAGGTGCGAGGGAAGAAGAGGGGCACAGGCACCACAGAAAGAGCTGATGCTGCGGCTGCCCTTTGCTGCGGAGGGATCCTGTGTGCTGAGGATCCTCAGGCTGAGGCGGAGGGGAGGAATGGGAGAAGGAAGGACACTGACTTGAGGAGCGAATGTAGCTTTGGCATTTGGGTTTGGCTCCTAGGGCCCCTCCTCCAGTTCAAATTGAGCAACAGTTTCCATAACCAGACCTGCCTCCAGCAGGGCTTTGCTCTCTCCCAGCGATGGAGAGCCATCCTGCGCAGAAGGGGCAGTCTCGCTACCCGAGGAAAACCTGCACGGCCCTCCCTGTCCCCAGACACAGCTGTGACAGGCACTTAGCAATAACCAGCCTTTCTGAGATTTAGGGCCGCTTCAATAAATGACTTGACAGCCCCAGCTACTGAAAGGCTGTGCCTCACGAGAGGGCATGGCGAGAGCCCCAGCAGCATAGTCCATCACAGGCCAGACAGGTTCATTTTCCGAGGCGGGAAGGAGGGACAGAGGACATGACAGCCCTGCAGCTCCACGGCTTCTTTGCATGAAAATGTGAACGAGTCTCCCTGGAGAACAGAACGGTACTTTAGAACACCGATGCCCTTTTTCTTGCGTATGCGTCGGGACTCCAGCATTTTTCCTCCTGGGACCGCTCCACCCAGGTGAGCACTCCCTGCACACAGTGCAGCGTGGAGCCTGTGGGGAGGCACCACGAGCTGTGGTACAGCAGCATGGTCCCCTGGCCCCCTCCACAGCCCTTCCTCTGCCAGGCACCCCTGCAGGAGTCACCCTCCTCATTTTTAAGTCCCTCTCCTCTCCTCTCCTCTCCTCTCCTCTCCTCTCCTCTCCTCTCCTCTCCTCTCCTCTCCTCTCCTCTCCTCTCCTCTCCTCTCCTCTCCTCTCCTCTCCTCTCCTCTCCTCTCCTCTCCTCTCCTCTCCTCTCCTCTCCTCTCTTCTCCTCTCCTCTCCTCTCCTCTCCTCTCCTCTCCTCAGCAGCACTGATTGCCCAAGACTGGATGCAGAAGAAAACTATCCGCAGCAGGATCCGTCCTTCCATGGACATGCTGCAAAACATGTGTTCTAACACGACCAGCATTTAATTAAAGGAAAATAGGATCAAAACAGTAGTATTAGAGAGGGGTTTGGCAGGATGCTGGCTTTATCCGATCAGCCTGCTTTATGGGATGCAGAGCCTGAAGTCCCAGTTCTACCTAACACAGAGAGCTCCTCTACCTCAGATTACGCCTTAGGTGACACAGAAGAAGGACTTGGACCTGAAAGTCCCAGCCTAATACCTAACCACCAGATGAGAAAGAGAGTTGTTATGCTACCACCTACCCTTGTAGTAATATTATTTTGCGGTATAAAATCCGCTATGGATGCGATTTACATGACAAACATTTCCTGCGGGCTAAGCTCACATCGCTGTCTGCTGTGCAGGTTCGGGATGCTCCACCTCTTTCCAGGCTGCTGGAAGAGGGAAAAGGGAAGGTAAAGGCTGAGCAGAAGGGAATCATTATTGGCAGGATCTCTATCTCCTGTGAATCTTATTTGATATGAGCTGTGGTAGCTTCCTCCCATTTCTCCAAAGAGTCTGTACTGGTTCTGCAAGCTGCTGTGCATACATTATCGTGAAGCTGCTTGAGTTCCTTTTTGGTCACCGCTGCAAAAATTGATAAGTTTTGTAAAAAATTTAAAGCAACCGAGGCTGAATAGGTATATCCTGCCTAGATGGTATGGTTATGAACTTAAGTCTCATCAGAAGTTTGCAGGTTGTGCCAGCCAGGAAAGCTCTCTTTACTTTACATCCGGAGGGTAAGGTTATTTTCATGACAGCATAGGATAAATCAGGTTGGGAAGGGCCCCCTGGAGGTGTCTAGTCCAGTACCCTGCTCCAAACAGGGTCAACCATGAGGTCAGATTAGGGCTTTATCCAGTCAGGTCTTGAAAATTTCTGTGGATGCAGAGTATTTTCACAATACTTATCATCGGGGCGGCATCCTGGCTTGTGAGGATGAGTGATGGAAGGTTTATTCCATCTGAGTGGCACACGTTAGACACTGCACCTCAAACACTGGCTGCACTGACAGCAACCATGGTGTGAAAGCACAGCAAATAACATTCTCAAACAATCTTTTAAGCTGCAGGGCTGCAGGGGACCAGCAGCCCAGCCAGAGATGGCAAGGCAGAGAGAGAGGAGCTTGGGAAGGAGCAGTAGTAGGGAAGGACAAATAGGCTGGGTGAAGCCGCTGGAGTTTTGGGAACTGGATAGGATGCTGAGACTGTGGCTAGAAACCAAAGGAAGAAACACGAGCACAGGCAGGAGAAAGAGACACAAAGGAACAGGAGTGCACAAACACTCACTGGGCAGACCTAGCACAGGGGAACATTGGGACTGATGGGCAAAGAGGTGGGGGGAAATTAAGAAGGAACACTGACATTCATCCAAGTTATTTGAAATCTTTATCAAGGAGCTTTGGAGATGCGTAGGACTGAAAAGAAGAATTAGGGGAGATGACGTTGGAGGTGGGGGCATCCAGAGGGAATGGACCAGGTTTGGGAACAATGGTCTCTCTCAACTTTCTGTGCATGGGGGCAGAAAGCCTGTAATGGAGCCAGAGATGCAGGAGTCTGAGCAGTCCTTTGCTGTTAGCATACACCTGTGAAACCTGCTGGCACACCCCCTCATCTGGAGGTTCCCACAACTCACTACTGACCTGTTTCTCGGCCATGCTCCAGTGGCACCATCTTGTCACAGCCAAGGGCTGCAACTTGTCCAGTGTTTAACTGGGGCCAATATACGCCACATCCTTGATTTTGGGGTAGGAAGAAGGAGAAGAGTTTATGAGAGAGGCATTGCACTAAGCACTATATTAAAGAAGTTGTAATGTTAAAAAAAATCATCACCTCAAATATCACAATTGAGATTGCCAATGCAATTTTAATTCAGCCTTGCCTCTGCATGTGGTACAATCTAATCTAAATTAAATGATTGCACGGATTATTATCTTGCTCCACAAGACCTCTGCTGAAGAGCAAACATGGGAAAGTCATTAAGTCCCTACCCCAAAGAGCTTCCAGTCTCAGGAAAACCATACAAGGGGGCACAAAGGGACCCACCCTGGGAAGGAGGTGGGGAGGGAGCACCGGTGAGCATGAGTTTAAATAGAGCAGCACATTCACAACTAGATTTTTTTTTTCTTGAGTCAGAGTAATATTAAGAAAAGAGATAAAAATAATTAAAGCTAGAAACAATTTCACAAGCTCCTACTGTCCATCTGTCTCATTAGTCCTAGCAGGTGGATGAAGGCAGGTTGCCACAGACCTCTCAGGAGCAAAGGATGGTAAAGGGCTGGGGCATTCGCAACAGGCACCTCTGGGGTGGGGGGTAACGTGGATTAAGGGGTGAGGAAGCTCCTGGGAGAGACAGCACCAGGGGCTCCACCAACACATGAGGCAAAGCGACAGGGAAGGTTTCAATGCTGGAAGATGAAGGTGTGGATCAGAACAATGGTGTTCTTTGGGGAAAAGCACTGGATTCCCCCTGCTGAGTTCCCCCTAGCTCAGAGGCTGGGCACAGGTGCAAGGTAATGTCTCTTCATTGATCCGTGATTAGCCATTACATTGAACAGATGACATCAGCAAAATGTATTCCAGTAGTGCCTTGTGGTCCCAGCATCCTACAGCTGATACAAACACCTTGCTGGCCCCAGTCCTTCGGGAATCACCTACAAAAAAAAGTGCATTTTTTAAAAAATTGCTAAAATGAAGCTAAAATGCCTCCGGCTCTTTGCAGCTCTCCAGCCCCACTGTGAGGAACTGTGCTTGCCGGCCATTCACACCCAGCCCGCAACTCCCACAGCCCTTGCTAGACAGAACGAGCATCATGGTGTGTGCTTTTCCCTCCAGTTTTAATCACACGAGCGTGGGTGTGCTGGACTCTTTCCAAGCTTGCAGCATAAAAAGCCTCAGCTGGGGATGGGTGAGAGGGCTTCCCCCCCTGCCTCGGCTGCTCCAGGCGCAGTGAGCAAATGCATTTCCCCAAAGGTGAGCAGTGTAGGATGGACGACAGCAGAAGTTCAACTGTACACATATAACATAAGCATGGTAAATGTAGTCTGTGTCACACCATTTTCGAGCTCCCAAGAGGACAAGGGGGGCTGTAGAGCCCTTCATGGGTCATTTGATCTGTAGCCTGGCAGCTATATCCTCCACCAAGGACACCTGCAAATGTGTCACCTGTAGCAACTAGGCAGTGACTCATCCAGTACCATCCACTGACCTGCCTCAGGGTAGCCATGGCCTTGCTTAAAAGCATTGGCGTTGATCTGTCCCCATGATCAGTCCCCATGAAGTCCTGTATGGGCACTTCCACCATCCCCAGCCAGGCTAACGCCGGTACTCTCACACGCCTCACACCTCATGGGTACGAGCGTTCTCTGCAGCACTTCTCCTTCCTACCTTCCTTACCCACAAAGAGAATAGCTTGGATAGCTGCAACCAGGAGAGACGATCCAGGCAGCCCACAGTCCTGAGACACGCTTGTTAAGGTAACCAATTTCTTAAAAATAAATAAATAAACTCTGCTCTCCATAGTATCTCCTTCTTGCCCACCAACAAGTTTGCCCTTGGCCACTTTGACCAGTGGGTGCATAAAGGGGAAGAGCACTTTCCCTCCTCCCTGCCAGGGCCGCAGTGCCGCTCCTGCAACTCTTGCACGCCTGGGAAGTGAAACTTCAGCCCTGCAGCTGAGTTTCCTGCACCCTTGTGACAACTCACAGTGAGCCCCACTTGCTGTGCCAGAGTGGATGGTGGGCACAGCCCAAACCTGGGAGAGAAAAGGCCCACCAGGATCATCTGTACCCCACAGAGTCCTCCCAAGCACCACAGTCCAAGGATAACAGGCCTCTGAGACCTGATCTTAGACCTCAAGGGAAGCCACACCTCCGAGACAGTGGTTGTAGTCATGCTTTAGCCATGGTAGATGTGGCGTGCTGTGCCTCCTGGGAGAAAGACGCTTCCCCAACATCACTCTTCTTCCTGGCTTCCTCCCCCGTTACCCAGCACTCTTCCATCTCAGGTTAAAGGTAGTTTATTTAAAGATATTTTGATTCTCTCCCTTTTAAAAATCATCTCTACTTTGATCTTTTTTATTTTGAAGCTAAGGATTTTTTAAGTGCGAACTTTGTCTCCCGAGCCCCATGCTCACAGCATCTCCCAAAGGAGAGATGCTCCAGCCGAGGCATCTCCCCATGCTCCGCCACAGCACGGGCTCTTCGGGGCCAAGGGCAGGGCTCGGATTTGGGGTTCCCAGCTCTCTCCTTCGCCTCCCAGTCAGAAGCGGGTCAGTCCCCTCAGCAAAGCACACCCCACCCCACCCCCTTGCTGCACCCCCTGCCTCCAAAATTAGCCAAGACCCCTCTCCGCCAGCTCCCTTTGGGAGAGGGGCAACCTCTCGGGCACTTAAAGACAGGAGGGGGAGCGCAGCCCCCGGCCCGGCTGCCCCCTCCCCGGGCACGGCGGGGTCCCGGCCCGCCGCCGGCGGCGGGGCAGGGGCGGGGGGGGGGCGGGGAGGAGGCGGCCATCCCGGCTCCGCCCCGCGGCTCCGCGCCGGGAGGGCGGCAGGAGGGAGCGGGTCGGACCGGGAGGCGGCGGGACCGGCACCGAGCCCTGATCGGCGGCGGCGGTGCCACGGCTCCGGCGGGCCCGGGGGGGTAAGTCCTGATTGCTGCCCCCCGCCTCCTCCCCGCTCCCCTCCCGCCCGGTGCCGGCGGTCCCCTTCTCCGCAGCTAATCCCCCACCATCCTCACCCCGGGTTTCCCCAGCATCCCTCGGCCCCCGCGGCATCGCCGGGGCACACGGCAGCCCCGGGCCGGGGGCACGGCGGGAGCCGCGGAGCTGCCGCTGCCCCTCGGGTGCGGGAGCGGCGGGAGCCGCGGAGCAGCGCCCGCACCCGCAGCCGGACCCAAAACCGCGGGCACGGCTAGACCCCGCGCTCGGACCCCGGAGCCTTCCCCTGCACCCTGTACACCACGCCTGAACCCTGCGGACCGGGACCGGCACCCGGACCCCTGCGAGGCTGAGACCTACGGGAGGAGCATCCCCCCCTTCCCCTCCATCTGCTCGTCCCCACGGCAGCGACCCTTTTGTCCCTGCCGCAGCTCGCTGACCGGCTGCCCCGGGTGGTGGGTATCCCGGTACCCTGATGCCCTGCCCCGGTGTGCCTGTACGCCTGTGTCCCACCATCACCCGTATACGGGTGTCCCGGTACCCTGGCACATCCCTATCCCGGTCCCTTGGTACTCACCTGGTTTGGCAGCACCCTGGCCACGGGCAGAACGAGTAGGGCCAGGGGGTGTGTGGGGCAGTCCAGGGCTGGGGGGACTGGCAGGGCTGGGGGTGGGGAGCAGGGAAGGATGCTGGTAGGGAAGGCTGGCCTCCAGGTGAGAGTCGAAAATGGTGTTTTAGGATGTAAGGGGCAGGAGACAAGGCAAGAAACCCCCAGGCAGATGGTGTAATGTGGTGCCTTAAGTCTTTTTGTTATATTGTGTGTGCTGTTTTGTTCATTCCCGGTCATGGCTTTGCTTATCAGCTAGGCAGTGGCTTAATGTAGATTTTATCCAACGCTACAGAACTAGCCTTTCTTGGCCCCAGACAACACAGGTTGCCCAGAGCGAGAGCTGTGTCGGTGCAAGGGACACCGCAAAATGAGTCCTGTCTTCAGGTGTCTGCAGCTGAACTGTCTTATGAACAAACAGTCCTGGACTCGGCAGCAGCGCTCACGCTACGGGAAATCCTTCAGATCCAGTGGAAGGCTTAACTTCTTTGCCAGGGGCAGGCGGAAGAAAGATAGAGAAGGAGAGACAAGCACAGGCACTTTCAAACAAAACACATGCCATAAGAGATTGTTTCACCCCTGTCCTGAGGGATCTGGCAGAGGGAGTTCAGTTTCCATCTCGTTCAGCCCTTGTCCTCTCTCAACTATAAACCAGCAGGAGCAAGTGACACCAGTTTTAAGGATGAATATATGCCAAGGGGCTGGAGAAATTTGTAGCTATTGCACAGCTGCTCTTCCAGGAGTGCGTGCATCACAGATGCTGCTGTTCAAGGGGTGAGGTGGGACAAAGAGTAATACCTATACCATTGGCATTGCAACGTTTTGTCCTTGCCTTTCATACCTGTCACACCGATGATGAGTTCAGAGATGGGAGCACTAGCAAAGAAAGAAAAAAATCAGATACACGCGATTAAATGTCACAGAACAACCCTGGGACAGCAGCCTTCATATGCCTGGAAAAAATCGTCCTCCTCCTAAATCAAGAAAGGGTAGGTTCCTGAGCACAATCACGAATCCATTGTAAGAAAAAGAACTGCAGAGTACGCTGCAAGCATCCTTCCATTATTTCATCCCAAATGACAAGTTGATTTGCTCTTCAGCACAGGAAGCGGATCTTCTGGCCCGGCATGGAAAATGCAGAGCACAATATGGATGAAATGGGGGCAGCGCTGACAGTCAAGCTTTGGCAAGGCAGGCAGGGCTGAAGCAGAGCGTGATTTGAACAAAAGGACTGGGACAGAAACAGGTTGCAGGAAAAGAGCAATTCAGGACGTGGTGCTTACTGCCAGGCAGCGAGGGTTCAAGAGGCTACTTGAGCACTGCAGGTGCGGTTTCTCTGCCAGGCTGCTGAGCGCTCGACTGCGTGAAGTTATTGAAGACAATTTTTGACGAGGGAAAGGGGAGGGTACTTCCCAGAAGAAAAGATACTAGGTCCAAGCTAGGTGATCTTAAAGGTCTTTTCCAACCTAAACGATGCTATGATTCTTTTCAAAGCTCCTGGCCCAGCCTTAGTTTGGGTAACTGCATTGGGTCTTCCTGAGCACTACAGATTGTTGTCTTTCAGACTGCGCTCTTGCCCGGCTGGCTTGTATCTGTGGTGTGACTTTGGTGCATCTTAAAACCATTGCTGCTTTCCATACAGCTACACTGGTTGGTAAGATACACCTTTCAAATGCACACAGGAGGTGAAATGTTTGAACTCTTGCCTTCTTCTCTTGGCTTAGGTTCAATGAAAAACCAAGCAATACTTTAAGCAAAGCTCTGCCTATACCTGAGAAGAAAAAAGACCTCTATAATTGGCTTGGAGGTATGGAAGTCATACACCATCCACAAAAGGTACTTTTCTCCAGAATTATTGTATAGCCCTGATTTTCAGCCATCTCTTTCTCTTTGCAGCGGCGTGCTCATGGCGCTCTTCACAAGAACCAGCAGTCATCCTAACACCACTGACCCCACTCCCTGTGGGGCAGACAACACTACAGAGCCTGACCTGCCACACTCACATGCCTACTACGCCCTCTGCTACTGTATCTTGATTTTGGCCATCATCTTTGGGAACGTGCTGGTCTGCTTAGCCGTGCTGAGGGAACGCAGCTTGCAAACCACAACAAACTACCTTGTGGTGAGCCTGGCGGTGGCGGACTTGCTGGTGGCTACTTTGGTGATGCCATGGGTGGTGTACCTGGAGGTGAGTACGTCTTAGGAAAGATTAGCAGAATTTAACGACAGTACGAGTTCACCAGCTTTAGTCCACTCTCTCAAGATAGGCCAGATAAAGTCCATTCACATTTAAACCTCACGGCTAGCTCTGGGGCACTTGTGGGGTGGGTGGCAGCCCACAATGTCGCAGAGGTGGCCCTTGTAGGCTGGGCGCATGCTGGACAAACGCACCACCGTCCCACCTGTCAGCAGATACCCTGAGCCTTGCTCTTCCTGGCATGGCACAGCCTCTTTGATCTTGAATGGCACCTGGGCTACAGCCAGTAACGTAGATTGTGGGTTCTCATGTGCTACACCACTTTCATCTAAGCTTCCTTGAAGCTGACTCCAACCGCCAGAAGGGTTGCCCGTGAGCACCGTGATGATTCAGGAAGGGCGGGGGAGGCAATAGGGTGGATATATCTTGTAGGAACTCATCTTAGAGCCCAGATCAATCCCTGCTCCTGCTGGCTAGAAAACAAGTGAGGGCAGTCAAATCCTTGTCTCCTGCAGAGTTTAAGAGCCTTAATGTCCATGATGTTAGGTCAGCTCCAAGCTACTTTCCCCAAGCAGGCTGACAAATAGATGAAGGTGAAGAACATGCTCCAAAATCTCTTTGAAGTCAAGTGAGCATCTTCACAATAACTTCAAAGGACTCATCAAGCCCTCGGGGTCTTATTCTCCATTTCCCTGATCTTTGCACATTGGCTGGTGTAAAAATGTGCTGGCATGACCGTGCACACAGTATGGATAACACTATCAGATACAGGGCAGCAGAGATGGAAACCAAATTCCTCCACACTGCGGCAAAATCCAAATTACTGAGGCCAGTCCTGGGGCAAATATTTTTACTAAACTAAATACATGAAGGTATGCTACAGCTGACATTTTTATCTGTTCTCTTTAGCATTTTTACACTAATTCACAAAAATTGGTAGGTCTAGAAAAATTAGAGGGAACATCTATCAGCCGTAAGCTTTCAGCTGAGCCCTAGTACCCTGTACTTATGCTAACAGAAAGAGAATAAGCCTCTGAGCCATGATCTCGCTGAAGCCTCATGCTCTTTCTGTAGGGGGCAAGCCGGGATCAGGCTGAAGGGGAGGGTAAATATTCTGTTGGCAGCTGCCCACCTTTGGCTGACCTCTTTCCCGCAAAACAAAGCAGAAGCAGAGAGAGATTTTGACTCGTGCATATGGACTGCGCAGTGCATGAGCGGAAAAGTAGGACAAGACAGGACAAGGCCAGCAAATGCCAGACCCGCTGTGTGGGTAGAAGGAGGTTTGATCAAGTAGCAGGGGACTGGCGGTGGCCTGCAGCCCTCCTCTGCCACCGGAGTACGGTGAACAGGCAACACAGCTCTAAGCTTTGGCACCCAGCTTAGGCATTTCCCTTGGGTTAACCCAAGCCGTTCTCCCCAACTCTGCTCACTGCAGTCACAGCAAGGCTACAATTAAGAGAAATTAAGGGTTTGCTCTGCATATAAGCATTATTAATAAGGGCATTGCTGGTTAATTATTTATGTACAGCATCACAGTAGAGTGAAAGAACAAAGAGAGTGCCATGATACTGTGTGTGTGATCATGTTCCTAACGAAGTCAGTAGCAACATTTAGACTAATCTATGTGGAGCGGTCCTGGAGCTGGCCTGCAGGATGTCTACAGCTCAGCTGTGTTACACTGAATGGTTTAAAAGCAAGGAGTGAGGGAGGCACACACACCGTCCCAGAAAGATAGGATTAGACTCTGCAATTTGATTGCAACTAAAAATATTATTAAAAGTCAAATTTTATTTCAGACTGCTTGTACAGGAATATTCTATCACCTCAAGCATATCCCAATCTTTAATGAAATCACAATATGCTTTGCATTAGAAAAGACTTACCACTTGCTGTCACTGTGGAGATGGTGGAACTGAGGCACATCAGTGAAGCAGCCTCTGCCCCCATGCAGTACTGTGGTCACAATTTGTGAGGACCACAGTAGATCCATTCCCTAGTTGTGTTTGTAGACCAATTCAAGATTCATTTCCATCTCTGGAACTTGGAGAATCAAAGACAGGAGTCACCCAAACAACAGGGACAAGAACCCACACACATCTCAAACCCAACCTACCACTCCCAACATCGCGCAGTATCTCCTAGAGAACTAGGCAGTAGGACTCCAATAAGATTAAGATTTTAAAAACAACCCAAAAAGCTCCTAAGTCATTTAGATATTTGCTGCTGTTTATGGATCAACGATGCTACCAATGAAGCAGAAGTGGCATCATGCTTCAGTACACAATGGGCCTGGAAATTGCCGAGAAATCATTCAGTCCCCAAAACCGTGTACAATACCTATTCATCTACCAAACGTTTGCCAAACCAGACATCTGAGACCTGGTCATTATTTATGGAGAAGCTAAAGGTGGATGAATACTTCAGATTTAAATGTCACCTACGAACTTGGTGCTTTGCACTCAATTTTTAGAGCCATCTGTGGCCCAGACCTTCTCCATGAAACTTGTCATTTTATTAGTCATGCAGACCAGAACTCTCTTTCTGAGAAGTCTTTTGGGAAGGCTGTGACAAAGCAACAATAGGAACATTTTATAACCTCAAAATCCTTATCTTCACTTAAAAGTTTCTGGCACAAAAATGCTATTCAGCACTGTGTCTAGCAATCTTCTGGGGTCAATGGGTGGGTCTAATATACCAGTTCTGCTACCCCAGTTCTTTACTGACCTCTGATGTTGTGGCTGGTGTGACTACTGAAGCTCACCAAGGTTTCTAAGACAGTGGCATTAGGGTATCCTGCCCACCGGAGTTTGATAGCATTAAATACCATCATGCCTTATAGTCATTGTATAAATGGAGGACAACATGTAGCAGCACGGCCTGGAGCTTCCTTCTCAGTCTTCTCACAACATCCAGTTCTACCTCCAAAGGGAAAAAAACTTCAGATGATTGTCACTGAGGTCCTATCTGCTGCTCTGTTCAGAGCGTGTGAGAGTAACTCTGTCTTCTCTTCTGTGGCTCTCACACAGGGGCAGCGAGACCTAAAACTGCCCTTTGAGCTCAAGGAGCTCGCCAGACTGCTGTAAAGGGCAGACAGACAACTGAGTTACTGCAGCTCAGCAGTTTGCCACTTGTCAGCAGGCCTGACCGCACGCGTGCTCTTAGTTACTCCCGCCGTGCAAAAACATAAGCAGCCATTTCACAGCTGCAAGGAGCTAACAGCACCCCCAAGACGAACGCTCTCTTGAACGCAAACCACTTAAGCGAGCATGCTTAGATGCACCACTGCTTACACGCCTGTCATCAGCTGATGCAACTTCGTGTTCATACTTTCCCATCTGTGTACTCCTCAATACAGCATCATCATACATATCTGATTTACAGACATTCTTTTGTTTATTTTTAAGGACTCATCAGAGTGATGGGTTTACATAAGTTTATGAATGCACAATGATTTATTTGTATTTTAAACTGGAAGACTTCCTATAGGGCTGGAATGTTAAATATAATAATACCGCAATTTTGTGGATAAAGCAGACTGGCCATCTAGAAAGATGAGGTGAGAACCTGACCTGAATAGTCTATAGGGAGTTTTAGCATTGTCTTTGACAGAGCCAGGATTTCATCCTGGACACTATTCCCACTTCTGCCGCGCACGCACTGAGTGGTAATGAGAAATTGTATCAGCTCATCTCTCTCTGGGGTTTGCTCTCATCAGCTGTAAGAGAATAATATTTGACCATCCACCTCACCCAGGCAGTTGTGAGGATTCATTCAATTAATACCTGTGATGTGCTTTGAGATTCCTGGACAAAAGGCACCAGAGGGATAAAGAACAGGTACCCTGCCAGCACATGAAAACCAGAAATGTGCACTGGCAAGTTCTAGCTGCTGTAGCAGAGATGAGCGGAACAGAGCAATAAAAGGAAGAGCATAAATAGACTTTTCAAAATTACGAACGAGGCCTGTAATAAAAAGGCTCATCTTCAATGCTATATTCTGGAATAAATTCTGGGTTCGCATACCTCACAGGTAAATATTAACTACTTCACCGACTTCAGCAGAGCTACTCCCTATTTTAGAAGTTGTGGCTGGTGGAAGTCAGGGTGGGGTTTTAAGCCCAAACGTTTTGATCTGTCAAGCATCCTCCCAATACAAGCTACAGCTTACAATGCAGGAAGTGTGATCTGAATGCATCGTCCTGAGAGGGTTCTCTCCAGAGCCATTCCCACCACCACCTTCTTCAGTTTTAATGGTTCACATTCTTGGGCTCAGCATTTGAAGCGTTCCAAGCTCAGGACCTTGGAAACTCCCTCAAAGTGCTTGCACATCTGCTGGGCTAGGGGCAGCTGGCTTTCATGTGGACACCTGGCACCAGCTCCTGGTGAAATATTCTTCAGACTCCACAGACACTGCATTGCATTTTGCCTCAGACTACAGAAACACCCCTTACTGGGTCCCACTGCAAAATCTTCCAGCATTTATAGGTTCTTTAATATTTTGAGGTGGTCAAGCAGATCTCAGAATCTGCAACTAAAGCAAAAATGGTGTGGGGTTTCTTTGAAAACTGAACCTACCTATTAAGGTCTCTTTCAGAGGGACAGCCTTCAGTTTGCATGTTTTGTAGCTCACCTAATTGAGCAGAAAAGCTCTAAGGGTTTGGTTTGGTTTTTTTTTCCTTTGCTTTTTTTTTTTTTTTTAAAAGAAAACAAAGGAACCCCACAAGTGTCAGAGAACTGAGGATGAAAGCACAGTTCCCTACCGCATTTTGCAAGCCAATTCCCATTTCTCTCTTCTGCATTCAGGGGGTCTAATGGAAGACTGCCTCATTCAGTACCTGACTTCTGACACATAGCAGCTGGGTCCAGCAGAGAACACCCTAAAGACACAGCTCACCTCAGCGAGTTTCTGTGCCCACATGCGGGAATGCTGGCACAATCAAAACTATTTCAATTTCTCAGGATTATTCTTAAACAACTCTGAAAAGAACTTGCACAGAGTGAATTCTGTATTAATACAAGTGCTTCTCACTGTAGGGAGCTGCATCCTTCCTAGGAATCGACACTTGCTGTGGGGTTGACCCACTGCCTTAGAAGCCAAGCTTACTTGTGCCACCCTCTCCAGCCTGACCTGGGATGGGTATTTTTGAGTGTGTCTTGAAAACCTCCAAGGATGGAACCTGCACAGACGCACCAAGCAACTGGCTCCACGGCCTCACTGTCCTCATGGCCAGAAAGTTTACCTTCATTACCACTTTGCACCTTTCTTCTTTCAACTTATGCCTGTTGCTTCTTGTCCTCCCACCGTGCCCTGCTGTGAAAAAAAAACTGGCTCCATCTTCTTAGTAACCTGGCTCCAACTTTCTTAATAACCTCCCACTAGGCACTAGGGGATTGCTGTTAGCGCCTCCTCCCTTGCCCTCCCGCCACCTCTTCTCCAAGCTGAACAAGCCCTGTTCCCTTAGCTGCTCCTCACAGGACAAGTGCTCCAGCCCACAGGAACTGTCTTGGTGGCCCTTCACTGGACTCGCTCCCATTGATCAATGTTTTTCCTGTAGAGGGGCCCCAAAACCAGATGCAGTACTCCAGCCAAGGACTAAATGTAGGCAGGGAGACCAGGAACTAGTGCCAGTTCCTGATAGCTTCCCAGGATCCAGCTGAACCAGCAGGACCTACGGGGTTCAAGGCTAAAATTCAGTCTCTCTCCAAGCAAGGACTTTCCTCCCTCTTTCTCTCCTATCCCCCTTCTCCAACCAGCGCAGTATTGGATTTGTTTGCTGTACTCATCCGATGGGCTTATCTGTTGGAGGGCAGGCTGCCTCCTTGTTCATCTCCTACAAGGAGAGGGTGCTGAGGCAGACAACCTCGCTCAGAGTCAGGCTGTCATCCCAGCCCTGAGGACAGCAGTGCAACGCGGTGCTCGGAGCATATTGTCGTCAACCCAAAAGGTCATTGTCAAGAATTTGATGGCTGGGCCAAAAAATGCATTTCTCCATCAAAAAGATTGGCCACAGCTAAGCTTTCACGATTACACACTTCAGATTAAAAATTCAAAACAACCAGAACAAAAGCTCGACATGGTAGCAAACCAAAACCCTTTATCTAAATAGCTTGTGATTTCTCGCTCAGATCTAATACTCAAAATCTGTAGGTGAGATAAGAATCCAGATAAGGTTTTAGAGAAGCCTCAGGTCCCAGGTCTCTTTTTTTATGCATAAATGCATAGAATTTGCAGCACTTTTCCAGCTAACTGCCTGCAAGAGAACTCCAGCAGCTAAGCTGCGAAACACTTTCAGCCCTTAGATTTTCTCAGATAATCCTTAATCAAAGGATATATACAGTGTTATCAAATTTAAATCAATGTATCCTGCGAGGCCTTAAGGGAAGAGATATCTGCTATCTATTTCTTCACCCTGCCTCTCTCTCTAAGAGTAACTAAAAGATTGAAATCGAGGTGGGGCTCCTTCTCCATGACCCACCGCTGTGTTATCTTGCACACAAGATAGATGCCTCAGTTACCCTCTGCACATTGCAGTGGACGTGAACTCATCTAGCTGTTGGGATACTTGGAGGAGAGCACCTCCTTATACCTAACTTGTCAGGACTCGGTGCAGAACAAGCTGACAGTTTTGTGGTTGTTGGTGCAGGTGACCGGAGGAGTTTGGACTTTCAGCCGCATCTGTTGCGATATCTTCGTCACCATGGATGTAATGATGTGCACAGCCAGCATTTTAAACCTCTGTGCTATCAGCATTGACAGGTGAGAGCCAACAGTATCCAGGGGGGTAGTCTGGAAATGGGGTCAACCCCATATCCCAGTGTGGCAGGGACAAGGACGTGGGGTTTGCACAGGCAGCATCGGTGTCTTCAGGAACGCAAATCTCCCTGCAAGTCTATCACTGCCACTGCTGCTATTAACATGGCTCTGCCCACCATCTGCTAGATGTCTGCACATAAGGGCAGAGAGGCACAAGCAATAAAACATCACCAGTAGGTAGTCAACCACATCCTCAGGCTTTTTGAAGGCAGGAACCAAAATTGGCCACCTGATTTCCATTGAGTCTCAAAGAGGGTTTCTCTGTCTGGAAACCTGACTCATGAATTTTTAATAAACAAAATCCTACCATATACATAGGGAAGAGTGAAGTTTATTGTTATGTAATCTTCAACCCTGCCCTGTTTTTCTTCATCTTAAAACTGAGCCTGTTTTAAGCAATGCTGAGGGCTGGATGCGAAGACCTCGGCACATGTGGTGCTGTTAGGACCGAGGAGTGGGGGAAGGAAAAAACACTGCATGGTACCTTTGTAATATGTCGTTCAAGAGTAACAGTATGAAGCAGCTCTCAACACTGGGTTGCTCCAGTGTTCCTCCATGGGAATCTTTATCCGCGTTTCATTTTGGCTCTGTCTACAAGGAGCAGCCCCCAGGCTATCCTAAAGACGAGACTCCTGTGCCTTCCAAATCTTAGCATTGCTGAGCTGCATCCCCTGGGGCATCCCAGCAGCCGAAGGCCCTGGACACCCACCTGTGGGCAATCCTCTGGCTGTCAGTGAGGCCGACACCAGAGTGGGCAGCTGAGGCACAGAGCATAGCAGGCTATAGTGGTTGCTCCAGAGGCCATTCTTTCCCAACAGTCCACATGTAACCTTAGGGGCTTGAGGGATGGGGGTTTCCTGGGGTTTCTAGATCCATCTGGTATCCCAAACCTTGTAGGTTCACAATACCAGCAGTTCTGCAGAGCATTTCTCTGCAGTGCTGCCAACTAACTCTGATTTCCTTTGTTCCTCCCCCCAACACCCCGCTTACCATTTCTACAAATTGCTGATCCCATCATCTGATCTTCTCTCCTTTCCTCTTCCATTTCTTCACCATGTTCACCATCATGTTCCCTACGTGGCTTTCATTTCTCCTTTTAAAACCTGGTCCTTTACCTCCCTCCATTCTTACCTCTCCTCTTTCTGGAGCTGGTTTGGTCTGCAGATACACTGCTGTGGTGAAACCAGTTCAGTACCAGTACAGCACTGGGCAGAGCTCCTGCAGGAGGGTCTCTCTCATGATCGTGGTAGTCTGGATGCTGGCGTTCGCAGTGTCGTGCCCTCTCCTCTTCGGCTTCAATACTACAGGTATGTGACCTCCTGACCAATAGCACGCAGGGAGGGGGTGGAAATGGAGCTGTCCTGTGAATGGCCAGGTCATTTAACATGGGTCCTGCAGACTTTCCAAGTTAGAGGATATTTTAGGGAACTGGAAAGCACACTATGAAGGGTGAGAAAAATCTCCAGTGCTGGAGAGCAGATGTGCTCTTGTCTATAAACTTGCCATTTGCTCAGGCAGACACTGACTATTGCTCTGAGGACAGACCTGCCTGCTTTACTGCCAAATCAATGCCCATCAATGTGTCCAGGTCTACAGATCCCCCCAAACAATCACTCTGCGCACACACAGCAAATCTCCAGACGTGAAGCATGTCCAACACACACATACACACACACCAGACTTACTGCATCTTGCCGATATCAAAAGGTCCAGACACACAGTTTTAAATCTGATATAGGACACGTTTCTGAACAGCAAAGCTTGCATACCGGCACTGCTTGTGAGAAACCCCCTTCCCATCCAGCTGGCTGTCTGCTTCCTCACCCGATCCCTTGAGGAAAGCAAACAATTTAGCCTCCTCCTTGGAAGCAGGTTGGCCTTTCTCCTTCCCCTCACTTAGGGCAGCCCATTCTCCCTGGAGGCAGAGGAGTACAGGAGCCTTCCTCCCCCCTGAGCCAGAAGTCCTCTGCTCCCCATCCATCCTCCGTCTAGTGCTTGAGGCAAGAAGGGGACGGGGGGTGGGAAGTGCTGCTGTCCCCCACTGCCTGGTCCAGACAGATGGGGCTGAAAAGGCACGCATCTGCGTCTAGACAGCTCAGAGGCTGTCAGAGGAATAGGAGAAAGGACGAAAGGAGAAAGGATCCTCAGAGAAAGGATGGGATTAGACATGAGAGAAGAGGGCAGGGCTGCTGGCCAGAAAAGCAGGTAGATGCATGCTGGGTCATGCTAGATGGCCCTAGGTAGAGTCCATTTTAAGCATCAGTTAGGTGAGTGGGTAGGCCACAGGATAATTTACAACAACAGAGGTAGGAAATACTTGCAATCCCTAGACTGCCTTTGACCCCTGGCCACCTTTCCACTTGCTTTGCCAACGCACCAGAGCCTCCTCGTACTAATCTGAAGCAGCTCAGCTGCTCCTCTCTCTCTCTCTTTCTCTCTCTCCTCCCCAGGGGATCCCAGTGTCTGTTCCATATCCAACCCTAGTTTCATCATCTACTCCTCTTTGGTGTCCTTCTACCTCCCCTTCATGGTGACCCTGCTGCTCTATGTCCGGATTTACCTCGTGCTAAGACAAAGACAAAAGAAGCGAACCCTCACCCGGCAGGGCAGCCACAGCGCCAGCACCAAACTGTGTTACGCACACAAAGTAAGATCCATATGAACGCAATAGGAGCTGTCAAAAAGGACAGGGCATGCATCATCTCTTCGCCTCAAAGGGTCAAAGCACAGAAAGGAAATCATAAAGAAGGGACATGGCATGTTTTCATCCCATCCCTCACTCATACACCATGATATTCGAGATGCAGAAGCTCCAGTTAAATCCTTTTCAGCCCTCTAGAAAGAGGATACCCCTCATGTATCTCTGCCCTCTAGAACCAGGCAACTAGAAAAGAGCACAGCCTACTTCAATATTTGTTCAAAGAAGGGCTTTCTCAGCCGTGCAGAAGCCTGGCTAATTTCTTCATTTATTGATTTTAATGTCTTCATTTATTGATATTTCCTCTATGAAGCTTCATTCTCAGGGCTTCACAGACCTTAACCTAGTTTATTTGTTTAAAAAAAAAACCCTTCATCTGACAGACTTAAGAGGTCAAAATGCTCATGGTGCATGGAGCATTTGTTCCACTGACCTTTTTAGATGAAATATCTGCAACCATGGGAACCAGCACAATGGTTTGAAAGGGATTGCCTGATCACACATATCTGATTGTTTTACCCTTTTTTACCACAGTGAAGCTACATTAAAAAGGGTGGGAATGTTGAGGAAAGCAGGGCCAACACAAAAATGCAAGTGAAAGGTTAGCAGAGCAGATGTTTCAGCTCTTCTTGTTCTCATGCTTCTCTTTGGTGGGATAGAGGCAGAGAGTTGTCCGGTGCTGGTTCACCCCTCTGATAAGCCAAGGTCGGTCCAGAGGATATGGTGCGAACCTAAGAAGCAAGTGGGGCTAAGGGTGACGCCTACAACTTTCCTTGTCATCCTTTGACCCAATGAATGGTTTGGATGGTTCCCAGCTCCTCTGTGGCATCCTCTTTTGCAGGAACACATGGAGAGAAAAGCTTTGCCAAACAGATGCCAAGGCACCTTTTCCCCCTGTCTCCCACTCAAATGCTCAGGCCAGGAGATATCTACCAAAGGGAAGCTGCTGACTGTCTTCAGCCTGCAGCGGTACTGCAGCTTCTGCCACGATGCATCCCTTGCCAAGACACCGGGGACTACACAACACAGCAGGTTGGAAGAGAGGAGAAAGAGTACGAAGCCAGGACTGGAGGTACGGAGTCTCAGTGATGGCAAAACCATCAGCTCTTTGAAGCTAGCACACCAGCAGCCCCGGCTGATCCAGCTTCGGGAGAGGAAGGCTACACAGATGCTAGCTATTGTTCTGGGTGAGTGAGAGCCACTCTGTCTAGTGGGGTGTAAGGGTTGATGGTTTGGGACTTGCAAGAGCAAGGAACCTCCTAATACAGTATTGAGATTAAAAAAATGCAAACCAAGCCCAGACTTCAGCTGTCACTGCTCCACACACTCAGGAGAGACAATGGTGGGACATTTAGGGATCTAGGGTAATGGTCTCAGATGTTGAGAGCCAAGTATGATAGTGTTTTATTTGCTATGTTTTGTTATGCTTTTGTATTAAATCAGTGGCCAACAAGCCCTGCTAGAGGAAGCAACAGCCAACACCTTTTGCTTTCTGTTTTCCTGTATTTTATTATTATTATTATTATAATGCTGGAACAATCCTAATTTCCCATACAACAGCAGCTAGGAGGTCAAATTACGGAAGGGGAAAGTGAGGCAAGGAGGAGCAGAGGAACCAGTTCATAGAGCTGGACAGAGAAGCCAGGAGACTGCTGCCCCAGTCACCTGCCACGGTCACCAGATGCACTGCTTCCCCTTATTAACTCAGTAATAGCAGGGAGATGATGCAGCCCTCGTTGTAACTCATTAAAGCAGCTAAGGCAGCAGTCTTTCCCTCTAAGTTGTGGCCACTTGCTTTTGTCTGCCACCAGGACACTTCTGAAGCCCCATTCACATAACTGGTCCCAGGGAGCCTGAGCTCTTGCCAAGTCCCTCTGCATCGGGAATAAACGTCACCTTCAGTGTTTACCAAATGCAGACACGTGCCTGGAACTAGTGAGAGGCTGGAGGGAGAGGGCACAGGTACAGGTTCCTTTCCAAGTAGTGGCTTCTCTAAAGTCATGGATTGTTTTCTCCCTCTCTCTAAACCCAGGGGCATTCATAGTCTGCTGGCTGCCCTTCTTCTTGATTCACATCCTCAACACCCACTGTCCATCCTGCCACGTGCCCCCTGGGCTTTACAGTGCCAGCACCTGGCTTGGCTATGTCAACAGCGCCCTCAATCCCATCATCTACACAACCTTCAACACGGACTTCCGCAAAGCCTTCCTCAAGATCCTCTGCTGCTGACTGTGGGGCCGGCATGGGGCTGCACGGGCTGTGGTTTGCAGCAGCCTCCTGGGCTGGGGACAAAGTGTGGGGGCCCTTCCCTCCCTCTGCTTTACACGCTGCGGGGAGTGATGTTCTCCCCTCGGCTGTGAGCGGTGGTGGTCGGTGTGATGTGGTCATTGCCGGCAGCCAGGCACCCTCTGCATGAGGGAAGAGCGGGAACGCGCCCCACCTGCACGGCTGGCTTCCCACACCGAGCCTCAATGCTCCTGCTTAAGACAGTACAAGTGCTTCTATGAGGAAAGGCTGAGAGACCTGGGTCTGTTCAGCCTGGAGAAGAGAAGATCGAGAGAAGATCTCATCAATGCTTACAAATATCTAAAGGGCACAGGTGTCAAGAGGATGGGGCCAGACTCTTTGCAGTGGTGCCCAGCAACAGGACAAGGGGCACTGGGCACAAACTGGAACACAGGAAATTCCATCTCAACATGAGGAAAAACTTCTTTATTTTGAGAGTGGCAGAGCACAGGAACAGGCTGCCCAGAGGGGTTGTGGAGTCTCCTTCTCTGGAGATATTCAAAATTCACCTAGATGTGTTCCTGTGCAACCTGCTCTAGATGAACTTGCTTTGGCAGGGGGGTTGATGACTAGATGATCTCTGAAGGTCCCTTCCAGCACCTACCATCCTGTGATTCTGTGGTTCTGTGATGATTCCCACTTCTGGGGAGGGAGGGGAGGAAGACACAGAGGCAAAACAGTGAGTCCCTCAGTGTTGGGCACAGCAGAACTGAGAGGCAGAGCCGGGTGTGCACTGGAAGATCAGTGACCGCTCCTGGGAGCTGCCAGGCTCGCAGAGCACATGGGACCCAAGCAGACAGCATGCCTCATCTCCCCTGCCTACGTGCTGGGAACATATTTGCCCCCCTGCTGCTGGAGCCTCAGCCTGCAGAAGGCACCCAGCTCACACGCAGCAGTCCTAATAAGAGGGCAGAACATGACCTCTTGGATAAGGATCCTGATCCCTTTAATTTGGAGCCAAGAGTAAAAATTTGGCAAGGAAACTTAGAAAGGGAAGCTGATGGAGAAATGACAACGTCCCTGTTGTCTCCATCAATAGGTTTGCCCATAAAACTGGGTCAGTCTCAGTGGTTGAGAAAATTTCCCCAAATGCAAATGAAATCTTCCCCCGTGCTGACAGCCTGTATTTTATTGTTCCTTGCAAGGTAGAGAGGTGGAGACCATCCCTCTGGTAGGTCAGGTCGCATGAGAAGTGCATCACTCTCACAGTGTCCCCTCTCTTCCTAACCCAAGGATCAGCGATACATTGTCCCCTACTTAACTACCACACACCCGGTCATCTACTGGGGTGACTAAATAATGAACAAGGCCTGGGATAGCTCCAGTCATGCCTGCAATAGGTTCAAACCTTTTTTTTCAGCTGGGGCAGGTTGTATGCAACCTGTTTCAAAACTTGTTCGTGGTCTTTTTGGAACCAAGCTCCGTTTGTGTTCCTTTCCTCGTCAGGAGCACTGCTGGAATAAGGATTTGTCCCGTCTGACTGCTGCGATAACTCCTGTTACAGCCCATCACTGTGGGAGAGCTGTTGCAGTAACGTCCCTCCCAGTGAGAAAGGACATATGCCTCAGGATCAGGCCTGGGACTCTCCCCGTCAGCGCACAGGGTGTCCATACATCCCAGCTTCCAGGAACCGGCCAAATACAGCCCTCCCATGGTCTCCTTTCCCAGCAGTACGTTACAAAGCCATCTCCAGTAGTTCCTGGATGCAAACACCAGACAAGCCCTGCCGTACCATCTAAGCTGGTCTCATGTTGGGGCAGTCTAATGCTCTGCTCCTTGTATAGACAAACCCGACCGGGGACAGTCTCAACAGGTTTCTCTCATTTTTCCCACTCGCTGTACAGGACCCAATGCCCCAGCTCTCACTCCCCAGGCTGGGCTTAGCTGTGCTCATTTGACAGCTTTGGGCGTAAATGTGTGTGCTGTCTCTGCTCTCGCCCACCCCACAGCTCCTCCGTCCAGGAAGGGCTTCCTCTCTTTCCTAATATAAAGCCAAAAACATTGTTCTCCACCTCTGGAGCCCATAGCAGAGGTCTAGCTTCTTCTTTTGTTTGTCTGGGTTTTGGGAGGAGATGCTTGTGGACAGCACGTGTTGTGTGCTTGAGGAAGTGCCCTCCATACTGCATTGTAACTGCATCAATCCAATAAAACACGGATGTAATTGGAAGTTTTGGTACCTTTGTGGTAAACTTAGCCCTTCCATAAGCCTTTTCTCACCTGTAGCCCTCTTAACACTTTCCCTGCACAAAATGACCATCTGCCTGGACACCCACAAGAGGTCTTTATTATTAACTTGCATTTTACTTGCAACTGGGAAAGAAATCAACAGCTGCTGTAAGCACTACCAGCACATGAATTCTTAAAATATGGCCAATTAGTCTCCCAGCTACGCCAGGCAGGCGTGCAGTAGTGTTACTGCATCTGCTCAAAGGTGCTTGACAGCACAGGAGGTACTCGGCACACAGGATATTGGGGGTATCAATCGAGTGATCAACCTGCGGACAGACTGCTGCTCAAGTAATTCTCATTAAGATGCTTCATAACACAGATCACCAGAGACCAGTTTCAGTTGCTTTATATACACAGTTGCCAGAAGGATGGAAACGAGGAAAAATATCTCTTAAAGGGTGACTAGGTCCATTTCAAGCTGGTCTAGCATTCCTTAGGTGTCACGTTCAGTCTGATCTTACTTGAACTCGAACCTGTTCTTCAAAAAATGATCCCCAAGGCAATTCAGGATAGAGGTGAGGAACAGGAGGTGCGGCAGAAGACCAAGCAGTGTTTTGGTACCCACACAGCTATGAGGGATGGGGAAAGTTCTACATTTAAAAATATTTATATCCCTTATTTAATAATTAAATTTGAATTATCATATCACAGAAATGACAGCAACTGTGTGAACTATAACCTGCTATGGACAAAAAGAAAAAAAAAAAGCACCACAAACCCCACCCACAATTACAAAAACTCAACTCCAGAAGAAAACAATCTCTCTCTTCCCCTCCCTCAAGTACTGCTTGAGCTCCATGCCCAGTTTTACTGTGGCAATATGAACACAGGGTCACCTCACAGGAAAGGCCAAGGAACAGACACAGTCAAAGGTGCAACCATTTGAGATCCCCTGCCCTCCCTAGCAAGCCAAAGGGGCAGCTGAGGAGCCCCCCAGGACCTGTGCTTCACAACACCCCCCTCGTTATCTGCAGTAGAATAATCCGTACTCCCTCATTTTTTAACTGAAATGCCTCCTCCTAACCTTCATTCTCTACAACGTTTTCATCTTTGCTGTTTTTATTCCCCTGGCTCCATGACTGGCCTCAAGAGGAGAGGCGAGCCGTGACCCTGTGCTCGGCTGAAGAACCACAGGCGTTGTACAGGGTTTCATTCACATGCTGATAGTCACATTAGAAGAGCCTTTGGAGAATGCAGAAAGTTCCCCCCCCCCCCCCCCCCCGCAGAGAGAAGGAGGGAGCTCAGAGACCGCCGCAGGCTGTAAATAATTCCCAGTGTCTGGAGACCCGCTCTGACAGCGTGCTGGGCGGATGTGCAGTCTGGGCTCACCTTCACCCTGCTCCACCGGGCAGCCAGAATGGGATACCTATGGTCCCCTGCGCAGGATGCCATTTCTAAATGAGCCAGCAGACCAAATAGCCAGGAAGCATCTCTACTGTAGCTGAAGAGAGTTAAGACCCTCTGGAGATGAAGGAGTGATGGCAAAACCCACCAGGAACAGCAGCACCCCCCCTGCAAGGTACAAGGCAGCCATCCAAGTACTGCCTGTCTAGACGCAATTACAGCACGCCTGAGAAACGGACTGAAAAACACCGTTTATCCCCGGCTGCCACTGTTTCTCCAGGCAGGCGTGTTGCCCCAGCTCCTGGAGCTGTAGCTCTGACTGAGCCATGGGAGCCCAAACGAGCCGCCCGCTCACCCCAGGTAGCCCCAGGGCTCGCTCAGCAGGCTGGCAGTGAGTTACGCTCGCCCAGGTTGGCAGGCACATACAGCTCTCTCGCCGCACCACACACCAACTCGGACAAAGCCATGGAGCCCCTGATCTCCTCCGCGCCTGTCTGGGGCTCCCCAGAGCTGCCACGTCCATGGGGTATGTCTGTGGTAGGTGTGCCACACGTTGCTTGCATCAAGTTTCCCGCTCCTGCATGTAATGCTGCTATGTGGGGGTTCCTAAAAAGCACAACCCTCCCAGTGCCCTCCCAGGGGGGACACAGGGGACCCTGACAATGGCCGCAGCTCTGAAGCGCTTTATTTTTTTGGACCATAAAGCAGATTATGACTCTGTTGTTCAGAATAAGATTTTTTTTCAGAATAAACGGTCAGAGATGCTCACCTCCTGCTCCCCCACCCAACTCTGGACTGGCTTTAAAGGACAGCCGGCCAGGCAGCAACCTACTCTCCATGGTGCCTCTCAATGTGCAACATCTCCTCAGGCTGCTGTGTGGTAGCCATGACAGTAGAGGGTATTTAATGGGGGTACCTATCCTATGAAAACAAGACAAAACAAGACAACCTGCCCTAAGCAGCTCTCAGTCACTCACTCATACAAAGCATGGCCAGCAGAAGCAAGCAGAGAGCATCTCCATACCTCACTGCCACCCCTTCACAGACCACCAAAAATTTCTATTTTGGTTGCTGTATGGTGCTTATTGTGACTACTTCTGTGGCTTACTCAGGTGCAGGTGCAACAGATGTCCATCACGGATCAGAGCCCCACGGTTCTCAGATGTGTTCTCAAGGGCTACAACTTAAACTTCAGGTCTAGCAGCAAAATCACAGGTTACCCAAGTTACTAAAACCTTAAATGGTACCGGGCATCAAACTGAAGCCATCCAGAGCTAAAATCAGCAGTTCTTATGTTGAGTTTTACACTGTAAAATGTAAACAGAGAAGCCATGAAATACTCTCCCCTGTCAGAGGCAGCAGCAGGCATGACAGGCACCAGGTCACGCAGGAGGCTTTAAGCAGGAAAGCACAAAGGCCCACAGAGGAGAAGGTAAAACAACCTGCCATGAGGGAAAGCTGCCTGCTGGGAAGGCAAGGAACTGATGGAGGAGGTGGGTTTTACCCGCCAGCACAGCCCTGCCACTCTGCAGGTCAGACTGCTCAGCCAGCATGCTCCAGTGCACCTTGCAGCAGCGGTGGGATGCATTGGCTTAACAACCCCAGCTGCAGCCAGACGTTAAAAAAAACCCCACTTTTGTCAGACTACAACAAGGACAAACGAAGTCTTGCAGAAAACCTGGCTTCCCCAGGTAACCCTCCCTAGACTCCTCAGGGGCTGGGCAGCCCAGCTCATGCAGCCGAGCCCAGCTGGACCCCACTGGGGGGCTCAGCACGAGCAGCTGCCCCTTGGAGGAATTGCACCCGGAGCTGTATGGCAGCACCCCCAAGGGGCACTGGGGTGACCCGGGGACCCTTTTCCCCAGGCTGGTCATCTGTTCACAGCTGGGGTCAGCACAACCTGCTCAGGCTCACAGCTCCTCTGGAAGGCGCAGCCTCACGCAAGACAGGAGCTTGGCTGAAGCTTATTGCAGAGCACAACCCTGTCTCAATCACTGTTAGTGACATGGCGGTTTTTGAAGAACGTCTAATCAATGCCAGCTTTTCAAGGAAGGTTCAAGAGGCTGCAGGCTGCTGATACGGTGATGCTCAGAAAACTTCAAATAGGAATTGCGGACACCCAGAGGACGCTGGTGGCAATCTGATTAGTTTCAGCCAAGTGTGTGATAGTTTGTTCACAAAGTGATGAGAAGCTCTGGCAGGCTTCAGCCTGCAAACGTTCCTGGCTGTGAGGTGTCTCATCTCCCAGAGAGAACAGACACGTCAGTTCTGCCTCAGACCAGTGCAAGTACCCCAAATCTGAATTAGCCTTTGACTGAACAACTGAATTAAACTTCTCCTAATCTAATGGTAATAATGAATTAACATAGTTGTCATCTGCTGATGGTATCTCGCCACCTGATTTGCTGCCTTAGGAGCAAAGGCAAGCTCACAAGGCTGCAGGCAATTCAAGGTGTGAGGGATTCAAAACAGTACTTCTTCAAAGTCAGCATCAGCTGCTACATACATATCTTTATCAACGATCTGGATGAGGGGATCGAGTGCTCCCTCAGTAAGTTCGCAGACGACACTAAACTGGGGGGGCGTGTTGATCTGCTTGAGGGTAGATTGGCTCTGCAGAGGGATCTGGACAGGCTGGACAGATGGGCTGAGGCCAATGGTATGAGGTTCAACAAGGCCAAGTGTCGGGTCCTGCACTTGGGTCACAACAACCCCATGCAGCGCTACAGACTGGGGGCGGAGTGGCTCGAAAGCTGCCTGGCAGAAAAGGACCTGGGGGTGTTGGTGGACAACCGGCTGAGCATGAGCCAGCAGTGTGCCCAGGCAGCCAAGAAGGCCAACACCATCCTGGCCTGCATCAGGAATAGTGTGGTGAGCCGGACTAGGGAAGTAATCATCCCCCTGTACTCGGCACTGGTGAGGCCTCACCTCGAGTACTGTGTTCAGTTTTGGGCTCCTCACTACAAGAAGGACATTGAGGTGTTGGAGCGTGTCCAGAGAAGGGCTACAAAGCTGGTGAAGGGTCTGGAGGACAAACCTTATGAGGAACAACTGAGGGATCTGGGGTTGTTTAGCCTGGAGAAGAGGAGGCTGAGGGGAGACCTTATCACCCTCTACAACTACCTGAAAGGAGGTTTTAGAGAGATGGGAGCTGACCTCTTCTCCCTGGCGACAAGTGATAGGACAAGAGGAAATGGGTTCAAGTTATGTCAGGGCAGGTTTAGATTGGATATTAGGAAGCACTTTTTCACTGAAAGGGTTATTAAACATTGGAATAGGCTGCCCAGAGAGGTGGTGGATTCACCATCCCTGGAGGTGTTTAAGAAAAGGGTAGATGAGGTGCTTAGGGACATGGTTTAGGAGTGGTGGTGTTTTTATCAGGGTAGGTTAATGGTTGGACTTGATGATCTTAAAGGTCCCTTCCAACCTCACTGATTCTATGATTCTATGATTCTATACGTCTTGTTGAATGACTCTGAACCAGAGGTAAAAGATACATCCCAGGGCAATCCTGCCTTTCAGTCTCAAATGCCACTGATCTAGCTGTGCTCTATTATTCTCCAAACAGTCAATCTCAACTCAAGGCAGAGCGATGACCTTTCTTGTTGTACTTCCCTGGCATCACACACACCACCCTTTCGTGGTTTTAAACCACCTCAAGCACCAGAACAGAAGCCTATCAGCTCTGATGCCAACCAAACCTTTCTCCAACAGGGATGCTCTTTCTCCCAGGTCCAGGCAAGGAATTGTCCTGAGCCTCCTTCATGATTCTGGCCACACATTAGTGAATCCCTTCCTGCCAGACACTGGTCTCATCTCTTCCCTGAATGCAAAGAAAAAGAAAGCCCCTAGAGCCAAAGGAGAAAACGAACATAATTAAAAATTAATTTCAGTATAATGATTTAAGCATCTCAGCGAGACAAGCACCAGGCTGCTGTACGTTTGGCGATGTGGGGAAGACCTTTCTGGTTCTCTGCCCTAGGGACTCTTGTCAGTTTTAATAAGTTTTACCCCACAGCTGTGAACATGGCAAATTGAACAGCACAAATAAAGGCTACTTTTCACTGGGCAGCAGCACACTCTCCATGGGACCTTATGTCTCTTTCTGCTGCCCTGTGCCATGGCTGAAGGGTTGTGATGCCCATGGACTGCTCAGCTGTGATGCCTCAGCTGAGAGGCAGCAGCATTTCTGTCTGTCTGTGAGGAACATGCAGAGGGAGATGGGCAGATCATTAACGTTGGAGGACTGCCCTGAATGTTTGCGATGGCACTGGTTGCGGGGAGCAGGGGAGCCAGGTATCAGGGTTGAGTCGACCACTCAATCGGCCCTCAGCTTCAGGTCTGAAGGCCACCAACATTACTCCGTAGCCTTTTACCTTTGTGAACAGGAGTATAGCAGCCATTGCTAAATTTCCTGAACAACAACAAAATGCTTCATCCTCCTCAAGACATGCGCAAAACAAGGGATGAAAAAAGGCATATGCCAGTGTCTTCTGCAGCTTGATGTTGGCAATGCTGCACAAGGACATACTGCACAGCTCCCACTCCTTTCTTTGCTGGCCTTGCCAAGTCCTAATCATCCTGTTTGCGTATGCTCCTTCCTCCCAGATGCTCCATCTCCTGCTCCCTTCCTTGAAGATGCTGCGTCTCTTTGAAGGTTTCGGCTGCCTGCCAGTCTCTGTGTTCTCCCCCATCCCAGTTTGTTCAGCTTCATCTGAGGAAAGCATCTGGCTTTCCTAAGGGTTGGTTTCCTCAGATGTTTTTCGGCACATATTAAATTTGACATTATATTGTAGAGGGTTCCATCCTGGTCTGGGAAGGGTGATATAAAAAGCTCAGGACAAATTTGCAGCCTCAGCCCTGCTGACTTCCAGCAAGATGCTGGCTGCATCACTTCAACACCTTCCCTGATCACCTGGTCAAAAGGCAAACCAGCTGTTCTCCAGTGGAAGGAGGGAGCAACAAGCACAAAACATTGCTACAAAGCCACCTTCGTGTCATGCTTTGCAATACATGTCCAGTACTTCGCATAGGCAGTCAACTCAAGAGGCAAAGGCATCACACAGCACTGGAATGGGTCCAAGGACTCTGGGCAAGGACCTTGAAACCACTCCTTTCTTTTGTGAAAATCTGTGATGGACCATTACATCTGAGGGCCATAGTTTTAAGATTTTTTTTTCACCACCAGTCTGCAAATCAACCTGCTCTGCAAGTATGGACGAGTGAGATGCACCTTGTCCTGTAGAGCTGCAGGCATGAACCATAGCCATTGCCTTTCCCAGCACATTGGCCATCCCCTTGACCAGAAAATGCTTTACAGAGCAGCAGTGGGATAGGGAAGACAGGAAGCTGGCTAATCCTGAGCTGTCTAGCAGATCCAGATGCCTGCAGTTATAATTTCTTTATAAATGGCCCTGTCCCCACCATATAGCTTCTTAAATTTTCAGGCTGAAGTTCGAAATAACCCTGGTTAACCAGATAACCCCTTCTTATCCAAACCTGCTCCCCAAAGAGCTCTGCAAGATGTTCAGACACAGAAAGAGCTCCCAAAGAGAGCAGGCTTTCTCCTGTTTTCAAAATGATGGGGAAGGTACGCAAGAAGCGTGACAGAGCATCCCACTGTTTTGCACCTTCACCCGACCAGTCTAATTAAATCGTACAGAAGACAGATGTTGAAGTAACCAGGCAGTTCATCATCACCTCACCGTGAGGCAGGGAAGGTATTGCCTTTTCCAGCAATGCCACCAGGGAGGGGACTATGCACTCTGAAGGACACCATTCACACTGGTAACATCAACAGGGAAACAAGAAGAACATTTTGCTACAAGATGATGTTAACCACTTTCGTGCCAGCACCAACTTTGCTGACCTAGATCCAACTTCCCAAAGGGATTTAACTCCATTCCCTTTTTGTTTGAAAAAGTCCTATCATGCCTACAGAATGTGCTTAAGGAAGGATGGTAACATGTGCTTGAACATCTTGAATAGCCTGGAGAAGTGAGTGCTGCATTACCAGAAAAGCTATGAAGTTCCCAGTGAATTATGTAGATCACCCCAGAGTACCACAAATAAGACCATTAAACTGGCCTGCACCATCATCTCTTTTGTGTATGCCTTCCATATCACAGAGGAAACCTCTCTGAAATTACTGAGAGGAAGGTTTAAAGATTTTATTGGGGCTATTTTTTTTTTTTTTAACAGCCCTTCACCTGCCAAATCAGGTTATGAATCAAAAATCAACAGGGTTTAGGAAGAAAAAAAAAATTGCTACCCAATGCTTAAAAGCACCTCTGAAACATACCTGGAGCTGATTTTTCTATGCATAAAAACCCCATGATCTGAAAGCCCTCTGGACCTAAGAGATGTAGAAATAAATTGAACACCCTGCTGGAACACTTCCAGTCTTGAGCAGCTCCTGCAAGCCTGTAGAGCCACAGGCAAGCAGACCTAGAAACTGTCAGACAAGGCTTGATACCACCTCTCATGGACACCGTGTCCTAGTAATTTAGAGGATGGATGGGGTGGGTGAACATATGGGGGAAGAAATGACATACCTGAAGGAAGGGAGGAAGCATTTGTGTGATATACCAATTTGATATTTTTTTTTCCTTAATGCATTTTAAAGCATACCTTTGAAACTGCTAAAGAGTTTGCAATATTAAAATAGCTCTGAAAGGAGTAAGCTACTGAAAGGAATACTGATGAAGTGGTCAGAAGGGTACAGGGCTTAACATTTAACATGGTGCCCCACCAGTTATTCTCATCAGAAACAGAACAGCACGAAAGATGTCTCTTTATCAAGGGGAAGGCTACACTAAAAGCCGCTAAGGGAAAGATGTTCAAGAGTCTAATGTTTTTGTAACAAGCCATCTCTTTTGTATTCTGTTCTGCTCTTTTGCATTCTGCCATTTGGGGACAGACGGCAGTCAAGGATGTTTTTGCAGTCTTCTATGCTAAATAAAGTTAATTTAGCACAAAATTTTCCACTCCTTAGTCATATCAATTTTCACTTCTCCATGAAAACTTTAGTTTTCTTCAAGTAGGGCAAGAATTCTGTTTTTGAAAGAAATTAGATCTCTGCTTGGAAATAAGAACCTTTTTAAGTTAGCATGAAAAATGTTGCTTAAAATTTAAAATGTGAACTAGGAGGACTGACAGATAGATTGAAAACTTGTGTAAATACAACACAATAAGTTTGTTTCAGGGTTAGTGGAGTAGTTCAGGATTAAATCAGCAAATTTTGCCCAATAGGAAATTGTGACTTTGTGCAGCTGTGGCGCACACATGCACAGGCACACAAGCTAAGCAGAGAACCATAACAGGAAAACCTGATCAGTATGACTGGAGAATGAACAGGAACACAGCAGTATGGAAATACTGGAAGCCCAGAAGGAAAAGCAAAAGAGATACTGTGAATGGCATGTTATTGACACTTCACTTAGCAGGTCACTATTATCCTAGTACAGCTATGTGCAGCTTCTCAAAACCCCCAGCCTGGGAGACAAAGAAAAATGAATAAATCCTAATGATTTATTAGGATAACAGAGGTGGGGCAGGATGGGGAGACTGATCACAGCTAGCTCCCAAAGGGTACAAAACAGCACTTCCAAAACTAGCAATAGGGCTACCAACCTGAGAAGAATGCAGGCAACGTGAGAACACAATCGCCACCATCCCTTATTCCCTGTGTCTTCACAGAGCATTCCTGGCAGACCTCCAGACACATGTGTCTTGGTGACTGAATGCTGGCCTGACTCATCATGCATTTTGTTGCTTGTATGTGGATATGAAAGTGAGTGAATGAGAAGTTTCAAAATTGTCACCGTCCCCTCCCATGAGGTTTTGCACAGACACATTATAGAAACAGACATTGCAAAAACAAGCATTGCAAAGTCCCAACACTACCATTGTATCCTGCATTCCTCTTGAAAGAAGCACAAAACATTTTTGTTTCATTAGAATTCCCTGCACTTCAAGATAGGTGGATCCTGAAAATGTCAGACCTTCTACCTCACACTGCATATCCAGGACACTATATCCAAGTTGTCCAGTACTGCATCAACATTAACAATCATAACATACAATGTCCTCAGAGTGAAGACATTAGTCCTGTACTTTATGTAGTTTCTGTGGTTGAAGTATTCCTTGAAGTATCCCTTTTTAAAGACAACAGTAAAACAGTCTTTACACCATTTCTTTTGGATCCTGTGGAACAGATACATAGTTAGTGCAACACAGTGGATAAGGCTGGGATGGTAGAAAGGACTCTGACACCATTGTGTACCTGCCCAAGGAAACAGGGATGCACAGGTGATGCTGACAGGGAAGGGAAAGACTCTTCATAGTCTATGGTAAAACCATTCTGATGTGATATTAAAATATTAAAACATTGAAGAAATGGTGAAGAAGAGCAAACTGCAGATTAATTCTTAATTGCTTGAAGGCCAGCAACTTCAACTGTAGTATTTATTTAAGCTTAATTCAGGTAGTAGAGTTCTTATGGGGAGAGGCACGGGTAGGTGTCTCTAACACTTCCAGGTTTATTATGGCTTCTTTTGAAGCAAATTATTTGGACCCTGGCTCCATGACAGGATCCTACTTCTAGATGACCCACTTTCCTTCAGCTGGCTGCGAGGGCAAGAAGACACCTTCTTGAGTACTGTACTCAAGCCCTCTGGTACATCACCTCTGTCACACGTTGAGGAGCCAATGTAGTTAACAATAAAAAAAAAAATTTATTACTTTGTAACATAAAATGAACAAATCCAGGATTCCAAAGTAAAGGGTATAAAAAAAAAAACCTAAGAGGAATGATATAACTAAGTCATATTTTAAAACAAGGAGCCACAAGAATCTTTTCTAAATGCCTTTTCCTGCAATACATCTTTTCCACAGCTCCATGTCACACTGACATTTGTGTAGCCTGCTATTTGACCAGTGCTAGGACAGCTGGAAAGAATTCATTATCATCCACACGCTAGTGCAGGAGTGAAATCTTAGTCCACACAGGTGAAAGGGTACAGAGTCAAAAAACCCTCTGTAGCAGGACATGTGTTAAACACCTTCTCTTCTTTCTGCCTCTAATGTCACAGAGTAGGACTCCCAAGGCAGGGGTTTTCAAGGCCAGGCCGAGGTGGAGGACCTCCTCCTGGCCCAGAGAACATTCTGCACTGCAGGTGGTCTGAGGGAGAAGTACACATACAGTCCCTTGTGCCACTGAACACAGCAGCACTTCCAGTCAGTTCTTTTCAAGGACAGAGATGCTAGCAGTGGCCATAAGAAACAGTGTGTTAGACTGAGGCAGGCTCTCTCATCAAGGAGCTGTGTGATGGGACAACCACACCACTGGGATTTTCTAGAAAAATAATTACCTGTAATACGCACTGGGTATGAAGTAAGAGTCCCAAACAGCTGCTGAGCCTCCTGTTAGCAGCTAGCTAGAGTAATTTAAAATATATGCCCCACTTCTTCAATCACAAGTTCAATAATTCTGTCCTGCCACACGGAAAACCAACAGTGAGTAACTGTAAACAAAGCTATCCATACTGGTCTTGTGAATTGTTGAGGCCCCTCCATACCCTGAGAATGCACCAAGACGATTAACTAAAAGGGAAATTTGAATAAGATCGTCCTTCCCCACCAGGAAGTGAGATCTTCTTCAAATGTCCCCTTCAATTTCCTCCAGTAAGGAATGCATTCTACTACTAACCAGTCCAGGTGACACTGTTGGCAGTCCACCTTACACAGTCCCACTGGATAAGGATGTAGCCTGCAACCTTCTCTGAACTCACTGGCCTGGCTTCACATTTGCTGGGCCTTGAAGTGCCTGCCTGAAGACAAGCTTTTTCAACTGATCCAGTTTATTGTCTCTTAAGGCATCCCGTATGGCACTGAAGAAACTGAAGTAGTGCTGGAAGTTGTGCATCATGAGCAGGACACCGGCCAACAGCTCATTGGTCACGAGGAGGTGATGGACGTAGGCGCGAGTATGCCTCTGACAACAGTAACAGGTGCATCCTTCCAGCAAAGGACCAAAATCCTCTTGGTATCTAAGGGGGAAGCAATGTTAGATAACATCAATGGTAGGAAGATCCAATCAAACAATAAAGAGTGTCCAAGGCTCAAGTCCCTGCAAAAGGCCATGTAGTAACTGAAGTCCTGAGGGCCTGAATCCAGCTGCTCTAAGATGTGTTGCCATCTACAGCCAGCACCACTGGCATGAAGGACTTCAAATATCAAGTAAGAACTCACTACAGAGCCAAAAGGCCACACATCTAAGTCAGAGGAGAACTTTGACTACAACACAGCTAACAGCAGAGAGAGGCCTTATCTACACCTTCCCTGACAGAAAAGCTGAAGCACAAGACACGCCTCACTAGCTATCACACAGTCTATGACAGAGGAAGCTATCAGAAACAAGGATTTACTGATTCCACTATTCACAGGACAGTATTCCCCCTCTAGTGCAAGATGCACCATTCTCACAAAGTGGAGATAGGATGGAGCAGAGCCACACAGTTGTCTACTCAGACAGCCTAGCGGTAGCTGTGGACAAGAGAAGGAAGGACAGGTGCTAACACTGGCCAAATTTTTTGCGAAGTATCCAGAAACTGCAGAATTGCTCTGCAGCTGCTCAAACTAACTCAGAAAGTGGAGGATCTCCATAGTTTAAATGAAATTCAGTATCTCAAGATGACCCAAGTTAGATGTGGAAGACAAAAATGATCCCCAGACAACCTTTGTCAAGCTACCGTCTTCCAGCTAGAACATAGTTATGACCACAGTATGTCTGCTGGATAAACAGTAAGAAAATCCCTGGTGCTTTCAGCCATACACTGTTGCCTGATAACAAGCTAGAATGCTTGTCCAACACTCTCCATTCAATGTCTAGAAGTACTTTCTTCAACACCTTCACATTTTATGGGGTCTCCCATCCAGCTATTGACAATATGCAATCAAATACAGAGGACAAAAACATCATATTTACTGATACAGCTACAGGTACCCTCCTCACAAACTCATGTACCTTTTGTCCTTCAGAAATATCTCAAATGGTGTTATTTCTGGGTCAGTTTTGGAGATTTCATCCTGGTCTTCAGCACCATTCTTCTCCAGGTCCTGGGCCCCATTTTGTTCTAAAACTGTTTTAAATAAAAAGACAATAGCCTTTTAAGAACAAACAGCAAGGGCAGAGGAAGGGTACCAACCTTATAGGAGCTATTTCTGCTACCCTATTGCCAGATGAAAACTCCTGCCACAAGTTTCGACCTCTTTCCTATAGTAAGCAGCTATTTTTCTTTAATTGTCATAGGTTAGTTAACACAAATACAATTCTAGATGATTAAAACTGCAAGAGGCATGTGAAAACTAATCTACTAAACCTAATGAAAAGTTAGAGCTGAAACAACAGTATAACTTTTTGCTGCTCTGCTGAGCTGAATTCTTAATAAAATGTCAAAAATATTTACAGTTTACAGTCTGAACTGCATGCTGAATAGAATGCAGTCACCTGAACACATTGATTTTATTGAGATTTTGTTAGAGTAGACAGGCAACTCATCTGCATTCAATCATTCTACTTTCCGTGCTGTCATCAGGCTCAGAGATTTAGATGCCTTTTTTTTTTTTTTTTAACAATTAGAATAAAAAGAGACTGGTAGCACTGATGCAGAAGATGTAGATTCCACATCTCCCTTCTCAGCAGTCTATCTTAAAAACAAAAAATGACCCTATAATTTTGTAGGTTTGGATTTTTAGGCTTTCTTAAGTAGGATGTGTGTCTGGAAACATCAATATTACTGTTTGCACAGTCCATGTCTACTGAGTGTTAAACACAGACAGAACAAAGTGATTGTCCTTATCCAGAGTCTTATGATTTAAGAATAAGGTGAGACAAGGTAAAGAACAATAAAGTGAAGGGTTAAAAAAATAGCAGCAAGTACAAAGAAACAAGATGTTCTGTTCTATTCAGCTGGTTTAAATTATCCAGGCAAGAAAAGCTACTAGGTTCTACCCAAGAGGAAAAACATAAAATGTTTTTCTGTATTAAAAACATTTAATAGGCCAAAACAAGACAGCTGGTTGAAACACATTTGATAGATGCTTTAATGGTTGATACACATGCTCCTACCTCACAGCGCAATGAGGTAATGAGTTATGAACACATCCATTTTGTCCTGATATGAACTAATGAATGCAAGGACAAGGACCAAAGTTGCCCAAAGAAATGGGATCCCTAACTTTTGTCAGCTAGAAAGCAGAAGAGACTTAAAAAAATATCTTATTAAAACCAACATATTCAGTTAATTCAAGAGATCAAGTATCTTAGATCTCCACTTAAGCAAGTCCAGACTTCACTGCTAATGGTAACACAAAAATTTGCCAGTGGTCTCGAACCAAAAAAAACAACCCTGCCTTCTATTCAGTGTTTAAGAAATATTTGAACATATTTTGGCTAATCAGACATTCAGATCCCAGGCTGAGGCCTCAAGTTGCCTTCAACAGCTTTCACACCAAAATACCTGACCTTCAAGAGCAGTACTTCACAGTGGAATTCCAGTTTTTCCAGTGGTTACTGCACTTACCTTAGGAACAAAAATCTCAAATACAGGTTCCTCCAAGCATGAATTATGTTTGATGCAATACTAATTGAAACAGTAAAAATTATAATGACCACGAAGAAACCTACCTGCTGCTTCAGGATCTGGATCACAGTCGTAACTGAAAACCAAAGCACAGCCTCGCTCTGTCACTTGGAAGGGAAAAAAACTCTCAAAAATGTCCACTCCCCTCTCAATGCACTCAAGCACCTCATCTGGTTTACCTACACCATGGATGATTCTGTAAGAGACACAATAGAAGACAAATCTTGAATATTCTGAGTACAAGCAAGCAGGTACCTGAAGGAAAAGGCAGATATGCAGCATGTGTAGCTTATCCCTGCAACTGCTAACCAGAAGGCAAGTGGGTACAACAGTCATCACTCAGAATCCTGCGTGCTTCCATTTCCCCACCTCCAACCTATCCAGTACATGGCAGGCTTTTCTTCATCTGCCATTTGGAAGGGAGCAATAATCCTTCATTCACTGAGGAAAAATCTCATTCTGTCCATCATGTTTGAAGTGATTTCATTTCTTTCACACACATATAAATACACTTAAATTCAAAATTCGCCTAACATATATGCCTTAGAGCAGATATTTTCCTTAGTCATGTTTATGCCCCAGGGAACTACCAGTTTCCAGACACATGGACCCATTTGCTTTGTAACTGCTTATGAGACAGTCTAAAAAGACTTGATCAAGAGCAGCAGACAGCAGTAGAAGGTTAGTCAAAGACAGAAGTCCTTCAGGTGACAGACACATCATACAGGACTTGGAGAACTGCCTGGAGGAGAACGTACTAATGAGAAATGTCATTGGAAAGAGAAAAGTTCCTTGCTTTATTCTTCTCTCTCCTCTATACTCTACCTGTTCAAATGATTTACCCAAAAACCTGGGCTGTAACATCTCCCGGGACATGGTATTAAGAGCCAGGAAGAGCCCAGCTGGATTGCCATCAATGGTAATAGAGATCCTGCTGTTAGCCAAATTTATCTGGCAGCTTCCCTGAGGGTGGGTGAAGCTGAAGAGAATAGAGAAGTGCCTGCTCTCCTGCAGGTGCATGGCTGGGCTGAGAGCAGCTAATGTAGGGCAATGATCTAACCAGATAATTAGGAAAATACACAGGGGCTGATAAATGAAGTCACAAGGTGCCATTTTTAGTCACTTTTCTAAGCACTCCAATTAAACTGATGAGCACAGAATAAGGATGGGAGAAGTTTACAGTATGAGTGTCTTATGTTTCAGACTCTCATGGCAGGAAGAAAATGATCCTCAATAGTTAAAACAGTAGCTCTGCATATATGATCAAAACCCTTGCTAAAACTTATCTTTGCACAGGTAAGGACAAACATTTGTTCTTGCAAAAGTTCTGATACTATTGAAAAGGAAAATAAATTTTACCGAGAGGCTTCAGCATCTTTAGGTACGTGAAAGGCCTCTAAAAAGTACATTCATGAGATCATTTCACCATCACACAAAAACCAGTTGCTTTTTGGGTGAAACACAGAAAGTATTTGTCTTCTAGAGAATTTCATACTGCGGTAGAAAACAGCTACAAAACAACTTCTCCAACCAGAATGGCAAGGGTGATTCAGGAAAGCAGGATTGTCTGAAATTCAACTGAGGTACTTACAAGACCCCCTAGGGCTAACCAGCTTTCTTCCTACAAAGAGGTCAGAAACACCTGTCTTAACTGGACAAGCAAACTATTTGATAGATGCAGATACAGTGGTAGCCACTAAGGTCAGCTGAGCAGATTGGACTTTAATGCTCCCAGGGGATCTTTTTAAGTAGCTCAACCAAAGAAGATGGCAACAACCCAGCAGGCCTTTTAATTGTCAGGAAAATTCAAACCCCAGGCACCACTAAGCATGAACAAGCCGCAACACCAGACACATTCTTTCACATTGCATTTCCTTTTGACCACCATTAGGTAAGAGCAATGCTCAGCTAGCAGAGGGCAGCACAGCTACTGAAAGACAATGGGGCCCGAGTCACTCTTTTCAGGAAACTAGGAAAAAAATCACCCATTCTACTTCTGTTGCAGCTGCTCTTGCAAGAGCAACCCATGCAAAAGCCAGCAAGCTCAACCCAATGCTAAGAAACCCTTCCAGTTCTGAACAACTAGCAAATATTAGCACGCATTTTCTGGAAGCCTTTGGTTACTGTTAGTCATTTATAAGACGCAAGAATGCTGCCACTCCTGTCCAGTCTCTGGCATGGATCAGATGGGCATAACTCACAATGGTTCCCACACTATACCAGTCCAAGCAGAGAGCACAATTGTTTTGGACCAGGCTGCACCACTTCTGGTAGTTCACAGGCTCAGTGCCTCAGGTACAAGGTCAGAGCTGGCTGCCATAAGATCGTGTAAGCACTGGCTGGTTCTGTCAGCACCTCTCTCTGCTCTCCTCCAGTTCAAACCAGAGAGAATCAGAAACATGACAGTTTTTCTGAGAAGAAATCCCTGTAAAACAGGTTGATAATAACATTCTTGTTCAAGCTGAACTTCAAGTAAACCTTAGCCTCAGAGGCCAAATACAAGCTACCCAGACATAACCTACCTCCAATTCTTCTCAAAAGAAGTAGACAACTTGAACTAAAATCTTGATTATTCTCCAAACATGGAGAATACTCAAACCCACAGTGTGAACACAGCTTGGTGCGAGTTGCAGCTAAAAATTGAAACAAGGGTTGAAGACTGCAGCCAGACAATGGCAGAATTTATGCAGCCCGGCACACATACAGAGCTGTGCAATACAGCAATTATTTCCTACACTGACATTGCACAGCAGCCTGTAGACACTCTTCATAACAGGACAGATGGACTTTTTGGGATGTTGCCCACACAGCTTACCTTGGTTTATCCTCTGGCAACTCTGCTGTGACAGAAGCTATCAGTTTCAACTTGGTCTCCTTGGCCATGGCACATCCCTGGAAGCCATCTAGCAGAAAGCCACCCACAGGTCGCTTGGCAGTCTCCCTGGCTGATCTGAGCCTCTCTTCCAAGATATCTCCACCTTCAATTGCCCCAAACATTACACTTCCTTGTAGTTCCTGGCCCAGGAGAAAGCTTCAAAGTGTTAGAGTGTGCTCTGCCAAAGACAAGCAAGACATCTCACAGACTCCGGATGCCTGCTACATAAGCTCCACATTCCCAGGAACTTGCCAGAGCCACAATGTTTCATTCTATGTAAGAGTATTCCCCACACAACACTGTGAAGTCCAAGCGTAAATTAGAAATGGGATTAGGAGAGACAAGATTCTGCTCCTTATCTTCACACTAACTCACTGAGAATTTTGGTGCCATTCTTCCCACCTCCCTATAGAAGGCAATAACTGCAGATCATCTTTGTACATGGCTTTTTATAGATGTCCCCTCAGCATTACACATGTCAGTGCAGAATACAAAGCAGGTGCCATTATCCTGGATGTCAGACACCAGATCTCACAATAAATTGCCTTTCAGGGGATACAAATATCAGCTCCTGTCACCCATTTTCCTTTGTAGTACATATTCAGATAATATGTCCCCTTTTACCAAAAGGGAAGGAAGTTTCAAACCTGCTGGAAGAAGTAAGAATAGCATTGGCAAATTCTAGCAAGCCCTCCCTTGCTTGGAACTGAGGGGACTTCAGAGCAAAAAGATGAGTTGTCTCAATCTGAATGAGAAGATTGTAGACAGCATGAAGGTAAGTGTGAGAGTGCCACTACAGTTCAAAAGCAGAAAAAAACATATGCATGACATAATTTCCTACTAAATCACATCTTGGGACTGGCCTAGGATGCAGGACAGACCAGAAAGCAGCTGCAGTGCTATTGCCCCAATACTTTGGGTACCTTACCGGTGATTTCTCTAGCAGCTGAAGGCATACATCCAGGAAGGAAAGCGACCTATCCACAGACTTCTTGGCCCTTTTTCTACCAACCTCCCCAGAAATGGTGTCTCCATCAGAGATGCACTGGAACCAGTCTGGCTGGATGGCCCGCTGTATGTCCATGAACTTGGAAGCTGTAATTTCCATGCGCCCTGAGTTTCCCCACAGGGACACTGTCTGTCAAGGAAGAATAGGGATGAAGGTTAGTTGCAAAGGTTAACAGACCTTAAGGGTCAAAGGAGAGAAGGGATGGATCTGGTAAAACACCAGATACTGGAATGATACTTCATAAATAATCTCTCCAGGAGCATGGCTCAGATAATCAGCTGCCCTTGGCACAATGAGTGAAAGGATATAAATGACCAAACTGGGATTTCTGGGATAGCCTTTGGTGAAACCATTACACACACTCAACACAGTGACTTCTCAACATGTTTGGAAGTCTCTGAGGTAGAGCTGCTGGCCTATCATCACACAAATTGCTGGCAGAATTAAAAAAAAAAAATAAAAAGAAGAAAAGATTTAATTCCCATCAAAGTTATGTTATCATCTCATGAAAAGCAGCAAGGGCTGCAATGGGAAATATAACTTGTTAATTTTCTGTACACAATACAAAACCAATAGAATACTTCCTCTTCTGAGCAGTGAATTCGTACCATCCATGTGAATATATGTCTATCTATAAATCACACAGACACACCGGGAAGAAGAAAAAAGGTTGTTAGGCAATTTAATCTTAGAATCCAATGTTATTTTAGGTCACAAATCCAGCCATTTAAGAAGGGACTGAAATGACAAGTGCAAAAGAAATATAGAGCTTTCAAACTGAGCAACATAAGAAATGGTGGATACTCATTAGGATTGTACACACAGTCTCCGCAATCTATTAACATGCTTTCCATTCTGTGTGCACATATGGGTGACCATCTTCCATCATTACTCCATGCTACCCTCATAAAAGATTTTAAAGCAAGACAATAGCACTTGCACTGAGAGGCTGTGTTACCTGAACACTTCTGGGCTAGCAGATGTTACTATTCAACTCACTAAACATTCAGATTCACAAAATGCTAGTGCAGCCACTGCAACTATGCATGCTACCGTGTTTTATCCCATTCTGTGAAATCTTTAATTAACCTGTGAGTGCAGCTTGGCAGTTGGTTTCACTGTATTATTGTTAGACTTGTGACACTGCTGCTCCAAAATTTTAATGGGGTATTCAAGCGGGTTCAATATTGGGCTCGAGCCCTTTAGAAGTTAGTTCTTTTTATCTGCAACTCCATTAGTGCTCTTTTAAATGAGGCATTCTCCTAGCGTATGCCAGACAGACAGATTAAGCAGTGCAGTTCTCATGCATACTAATTCACAAATTTAATGTGATCAGCTGATGCAAAGAAGTGTATGAGCAGAACAATTTTTTGTCTGGTGCCCACAAAAAACAAATGGATTGTGCAAATACACCACAAGTCTCCTCTCCATCCATCCATCCATCTCTCCTGATTACTTTTGCCCTCATCAGCCAATTTCACTAAATTTGAGTAACAAAGAAACAGACAGAAGTCTCCAAAGTAATAACACTTTTGTAAGTTTCCCATTAAAAAAAAAAAAGTAACTCCAAAGGAGAAAGATCCCAAATTAGTACCTGCAGAACAACTGGAACACAGCAGCTATACATTGTCCTGCAGCAGCATGTTGGCCAGTTAGTACCTGCTGCCTCTTATATGACAGCATCAAGTAACAGCTGGTGAAGGCAGGCAGAGGAAAGTCAGAACTGTTTGAGACAAAGGACACAGTGTAATCAAGTCTAGTTACCTTCATTCTGCTGTCCAGAGGAAAAAAGCTGCTTTAAGAAATAAAGGCTTAGAAAACAGAGCATTACCCCGTGATTATTTAAACCCAGCCTGTGCCAGGCTTTCTGTCCCATTGCTTTCAAAAAGCTTTCGTAAGTCTTTGCCAGCACAGATCCAGCTGCAGAAGGCCTTGCAACAAGCTGACAAAAATCTTCGCCAGCTTAAAAAAAAAGAAAAAAAGCCAAATCGAACCTGCCACACCCAGCCTTAGATCGCTACTATCACCTCATAGCTGTGCAACAGTGAGACAAGCTTCAGATAATTCCTTCCCTGCAGAGAGCCAGGACTCAGCCTGGTACCCAGCAGCAAAGAATATATGCTGCAAAAGAAACAGTCTGGCAGCAGTTATCCTCTGTCATTCAGTGACCTTTCACCAAACATGACCATGTGGTCGGGCTTGGGACCGACCACATCTAAGCAAGTGCCAGAAGTGGCCCCTCCAGGCCAAAGCTGTGGCAAGCAGCAGGTAGTGTGTGGATTGCACACGCATGTCTGTGGGCTGGAATGGGCAAGCATCCACAAGACTACACACTCCTGGATCACTGAGCCACCTTCCTGCAGAAATACTAAGTTCTTCCCCTTTGTGGGCCTGAAGCAAACTGTAAATACACACACAGAGGTTCAGGTTTATTGCTTATCAGTAGCATCACCGTAAGCTTGTACAGCACATAAGCTAAACCACAAGTATTTTCTTTTACTAACATATTAACAATACCAAGCTGTGTGGAGTGGTCGACATGCTGGATGAAAGGGATGCCATCCAGAAGGACCTCGACAGGCTTGAGAAATGGGCCTGTATGAACCTCATGAAGTTCAACAGGCCAAGTGCAAGGTCCTGCATGCGGGTGGAGGCAATCCTATGCACAAATACAGGCTGGACGAGGAACTGATTGAGAGCAGCCCTGAGGAGAAGGACTTGGGGGTGTTGGTGGATGAGAACCTCAACATGAGCTGGCAATGTGCACTCACAGCCCAGAAAGCCAACCGCATCCTGTGCTGCATCAAAAAAAGCATGGCCAGCAGGTAAAGGGAGGTGATTCTGCCCCTCTACTCCGCTCTCATGAGACCCCACCTGGAGTACTGTGTCCAGCTCTGGAGCCCTCAGCACAGGAAAGACGTGGACCTGTTGGAGCAACTCCAGAGGAGGGCCACAAAGATGATCAGAGAGATGGAGCACCTCTCCTATGAGGACAGGTTGAGAGAGTTGGGGTTGTTCAGCATGGAGAAGAGAAGGCTCCGGAGAGACCTTATAGCAGCTTTCCAGTATCTGAAGGGCACCTATAAGAAAGCTAGAGAGGGATTTTTTACAAAGGCATGTAGTGACAAGATGAGGGGGAATGGCTTCAAACTGGAAGAGGGTAGATTTAGATTAGGCATCAGGAAGAAATGTTTCACTGTGAGGGTGGTGAGGTACTGGAACAGATTGCCGGGGAAGTTGGGGATGCCTCATTCCTGGAAGTGTTCAAGGCCAGGCTGGATGAGGCTTTGAGCAACCTGGTCCAGTGGAAGGTATCCCTGCCCATGGCAGGGGAGTTGGAACTAGATGATCTTTAAGGTCCCTTCCAACCTAAACCACTCTATGATTCTATAACTGCAACAGCGTGGGAGTCCAGAGCTCTCCTTCCTATCTGAATTGCCACTTAGCTGCTTAGGAACTGTTCAGGGAACACACTGTCAATTAAGAAAATGTCCAGCTTTATTTAGTTGGAGGTATGAACATGTAAATAACATTCCTCCTTGTGCAAAGATTTCTTTTTCTAAAAAGTAGAAAAAATATTGTGGCTGTCTAAGCACACCCACACAGATGAGGGGAGGACTGGCAGCTTTCTTTCTGGAACCTTAAGTGGATTCTTTCAAGTCTTTACAGTTACTGTACCTTGTTCGTGTTGTAGCCAGATGGACAGGGAGTGACTGGGTCGTGAAGGGAGCAGTACAGCACCGCATCTGGCATACCTGGGAACAAAGCGACAGACACAAAGTAGACTTTCACAAACCAAAACAAAGCTAATGCAAAGATGTGGTTTGTTAATTGGCAAAAGAAAATAGGGTATTCTTCCCCACACAAGTAAATCCTTTCTGACAAAGAAAATCTTGTTCATTTAATCTCTCAGCACCAAAGGTAGCAGACTTTTTCCCCAGGTTTACTAGCTTCAGGGAGGAGAGTGCAGCATCAGGACAAACCATCAAATAAGACCCTTTGGTTCAGCAGTCTACATAGCTCCTTTGAGACCTATTTATGTTTCTTCTTGATTAATACTCCTGCTACTAAAAGTTGCCAGACACAACAGTTGACTCACTTGACCATCCAACTGATACACTGGAGTCATCTGACACAATTTAAACTGAGCAACAGCTCAAGCCTAGAAAGTTTCAGGAAGGCCAACATATAGTGAGAGAACAGATTGGCTACAGAAATAAGAAATTCATCATCCCTGCCAGATTGGAGGTTTCACATTTCATACAGAAAGCTAGATAGTATGTCTCAATGACATACTGTTTTCTTTTCACAGATAGTCACTGAAACTGGTGAAGCCTTCAAGAAGTTGTGGATAAAAGAGACTTTTCTTGAAGGAATAAGTTGTCCCCAGGCAGTTGAAGTTTATTGTAAGTTGGGTGCAAACTTCCTATGGAAATCCAAGCCATAACTTTGAAACGCATGTCCAAAATTTTGATGGGCTTTTTTAAAAAAAATAAATAATTGGTCTCTGACAAAAATGCTTAAACATTTTTTAAAATTATAATAATTGACATTATTTTATACATTCCTAATGTACATGTAACTGGCACATACAAAATATTCATAAAAATACCTCAGCTTTGATACAAGCATTAGCAACTCAAAAGTTTTTTTCTTGCAAAGCCTGTTAGATTCCATATACAAAGAACTGTCTGTAAATTATAGAAGTTAAAGACATGCCATCACTTGGGCAGGATTAACCCTATACCCACTATAGCCTGAGATATGTAGACAAACAAAGCATCCCACAGAAGCTTGCTGACTTGGCTGATCATCTTCCAGTTCTCTGAGCTGCCTCCTCAGATAAAAATACAGGCTATGATATGAATATCCACACAAGATGCTAACTCTGCATTCATTGCACACTCAGGTTCCTTCACCACATGAGCCCAACAACAGTGATCTTGGCTGCGTAATGCATGTGGTCAGGCCTTTACTGATCTGTTACGACAACCAGAGGAAAAACCCAGGAGAGTGACAAATGCAGGAACTGTGCTTTACTCATTCTTATCACCAAGGTGTTAAGACAAACATTTCATTCGTGAACTGCTCCAAGAATGGAGTACAGGGACTGATAAACATCACAAAGGAGTGGTGCAGTAGCTGAGGGCTATGGAAACGTTGACTGTTTTGCATTTGACTACCCATCAGTAAAATTGAGTATATTCCTAAAACTAACTCTTCAACATGGAAACATGGAAGAAGAATATAGGGAGCGAGTACAGTCCAACTGCTAAACTGACAGGAACAAAGAACAGGGGAAAAACGAGCTTCTCCACCTGTTCCTTTAGTTCCTCAAAGCTCCCACGAATCAAACATGGATTCTTCCCCTAACACCTTCTCAGAACAAGAATAGCTCAGAGGCAGAAGTGTCCACCAGCTGAGACTGATTTAATGTGGGGTGCTTTGCTTGTTTATTCTTTACACCGGATGAAGATTTCCCATTGGAAATCTTCAGATGAAACCAACTGCTTTATGAGAATCAAAAGAATCCAGCTTGAGCAGAGAGATACTCTCAGGAAATGCGTTTGGACAGCTGTATGGGGAAGGCCATTTTCATGGCAATTTTTACTTCTCATCAAAAACAGTCAGAAATTGCATTTTGCAAGATTCATTTGCAGCAGTGACTGGGGGCTACGGTAAAATCTCTCAGTTGCAGTCTCAACTTTTGAGCTAAGTTCACACCAGTCAGTGCCAAAGGCACCAAGGAGAAGGCTGGGTGTAGAAAAGAGAAACAAAGCAAAACTACATAATTTCGTAGTTTTTGAAGGATTTCTGGCCATAGTATTGACAACATACTATTTCAAGTCTTCCTTAATGCCATTTGAATGAGAAAGTGCCTAAAGGTGGAAAGTCTATGCCTACGTCTCTCTGGGTATTGTACTGCCTAAAAATGCACCAGTGGGATCCACCTGCATTATCTCTCCAGACATGCAAGCAAACACACACACTTTACCTATAAATTTTGCAGCTCCTTCTTTATATTCTTCCAGGACCTCATGAAGTTCTGCCCTGCATCCAGATACAGAAACACATTAACTAAGCAAACAACTGTCAAGAAAGATCAGCGGTTTCATAACTAAGGCTTCTGATTCCATACTTATGTGTTGCCTGAACTTGGATTAGTTTAGGCACTGATAGTTGCCATCTAGCTATCGGGCAGCAAAGCAGGGGCAGACGGAACTAAACACCAGAGACAAAGAGATCAAGAATCACAGCTTACAAACTGGGGCACTCATAATTCTGTGGCAAAAAGGCAGAGCTTTTACCCGCACCGACCAGCGACCACTGACTACTGACTTGCTGGAGAGCATGTAGTCATACTGTGACTTTCTGGGTAGCATTACTAACGTGCATCACTCAACAACTACACGAGCTTTTAACAAGCTTTATGATGTTAATCTTCCTTTTCAGTTGCCACTTATCTAACTAGTTTTGAGAGCTGGCTGCTCCTAAAGCTGGTTATTCTGCCTGTAAAGTGGCTGAGAGGGGTTTGGCCAAAACACGCTCAAAAATTAGGCAGCCCTAATTAGGTCTCTTACCTCCACCTGCTTTCTACTAAGTCACTGCACCTCCCTTCGGCGAGGAAGCAACAAAGCGGCAACCGACTTCGACATTTTGCCTTGCACCCGGGGAAGCGAGAAGCCCGCCTGTCCCCACCAGCGTTGCGCGGGTCTCGCTGCGCCCCCGGAGACACACATCCCCCCTCCCCCGGCCGCGGTACTCACACGGTGGGCAGGGTGAGCTGGGCCACGGCGGGGACGCCGCTGACCTCCTGCAGGGTGTCGTGGGTGAGGTGGGGCGCCGAGCCGGTCCGCGTGTAGAGCAGGCAGCCCGGCAGCGCCAAGGCGGCGGCCCCGCTCCTGCCCAGCCCCGCCAGCATCCCCAGCCGCCCGCCGCCTGCTCCGCATAGCTTCACCTTCATCGTCGGCCCCGGAACGCCGTTAACCGCCGTGGAGCGCGTGCAGGAGGGAGAGCGCAGGCCTCCCCGCTTCCCGTACCCGCCCCAATCACCTCAGTGGACGTCATCAGCGTGCGCCGGCGGCGGGGAGCCCCTTCCGCCCCCTGTCCGAGGGGAGGTGGCGTTGTCATGGCGAAGCCGCCCCCGGCGCGGTGCGCCGCGGGCCCCGCTGAGAGGGGCGGGCGCCCGGCGGGGGCGCCCGGCGTGGCCGCGGCCTTGCAGGGGCACGGGCCCTGGCTATACCGCTGGCGGCGCCTCACTGCCGGGGCCGGGCCGAAGGTAACGGGGCCTGGTAGGCCTCGGGACGGTGGGGGGCGGTGAGGCGGGGCGCGGTGATCGCTAGGGGGCGCCCTACAGGGCGCTGTCCAGTCAGGGGGCGCCCTCTGCGGGTGAGGGGCCGCGCGCCGCCACCACGCCCCCAACGGCTTTAACGGCGGCGGGGAGGGCGGGCGAGAAGTTCCAGGTGGGGTGTGCACACGCCAGGCAGTCCGGTGGGGTCTCGGCCGCTTTTAAGAGCAGGGTGAGGCTCAGAGAAGAGGTTTCCCGGGTGCGTGGGAGGGCTGCGGCAGCGCGATTTGCGCGGCACTGGAGGGAATGGCGCTGAGTTCGGCAGTGTTAAACTCCGGTTCGGAAGTAGAGACAGGTGGTTGAAACACTATTATTATTATTATTATTAAAAAAAAAAAATCTTATTTCCCGCCAAGGTCTGACTCCAATAACTTGGAGCACTGGATCAGGGTGAAGTAATTTGCACAGTAACTCACTGCAGAGTAAGGTACCCCGGTGTTAAACATAAAACCCAGGGGTTGCACACAAAACTTGCTGCTGAGCAGCGCTGCAGGTTGTATGTATGGGCAAGTAACAGAAGTGATTTACCTCAAAGCACTTTCTGCATCTACAACCACTTAAGATCAAGAAAAATGAGCTCTAGGGTGAACTTCCTTTTGTATTCTTCCTTGGGTATCACCTTACTCCCACCTTCAGCATCCTTCGTAGGGCAGGCAGGAGTGTGCGCCTGCCTCTTCATGCAGCCTCCTAGACCTCTGCAAAGGGAAGAAGTTCTGCAGAAACATGGGCTGTTTGGGGTGCAGGTGTTACATGTGAAAACACAGTGACATGTCAGGACCACTTACACCTCAGAGAGATGAATATAGGAGAGAAAATCACTCGGACTATTTACACAGTAGCCTGCCTGGTTATGACAAAATGCTGATGCCAATTGGTGGTTGCTGGGGACTAACTCGGCAAGTCTCCATTCAGCCCCCAGGGGCTGGGTGTTTGTGTTCTCCCAACGTGTTCTCCAATCACTATGATTGGCACTAATTGCCAAATGAGTGCTTATTACTTAATCATTTTTAAGTCCAATTTCTTCAGTCAATCAAGAGCAGAGAAACGTGTTTCAAAGAAAATCTGTTTCTTATAACAGCCATACTGTCTTGCATTACATTCCCACTAATGTTTGCTCTCTCTGGAGGAGAAACCTGGATATAGGAAGTTTAAAAATTAATATCTAGCAATCCTTAGCAATGTTTTCCTTTCTTTAATTTAAAGAGAGTGGAGCAAGCCTCTGAGTATGCTGTCTCTGAAGCTTTTTCCCTTCAAAGATCAAGGTATCCACAGGGGCCTTGTGGTCCTGTGATGAGTTTGGAAACTGTGGAACGGCTGCAAGATCACGATGAGGCCTGTGAGGAAGGTGAGCTGAAATACTGCCTGCTACAAGCTGCCTAAAATTAATTGTTCTTCATCTGGTATTGTGGTTCTGGTCTGAACAGGCTCTTACAAAGCTTGAGACTAAAAGAAACAGTTTATTGTAAGATGCCTTTTATCTGATAGAGAAAGGCATAAGAAGAATCAATTGCTGGAGTTCAAGGTAGATCTTAATCAGCATACCTAAGAGAAGGATAAGCTCTCTGTCTCCTGGTGATTTCATGTCAAACAAGGACAAATACTGCCCCTGAATACACACTATGGTCAAATACAAGTTGGTCAGCTGTAGGAAACCAAATGAAATTCCCTGATAGATTTTTGATAGCAGGCCAGATGTGAAAATTGAGTTGCTCTGTGTAACTTTGACATCTACAAATAATTGTGTGGTTTTGCTTTGATTCCCATGCAAAATTTTCTTCACTAATTAGCTAACTAAATATTCCCTTTGTAATGCCTGCAGCCACAAGTGCGTATTGAAATTTGAAAATAAAACTGCAGTTCATTTATAAAAACAAAAGAGAGGGAAATTATCTCCCATCAGTGCTAGAAGTACATCTGGAGCTTAAAAAGTTGATAGGAGACAGGATTTTAAAAACTGAGTTAACCATTCTTTTAAGATTCAAAAGTGAGCCTGACGGAACGGAATGAAGACACGTCTCGGGAGCATCCACTTCAATACAGGAAGTCAGCTTTTTCACTTGTAATCATCAAAGGTTCTACTAATAGCGTGGAATACACCTATCTGCTTACAGTGCACTGTCTGAATGCATTTATACAGCATGGTGGCTCAAAAGGAGCTGTCTTTGCAATTGGTGGAAAAGTTGCTTGCTTTCCTCATGTTTCTTTATTTTTGTTTGTCCTTCTCTGCTACGGTTTTCCTTTTTATAGCTACCAATCCCTCAGGATTGTTCCTAGCTCAACGGAAAGCCTTTTATCTGGAATCCATTATTAGAATACTTAATGGTATTAACTACACTTTGCAAAGAAAGGTATTGGTAAGAGAAGTGCCAGAACTCTTATACTCCAGTTACGAGGAGCTCACATTTCCCAGTCAAAAAAGTACCCCTTCCTAAAGTGATAAGCTGTTTTTCTCTCTTCTTTCTGTTATCAGATATATTTCCTTGTTCCTGAGCTAACCTGAGAGATTATAAAAGACAACAAAAGTGATTTAAAGAACAATAAACATCAGATTTATATTTTCTTCAAAAATCCCACCCCTTTTTAAGGAAGTTTTAAAAAGGCTTTATTGCCTTAGAAATACCAGGACTTAATGGGAGCATCTTCATTTTGTCTTAGAACTAGAGATTTGGAGCAGCTGCTTCCTCTTGTCTATTGGCTGTGTGCCTTTACAGGGGATGACTTGCAGTGCAGTGGCTACTGAGATCCCTGCTCTTTGCCCATCCTCTCCACACAGATGGCTCAGGATGGCTTAGCTTCTCACAGGGCTGCTCCTGATGCCTTGTAGTTTATAGCTATGTGTTCTGCTTTAGGAACACCTTGGCCACCCATGCAGTGAGGCCAGGTGGTTTGTTGAGGCAGGAGCCACATTAGCTGTCCTTGCTTTTGAGTAGGAACTCTGAAAAAGGAATTTTTGCATTTTTCCATAGAAGAGTGGAGATGCAAATAAAGTCCACAGAAGGGCTTTATACCCAGTTGTTCATTAAGCATTTGAGCCCACTGAGGAGTACCAAATCCATCATGGGTGCATTCCTGTAGTTGCAGTCTTAATTCTGAGTACAGGTTGTCCCCGGTGAAGTTTGTCACCTGACAGATTTGTAATTTAGACTCACCAGTTGTCCCTGGAGCTGTGGTACTTGCAAAGATTAACCCGTACACACGAAGCAAACATTTGTCCAAGCAGTGGATCTTTTTGTATTTAACATGACAACCTTGGCTGTACATGTGGAAAATATCTAAGTGTCTGCAAGTGCAGTCATAAAACATATGAAAGCTATCTGAGTTATGAATTACCTCATGTGAATTCCATCTCCTTGATAAATGCTATAATAATCACACGAGTGATCTAAATGTCCACAGAATCTTGTAGAAAAAATGAGATGGAGAAGAATTCATCTGTGACATGTGACGGGGAAAAAGTTTGCTACTTTCTCTTCATGTTCTTTTATTGATCAAGAAGATGAGAACAGAACTATTAGCCTTATTCCATTTTCTGTTGCAGATCAGCTTTCAGGTATTTTAGACAGCCTTTCCAGCATGTGATATAACTATCCCAGAGACAGTCTCTTGCTAATTTACACTTACCCATATATTTTTTAAGCAAGTGAACTCATCAGTCTGTTTCCTCATGGTAGCCCAAGAGCTGCTCAGTAGTTGGATGAAGTCCAAACTGCAAGTGGAGCTGATGAGCAATGGAGAAGAGGAAGTTGGCCCTGTCCTCCCGGAAGAGCCTTCTACAGCCCCTCTGAAGTATGAGCGGTTTGATGGTGAGAGCACAACAAAGCAGTTCCTGGCTTCCTTTCTGAGGATGTGCTGGAGAAGGGAGCCAGGCCTTATAGCTTGTAAGACTGAGAGGTAAAAGTTGCTTTGAAGCAAGTATAGTAGGCTTGGTAGAAACAAGATTAGAGGTTATGATTTTTCTCCCCCAGCTCTTACAGCAGCTTGCTGTAGCGCTGCACAAACGCACCTCATAAACATTCGATGTTTCCCTTTGTAAAAGAGAAATTTTATTTCTTTTGTGTATGGGTATTTGTGAGCCTGTCAAATTTATACAGTCATTTGAGATGCTCAGAGGCAAGGCAGTAAAAAATGGACGAAATGTTGTTACTGTGCTGGCATGTTCAATGGGACACTGATTAAGACTCTTTGGGGATAAATGGAGTGCAGTCAGTGTGTCGGCTTTCATCAGAAATGCATTCACAGTCTGGGAAAGTGATCCCTTTAATTACGTTAGGCTTTGTGATCTGAGATAGAGGCATTTACTCATTTCAGACTAGCCTGAGATAATCTGAATTTCTCATTTCAGACTTGTGCAGCTATCTAGAACATGAATTGGAAAGTTCTTCTGTCCAAGAATACCTACAGCATATTTTACAGAGTGAAGCTGTGAACTGTGGGATTGTGAAAGACTGTAGACTTGAAGACATCAAGGAAAAACAAAAACTTGCAGATCCACGAATAATCATGGAGCTCAGACACAAGCAGGTGAGCAGGCAAGGCAGCACAGTTAAAAGGAATAAGATGGAGGATTATAGGATTAGAGTAAATGTTCAGTATTCTCTCTCAGCCTGCAATAATCTCTTACTTGGAGGCAAATACCTGAGGTTACCCTTCCACAGTTTAGCTGAAACATTACTGCGTTTCCATGTCCGTGTTAGCCATTCACAGCAGCTTGCACAATCAACTTTCACTACATCTGTTCAGCTTTTCCCCCTTTCTGAAGACTGACATGAAAAGCCGCCATGGCAGTCAGTTCTGAGTTCGCACCCATCAAGTAGTACTGGTTTAATCTCATTCTCTTGAGTTTTTTGCTGATCTGAGAGCAGAACCAGTCCAGCCAGTGTCAGCTATGGATAGGGTTGCTTGCTTCATGTGAAAGGTAGATTATGACGCACCCTGTCAGTGTACAATGAACCTCAGATTCTTCAGGCTTTGGCATCTGCTTTGACTTTTGCTGATTTCCTCCTTCCCAGGTGAAAGAAAACCGAATGAGGCGTGAGAAGGCATTAGAGCTTCAGAGACGAGAAAAGTCCCTGAAGAAATCAGTTCTGTCTGAGGCCAAGCTCCAAGCGCAGGAGGAAGACAGAAGGAAGGCCCTGAAGGCCAAGAAGGAGGAAGAGGAGATCCAGAGGGAAATGGTGAAGCTGCGAAAGGAAATGGCTGAGAAGAGGCATACCATGGCAGAACCATGGAAAACGTAAGAGGGAGAGGTGGGGCATGGAAAGAAACATAAGGAACACTCTCTTATCAGCTCCTTTTGCTAAACTTAAGAGGAGTGGTGGTCCTAAAGGAAACGTCTGCTATTCCTCTCTCTGAACTCTCCCAAAACTTTTTATTCCTTTGTAACCAATGTCAATCACTGAGTTTATCGTTAGTGGGAAGATGGGCTAAAGATACTGTTAGCCTCCCTTCAGCCATTACCATTAGGTACACTGAATCACAAAGTAGGAGTGTGTTGGCACCACTGTGCATTCTCTCAATCAGCTCCGTGTGGCCACATCCAGTCTTGTTAGCATCTACTGCAGCATGAAAGCCAGTACACACACAAAAACAGTCTGTGTTGAAAGTCTAGCACTTACAATACTTCCTCAGCTATGAGCGAATAAAGAGCATTCTTGGCTGAGAATTCTGCAGAGGCATAATTGTCGCTTCTGCTGAGCTTGGATTGTCACAGATATGTGACTTGTAGGGATGCCATTTATTTACTTAGGCAGCCCTGACATCCTAAATCTTCTCATGCAAGTGCTTTAGTGCAATTGTACTATTTTCTTGTGCCTGCTATATTTTGGAAATGCAAAACTGTTTAATGTTTGGGACCCCCAACTATGACACAGGCTGTTTTCTAAGAAGGCCAAATTAAATAATCATCCATTTTCTATGCTATAGAGGTTATTCTTTTAGAATTGGCCACAATGACAGTGAAATCTGTGCTACAGTACTTCCCTCATTATAGTGGATCTGTATGTTTGTTCACTTTCCAGGGAGGGGAAGAGACAAGAAAAAAGTCAGAAGTTGCCAATGCAGGAGGCATCTCCTGCATCACCACCCCTGGTCCTGAAGAAAGAAGAGGAAGAAGAGGAGAAACAGAGAAAGGCTCAGGAGCTGCTGTGCAAGATTCACACCAATAAGCAGAGAGTGAGCATCACCCTTCTTTATCTGAGACTCTGAGCTCCCTGCCCTCAGCT